>NC_134834.1:176016203-177216203 GCF_004210375.1 Tachypleus tridentatus
TTTTATCATTTTATCACTTTGTATTTTTAAATGTTGTTGTTATTTTTATCATTTTATCACTTTGTATTTTAAATGTTGTGTTATTTTTATCATTTTATCACTTTGTATTTTAAATGTTGTGTTATTTTTTATCATTTTATCACTTTGTATTTTTAAATGTTGTGTTATTTTTTTATCATTTTATCACTTTGTATTTTAAATGTTGTTGTGTTATTTTTATCATTTTATCACTTTGTATTTTAAATGTTGTTGTGTTATTTTTTTATCATTTTATCACTTTGTATTTTAAAATGTTGTTGTGTTATTTTTATCATTTTATCACTTTGTATTTTAAATGTTGTTGTGTTATTTTTTATCATTTTATCACTTTGTATTTTAAATGTTGTTGTGTATTTTTATCATTTTATCACTTTGTATTTTAAATGTTGTTGTGTTATTTTTATCATTTTATCACTTTGTATTTTAAATGTTGTTGTGTTATTTTATCATTTTATCACTTTGTATTTTAAATGTTGTTGTGTTATTTTTTATCATTTTATCACTTTGTATTTTAAATGTTGTTAAATGTGTTATTTTTTATCATTTTATCACTTTGTATTTTAAATGTTGTTGTGTTTTTTTTATCATTTTATCACTTTGTATTTTAAATGTTGTGTTATTTTTATCATTTTATCACTTTGTATTTTTAAATGTTGTGTTATTTTTATCATTTTATCACTTTGTATTTTTAAATGTTGTTGTGTTATTTTTATCATTTTATCACTTTGTATTTTTAAATGTTGTTGTTATATTTTTATCATTTTATCACTTTGTATTTTTAAATTTGTTGTTTTGTTGTTTATTTTTATCATTTTATCATTTTATTTTTTAAATCATTTGTATTTTAAATGTTGTTGTGTTATTTTTATCAAATGTTGTTGTTATTTTTATCATTTTATCACTTTGTATTTTAAATGTTGTGTTATTTTTATCATTTTATCACTTTGTATTTTAAATGTTGTGTTATTTTTATCATTTTATCACTTTGTATTTTTAAATGTTGTGTTATTTTTTATCATTTTATCACTTTGTATTTTAAATGTTGTTGTGTTATTTTTATCATTTTATCACTTTGTATTTTAAATGTTGTTGTGTTATTTTTATCATTTTATCACTTTGTATTTTTAAATGTTGTTGTGTTATTTTTATCATTTTATCACTTTGTATTTTAAATGTTGTTGTGTTTTTTTATCATTTTATCACTTTGTATTTTAAATGTTGTTGTGTTATTTTTATCATTTTATCACTTTGTATTTTTAAATGTTGTTGTTTATTTTTATCATTTTATCACTTTGTATTTTTTAAATGTTGTTGTTTTTTTTATCATTTTATCACTTTGTATTTTTAAATGTTGTGTTATTTTTATCATTTTATCACTTTGTATTTTAAATGTTGTTGTTATTTTTATCATTTTATCACTTTGTATTTTAAAATGTTGTTGTGTTATTTTTATCATTTTATCACTTTGTATTTTAAATGTTGTTGTGTTATTTTTATCATTTTATCACTTTGTATTTTAAATGTTGTTGTGTTATTTTTATCATTTTATCACTTTGTATTTTAAATGTTGTTTTATTTTTATCATTTTATTTTTATCATTTTATCACTTTGTATTTTAAATGTTGTTGTTGTTATTTTTATCATTTTATCACTTTGTTTTTAAATGTTGTGTTATTTTTATCATTTTATCACTTTGTATTTTAAATGTTTTTGTGTTATTTTTATCATTTTATCACTTTGTATTTTAAATGTTGTTGTGTTATTTTTATCATTTTATCACTTTGTATTTTAAATGTTGTTGTTTATTTTTATCATTTTATCACTTTGTATTTTAAATTTATTGTGTTATTTTTATCATTTTATTGTTGTGTTATTTTTATTTTTATCATTTTATCACTTTGTATTTTAAATGTTGTTGTGTTATTTTTATTTTTATCATTTGTATTTTAAATTTGTATTTTTATCATTTTATCACTTTGTATGTTGTTGTGTTATTTTTATCATTTTATCACTTTGTATTTTAAATGTTGTTATTTTTATCATTTTATCACTTTGTATTTTGTTGTTGTTATTTTTATCATTTTATCACTTTGTATTTTTAAATGTTGTGTTATTTTTATCATTTTATCACTTTGTATTTTTAAATGTTGTTGTGTTATTTTTATCATTTTATCACTTTGTATTTTAAATGTTGTGTTATTTTTATCATTTTATCACTTTGTATTTTAAAATGTTGTTGTTTATTTTTATCATTTTATCACTTTGTATTTTAAAATGTTGTTGTGTTATTTTTATCATTTTATCACTTTGTATTTTAAATGTTGTTGTGTTATTTTTATCATTTTATCACTTTGTATTTTAAATGTTGTTGTGTTATTTTTTATCATTTTATCACTTTGTATTTTTAAATGTTGTGTTATTTTTATCATTTTATCACTTTGTATTTTAAATGTTGTTGTGTTATTTTTATCATTTTATCACTTTGTATTTTAAATGTTGTTGTGTTATTTTTATCATTTTATGACTTTGTATTTTAAATGTTGTGTTATTTTTATCATTTTATCACTTTGTATTTTAAATGTTGTTGTGTTATTTTTATCATTTTATCACTTTGTATTTAAAATGTTGTGTTATTTTTATCATTTTATCACTTTGTATTTTAAATGTTGTTGTGTTATTTTTATCATTTTATCACTTTGTATTTTAAATGTTCTTATGTTATTTTTATCATTTTATCACTTTGTATTTTTAAATGTTGTTGTGTTATTTTTATCATTTTATCACTTTGTATTTTTAAATGTTGTGTTATTTTTATCATTTTATCACTTTGTATTTTAAATGTTGTTGTTTATTTTTATCATTTTATCACTTTGTATTTTAAATGTTGTTGTTATTTTTATCATTTTATCACTTTGTATTTTAAATGTTGTTGTTTATTTTTTATCATTTTATCACTTTGTATTTTAAATGTTGTTGTGTTATTTTTATCATTTTATCACTTTGTATTTTAAAATGTTGTTGTGTTATTTTTTATCATTTTATCACTTTGTATTTTTTAAATGTTGTGTTATTTTTATCATTTTATCACTTTGTATTTTTAAATGTTGTTGTTATTTTTTTATCATTTTATCACTTTGTATTTTAAATGTTGTTGTTTATTTTTATCATTTTATCACTTTGTATTTTTAAATGTTGTTGTGTTATTTTTATCATTTTATCACTTTGTATTTTAAATGTTGTTGTGTTATTTTTATCATTTTATCACTTTGTATTTTTAAATGTTGTTGTGTTATTTTTATCATTTTATCACTTTGTATTTTAAAATGTTGTTGTGTTATTTTTATCATTTTATCACTTTGTATTTTAAATGTTGTTTATTTTTTATCATTTTATCACTTTGTATTTTAAAATGTTGTTGTGTTATTTTTATCATTTTATCACTTTGTATTTTAAATGTTGTTGTGTTATTTTTATCATTTTATCACTTTGTATTTTAAATGTGTTGTGTTATTTTTATCATTTTATCACTTTGTATTTTAAATGTTGTTGTGTTATTTTTATCATTTTATCACTTTGTATTTTTAAATGTTGTTGTGTTATTTTTATCATTTTATCACTTTGTATTTTTAAATGTTGTTGTTATTTTTTATCATTTTATCACTTTGTATTTTAAATGTTGTTGTGTTATTTTTTATCATTTTATCACTTTGTATTTTTAAATGTTGTTGTGTTTTTTTATCATTTTATCACTTTGTATTTTAAATGTTGTTGTGTTATTTTTATCATTTTATCACTTTGTATTTTAAATGTTGTTATTTTTATCATTTTATCACTTTGTATTTTAAATGTTGTTGTGTTATTTTTATCATTTTATCACTTTGTATTTTAAATGTTGTTATTTTTTTTATCATTTTATCACTTTGTATTTTAAATGTTGTGTGTTATTTTTATCATTTTATCACTTTGTATTTTAAATGTTGTTGTGTTATTTTTATCATTTTATCACTTTGTATTTTAAATGTTGTTGTTATTTTTATCATTTTATCACTTTGTATTTTAAATGTTGTGTTATTTTTTATCATTTTATCACTTTGTATTTTAAATGTTGTTGTTATTTTTATCATTTTATCACTTTGTGTTTTAAATGTTGTTGTGTTATTTTTATCATTTTATCACTTTGTATTTTTAAATGTTGTTGTTTATTTTTATCATTTTATCACTTTGTATTTTAAATGTTGTTGTGTTATTTTTTATCATTTTATCACTTTGTATTTTAAATGTTGTTGTGTTATTTTTATCATTTTATCACTTTGTATTTTTAAATGTTGTGTTATTTTTATCATTTTATCACTTTGTATTTTAAATGTTGTTGTGTTTTTTTATCATTTTATCACTTTGTATTTTTAAATGTTGTTGTTATTTTTATCATTTTATCACTTTGTATTTTAAATGTTGTTGTGTTATTTTTATCATTTTATCACTTTGTATTTTAAATGTTGTGTTATTTTTATCATTTTATCACTTTGTATTTTAAATGTTGTTGTGTTATTTTTATCATTTTATCACTTTGTATTTTAAATGTTGTTGTTTTTTTTTTTTATCATTTTATCACTTTGTATTTTAAAATGTTGTTGTGTTATTTTTATCATTTTATCACTTTGTATTTTAAATGTTGTGTTATTTTTATCATTTTATCACTTTGTATTTTAAATGTGTTGTTGTGTTATTTTTATCATTTTATCACTTTGTATTTTAAATGTTGTTGTGTTATTTTTATCATTTTATCACTTTGTATTTTAAATGTTGTTGTGTTATTTTTATCATTTTATCACTTTGTATTTTAAATGTTGTTGTGTTATTTTTATCATTTTATCACTTTGTATTTTAAATGTTGTTGTTTATTTTTATCATTTTATCACTTTGTATTTTAAATGTTGTTGTGTTTTTTTATCATTTTATCACTTTGTATTTTAAATGTTGTGTTATTTTTATCATTTTATCACTTTGTATTTTAAATGTTGTTATTTTTTATCATTTTATCACTTTGTATTTAAAATGTTGTTCTGTTATTTTTATCATTTTATCACTTTGTATTTTTAAATGTTGTTGTTATTTTTTTATCATTTTATCACTTTGTATTTTTAAATGTTGTTGTGTTATTTTTATCATTTTATCACTTTGTATTTTAAATGTTGTGTTATTTTTATCATTTTATCACTTTGTATTTTAAATGTTGTGTGTTATTTTTATCATTTTATCACTTTGTATTTTAAATGTTGTTGTGTTATTTTTATCATTTTATCACTTTGTATTTTTAAATGTTGTTGTGTTATTTTTATCATTTTATCACTTTGTATTTTAAATGTTGTTGTGTTATTTTTATCATTTTATCACTTTGTATTTTTTAAATGTTGTTGTGTTATTTTTATCATTTTATCACTTTGTATTTTAAATGTTGTTGTGTTATTTTATCATTTTATCACTTTGTATTTTAAATGTTGTTGTGTTATTTTTATCATTTTATCACTTTGTATTTTAAATGTTGTTGTTATTATTTTTATCATTTTATCACTTTGTATTTTAAATGTTGTTGTGTTATTTTTATCATTTTATCACTTTGTATTTTAAAATGTTGTTGTGTTATTTTTATCATTTTATCACTTTGTATTTTTAAATGTTGTTGTTATTTTTTATCATTTTATCACTTTGTATTTTAAATGTTGTTGTGTTATTTTTATCATTTTATCACTTTGTATTTTAAATGTTGTTGTTTATTTTTATCATTTTATCACTTTGTATTTTTAAATGTTGTTGTATTTTTATCATTTTATCACTTTGTATTTTTAAATGTTGTGTTATTTTTATCATTTTATCACTTTGTATTTTTAAATGTTGTGTTATTATTTTTATCATTTTATCACTTTGTATTTTAAATGTTGTTGTGTTATTTTTATCATTTTATCACTTTGTATTTTAAATGTTGTTGTGTTATTTTTATCATTTTATCACTTTGTATTTTTAATGTTGTTGTGTTTTTTTTTTATCATTTTATCACTTTGTATTTTAAATGTTGTGTTATTTTTATCATTTTATCACTTTGTATTTTAAATGTTGTGTTATTTTTATCATTTTATCACTTTGTATTTTAAATGTTGTTGTGTTATTTTTATCATTTTATCACTTTGTATTTTAAATGTTGTTGTGTTATTTTTATCATTTTATCACTTTGTATTTTAAATGTTGTTGTGTTATTTTTATCATTTTATCACTTTGTATTTTAAATGTTGTGTTATTTTTTTTATCATTTTATCACTTTGTATTTTAAATGTTGTGTTATTTTTATCATTTTATCACTTTGTATTTTAAATGTTGTTGTTATTTTTATCATTTTATCACTTTGTATTTTTAAATGTTGTTGTTATTTTTTATCATTTTATCACTTTGTATTTTAAATGTTGTTGTGTTATTTTTATCATTTTATCACTTTGTATTTTAAATGTTGTTGTGTTATTTTTATCATTTTATCACTTTGTATTTTAAATGTTGTTGTGTTATTTTTATCATTTTATCACTTTGTATTTTTAAATGTTGTGTTATTTTTTTTTTATCATTTTATCACTTTGTATTTTTTAATGTTGTTGTGTTATTTTTATCATTTTATCACTTTGTATTTTAAATGTTGTTGTTATTTTTATCATTTTATCACTTTGTATTTTAAATGTTGTTGTTATTTTTTTTATCATTTTATCACTTTGTATTTTTAAATGTTGTTGTTTATTTTTATCATTTTATCACTTTGTATTTTAAATGTTGTTGTGTTATTTTTATCATTTTATCACTTTGTATTTTAAATGTTGTTGTTTTTTTTATCATTTTATCACTTTGTATTTTTAATGTTGTTGTGTTATTTTTATCATTTTATCACTTTGTATTTTAAATGTTGTGTTATTTTTATCATTTTATCACTTTGTATTTTAAATGTTGTGTTATTTTTATCATTTTATCACTTTGTATTTTAAAATGTTGTTGTGTTATTTTTATCATTTTATCACTTTGTATTTTAAATGTTGTGTTTATTTTTATCATTTTATCACTTTGTATTTTAAATGTTGTTGTGTTATTTTTATCATTTTATCACTTTGTATTTTAAATGTGTTGTGTTTATTTTTATCATTTTATCACTTTGTATTTTAAATGTTGTTTATTTTTATCATTTTATCACTTTGTATTTTAAATGTTGTGTTATTTTTATCATTTTATCACTTTGTATTTTAAATGTTGTGTTATTTTTTTATCATTTTATCACTTTGTATTTTAAATGTTGTTGTGTTTTTTATCATTTTATCACTTTGTATTTTAAATGTTGTTGTTATTTTTATCATTTTATCACTTTGTATTTTAAATGTTGTTGTGTTATTTTTTTTATCATTTTATCACTTTGTATTTTTAAATGTTGTTGTGTTATTTTTATCATTTTATCACTTTGTATTTTAAATGTTGTTGTGTTATTTTTATCATTTTATCACTTTGTATTTTAAATGTTGTTGTGTTATTTTTATCATTTTATCACTTTGTATTTTAAATGTTGTTGTTTATTTTTATCATTTTATCACTTTGTATTTTAAATGTTGTTGTGTTATTTTTATCATTTTATCACTTTGTATTTTAAATGTTGTTATTTTTATCATTTTATCACTTTGTATTTTAAATGTTGTTGTGTTATTTTTATCATTTTATCACTTTGTATTTTTAAATGTTGTGTTATTTTTATCATTTTATCACTTTGTATTTTAAAATGTTGTTGTGTTATTTTTATCATTTTATCACTTTGTATTTTTAAATGTTGTGTGTTATTTTTATCATTTTATCACTTTGTATTTTAAATGTTGTTGTTTATTTTTATCATTTTATCACTTTGTATTTTAAAATGTTGTTGTTATTTTTATCATTTTATCACTTTGTATTTTAAATGTTGTGTTATTTTTATCATTTTATCACTTTGTATTTTAAATGTTGTTGTGTTATTTTTATCATTTTATCACTTTGTATTTTAAATGTTGTTGTGTTATTTTTATCATTTTATCACTTTGTATTTTAAATGTTGTTGTGTTATTTTTTATCATTTTATCACTTTGTATTTTAAATGTTGTGTGTATTTTTATCATTTTATCACTTTGTATTTTAAATGTTGTTGTGTTATTTTTTTATCATTTTATCACTTTGTATTTTTCAAATGTTGTTGTTTGTTTTTTATCATTTTATCACTTTGTATTTTAAATGTTGTTGTGTTATTTTTATCATTTTATCACTTTGTATTTTAAATGTTGTTGTGTTTTTTTATCATTTTATCACTTTGTATTTTAAATGTTGTTGTGTTATTTTTATCATTTTATCACTTTGTATTTTAAATGTTGTTGTGTTATTTTTATCATTTTATCACTTTGTATTTTAAAATGTTGTTGTGTTATTTTTATCATTTTATCACTTTGTATTTTAAAATGTTGTGTTATTTTTTTATCATTTTATCACTTTGTATTTTTAAATGTTGTTGTGTTATTTTTATCATTTTATCACTTTGTATTTTAAATGTTCTTATGTTATTTTTTCATTTTATCACTTTGTATTTTTAAATGTTGTTGTGTTATTTTTATCATTTTATCACTTTGTATTTTAAATGTTGTGTTGTTATTTTATCATTTTATCACTTTGTATTTTTAAATGTTGTTTGTTTTTTTTATCATTTTATCACTTTGTATTTTAAATGTTGTTGTGTTATTTTTTATCATTTTATCACTTTGTATTTTTTTAAATGTTGTTGTGTTTTTTTTTATCATTTTATCACTTTGTATTTTTAAATGTTGTTGTGTTATTTTTATCATTTTATCACTTTGTATTTTTAAATGTTGTTGTTTATTTTTATCATTTTATCACTTTGTATTTTAAATGTTGTTGTGTTATTTTTATCATTTTATCACTTTGTATTTTAAAATGTTGTTGTTTATTTTTATCATTTTATCACTTTGTATTTTAAATGTTGTGTGTTATTTTTATCATTTTATCACTTTGTATTTTAAATGTTGTTGTGTTATTTTTATCATTTTATCACTTTGTATTTTAAATGTTGTTGTTATTTTTTATCATTTTATCACTTTGTATTTTTAAATGTTGTTGTTTATTTTTATCATTTTATCACTTTGTATTTTTAAATGTTGTTGTTTATTTTTATCATTTTATCACTTTGTATTTTAAATGTTGTTGTGTTATTTTTATCATTTTATCACTTTGTATTTTAAATGTTGTTGTGTTATTTTTTATCATTTTATCACTTTGTATTTTTAAATGTTGTGTTATTTTTATCATTTTATCACTTTGTATTTTAAATGTTGTTGTGTTATTTTTATCATTTTATCACTTTGTATTTTAAATGTTGTTGTGTTATTTTTATCATTTTATCACTTTGTATTTTAAATGTTGTATTATTTTTATCATTTTATCACTTTGTATTTTAAATGTTGTTGTGTTATTTTTATCATTTTATCACTTTGTATTTTAAATGTTGTTGTGTTATTTTTATCATTTTATCACTTTGTATTTTAAATGTTGTTGTGTTATTTTTATCATTTTATCACTTTGTATTTTAAATGTTGTGTTATTTTTATCATTTTATCACTTTGTATTTTAAATGTTGTGTTTATTTTTATCATTTTATCACTTTGTATTTTAAAATGTTGTTGTTATTTTTTTATCATTTTATCACTTTGTATTTTAAATGTTGTTGTGTTATTTTTATCATTTTATCACTTTGTATTTTAAATGTTGTTGTGTTATTTTTATCATTTTATCACTTTGTATTTTAAATGTTGTTATTTTTATCATTTTATCACTTTGTATTTTAAATGTTGTTGTGTTATTTTTATCATTTTATCACTTTGTATTTTTAAATGTTGTTGTGTTATTTTTATCATTTTATCACTTTGTATTTTAAATGTTGTGTGTTATTTTATCATTTTATCACTTTGTATTTTAAATGTTGTGTTATTTTTATCATTTTATCACTTTGTATTTTAAATGTTGTGTTATTTTTTATCATTTTATCACTTTGTATTTTAAATGTTGTGTTATTTTTATCATTTTATCACTTTGTATTTTAAAATGTTGTGTTATTTTTTTATCATTTTATCACTTTGTATTTTAAATGTTGTTGTGTTATTTTTATCATTTTATCACTTTGTATTTTAAATGTTGTTGTTATTTTTATCATTTTATCACTTTGTATTTTAAATGTTGTTGTGTTATTTTTATCATTTTATCACTTTGTATTTTAAATGTTGTGTTATTTTTATCATTTTATCACTTTGTATTTTAAATGTTGTTGTGTTATTTTTATCATTTTATCACTTTGTATTTTAAATGTTGTTGTTTATTTTTATCATTTTATCACTTTGTATTTTTAAATGTTGTGTGTTATTTTTATCATTTTATCACTTTGTATTTTAAATGTTGTGTTATTTTTATCATTTTATCACTTTGTATTTTTAAATGTTGTTGTGTTATTTTTATCATTTTATCACTTTGTATTTTAAATGTTGTTGTGTTATTTTTATCATTTTATCACTTTGTATTTTAAATGTTGTTGTTTATTTTTATCATTTTATCACTTTGTATTTTAAATGTTGTGTTATTTTTTATCATTTTATCACTTTGTATTTTAAATGTTGTTGTGTTATTTTTATCATTTTATCACTTTGTATTTTAAATGTTGTTGTGTTTTTTTTATCATTTTATCACTTTGTATTTTAAATGTTGTGTTATTTTTATCATTTTATCACTTTGTTTTTAAATGTTGTTGTTTATTTTTATCATTTTATCACTTTGTATTTTAAATGTTGTGTTATTTTTATCATTTTATCACTTTGTATTTTAAATGTTGTTGTGTTATTTTTATCATTTTATCACTTTGTATTTTAAATGTTGTGTTATTTTTATCATTTTATCACTTTGTATTTTAAAATGTTGTTGTGTTATTTTTATCATTTTATCACTTTGTATTTTAAATGTTGTTATGTTATTTTTATCATTTTATCACTTTGTATTTTTAAATGTTGTTGTGTTATTTTTATCATTTTATCACTTTGTATTTTAAAATGTTGTCATTTTTATCATTTTATCACTTTGTATTTTAAATGTTGTGTTATTTTTATCATTTTATCACTTTGTATTTTAAATGTTGTTGTGTTATTTTTATCATTTTATCACTTTGTATTTTAAATGTTGTTGTGTTATTTTTATCATTTTATCACTTTGTATTTTAAATGTTGTTGTGTTATTTTTATCATTTTATCACTTTGTATTTTAAAATGTTGTTGTGTTATTTTTATCATTTTATCACTTTGTATTTTAAATGTTGTTGTGTTATTTTTATCATTTTATCACTTTGTATTTTTAAATGTTGTGTTATTTTTATCATTTTATCACTTTGTATTTTAAATGTTGTGTTATTTTTATCATTTTATCACTTTGTTTTTAAATGTTGTGTTATTTTTATCATTTTATCACTTTGTATTTTAAATGTTGTTGTATTATTTTTATCATTTTATCACTTTGTATTTTAAAATGTTGTTTATTTTTTTATCATTTTATCACTTTGTATTTTTTAAATGTTGTTGTGTTATTTTTATCATTTTATCACTTTGTTTTTTAAATGTTGTGTTATTTTTATCATTTTATCACTTTGTATTTTAAATGTTGTTGTGTTATTTTTATCATTTTATCACTTTGTATTTTAAATGTTGTGTTATTTTTATCATTTTATCACTTTGTATTTTAAAATGTTGTTGTATTTTTTATCATTTTATCACTTTGTATTTTAAATGTTTTGTGTTATTTTTATCATTTTATCACTTTGTATTTTAAATGTTGTTGTGTTATTTTTATCATTTTATCACTTTGTATTTTAAAATGTTGTTGTGTTATTTTTATCATTTTATCACTTTGTATTTTAAATGTTGTGTTATTTTTTTATCATTTTATCACTTTGTATTTTAAATGTTGTGTTATTTTTATCATTTTATCACTTTGTATTTTAAATGTTGTGTTATTTTTATCATTTTATCACTTTGTATTTTAAATGTTGTGTTATTTTTTATCATTTTATCACTTTGTATTTTAAATGTTGTTGTGTTATTTTTATCATTTTATCACTTTGTATTTTAAATGTTGTTGTTTATTTTTATCATTTTATCACTTTGTATTTTTAAATGTTGTTGTTTATTTTTATCATTTTATCACTTTGTATTTTAAAAATGTTGTTGTTTTTTTTTTCATCATTTTATCACTTTGTATTTTAAATGTTGTTGTGTTATTTTTATCATTTTATCACTTTGTATTTTTAAATGTTGTTGTGTTATTTTTATCATTTTATCACTTTGTATTTTTTAATGTTGTTGTGTATTTTTATCATTTTATCACTTTGTATTTTAAATGTTGTGTTATTTTTATCATTTTATCACTTTGTATTTTAAATGTTGTGTTATTTTTATCATTTTATCACTTTGTATTTTAAATGTTGTTGTTTTTTTTTTATCATTTTATCACTTTGTATTTTAAATGTTGTTGTGTTATTTTTATCATTTTATCACTTTGTATTTTAAATGTTGTTGTGTTATTTTTATCATTTTATCACTTTGTATTTTAAATGTTGTTGTGTTATTTTTATCATTTTATCACTTTGTATTTTAAATGTTGTTGTGTTATTTTTATCATTTTATCACTTTGTATTTTAAATGTTGTGTTATTTTTATCATTTTATCACTTTGTATTTTAAATGTTGTTGTGTTATTTTTATCATTTTATCACTTTGTATTTTAAATGTTGTCATTTTTATCATTTTATCACTTTGTATTTTAAATGTTGTTGTTATTTTTATCATTTTATCACTTTGTATTTTTAAATGTTGTTGTTATTTTTATCATTTTATCACTTTGTATTTTAAATGTTGTTGTTTATTTTTATCATTTTATCACTTTGTATTTTAAAATGTTGTGTGTTTTTTTATCATTTTATCACTTTGTATTTTAAATGTTGTTGTGTTATTTTTATCATTTTATCACTTTGTATTTTAAAATGTTGTTGTTTTTTTTTATCATTTTATCACTTTGTATTTTTAAATGTTGTTGTGTTATTTTTATCATTTTATCACTTTGTATTTTAAATGTTGTTGTGTTATTTTTATCATTTTATCACTTTGTATTTTAAATGTTGTTGTGTTATTTTTATCATTTTATCACTTTGTATTTTAAATGTTGTTGTGTTATTTTTATCATTTTATCACTTTGTATTTTTTAAATGTTGTTGTGTTATTTTTTATCATTTTATCACTTTGTATTTTAAATGTTGTTGTGTTATTTTTATCATTTTATCACTTTGTATTTTAAATGTTGTGTTATATTTTTATCATTTTATCACTTTGTATTTTAAATGTTGTTGTTTATTTTATCATTTTATCACTTTGTATTTTAAATGTTGTGTTATTTTTATCATTTTATCACTTTGTATTTTAAATGTTGTTGTGTTATTTTTATCATTTTATCACTTTGTATTTTAAATGTTGTTGTGTTATTTTTATCATTTTATCACTTTGTATTTTAAATGTTGTTGTTATTATTTTTATCATTTTATCACTTTGTATTTTAAAATGTTGTTGTGTTATTTTTATCATTTTATCACTTTGTATTTTAAATGTTGTTGTTATTTTTATCATTTTATCACTTTGTATTTTAAATGTTGTGTTATTTTTATCATTTTATCACTTTGTATTTTAAAATGTTGTTGTTTATTTTTATCATTTTATCACTTTGTATTTTAAATGTTGTTGTTTATTTTTATCATTTTATCACTTTGTATTTTAAATGTTGTTGTGTTATTTTTATCATTTTATCACTTTGTATTTTAAATGTTGTTGTGTTATTTTTATCATTTTATCACTTTGTATTTTAAATGTTGTGTTTATTTTTATCATTTTATCACTTTGTATTTTAAATGTTGTTGTGTTTATTTTTATCATTTTATCACTTTGTATTTTTAAATGTTGTGTTATTTTTTTTATCATTTTATCACTTTGTATTTTAAATGTTGTTGTGTTATTTTTATCATTTTATCACTTTGTATTTTAAATGTTCTTATGTTATTTTTATCATTTTATCACTTTGTATTTTTAAATGTTCTTGTGTTATTTTTATCATTTTATCACTTTGTATTTTAAAATGTTGTTGTGTTATTTTTATCATTTTATCACTTTGTATTTTAAATGTTGTTGTTATTTTTTATCATTTTATCACTTTGTATTTTAAATGTTGTGTTATTTTTTATCATTTTATCACTTTGTATTTTAAATGTTGTTGTGTTATTTTTATCATTTTATCACTTTGTATTTTAAATGTTGTGTTATTTTTTATCATTTTATCACTTTGTATTTTTTAAATGTTGTTGTTATTTTTTTATCATTTTATCACTTTGTATTTTAAATGTTGTTGTTTATTTTTATCATTTTATCACTTTGTATTTTAAATGTTGTTGTGTTATTTTTATCATTTTATCACTTTGTATTTTAAATGTTGTTTATCATTTTATCACTTTGTATTTTAAATTTGTATTTTTTTAAATGTTGTTGTGTTATTTTTATCATTTTATCACTTTGTATTTTAAATGTTGTTGTGTTATTTTTATCATTTTATCACTTTGTATTTTAAATGTTGTTGTGTTATTTTTATCATTTTATCACTTTGTATTTTAAATGTTGTTGTGTTATTTTTATCATTTTATCACTTTGTATTTTAAATGTTGTTGTGTTATTTTTATCATTTTATCACTTTGTATTTTAAATGTTGTGTTATTTTTATCATTTTATCACTTTGTATTTTAAATGTTGTTGTGTTATTTTTATCATTTTATCACTTTGTATTTTAAATGTTGTTGTGTTATTTTTATCATTTTATCACTTTGTATTTTAAATGTTGTTGTGTTATTTTTATCATTTTATCACTTTGTATTTTAAATGTTGTTGTGTTATTTTTATCATTTTATCACTTTGTATTTTAAATGTTGTGTTATTTTTTATCATTTTATCACTTTGTATTTTAAATGTTGTTGTGTTATTTTTATCATTTTATCACTTTGTATTTTAAATGTTGTTTGTTATTTTTATCATTTTATCACTTTGTATTTTAAATGTTGTTGTGTTATTTTTATCATTTTATCACTTTGTATTTTAAATGTTGTTGTTTATTTTTATCATTTTATCACTTTGTATTTTAAATGTTGTTGTGTTATTTTTATCATTTTATCACTTTGTATTTTAAATGTTGTGTTATTTTTATCATTTTATCACTTTGTATTTTAAATGTTGTTGTGTTATTATTTTTATCATTTTATCACTTTGTTTTTTTTATCATGTTGTTTTTATTTTTTATCATTTTATCACTTTGTATTTTAAATGTTTGTGTTATTTTTATCATTTTATCACTTTGTATTTTAAATGTTGTTTGTTATTTTTATCATTTTATCACTTTGTATTTTAAATGTTGTGTTATTTTATCATTTTATCACTTTGTATTTTAAATGTTGTGTTATTTTTATCATTTTATCACTTTGTATTTTAAATGTGTTGTGTTATTTTTATCATTTTATCACTTTGTATTTTAAATGTTGTTGTTATTTTTATCATTTTATCACTTTGTATTTTTAAATGTTGTGTTATTTTTATCATTTTATCACTTTGTATTTTAAATGTTGTTGTTATTTTTTTTATCATTTTATCACTTTGTATTTTAAATGTTGTTGTGTTATTTTTATCATTTTATCACTTTGTATTTTAAATGTTGTTGTGTTTTTTTATCATTTTATCACTTTGTATTTTAAATGTTGTTGTGTTATTTTTATCATTTTATCACTTTGTATTTTAAATGTTGTTGTGTTATTTTTATCATTTTATCACTTTGTATTTTAAATGTTGTGTTATTTTTATCATTTTATCACTTTGTATTTTAAATGTTGTTGTGTTATTTTTATCATTTTATCACTTTGTATTTTAAATGTTGTTGTGTTATTTTTATCATTTTATCACTTTGTATTTTAAATGTTGTTGTTTATTTTTATCATTTTATCACTTTGTATTTTAAATGTTGTTGTTATTTTTTTATCATTTTATCACTTTGTATTTTAAATGTTGTTGTTTTTTTTATCATTTTATCACTTTGTATTTTAAATGTTGTTGTGTTATTTTTATCATTTTATCACTTTGTATTTTTAAATGTTGTTGTTTATTTTTATCATTTTATCACTTTGTATTTTAAATGTTGTTGTGTTATTTTTATCATTTTATCACTTTGTATTTTTAAATGTTGTTGTGTTATTTTTATCATTTTATCACTTTGTATTTTAAATGTTGTTGTTATTTTTTTATCATTTTATCACTTTGTATTTTAAATGTTGTTGTTTATTTTTATCATTTTATCACTTTTATTTTTTAAATGTTGTGTTATTTTTATCATTTTATCACTTTGTATTTTAAATGTTGTTGTTATTTTTTATCATTTTATCACTTTGTTGTGTTATTTTATCATTTTATCACTTTGTATTTTAAATGTTGTGTTTATTTTTTATCATTTTATCACTTTGTATTTTAAATGTTGTTATTTTTTTATCATTTTATCACTTTGTATTTTAAATGTTGTTGTGTTATTTTTATCATTTTATCACTTTGTATTTTAAATGTTGTTGTGTTATTTTTATCATTTTATCACTTTGTATTTTAAATGTTGTTGTGTTATTTTTATCATTTTATCACTTTGTATTTTAAATGTTGTGTTATTTTTATCATTTTATCACTTTGTATTTTATTTTTTATCATTTTATCACTTTGTATTTTAAATGTTGTTGTGTTATTTTTTATCATTTTATCACTTTGTATTTTAAATGTTGTTGTTATTTTTATCATTTTATCACTTTGTATTTTAAATGTTGTTATTTTTATCATTTTATCACTTTGTATTTTAAATGTTGTGTTATTTTTATCATTTTATCACTTTGTATTTTAAATGTTGTGTTATTTTTATCATTTTATCACTTTGTATTTTAAATGTTATTTTTATCATTTTATCACTTTGTATTTTAAATGTTGTTGTTATTTTTTTATCATTTTATCACTTTGTATTTTAAATGTTGTTGTTTATTTTTATCATTTTATCACTTTGTATTTTTAAATGTTGTTGTTTATTTTTATCATTTTATCACTTTGTATTTTAAATGTTGTGTTATTTTTTTATCATTTTATCACTTTGTATTTTAAATGTTGTTGTGTTATTTTTATCATTTTATCACTTTGTATTTTTAAATGTTGTGTTATTTTTATCATTTTATCACTTTGTATTTTAAATGTTGTGTTATTTTTTTTATCATTTTATCACTTTGTATTTTAAATGTTGTTGTTATTTTTTATCATTTTATCACTTTGTATTTTAAATGTTGTTGTGTTATTTTTATCATTTTATCACTTTGTATTTTAAATGTTGTTGTGTTATTTTTATCATTTTATCACTTTGTATTTTTAAATGTTGTTGTTTATTTTTATCATTTTATCACTTTGTATTTTAAATGTTGTTGTGTTATTTTTATCATTTTATCACTTTGTATTTTAAATGTTGTTGTTATTTTTTATCATTTTATCACTTTGTTTTTTAAATGTTGTTTTTAAATGTTTTTTTATCATTTTATCACTTTGTATTTTAAATGTTGTGTTATTTTTTATCATTTTATCACTTTGTATTTTAAATGTTGTTGTGTTTTTTTATCATTTTATCACTTTGTATTTTAAATGTTGTGTTATTTTTATCATTTTATCACTTTGTATTTTAAATGTTGTTGTGTTATTTTTATCATTTTATCACTTTGTATTTTAAATGTTGTTGTGTTATTTTTATCATTTTATCACTTTGTATTTTAAATGTTGTTGTGTTATTTTTATCATTTTATCACTTTGTATTTTAAATGTTGTTGTTTATTTTTATCATTTTATCACTTTGTATTTTAAATGTTGTTGTGTTATTTTTATCATTTTATCACTTTGTATTTTAAATGTTGTGTTATTTTTTTATCATTTTATCACTTTGTATTTTAAATGTTGTGTTATTTTTATCATTTTATCACTTTGTATTTTAAATGTTGTTGTTATTTTTTTATCATTTTATCACTTTGTATTTTAAAATGTTGTTGTTTATTTTTATCATTTTATCACTTTGTATTTTAAATGTTGTTGTGTTATTTTTATCATTTTATCACTTTGTATTTTAAATGTTGTTGTGTTATTTTTATCATTTTATCACTTTGTATTTTAAAATGTTGTTGTGTTATTTTTATCATTTTATCACTTTGTATTTAAAATGTTGTGTTATTTTTATCATTTTATCACTTTGTATTTTAAATGTTGTGTTATTTTTATCATTTTATCACTTTGTATTTTAAATGTTGTTGTGTTATTTTTATCATTTTATCACTTTGTATTTTAAATGTTGTTGTGTTATTTTTTATCATTTTATCACTTTGTATTTTAAATGTTGTGTTATTTTTATCATTTTATCACTTTGTATTTTAAATGTTGTTGTGTTATTTTTATCATTTTATCACTTTGTATTTTAAAATGTTGTTTTATTTTTTTATCATTTTATCACTTTGTATTTTAAATGTTGTGTGTTATTTTTATCATTTTATCACTTTGTATTTTAAATGTTGTTGTGTTATTTTTATCATTTTATCACTTTGTATTTTAAATGTTGTTGTGTTATTTTTATCATTTTATCACTTTGTATTTTAAATGTTGTTGTGTTATTTTTATCATTTTATCACTTTGTATTTTAAAATGTTGTTGTGTTATTTTTATCATTTTATCACTTTGTATTTTAAATGTGTTGTGTTATTTTTATCATTTTATCACTTTGTATTTTAAATGTTGTGTTATTTTTATCATTTTATCACTTTGTATTTTAAATGTTGTTGTGTTATTTTTATCATTTTATCACTTTGTATTTTAAATGTTGTTATTTTTATCATTTTATCACTTTGTATTTTAAATGTTGTTGTGTTATTTTTATCATTTTATCACTTTGTATTTTAAATGTTGTTGTGTTATTTTTATCATTTTATCACTTTGTATTTTAAATGTTGTTGTGTTATTTTTATCATTTTATCACTTTGTATTTTAAATGTTGTTTGTGTTATTTTTATCATTTTATCACTTTGTATTTTAAATGTTGTGTTATTTTTATCATTTTATCACTTTGTATTTTAAATGTTGTTGTGTTATTTTTATCATTTTATCACTTTGTATTTTAAATGTTGTTGTGTTATTTTTATCATTTTATCACTTTGTATTTTAAATGTTGTTATTTTTATCATTTTATCACTTTGTATTTTAAATGTTGTTTATTATTTTTTTATCATTTTATCACTTTGTATTTTTAAATGTTGTGTTATTTTTATCATTTTATCACTTTGTATTTTAAATGTTGTTTATTTTTATCATTTTATCACTTTGTATTTTAAATGTTGTGTTATTTTTATCATTTTATCACTTTGTATTTTAAATGTTGTTGTGTTATTTTTATCATTTTATCACTTTGTATTTTAAAATGTTGTTGTGTTATTTTTATCATTTTATCACTTTGTATTTTAAATGTTGTGTTATTTTTATCATTTTATCACTTTGTATTTAAAATGTTGTGTTATTTTTATCATTTTATCACTTTGTATTTTAAATGTTGTGTTATTTTTTATCATTTTATCACTTTGTATTTTTAAATGTTGTTGTGTTATTTTTATCATTTTATCACTTTGTATTTTAAATGTTGTTGTGTTATTTTTATCATTTTATCACTTTGTATTTTAAATGTTGTTGTGTTATTTTTATCATTTTATCACTTTGTATTTTAAATGTTGTGTTATTTTTATCATTTTATCACTTTGTATTTTAAATGTTGTTGTGTTTTTTTATCATTTTATCACTTTGTATTTTAAATGTTGTGTTATTTTTTATCATTTTATCACTTTGTATTTTAAATGTTGTTGTGTTATTTTTATCATTTTATCACTTTGTATTTTAAATGTTGTTGTGTTATTTTTATCATTTTATCACTTTGTATTTTAAATGTTGTTGTGTTATTTTTATCATTTTATCACTTTGTATTTTAAATGTTGTTGTGTTATTTTTATCATTTTATCACTTTGTATTTTAAATGTTGTTGTGTATTTTTTTTCATCATTTTATCACTTTGTATTTTTAAATGTTGTTGTGTTATTTTATCATTTTATCACTTTGTATTTTAAATGTTGTTGTTTATTTTTATCATTTTATCACTTTGTATTTTAAATGTTGTTGTGTTATTTTTTATCATTTTATCACTTTGTATTTTAAATGTTGTTGTTTATTTTTATCATTTTATCACTTTGTATTTTAAATGTTGTGTTATTTTTATCATTTTATCACTTTGTATTTTAAATGTTGTGTTATTTTTATCATTTTATCACTTTGTATTTTAAATGTTGTTGTGTTATTTTTATCATTTTATCACTTTGTATTTTAAATGTTGTGTTATTTTTATCATTTTATCACTTTGTATTTTAAATGTTGTTGTGTTATTTTTATCATTTTATCACTTTGTATTTTAAATGTTGTTGTGTTATTTTTATCATTTTATCACTTTGTATTTTAAATGTTGTTGTTATTTTTTTATCATTTTATCACTTTGTATTTTTAAATGTTGTTTATTATTTTTATCATTTTATCACTTTGTATTTAAAATGTTGTTGTGTTATTTTTATCATTTTATCACTTTGTATTTTAAATGTTGTTGTTATTTTTATCATTTTATCACTTTGTATTTTAAATGTTGTTGTGTTATTTTTATCATTTTATCACTTTGTATTTTAAATGTTGTTGTGTTATTTTTATCATTTTATCACTTTGTATTTTAAATGTGTTGTGTTATTTTTATCATTTTATCACTTTGTATTTTAAATGTTGTTGTGTTATTTTTATCATTTTATCACTTTGTATTTTAAATGTTATTATTTTTATCATTTTATCACTTTGTATTTTAAATGTTGTGTTATTTTTATCATTTTATCACTTTGTATTTTAAATGTTGTGTTATTTTTTATCATTTTATCACTTTGTATTTTAAATGTTGTGTTATTTTTTTTATCATTTTATCACTTTGTATTTTAAATGTTGTGTTATTTTTATCATTTTATCACTTTGTATTTTAAATGTTGTTATTTTTTATCATTTTATCACTTTGTATTTTAAATGTTGTTGTGTTATTTTTATCATTTTATCACTTTGTATTTTAAATGTTGTTGTGTTATTTTTATCATTTTATCACTTTGTATTTTAAATGTTGTTATTTTTATCATTTTATCACTTTGTATTTTAAATGTTGTGTTATTTTTATCATTTTATCACTTTGTATTTTAAATGTTGTGTTATTTTTTTATCATTTTATCACTTTGTATTTTAAATGTTGTTGTGTTATTTTTATCATTTTATCACTTTGTATTTTAAATGTTGTTGTGTTATTTTTATCATTTTATCACTTTGTATTTTAAATGTTGTTGTGTTATTTTTATCATTTTATCACTTTGTATTTTAAATGTTGTTGTGTTATTTTTATCATTTTATCACTTTGTATTTTAAATGTTGTTGTGTTATTTTTATCATTTTATCACTTTGTATTTTAAATGTTGTTATTTTTATCATTTTATCACTTTGTATTTTAAATGTTGTGTTATTTTTATCATTTTATCACTTTGTATTTTAAATGTTGTGTTATTTTTATCATTTTATCACTTTGTATTTTAAATGTTGTGTTATTTTTATCATTTTATCACTTTGTATTTTAAATGTTGTGTTATTTTTATCATTTTATCACTTTGTATTTTAAATGTTGTTGTGTTATTTTTATCATTTTATCACTTTGTATTTTAAATGTTGTTGTGTTATTTTTATCATTTTATCACTTTGTATTTTAAATGTTGTTGTGTTATTTTTATCATTTTATCACTTTGTATTTTAAATGTTGTGTTTTTTTATCATTTTATCACTTTGTATTTTAAATGTTGTGTTATTTTTATCATTTTATCACTTTGTATTTTTTTAAATGTTGTTTATTTTAAAATGTTTTTTTTATCATTTTATCACTTTGTATTTTAAATGTTGTGTTATTTTTATCATTTTATCACTTTGTATTTTTAAATGTTGTTGTTTTATCACTTTGTATTTTAAATGTTGTGTTATTTTTATCATTTTATCACTTTGTATTTAAAATGTTGTTGTGTTATTTTTATCATTTTATTACTTTGTATTTTAAATGTTGTGTTATTTTTATCATTTTATCACTTTGTATTTTAAATGTTGTTGTTTATTTTTATCATTTTATCACTTTGTATTTTAAATGTTGTGTTATTATTTTTCATCATTTTATCACTTTGTATTTTAAAATGTGTGTTATTTTTATCATTTTATCATTTTATTTTTTTATCACTTTTTGTATTTTAAATGTTGTTGTTTATTTTTATCATTTTATCACTTTGTATTTTAAATGTTGTTGTGTTATTTTTATCATTTTATCACTTTGTATTTTAAATGTTGTTGTGTTATTTTATCATTTTATCACTTTGTATTTTAAATGTTGTTGTGTTATTTTTATCATTTTATCACTTTGTATTTTAAATGTTGTTGTGTTATTTTTATCATTTTATCACTTTGTATTTTAAATGTTGTTGTTTATTTTTATCATTTTATCACTTTGTATTTTAAATGTTGTGTTATTTTTATCATTTTATCACTTTGTATTTTAAATGTTGTTGTTTATTTTTATCATTTTATCACTTTGTATTTTAAATGTTGTTGTGTTATTTTTATCATTTTATCACTTTGTATTTTAAAATGTTGTTGTGTTTTTTTATCATTTTATCACTTTGTATTTTAAATGTTGTTGTGTTATTTTTATCATTTTATCACTTTGTATTTTAAATGTTGTTTATTTTTTTTATCATTTTATCACTTTGTATTTTAAATGTTGTGTTATTTTTATCATTTTATCACTTTGTATTTTAAATGTTGTGTTATTTTTTATCATTTTATCACTTTGTATTTTAAATGTTGTTGTTATTTTATCATTTTATCACTTTGTATTTTAAATGTTGTTGTGTTATTTTTATCATTTTATCACTTTGTATTTTAAATGTTGTTGTGTTATTTTTTATCATTTTATCACTTTGTATTTTAAATGTTGTTGTGTTATTTTTATCATTTTATCACTTTGTATTTTAAATGTTGTTGTTTATTTTTATCATTTTATCACTTTGTATTTTAAATGTTGTGTTATTTTTATCATTTTATCACTTTTATTTTAAATGTTGTTGTGTTATTTTTATCATTTTATCACTTTGTATTTTAAATGTTGTGTTATTTTTTATCATTTTATCACTTTGTATTTTAAATGTTGTGTTATTTTTATCATTTTATCACTTTGTATTTTAAATGTTGTTTATTTATTTTTTTATCATTTTATCACTTTGTATTTTAAATGTTGTTGTGTTATTTTTATCATTTTATCACTTTGTATTTTAAATGTTGTTGTGTTATTTTTTATCATTTTATCACTTTGTATTTTAAATGTTGTTGTGTTATTTTTTATCATTTTATCACTTTGTATTTTAAATGTTGTTGTGTTATTTTTTATCATTTTATCACTTTGTATTTTAAATGTTGTTGTTATTTTTTATCATTTTATCACTTTGTATTTTAAATGTTGTGTTATTTTTATCATTTTATCACTTTGTATTTTAAATGTTGTGTTATTTTTTTTATCATTTTATCACTTTGTATTTTAAATGTTGTGTTATTTTTATCATTTTATCACTTTGTATTTTAAATGTTGTTGTTTATTTTTATCATTTTATCACTTTGTATTTTTTAAATGTTGTTGTGTTATTTTTATCATTTTATCACTTTGTATTTTTAAATGTTGTTGTTTATTTTTATCATTTTATCACTTTGTATTTTAAATGTTGTTGTGTTATTTTTATCATTTTATCACTTTGTATTTTTAAATGTTGTTGTTTATTTTTATCATTTTATCACTTTGTATTTTAAAATGTTGTGTTATTTTTTATCATTTTATCACTTTGTATTTTAAATGTTGTGTTATTTTTATCATTTTATCACTTTGTATTTTAAATGTTGTTTTTTTTTTATTTTTTATCATTTTATCACTTTGTATTTTAAATGTTGTTTTTAAATGTTATTTTTATCATTTTATCACTTTGTATTTTAAATGTTGTTGTGTTATTTTTATCATTTTATCACTTTGTATTTTAAATGTTGTTGTGTTATTTTTATCATTTTATCACTTTGTATTTTAAATGTTGTTGTTATATTTTTATCATTTTATCACTTTGTATTTTAAATGTTGTGTTATTTTTATCATTTTATCACTTTGTATTTTAAATGTTGTTGTGTTATTTTTATCATTTTATCACTTTGTATTTTAAATGTTGTTGTGTTATTTTTATCATTTTATCACTTTGTATTTTAAATGTTGTGTTATTTTTATCATTTTATCACTTTGTATTTTAAATGTTGTGTTATTTTTATCATTTTATCACTTTGTATTTTAAATGTTGTGTTATTTTTATCATTTTATCACTTTGTATTTTAAATGTTGTTGTTTATTTTTATCATTTTATCACTTTGTATTTTAAATGTTGTTGTGTTATTTTTATCATTTTATCACTTTGTATTTTAAATGTTGTTGTGTTATTTTTATCATTTTATCACTTTGTATTTTAAATGTTGTCATTTTTATCATTTTATCACTTTGTATTTTAAATGTTGTGTTATTTTTATCATTTTATCACTTTGTATTTTAAATGTTGTGTTATTTTTATCATTTTATCACTTTGTATTTTAAATGTTGTTATTATTTTTATCATTTTATCACTTTGTATTTAAAATGTTGTTTATGTGTTGTTATTTTTATCATTTTATCACTTTGTATTTTAAATGTTGTTGTTTTTTTTTATCATTTTATCACTTTGTATTTTAAATGTTGTTGTTATTTTTTTTATCATTTTATCACTTTGTATTTTAAATGTTGTTGTGTTATTTTTATCATTTTATCACTTTGTATTTTAAATGTTGTTGTGTTATTTTATCATTTTATCACTTTGTATTTTAAATGTTGTTGTGTTTTTTTATCATTTTATCACTTTGTATTTTAAATGTTGTGTTATTTTTATCATTTTATCACTTTGTATTTTAAATGTTGTTATTTTTTTTATTTTATCACTTTGTATTTTAAATGTTGTGTTATTTTTATCATTTTATCACTTTGTATTTTAAATGTTGTTGTTATTTTTTTTATCATTTTATCACTTTGTATTTTAAATGTTGTGTTATTTTTATCATTTTATCACTTTGTATTTTAAATGTTGTTGTGTTTTTTATCATTTTATCACTTTGTATTTTAAATGTTGTTGTGTTATTTTTATCATTTTATCACTTTGTATTTTAAATGTTGTTGTGTTATTTTTATCATTTTATCACTTTGTATTTTAAATGTTGTTGTGTTATTTTTATCATTTTATCACTTTGTATTTTAAATGTTGTTGTGTTATTTTTATCATTTTATCACTTTGTATTTTAAATGTTGTTGTGTTATTTTTATCATTTTATCACTTTGTATTTTAAATGTTGTGTTATTTTTTATCATTTTATCACTTTGTATTTTAAATGTTGTGTTATTTTTATCATTTTATCACTTTGTATTTTAAATGTTGTTGTGTTATTTTTATCATTTTATCACTTTGTATTTTAAATGTTGTTGTGTTATTTTTATCATTTTATCACTTTGTATTTTAAATGTTGTTGTGTTATTTTTATCATTTTATCACTTTGTATTTTAAATGTTGTTGTGTTATTTTTATCATTTTATCACTTTGTATTTTAAATGTTGTTGTTTTTTTATCATTTTATCACTTTGTATTTTAAATGTTGTGTTATTTTTTTTATCATTTTATCACTTTGTATTTTAAATGTTGTGTTATTTTTATCATTTTATCACTTTGTATTTTTAAATGTTGTGTTATTTTTTTATCATTTTATCACTTTGTATTTTAAATGTTCTTATGTTATTTTTATCATTTTATCACTTTGTATTTTTAAATGTTCTTGTGTTATTTTTATCATTTTATCACTTTGTATTTTAAATGTTGTTGTGTTATTTTTATCATTTTATCACTTTGTATTTTAAATGTTGTTGTGTTATTTTTATCATTTTATCACTTTGTATTTTAAATGTTGTTGTGTTATTTTTATCATTTTATCACTTTGTATTTTAAATGTTGTGTTATTTTTATCATTTTATCACTTTGTATTTTAAATGTTGTGTTATTTTTATCATTTTATCACTTTGTATTTTAAATGTTGTGTTATTTTTATCATTTTATCACTTTGTATTTTAAATGTTGTTGTGTTATTTTTATCATTTTATCACTTTGTATTTTAAATGTTGTTGTGTTATCATTTTATCACTTTTATTTTAAATGTTGTTGTTTTATTTTTTTTATCATTTTATCACTTTGTATTTTAAATGTTGTTGTGTTATTTTTATCATTTTATCACTTTGTATTTTAAATGTTGTGTTATTTTTATCATTTTATCACTTTGTATTTTAAATGTTGTTGTGTTATTTTTATCATTTTATCACTTTGTATTTTAAATGTTGTTGTGTTATTTTTATCATTTTATCACTTTGTATTTTAAATGTTGTTATTTTTATCATTTTATCACTTTGTATTTTAAATGTTGTTGTGTTATTTTTATCATTTTATCACTTTGTATTTTTTAATGTTGTTGTGTTATTTTTTATCATTTTATCACTTTGTATTTTAAATGTTGTGTTATTTTTTATCATTTTATCACTTTGTATTTTAAATGTTGTGTTATTTTTTATCATTTTATCACTTTGTATTTTAAATGTTGTGTTATTTTTTTTTATCATTTTATCACTTTGTATTTTAAATGTTGTTGTTATTTTTATCATTTTATCACTTTGTATTTTAAATGTTGTTGTGTTATTTTTATCATTTTATCACTTTGTATTTTAAATGTTGTGTGATTTTTATCATTTTATCACTTTGTATTTTAAATGTTGTTGTGTTATTTTTATCATTTTATCACTTTGTATTTTAAATGTTGTGTTATTTTTTTATCATTTTATCACTTTGTATTTTAAATGTTGTGTTATTTTTATCATTTTATCACTTTGTATTTTAAATGTTGTGTTATTTTTTTATCATTTTATCACTTTGTATTTTAAATGTTGTGTTATTTTTTATCATTTTATCACTTTGTATTTAAAATGTTGTTGTGTTATTTTTATCATTTTATCACTTTGTATTTTAAATGTTGTTGTGTTATTTTTATCATTTTATCACTTTGTATTTTAAATGTTGTTGTGTTATTTTTATCATTTTATCACTTTGTATTTTAAATGTTGTGTTATTTTTATCATTTTATCACTTTGTATTTTAAATGTTGTTGTGTTATTTTTATCATTTTATCACTTTGTATTTTAAATGTTGTTGTGTTATTTTTATCATTTTATCACTTTGTATTTTAAATGTTGTTGTGTTATTTTTATCATTTTATCACTTTGTATTTTAAATGTTGTGTTATTTTTATCATTTTATCACTTTGTATTTTAAAATGTTTTTGTGTTATTTTTATCATTTTATCACTTTGTATTTTAAATGTTGTTGTGTTATTTTTATCATTTTATCACTTTGTATTTTAAATGTTGTGTTATTTTTATCATTTTATCACTTTGTATTTTAAATGTTGTTGTGTTATTTTTATCATTTTATCACTTTGTATTTTAAATGTTGTGTTATTTTTATCATTTTATCACTTTGTATTTTAAAATGTTGTTGTGTTATTTTTATCATTTTATCACTTTGTATTTTAAATGTTGTTGTTTATTTTTTTATCATTTTATCACTTTGTATTTTAAATGTTGTGTTATTTTTATCATTTTATCACTTTGTATTTTAAATGTTGTGTTATTTTTATCATTTTATCACTTTGTATTTTAAATGTTGTTGTGTTATTTTTATCATTTTATCAATTTGTATTTTAAATGTTGTGTTATTTTTATCATTTTATCACTTTGTATTTTAAATGTTGTTATTTTTATCATTTTATCACTTTGTATTTTAAATGTTGTTGTGTTATTTTTATCATTTTATCACTTTGTATTTTAAATGTTGTGTTATTTTTATCATTTTATCACTTTGTATTTTAAATGTTGTGTTATTTTTATCATTTTATCACTTTGTATTTTAAATGTTGTTGTGTTATTTTTATCATTTTATCACTTTGTATTTAAAATGTTGTTGTGTTATTTTTATTATTTTATCACTTTGTATTTTAAATGTTGTGTTATTTTTATCATTTTATCACTTTGTATTTTAAATGTTGTTGTGTTATTTTTATCCTAATAAACGTTTGTGAAAATCATCATACAGTTAAAGTGCACGAAAATTGTATGTAATGTAGAACGTCACAAAGTGAATGGTCTTTCACACATACACATATATATGAAGATCTAATAATTTATACTAAAGAATGAACTATCCAATCATGTCCTTTAATGATAAATACAAAAATATATTTAGTCTAAAATGAACCACAAATAAGGTCCAACATCTAATGATGAAGTGAATTTTAAATATAAAATTATTTTTGAGGTGTATTATGTTAAGTTGATTGTTTTTCATTTTTTAAATGATATACTTCATCTTTAACAATTTTCAAAATGTTCTATATGTAAAGCATGCATATTACTTACTACACTCTAACAAAACCAAAGTATTTTTGATATGAGCAGAAAAGCTATGTCTGTTCAAAGTAAATTTTTTTTTGTAAATTATGTAACCTCCACATGTCAGTATAACTTACAGATCAGGTAACTGTTATGTAACTCTTTAATTTCCGCTCATCTGGTGTCCTATAACTCATACGATATACCTTGGGCATGATAACTACTGTTGTGTCTTTGAGCATAACTCTTTACCCAAATTGTTTTTGTTTATCGAGCTGAAATTTCAGCACTGACTCCTATGAACGGTATGGGCAAACGATGTATATTTCACATGTTGCATATATCCCAAACTAGAATACAAACCTGTGTACATTATATGTGTGGTCTGTATCCAAAATTAATATACATGCCTATGTAAATTAAATACACATTTACTAAATGTCTTCACATTTAAAAATTTCAGGTCAACATGAAATGTACATGCCTATGTAAATTAAATACACATTTACTAAATGTCTTCACATTTAAAAATTTCAGGTCAACATGAAATGTACACTGGACTAAAGTATAAAGAATAGAGGAAACTAGCTTACTGTAGATATTACATTAATAAAACTTGGTAATAAATTGTACTAATCATTACTCTTGAATGGCTTAAAATGTTACAAGCCACTGATTGGGCACAGAAAAGGTTACTCACAGTGTAGATCTGTGCTTCAACATGAACAAGTACACTTATGTGGGACCAGTGTGATCTTGTTCTTCCCACTTAACGGTCAGGTTTCCTTTAAATGTGTTGTTGTGTCCTTTACCATAATACTTTCTGATAAAATAAGTCCTTTGAATCCAAAATTCTGCCAAAGTATTCCATCAATTGTAACACAGTGGTTCCTTAAGTTCACATTTGAACCTGAAAACATTTAGTTTGAGAGTGACCAAAGAAATAGTGTATGTAAAGTGTGCATACAGCATTACAAAACAAAGGAAGTGACTACAAACTCAACAATACAAGCAGGTAAAGATACTCCTGCAACAGAAATTAGCAAGAAGCAGGATATCTACTATACAGAACCATAGTTGTTGGTTAGCTATTCCAAATCCACAAGAATATCAGACATATTTTGGTAAGAAAGGAGTGAGCGACAACAAAAAGAAACAAAAAACAGGAATATGAGAATGAGAGACTGTAGAGCACATAAACTCCCAAGAAACTGGAAAACATTAACTAAAAGGTCACAAATAAATAAAAATTCAACATATCACTGCATATGGTGTTGAATAATGATAATCTATGGATATCAAAATACCTTGTGAAGGATTAGAGAACAGTGGTTCTAGTAGAGTGAAAAGAGGATTTTGGTTATTAACCAGAGAGTTATTGATTGAAGATTATGTAGCAGTATAGTGTCAGTGTTTGTTCTCTTTCATTTTTAAAAAGTTATATCAATAACACTGGTTATTTTTCTCATTTGTTGTTACCTTCAAAAATAGATATTATTCTGTATCTCAATAAATTACATTTCCAACTATTCTGTGTCACAATTTTAAATTTTAAGCAGCTTTGTTAACAAAAAATAATTTTATTCCAAATACCTAGTGAACAACAGGACAATAAAAACTTTACCATACTGTATTCGTGGATTTCTGTTTGATTACACAAAAATGTATATTAACAAGGTGTATTCTGTGAAAGAATTTTCTGTATTTGTTATTAAGAGTATCAACTGTTAAGGTGAAGAAAAACTTTGATCATGCATAACTTTTGCGTGAATGAATTAAACATTTTACACAAACTTGAAATATATCTCAAACATAATTTTTAATAACACATAACATAATATAGTAGTTTGGGACAACATGAAACCTACTGATCCATCTTGTTTGTCTCATCCTCTAAATTAAACTAAAACTATTTATAAATAAATTTTTAAAAATTTTAAAGCCAGCCCTTATCATTCATATACTTTTCAAAATTTCTCTTAAAATTACTTTAAATTACTGCTTCCACATCATCAGGCAACTCTTCCAAATAACTACTACATTAAGAAAGTGAAAACGACTCCTATCCTGCAGAAATTTACGTCTCTCAGTCCTACCATTCTCACCATGAAGTACAAAACAGATGTTGCATCAACACTATCAATTTCATTAGTAATCTTGAACATTTCAATCAGATTCCCTCTCACTATTCTCTTTTTTCATGAGAAAAACAACTGTATCAAATGGTTCACATATTCAATTTCTAACCTCCATCAAATTCCTTGGCTAAATATGTGCTTTCTTGAGATCAAGAAAGTTGGTGAAACAGGAAATTAAGACGTTAAAAAGGATGAAAGCAGAAGACTGGCTGAAAATATAAAAATAACAGTTTGGATTTCTTTAAATATATAAAGTGTAAACAAAATGCCAGGATGCAGTAGAACCCTTAAGGGGTGATAAAGAAAGGCTTGTATGTGATGATTACGAGATGAATGGGTTGTTAATTGTTTTTTCTTTTTATTCTGTTTCTACTATTGAAGATTTAAGCAGTATTCTACATTTTGAAGATGGAAACAAAGATGGCTGCATTAACTCTGAGCTAGTCAAGGCAAAATTTCGAAGTTTAAAGGAAAATAAATCTATTGGCTAAATAATATTTTCCCGAGAGTTTTGAATGTGGTTAAAAACTGGATATGTCAGCCACTTGCTACTATTTTTTGTCAATCCTTCAACATTGACCATGTACTAGAATATTGGAAGTTAGCTAATGATGCTCCTCTTTTTTAAAGGAAGTGAAGAATATTGTTTCAGTTATTATAGGTCCATTAGTCTTAAGTCAGTTATGTACAGCTTTTTGGTAAGTCGCACAAAAGAAGCCTTACAAAACCATTTAACAAAGTTTAGAGTTTCATTGGATTGTCAACATGGTTTCACTAAGGGAAAGTACGGACTTACAAATCTTTTGACATTCTTGAAAAAGGTTACTGTTGAAGAAGGGGACTGTTAACTATTCTTTGAAATATATAGAGTGCAAATCATTTTCAACTCCTCAGGGAAACTTGCAGGCATCTATCAATAATGCATTTCAGGTCAGGTACCTACTCGTCTTCTCATAAGACGTGGATAATAATGCTATAATGAATCTCGGAAGAAACCCCTCATAATTTCAAACATTATAATATCATTTTTCTTGGCAGTCAACGTGGATGGAATGTAGATTCACAAATGTCCTTAATATCAGATACAGATGACTATTTGTATTCACAAAGCTATGAAGCATTATTCAGATGAACGGGAAAACAATTTTAAGATCAAGAAATTGTTACAAATCACAATGAATACTCAAAAGCATAAACATTCTTTGTTTTTGGTCTTACACTGGATCTATCCATTGATTCGCTCTTTCTCTTGGTGAAACAGGGAAATTTATGAATTCATATAATATTTGGTGAAACATTAATAACACTATAAACATTCTTGCCATGCAGATTTTTGGTCAATTTTAGAAATTTATCAGTCTAGAAACATCATCACTGATATATGAAAAGCAATAAACATTATACATATTTATTCTCTACTCTCAGAAGATTTGGGTATGCAAAACATGCTGGGAATTGTGTTTGCCAGTAATCAGTTACTTAACTATATAGACATCAACAATTTGTATCTAAATTATAAATGTCGAAGTCACTGGATCTGTATCTACTTTGTCGAAATAAAAAAAAAAAGAATATTCTGATTTCCTTACTCTGCTTCCACGTAACCACAAAAATTAACCAAATAGAACTATCTAAAATAGACTTACAATATGAAGGTTGAGGACCTTATTAAACAATGTGTGGCAAATATTGCATATGACATGGCTATTAAAGACGTAGACATATGTCCAAACAAAATCTGTTATCAGAATTTGAATTTCATAAAGATATTGATATGTTTGTTCATAATTTTGTTACAAGGTGATTTAGTGTAAAAATGTTTTTACTAGATATGCCTTTTCACATAAATCAAATATCAAACTGATTTTTAAACGAAGATTAATAAAGGGTTTTAAAATGAAAATACTATCAGAAAGCATTACATTAATCTGTTTTATATAGCAGGTATGAATCTTAAATCATAATAGCCTTAGTTATAGATCATGTGATGATTTATACTCAAATTATCTAGAGTTACTGCTAATAAATGGCTTCACATCATAAGAAGCTGTCACTACATAACATAATTAGATTTAATTTATTCATGCAAACCTGTAATTATTGTCAATGATTCACATCACTTCCTCTAATTATCTGTCATTTCATTCTAGCAAGTTAAATTTAATATCTAATTAATCAGGTTAATTAACTGTTTCAGCCATTATGCCCTCGTGGGACTTCAGAGTTCAATGACTCTTGTGACTAATTAATTAAAGAGTGATTAATTAATTGGGTGGTTGATGTATAAAAGATATGCAATTTGAGATAAATAACTGTTCCATTCTTTACACCTTTATGTTCTTGGGTGGTGTGTACTTACTTCTGGCTCCAGAGTCCCATACTAACCATTCCACTGGAAATCTGGTCTCGATAATTGTGGTGGGCAGAGCACACAGAGCCCCTTTTGAGCTTAACTTCAAACATACAAAGAGTTACAGACTAGGTATTAAAGTATTGTCAATATTATAGCCTCATTTTAATGTGTAATAAAAAACAACATATTTCGTGAAGAAAAGCAAATTATTGATGATTTTTTATTTTGATGATTCTTAGGCCTTCTATAATTCATGAGATGTATCAGGACAACAACTTCCTAGCCTCAATTTCTATAGGCGACTTTACTAGTGTGTCCTCATTTTGAGTAGTGTGATATCCACGTAATTGTCCAGCTGCTTCAGGTATGAGAGTGCTGAAATCACATAATGTGGAATCTACTTGTGTACATGCGACTTGTGTCTCTTTACTCGGTATCATGTTACATATGACTGGGACACGTGGAAAGATTTTGCCACTAACCTTTGTGTTTGTGGATTATTCTTATCACCACATTTTCTTACCATGGTTGAGACACAACTTATTGCAGGTGTCTTTCTAAATGGTCCTGGTTACCTAATTTCATCTATATTTCCCTGTTTTCCGTGTTGTCCAATACCATAAAGTATAAGTTAAATTTTGGCCTTGGAAATTCCAAATTCTTGATCTGAATAAATTTTATGATTTGATGTGGGAATATACTGTGCAGGATAAGGCTGTTACATACTCTTCTCAAAAGCGATCATTTTAAATGACATCACACTACCTACGCGCCACCAAGCAATTTTAAAAAGTAGTTTTGATGCATTCCATTACAACTTCATACGGGCTGAAACTGTCAAATGGCTGGCTGAGTTGCATATTCAAATTGTTTTAATACAATGTACTTAACATTATATTGTTACTCATATGCAATATTGTGAAGTATATGTATAAAAAATTAACATTTACAGACAAAGCAATGGACTTGACAAGAATAATTATTACACTCTCATACATTTCTGGTAAAAAGGTGTGTCATAACAAATTGTAGTACCTTATTCACTTACGCAAACGATGGTTATTTGCACCTTGCAAGAATGATACATATTACGTCACGTTTTCCTTTTAAAATTACTTCCTTTGTCATTTACTGTACTCACTATAATACCAATAATTAACCTATACTGTAACAACTTTATGTAAAAGGCTTGAAGTTGATTTTAGATTTCACATCTTAACAAATTTATCCCAAACTTGTCCTTCATGCAAATGGAAGACAACACAAAAATCCACTTACATTGCACTAGGGCATTTGAAGGGCTTGTGGACAAATAGAATAGCTTTGATTGTCTCATCTTTCATGTCCGTTCTCATGAAAACTGATGTTTATATGGAAGTGTGACGAGAAACTTATGATCTTTCACCCACTTCATATTCTTCACTACCAGAAGATGTAACCAGATGAGACATTGCAGCAGCTTTCTATGTCACAAAGTTATATTTTGAAAATATATTTTCTTTCTGTTGCTCCGTATTAACTCAAATTACATTATGTGATATTTTATTGTTCTTAACATTCTATTGTACAAGTTTTTCTTCTTCCGTGTAGAGCATTGCAACCTCTAGTTTTCAGACTGCTGTGGCTTCGGCTCTGTATAATTTATCAATTTCTCTATGCTTATATCTTTCTTGGGAAATGGTTGCGACGTATTCCCCTACCCATAACGATACCAGTGGCATTACATTAATACTTAATATGACATAATGCTAAATAGATTGCTCACAGAGTATCAATTCCCATCTGCACAAAAGTCAATACATTAATATATGCAAATCGTTCTTGTAAATTGCAGTTAGCTTTCTATATTATTTGTAGAATTCCGTAAACACACCGCTGTAGTATATATATGTATATGTATATGGGAACCAGTGAGTTCCATTTTCTATTTACAGCACTGAGACTGAGCTTTCCTACTAGAATTAAGCCAGTTTTCTTTTTGATTTTTGGAAAAGTAACAATCATTTACTTTTCGTCAGACAAGAGATAGAGAAAAAAAGTTTAACAAGAAAGCAGATATTCCATTGATATCTGGAATAAATACAGTATTGACAAATTGAGGATTTATAACAGTACGAGTAACCTTTGTTTTTATATGTATGTTTCACACTCCTAACTTCCTCATCAATTTCAATTCCAAACAATTGTTACAAATAATATTGCAGAAAACAAGTTTAAACAAATCATTGTATGGCGTAAATTTTAATTTGTTTCAGATAATTTTCAGCAGCTATAAATGCACACAGCATGTTACAACACCGGTTTCATAAATGAGAACAAGGTGAAAATAAAATAGAAATTTGAATAAACTTCAACCTTCAAGAAAACAGCAACAGCACGAAATCAGATCATGAAGTAGTGGAAACAAGATAATGGATAAAAGGATTGAGTATCGGCAGAAGGTAGAGAAAAATGAGACAGGAAGTTAAAAAAATGCAAATTCTTGCCTAACTCACAAACAAACCCGACTGCACAATTTCCCCTCAAATTAATCGACAACAAACACACTCACCATTTAACGTACTAAGTAATTTACAGCTTCCAAACTGTTTAACACAAAAATATATATGGCATAGATATTAAAAATACAATTTTACTGCTGAAAGTTATTGCCAACAAGTCACAGACACCTACTCTAAAGAATATTTCGCACTTTATTACAAAAAATCAGTCAGACACTTTACACTTGTTGTCATTAACTTAACAAGATACACTAAAGAAAATCAGATAACTACCATCACTCATTGCAAACTCTTGGGCCACTCTTTTACCAAAGAAAACTATTCACATCATAATTTTCCCACAGCTATAAGGGCGAGTATGTTCGGAGACAGGTGTTTGAATCTGCAACCCTCAGACTGTAAGCCAAGCAACCTAATCATCAGGACATGTCTATTACCAATAGGGTTGAAAAAGTTTACAATGTTTGAAGAATGCATCAGTGATATATCTGTAGTTGTGGTAACGGTTTGTTTGCAACTACTTTTCGAAATGAAAAATCCTACAGAGAAATGGTTAAAACATTACTTGCTCGCGTAGAGTGGTATACAGTCGTTTTTGATAATTTACCACTATTCTTATAATCTAACAATTTTATGCCCTTTTCTTTAAGAACGTCTACACAGGTCGCAAAAATTCCGGTCAGGCCATGGTCTGACAATTTTTTGTGGCATGTTTAACTAAACTTCATTAAAAACATTTTGTCAGCCTTTGTTGCAAAACGCTCAAAAATGACACAAACAAAAAACTGCATAGAACTACTAGTAAATATGACGAAAAACACATCGTACCATACATACCACAATTAAACACATCAACCTCAACAATCCTATCCTCGAAAATTCGCCGTCCTATGTATCAACATCCAAGATGCACTTGCTTCCAAAAAACATGATATCGAAGACATAATTGAAAAACTAACCATTGAATTGTAATAATGAGTGAAACCTTAATATATGAAAATAACAGACATTATTACTCAACTATCAGAAAACATAGATTTAATAATTAAGATAGAAACAAAGGAATAGTCCTATTACATAAATCAAATCTATCATTAACAGAAATTGAGTAGTAATAACGAATGCATAATAATAGCTGATGTTGTCCGAAATAATCAAAATGATATCGCTTCAAAAGAGACCTAATCGGCAAACATAAAAACTTCACATGCAAAGCAATAAACGCAAATAGAAGGCAACAACTATAATTTATAGATCATAACAATAGTTCGGCATATCCACGTGGTTAAGGCTCTCGAATCGTAATCCGAGGGTCGCGGTTTCGAATCCTCGTCCCACCAAACATGCTCGCCCTTTCAGCCGTGGAGGCGTTACATAGTGACGGTCAATCCTACAATTCGTTGGTAAAAGAGTTGGCGATTGGTGGTGATGACTAGCCACCTTTCTCCTATTTTACACTGCAAAATTAAAGATGGTTAGCGCACATAGCTCACGCGTAGCTTTGTGCGAAATTCAAAAAACAAACAAACAATAAATACAATATATATCTAAAAACGGCTGGTATGGAGTGAGAAAAATTTTCATGTAGAGGAGCGAACAACTGGAATGTCTCCAACTTTAAAAACTTTGCGTGAAATTCAAAAACAAACAAATAATAAATACAATAAGTGAATACTGACACAAAAATAGAATTAAAATCAAAATAGCAAGAAACCAACTAATACTTTTCACAAAAGTACTAAAACAACAACCAAACCTATATATCAAGGGGACAATCCTTCAGACTGCAACATCCGCCAAGTTTCTATGATTAATATATGACATGATAAAACCACCCAAGTAATATTATAACAACAATCTAACAAAGATCAAACTTTGCTAAGCGAATAACTGGTAGAGAAAGTGAACTAGAAATCGACAACATATTAAAATCTACAAAACATACTTTCAAACTGTAATTGACTAGACAGCCCTAGCATGGGTAAACGTAATACTAAAGCTAGTACACACCAAACTACAAATAAAACACACTACTCACAACAGCTCATAAAATCTCTAGAGCAACTTCCTCCGATTTTTTTCACAAATATTCAAACACAGAAACAGTAACAGAAAGACTCCTACAAAGTACACTAAATTATTTCGAGAGAAATTGGAGAAAAAAGGTATTTATTATTATAAGCACCTCTCCCTAGTGAAAATATATGTTAAACATAAAAGCAGGTCACATTAGTATTATTAAGCCTTGCTTAAAAACATTATAGGATATTTATGTAAAATTCTTAATTTAAGCCTAAACCTTGAAAGTGTAAAACATTATGGAACTATTTGTGAGAAGTGGTATCGATATAAAAATGTAACTGTAAATAACACATGGATATTACCCTGAAAGAGGCTGGTATAAGGTGCAGTTTACTCTGGTACTTATGTAGTGTTTCTAAATACATTCATCAGAAGATGTGAATCAACGTACAGGACAGATGAAGAGATCAAAGAACATGACCGTCCTGATCTTTATAGCTAAATCCCGACAGATAGAAAGACGTTTTGTACGTTTATAAATACAACTTTAACATGAACAAACACCGATATTAAAATACATATATTATGCTAAAATCGTTACACAAGAAGAAGAGAACTGTATAGTATTTAAGATACAATTATCATCTACTTAGTGTAAAAAAAAAAATGTTTTGTACATATAATTGACTTGTTTTGAATATATCAGTTTAAAACAACCTGAGTTATGGATGTTTATTTTTCGTCAAACTTATTGTCAACAAGTCACAGACACCTACCGTAAAAGAATCCGTAGCCGAACACTCATATCATTCACTAAGTCCAGTTCTACTATGTATGGTATTAAAAATAATAAAACCTCCAGTAGTCTGACAGATTACTTTATAAGAATAATGATCATATTTCTCTATTCATTTGACAAATATCAGCCTAAGAGTTTACGATTGATGTTATTGACTCGTAATATCCTTCTGTTTTCTATCATTTCACAATTAGTGTCTGCTTGTACACGTAACCATAGTATAGCTTTTCATGAATTGTCAGATAAAGCATAAATATTCCGAGACTTTATTTTATGGGGTCGTTCCATCAAATTTGATTAATATCAAAATAGTATTATTTTCTTATATTAATTAATAAGTCACATAAATATAAAATGTATTACTTGTTTCAAGACGTTGTTACTATTCTATTTTTGTTGTTAATTGCTGTGTTAAAAATGTTTCACCTGCAATGGTGTATACTAAGAACTTCGATTGTATGAGTCCAAGTGTTTTGGACAAATACGCGTGCATAATAAATAATTTTCTCTTAGCATATCATAGATGCATGGGTTGTTGTTCTTCGTTTATTACACTCAAGTTTGGACTCAAGGATACTAACATGATGGGTTGTGCTTGCATTGGTTTATCTCGCTGTATTCATTGAGTGTCCTTGTTCGTTTATTTAACAGTCACGTGAGTGTTTAATAAACTCGGCCCGGTTTTATGGGTTGGACTTTAATCTGTGGCGTACACAGAGCTACCCAAGGAAAGTCTAAAAACCTTGCCATTGAAGCCAAATTTTATTTCGCTTGTTTTACCAACAGTAATTCGATTAATGGTAAGCCTGAGTAATTTCGTTATAATCGACGGCTTAATAGCAAGTGTTGTCCTCATTTTGCTTTGAGCGTTGCATTGGATTGTTTGTTTGTTTGCTTTGAATTTCGCACAAAGCTACTCGAGGGCTATCTGTGCTAGCCGTCCCTAATTAAACAGTGTAAGACGAGAGGGAAGGCAGCTAGTGATCACCACTCACCGCCAACTCTTGGGCTACTCTTTTAGCAACGAATAGTGGGATTGACCGTAACATTATAACGCCCCCACGGCTGGGAAGGCAAGCATATTTGGCGCGACGGGGATGCCAACCCGCGACCCTCAGATTACGAGTCGCACGCCTTAACACGCTTGGCCATGGCGGACCATTCGTTGCATTGGAAACATAAAATTGTGAACCAAGGAATCTTTGCTTTCATTCTTAATAGGTATATAAGACCACTTGTAAAGAAGTAGTTGCATGTTTTAAAAAAAAAAACTATTTTCTTCTATCAGCACGATAGATTATTATGACCCGTGTTTGAAAACATAAAGTAAAGGTGTGATTATAGTGGGTAAAGTCTTACTTTATAAGTAAAACTTACATTAAAACTATTATTTCAACATTTATTTTGTAACACAAGGATCAACTTTATAATTCCCTTAGAAGGTCGATAATGGAAATCTGTAAATAACATACAGTAATTTTTATTTCATGATTAGCTTTATAAATTTATTTATGCATGTGCTTCACTAATGTTTCGTTTTAAAGGATTTGTGCAAATTGCTATGTTTAACCATTATTATTGTAGTTATTAAAATGATTAATATTATCTTGCTGTTTAAAATAACAATTCTTAGTACAGAGCTGGTTTCTTGCTGGTTTGGATCTTTTAGCATACCACTGACTCACCTTTTCTAATACTATTTGTACGTAGCATAGCCGTACGAAGTAGTCAGGCCATAAGAACATCGTCATTTGTGGGAGTTTTAGGGCATAGCTGAAGAAGAGTTTTGAAAATTTAAACCTTAACCGTTTTAACTGTAAATAATGTAAATACCAAGTTGTATTTACATGCCACCAAAAAATTATCAGAACATGATATGAATGGCCTCACAATTTGTATGGTCCGTATAAACATTCTTCAAACACAGGCTGAAATTTGATGAACGCTGATTTTAAGAATTGTCAAAAAGATTATATGTTATTTTACACAAGCAATTAATATTCTAACCATTTCTCTGCCGAGCTTTTCATTACAAACAAACGCAAACGAACTTAGCAGGGCTTTAGTTTAGAGAGAGAGAAATCTAAAGAGTTCTCTCCCCAACTGGGGTAGTCAGAAACGTTGTAGTTCCTCATCGTCCTCTCGCCTGAAAGATTATTGAACTTTACATAGAAGTTTGTCTTTATTTTGTTTTATCTTCTTTAAGGTGAAGAAGTAAGGTGGGGGTATGAAAGTGACCCGTGAGAAAGGAGACCTGGACAAGAGTGGCATAAGACAGCCCAGAACCCGTGGTCAGAATATCCTGACGGCTGGCAATTACTAAACATTGACGTTGGATTGACTAAAATTGACTTAAACGGCTCTTTTCAAGACTAAGCAAGAATGTTGCCTTGACAGAAATCTACAGATCCAATGCCAGAGAGTTTGCTGTGGGGGGAAACGGGAGTACCCCTAGAAAACCCACTTTCACGGCCTGGGCGCTGAAAAACCTACCCAGACCGTGCCCGGAAGTAGCTGGGAAGAAAATCATGGCTTTTTAAAACATTTTGAAATAAAAGGAAAACTGATGGATTGCAGCAATGACATACAAATTGCTAATTGTCTGGTAACTTGGAAAACTGCTAGCTGCGGTCTTGTAGAACAGATAGAAACTTCTGGAGAAAATTCGATGTACAGCATGTAACTTGGCCTGGATTTGAGATTCTATGGCTTGTTTGATTTCTTCTGGTTGTATGGTTGGGTCGACGTCCCTGAGGAATACTGAGAAGAGGCTGACAGGACTTTTGGTTGGGGAACAACTTACTTTAATATCAGTGTTCCGTGGTTGACAGATAAACTTGATCAGCGGGAGAAGCGGGCTGGATAAGAATTCTGCCCCAGGATAGGATTCGGGTCCTGGAAGGTTCGATGGTTGCCCCTGGCTTGACTTGGGCGATGAACATGGTGACTTGTAGCGGCGTAAAGTGTGACGATAAACTGTCGACAATTACAGGCGATACCGGCGGTATGACTGGCGTAGTTGATCCTTACGTCTTGAACAGTATAATGGTAGAAATATCACCACGTATTGCTTGCTCTGTGACTAACGTGGAACTCTCGTCAGGGTCATTTCAAAAAATAGTTATTAACAAACTGATACCACATTCTACAGATATGTCACTAATGCAATCTTCAAACATTGTAAACTGTTTCAACCCAATGGGTTACAGGCACAAAGTTTAGGGTGCTTGACTCGCAAACAGATTAAGCTGTGGGGACATTATAATGTATCCACTATTTGTTGATAAAAGGGTAGACAAGAGCTGGCAGTTGGTGGTTTTAGTTATCTGCTTTATTTTAGTGTATCTTGTTGTATTAGTGACAGCTAGTTCACGCAGTTTGACGGGTTTGTATACACATAGATGAAAAAGGTTCTTTAAGAGTAGGTATCTGTGACATGTTAGCGATAAATTAGAAATTTTATCTTCTCTTCTTTCTAATCTTTCAAAACTTCGTTTTATGTGCATGATAACATTTAATCTCAGGAATTTACCAAAGTATAAAGTATGTTTTCCTACCCGAATAAATATACCTTATAAGGAAAACAAAGAAGGTGTGCATTTATTTTATTTATTTGAGTTTAACAATACATAAACCATTTTTACTATATAATTATAATTAAAATATTTGTTATTAATAACAAAACCACTGTGAACTAATATTTCAAAGAAGCAAGGGAGGTGATATTCTAAACGTGACATTTATGCAATATTGAATTTCTTTAACAATGTTTCTCAGGGTTGAATTAAAGTCGTAAATTTTGCTTGGTAAAAGCTCGAAGATTTTTAGTATAAAATGACAAATATATACACCAAAGGACTATACGTAATCTAAAATAAAAACACTATACGTAGAGTATACGATATTCAAGATCGCATATTCTATATTCACCAATATTGAAAGTTAGTGGGATACCTACATTAGGTACGAGATAACATTTTTAACAGAAGTATTATCAAGTAAATCATTTTTGCTGCACACAGTTATAGATTTAATTACAAATAATTATTTTTCTATAGTCATCACACTAATTTGTTAATTAAATCAATAAATCAATTACATATTGGGAAGTGATTTATTCTTTTACATCCTTTTCCAAGGAAACTCAAAACCGATATGGCCAGAAGGGCTAAGACATACGTAATCTGAAGGTTGCGGGTTTGAATCCTCGTCACACCAAACATGTTCGCCTTTTCAGCTGTGGAGGTGTTATAATGTTATAAACCTTGTGTATCTTTCCGCAAAATTCAAATACAATGGTTTGGTTTGGTCCCTAATTTAGTAGTGTGAGACTAGAAGGAAGGCAGAGTGTCATCACCACTCACCGCCAACTCTTGGGCTACTCTTTTACCAACAAATAGTGAGATTGACCGTCACATTATAACGCCCCTACGGCTGAAAGGGCGAGTATGTTTGGCGCGACGGGGATGCGAACCCGCAACACTCAGATTACGAGTCGCACACCTTAACACACTTGGCCATGCCGAGCCCAAATACAAGGGAACTCGTAAGGATTTTTCCCAGTTTCAGTTTTTCATGTGGTAAATTATTCCAGAAAGTTATTACTCGTATGTGTGATTATTTCCCAATTTTTTTCTTATGTCATCAGTTTGTGAGTTTTATGTTTTCTTATATACTGTGTCCTTACACATTTTAAGTTCTTTTTTATCTTGAATTAAAAGCAATTAAATTTACAAAATCTATACTACAGTACTTTTTAATTCATTATCTTCTGTTCATAAATAATAAATCTTGTCTCATGGCCTAAAAGTTGTCTTTTTTTTAGAAAATAAAATTGTATTTTTAATATCGATACTATACATATATAGTTGTGTTAAAAAATTTGTAACCTGTAAATTAAATTGAGTTCACCTATAATTTACTTAGTAAGCTAAATTGCGAGTGTGTTAGTACGTTTGCTATCGATTCATTTGAGGGGATATTGTGCAATTGGGTTTGTTTGTGAGTTAGGCAAAAATTTGTTTCGGAATTTACCACTGGCGTTTTTTTTTAACTTCCTGTCTCATTTTTCTCTACCTTCTTTCGATACTCTATCTTTTTATCCATTTCCTTCTTTCCACTACTTCATGATGTGATTTCGTGCTGTTGCTGTTTTTTTGAAAGGTTGAAGTTTATTCAAATTTCTATTTTATTTTCACCACTATTTCATTTATGAAACCGGTGTTGTAACATGCTGTGTGCATTTATAGCTGCTGAAAATTATCTGAAACAAATTAAAATATACGCCATACAATGATTTGTTTAAACTTGTTTTCTGCAATATTATTTGTAACAATTGTTTGGAATTAAATTGATGAGGAAGTTAGGAGTGTGAAACATACATATAAAAACAAAGGTTACTCGTACTGTTATAAATCCTCAATTTTTCAATACTGTATTTATTCCAGATATCAATGGAATATCTGCTTTCTTGTTAAACTTTTTTTCTCTATCTCTTGTCTGACGAAAAGTAAATGATTGTTACTTTTCCAAAAATCAAAAAGAAAACTGGCTTAATTCTAGTAGGAAAGCTCAGTCTCAGTGCTGTAAATAGAAAATGTAAATCACTGGTTCCCATATACATATACATATATATACTACAGCGGTGTGTTTACGGAATTACAGCGCTAAAATCAGGGATTCAATTCCCCTCACTGGGCTCAGCAGATAACCCGATTTGGCTTTGGTAGAAGAAAGCACATACAAACACACACCCACACACACACACACACATATATATATATATGTAACTATGATGAATAGTATATTCATGAATTTATCACACAAGTGTTCTTGGCATTTCAATAACTTACGCTTGCTTGTTAGGTATCTAGATATTCTATGTGTTAAAAACAAATATTTGTAAAAGAATAAATATATTGATCACAAGATACCGAATATTTCTTGTAAACTTCCACATATTTCAAGTAAATCGTTAAAGGACTTCAATAATCTCTTACCACAGTTATTCCAAATATAACGTTCATAAAACTTTGTTTACGTATTCCATGAACTTTTCAAAAAAGTATTTTAATTTAAACTATATACAGTTTAATATCATTACTGATCACAAGGTACAGTTATTTCTGGAATATTTTAAATTTTCATCCAATCAAAGAATGTATGTGTTTGAAGTAACCAAACCATTCTCTTTTCTTCTCCCTGCACAATGTGTATGATGTTTATAGTTACTATTCTGTTATATCAGTCTCTACATTCAAACATCGACAAATATTAACATTTTACCCTACATATCTGTCTACTACTACACATTATTTCATCATGTCACTAGAACCACACCTCAATCTCTTAGTATACCGCGTGCTTCTCCATATCACATATCTAAATGTTGTTTGCACTAAAGTCCTCAATCAAGGATACTAGTTGCGCATGCACCCGAACGTTTCCCTGTATTCACCGAGTAACCTTGAGTGGTTATGTAAGTATCACGTGTCTGTTTTGGGGGTAGGACTTAATTTTTTATGTACAGAGATGCATCCTGTGAAAGTTTAAGAAAACTCGAGTGGCTGAAACCAAATATCATTTCGCGACATATACGTACAGTGAAAGGTATAATGGCGAGCTTAAATAATTTTGTTGTAACTTACGGCATAGTAGGGAGCGTTTGTTTTATTTTACTGTGGGCGTTGCGTTGCAAACTTAAAAGTATAAAGCAACGAATGTTTGCTTTCGTTGTTGATAGGTATATGTCACAAAGCATAGAGAAGGAGTTCGTCGTTTTTAAAGAAAAACTATTTTCTCATATGAACACGATGGTTTCTTATGATCCACGTTTAAAAACGAGAGGACAAGGTGTGATTAGAGTTTTAGAGATTGGTGTTGGTTCTGGTGTAAATCTCAAATATTATCCAATAGGGTGCAGATTCATATGTGTTGAGCCTAACCCTTATTTTGAAACCTATTTTAAGAAGAATAGCGAGAAATTTCGACATATTGAAGTGGAACAGTTTGTGACCGCTATGGCAGAAAACATGGCCGAAATACCTGAGAACAGTGTGGACGCTGTCGTGTCAACGTGTGTTTTGTGTTCTGTGATGAAGATTCAGGACGTTCTGCAGGAGATCAAGAGAGTACTTGTACCTGTAAGTAGTACAAACAAGAAAATAGTTATGGAAATACACCATTGCAACCTCCATTTCTAGTATTTCTTAACAATTACACAGCAAAACTGCTTAAATATTGCGTAATAATACTGATACCTTACGTGTGCTTTAACCAACACTACTTCTCATTTGTATTATTTGCTTTCTATAACTGGAACGAAAACATTGTATGGATAAGGTGGATAAACAAAAAGTATTCTGAACTCAGTTTAGACATCTTAGTACTAAAACAAAATTCATGAACTCCAGTAGCTCAGCAACAAGCATTAAGGAAGGCTTATAACCCAAGAAGTGGATTTTGATATCCATAGTGGGCGCAGCACAGATAACTCGTTATGTAACTTTGCACTTAATAGCAAAAAACGCAAAACGAACGCAGCAGGGGTTTACTTTAGACAGAGAGAAGTCTGAAGAATTGTCTCGCCAACTGGGGTGGTCAGGAATGTTGTGGTTCCTCTTTGTCCCCTCACGTGGGATGTTGTTTAACTGAACTTGAAACTTAGCCTGTAATTTATTTTTACTTGTTTGAGGTATTAAGTGAAGATGGGACATTATAAAATTGTCGGGTGAGAAAGAACGAAACAAAGGCAGCACCGGAGAAGTTTGCCAGGCCAGAGCCAGCCAAGCAGACGCAAAACGACCTGATTCAGGGCTGGGCAACAATGCTGCCTTGGTTGGGATCTAAAGATCCAATGCCTGAGATTTGGATGTAGGGGAAAACGGGAGTGCCCCGAGAAAAGCCACTTTCACAGGACAGGCGCCGAAAGTTTTACATGTCCTGTGCCCGAATCTGAAACAAAAATAAATAGGTTACTGATTTGGTGTATATAGTTTACTGGTGTGTATGATGGTAGTCTGTTTGCTGCTCTTAGTATTTTATTTTGTAGTGTGTTCTTAGACATATTATATGTGACTTGACATCCGTATTCTATTAACGGACGGATGTAAGCCTTGTATATTTGAATGATAGTCTCTGGTGTGCAGTTTGAATGTATGCAGGATATGGTCATTAAATGTGAAATACGTTTTTTGATGGATGAGTATGTGTTGTTGACATGTTTTTTCCATGTTGATCTTGAGTCAAATGTGATACCAAGGAATGTGATGTGTTTGCTCATGATGATAGGCGTATTGCCTTGTGTGATGTTTACTTTTGCCAGAGTTTTTCTGTCTTTTTAATTTTCTATAAAAAGTGATTGCTTGTGTTTTTGTTGAATTTAGAACTACTCTCCACTTGTTGCTCCAGCTCATGACGTTATTTAGTGTTTCTTGAACGCGAGACATGGCCATTACTGGGTTTCTAGAGATATTCCAAACAGCAATGTCGTCTGCGGATTGTATCACCGAAAAATAATGTTTAGGAGTGTCGACAGGATGAATTCTTTGGGCAATCCTACAGTTATATTGAATGATTTTGATAAAGTTTTATTGGCCTTTACTTCGGTTATTCTGTCAGTTAAGAAATTTGATATCCATTTAATAACAGTGTGATTTATTTTCAGATGAGTTAATTTATACTTAACGGCGTTATGTCAAACATTGTCAAATGCTTTTTTAACGTCTAAAAACACACCCATGGTTACCTGATTGTTGTTAAATACTTTGTAGATTGATTCAGTGAATCGCGTGAGGTGATCAATTGTTTGTCTGTGTTTCCTGGAAGTATTTTGAGATTCGGGGAGGATGTTATTTATTTCATAGGAATGGAGGAGTCGATTTGAAATTATTTTCTTCGTCAGTTTGCCAAGACAACAGACTGATGGGTCGAAAGTTGTCAGGATTTGTCCTGTTTGTTTGTCTCTTTGGTATCGTGGTGATAATGGCTTTTGTCCATGTGTCGAGGTAATAACCAGTTGCTAATGCGATGTTCATGATATTTGTGAGATGTTGCAGCAGAAGACTGGAACCTTTTTTTGAGAATAATGTTTGATATTTGATCGTGTCCGGGTAAAGTGTTTTTCAAGTTTTTAATGTTAATTTTGAGTTTTGTGGTGGTGACTTTTCTACCGATTGAACTTGAATAGTTTTCTAGTGTCTTACCGGGGAATTGTGGTGTGAAGAAAGATCGATTTCTGTGGATGTAGTTGTTAACATGTTGTTGGTGTTGAGTGTCAAAGTCGGCCAATTTTGGTTCACTGAAGGAAGATTCGTAATAGTCGGCTTTCTCTGAATCCGTCCTTGCGATTGTATTGTTGTGTCTCGTGTTGTAGCAAGTAATTTGCGTTTATGTCGGAAGAAATACTCTTAAATCTTTTCCAAAATTCTTTTGGATTGTTCTTGGATTTTACCAAGTTTAACTTGTTTAACATAATTTTCTAATTCTATTTTATCGTTGGCATGTTCAGTCGTGCGTGTTAGATAAGAATCTAGTAAAGCGTTGAAAGTGAGCCAATCGGTTTTAGTGTATGAATACACTCAGGGTGTCTCGTACCTCACAGCGGGGTAGCGCGGGTAAATCATGCAGGAAATAGGAAAATGATCACTGGTGATTTCACTATGTACACTAAAGTTAGAGGTTCTGTTTACTGTGTCCTTAAGAAATGTGATGAAATCGAGTACGTCGTATGAGCCATTGGCAACTAAAAAGTTTGTAGGAGTATTGTCGTTTATGAGGTGCATGGTGTTTATAGAAAGAAAATTTTTTATAATTGATTCTCTATGTGTGTTTCTGTTTCCTCTTATTTTCTGTGTGTGGGGAATAAAAGTCCCCTATGATAATTGGTTTTGGATTACGGTCAACACATTTTTGTAAGAAGTTAATATCGATATCTTTATAACAAAATATCGATATATTTATAACTTAATAACAAACCAGTCTTGCTTGTTTTAGTCATTACTGCGTGACTGGTAAGGTACGATTATAAGTTAGATATCGAGAAGTCCGCTATTATGGACATTTCTCAGCTTATATACGTTTGGACTTGCATGATCCCCGTTTTTATTACTAGTTTATACAGAAGTCGTGGATACGGTTGATATTATTGAAACCAAAAATACGAAACCAATTCATAAAATGGGTGGGACAAATATATTTATTTTCAAAGTTAAATATTATGATCTGAGCTATGCAAATACATCTAGAATAATAACTTCTGTTAATCACTAAGAATGCCGAATACATTAATAAAATCGTTCCTTTAAAAGCCAATAAAATCAGAATGGAATGGTTAGCTTGTACGAGAAAAACTTTTCTGAAAATAGTTGGAAATACATTTTTTTTACTCCATTAGAGATAAGTATATAGTAACACAATTAAATGACTATACTGCACCCACTACAGGGATATAAGACAGGTTTTAAACTTAACTTTTCAGGCTTGACGTTGAACTGCTGAGGGGCGACAGTACTTATTCATTCTAATAATTATAATCAAAGCTTCGACAATGTGTACACGTAAAACGAACTCAAGAATTATTTTTTCTCATTTTAATGTAATTAAATGAATAAATCATAGCCAAACAAAATATAGATTTTACACAGCTTACACCCCTTATGGTTCGTCTCCAATATGTTATACATTGGTATAATGTATGTTTACTGGTTATTGTTTTATTTACGTTGAAAATGGAAAGGATAATTTTATCATGACTGTTTACAAACTCACAAGCCCAAAAAAAGACCACAACTACATATTCCTATTATCTCAATAACTCAACTTTTTGGAACCTTGTTCTAACATCGTGTATGGCGTTTGGCAATTCCTCTGACACCTGCACCTAAAAACTCCCTTTCATAAAAAGTTCAGATAACAAAGAAAACACTTCAGCTCAAAATAACACCAGGGTGATAACCTTAAACGATCTATTTTAGAACAATAAAATGAGCCAGCTTAAAAAAAATGATTCACTTTTATCAAGCATTTCAACACCAAGACCACAATCCTACATCTGAAACTTAAATATAACGAAAAACGTATGAGAATTTAAGAGTACTTCCCCAACATTAAATGTTTCCATTCGCTTTTGTCGATTTGAAATACATAAGAAATTAGAAGTAATTAGTGGGATTAATCGCAATATTGAGAATGCTTTATAATAACGTTACACTTTTGTTATCAGAGATCTTGTTACCAAAAAACTATGGACCCTTGAATAAGTTTATGCATACATCATTTAGAAAATATACTTAAAAACGCTGATTGGAATTTGGGACTCAGCTTTAATTTTGTACTCGGTGGAAAAGCATTAATTCTACGAAATTACAGCATTAAAATATGTATTTGATTACCGGAAGTGGACAAAGTAAATAGTCCAATGTGGTTTTGCTAAACAACAACCAAGACAATTTACGGTTAAATGGTTAATATATCAAAACAAACATTTACAGAGTGGACAAAATTTGTTGTTAAACACCCTAGAATGTCTCCGTGTGAATTTTGCATAGTTCCAATAGTCATCCACTATAACCGTACTGTTATATCTCAGGATATAATTTCTAAATTAAGGATGGCTAATAAAGATAGCCTTTTAGTAGCTTTGTACATAGTTCAATAAACTAACAAAACATTTGTAAAATATAAAATAATTTGCCAAGAGGTAATCATGCTATCGTATGTATATTTGTCAAATTTATCAAAGCTTACTTGGCTTACCACCGGAGAAAGTATTTCTGCTCTGAAAATGATTGGTAAATAAAAAAATAAAAGCAATGTTTATAATATGTTGTTGGTTTTATTGGTTACCCTTAACCTATACTTATATAGCGGGAAACGTATGTTACGTACTACCACTGTGTGTTTCAGTCTTGTTGTAGTAATATAATAATCATTATGAACTCATGTTATACATTTCAAAATGCAAACTGTATGTACTTACAACTGTACTTGTTGTTTTAGTTGATTTATTTATGCTTCTGTTTGTTTAGGGACTCTAAATTACTGTTGTTGTTTTTCTATATCAGTATTTATTTCTTAAATAGGGAGGAAAATTTCTTTACTTCGAACATATCGGGTATGATCGTAAAACTTGGAAACGTTTCGCTCAAAGGATTATGGAACCGTTATTTATGTTTACGTTTGAAAACTGCCAGCTAACCTTAGATACGGCAGTTTCTGTAAGAAAAGCAGGATTTACCGACGTTTCTCAAAGTGTGGTTGACATAGACGGATTATGTTTCCTATATCGGCGTCATGTAATTGGTATAGCTACAAAATGATTCCTTTCTGGAAGTTATGTTATTGTGACCATTTGGCAGCAAAATGTTTTAATTACTAATTACTGGTATAAAACTGATGATTTTATTTGTGTACTTTACAGCTTAAGAAGAATGCAAAGTCCTTTCCAAAGCGCTTCATTTCTTCAAATAACATTTTATAATTTGTGCAGTCTAGGTAAGTAATTTAACCGAGCTAACTTTATAGTGACGCTTATACGACAATATAATATATATAACATACATTGTAAAAATTTGTATCTAATATTACAATAAGACACCCATCAAAAGAGTTCTGCAGAAAGAATAATAACAGTTTCCATTGAAGAAATGCTGTCATTAACTATCTTTTAAAACAGATTTTGAAAACCAAAATAAAGACATAGGCAGACATAAGAATTGATATCAGATCTACAAATTTTAATCACAAAAACTAACGTTTCACGGATTCTACATGGTTTATAAAAACAAAAGGTTGGAAAGAGGATTAAGAGGACACATCATGTTCTAAACTCCTGGTTATCTACACTATAAAAACTTATTAAGATATATATAAATTGAAACAGAAATATATGAAACATAAATTTTTTACGGAACTTTATATTATTCCATCAAGCTACAACAGATACTTGAAAATGATGATACAAAGATTATGTCAATTTTCTGCACAAAGAATGTTGTGAAAGGAATTTTTAAATGAAATTTAAAATAGAACAAACTTATAAAAACTATTTTCGATTAAATTTAGATTAAATTAAAATAATACCACAGCTACAGAGAGTGAATAAATGAATAGTGATTTTCTATTGATTGTATACAATTTCAATGCACTGAAATTTTAAAAGTTGATGTATACCCAATCCTGAATAAAATATGTCAAACAAATAAATGTGTGGTTGTGGTAACATGCTGATCTGATGTAAAGTAGACTGATATGTAGAGGAAAATCTTTTTATGTGTCGATGTTTCGATACAGAATCTGATGTAAGACAATTGTAAATATACAAATCACATAAATGTGCACGGGAAAACACGTGAATGGTTAATTAATTTCAAACACATACATTGTTTCCTTCTAAATATATTTAAAATATTCCAGAAATAATAATTCTTTGTTTTCAATAATGCTATTAAATTGTATAAGGGTTGTTAAGGTTTTAAATAAAAAACTGTTTTGAAACGTACATGGAATATGTGAACAATGTTTTATGAATATTTAGTAAAAAATAGTAAGTATTCTCCCAAGGCAACAGATTTGTTTCTGGAATAGCTTCAACGATCCTTCAAGTCCTTCAACGATCCTTCAAGTCCTCCAACGATCCACTTGCGATATTTGGAACTTTAGGATTTTTTTCTTTATCTCATCATCATTGACTTTTTTCTTTTTTTAGAGTTATTTGTTTTTAACAGTTCGAATATTTAGTTGCATAATAAGTAAACTTATCTTCTCAAAGTGTTAGGAACACTTGTGTGTGATGAATCGATTAACATTCTCTTCGTCTCTATATATATATGGAAACTAGTGCATTATAATTTCTATTTATAGCACTGAAACTTAGCATTTGTAATTCAGCCAGTTTTCTTTCTGATGTCGGCAAACATAACAAAACTTTACAGCAATTTCTGACACGATAGAGGAAGAAAACATTTTAAAGAAACAACAGACTTTCTTTTGGTATCAGAATTAAAAGAGTAAATAAAGAATACAGAATGATGATTTAAAACACTACAAGTAACCTTTGTTTTATATGTATATTTCACACTTCTAAATTCCACGTCAATTTTAATTCCAAACAGTTGTTACAAATAATATTGCAGTAGACAAGTCTGAACAAATCATTGTCACAATACCGGTTTCATAAATAAGATAATGGGGAAAATAAGATCTAAATTTGAATAATCTTCAACTTTCAAGAAAACAGCAACAGCACGGAATCAGATCATGAAGTAGTGGAAAGAAGGAAATGGATAAAAAGATGGAGTATCGAAAGAAGGTTGAGAAAAATGAGACAGGAAGTTAAAAAAACGCCAATGGTAAGTTCCGAAACAAATTCTTGCCTAACTCACAAACCAACCCGATAATTTACCCTCAAATTAATAGATAGCAAACACACTCACCATTTAGCTTACAAATTAAATCACAGCTGAACTCAATTTAATTTATAGCTTACAAATTATTCAACACAAAAATATGTATATAGCATACATATTAAAAATACATTTTTTTCTAAAAAAGACAACTTTTAGGCCATGAGACAAGAATTGTTATCACTGAGCTGTAGATAATGAATTTAAAAATATTACAGAATAGATATTGAATTTTTCTAATAAATTGCTGTTAATGCAAGACAAATATGAAACTAAAAAATGCTAAGACACAATACAGAATATAAAACATAACTGACAAACTGAGGATATAAGAAAGAAAATCCTCAATTAGTGTAGTAACACATAAACCTGATAATTTTGTGGAATGATTTAGCACATAAAAGCTGGCACGTACTAGGACACTAGGAAAATCCTCATGAGTTCCTTCGGAAAAGTATGTAAAAAATTAATTATTGCTCCGCCAGAACAATAAATAAATAAACAATTATTTGTCTATAGCCATCACACTAATGATTTACTTTATAACTCTTCTGTCAGAAAGGTTATCTCCTATCTTATGAAGGACTAATCTTTGTTTTCAAAATTACTGCTCGTTTGCTCTATCTATGGTGTTTTAATATTAGATTACACACACTTCTTAGGTGAGTATTTTTGTTATTTTATGGCAAATGTTTGGAAATCTTCTAGATATTTTCCCAGTAGATTTCTCTAATTTAATTCACCCTTGATAAAAATTGTTAAAGAAATTTTATAACAACGTTCTAAATAAAAATTTAGGACGCAGCCCCCTTTTCATTATAATTATGAATTCTATATTTAGTTAAAGAAACATATAAATCAGTTTATAAAGTTAATCATGAATTAAAATTTATTATTATACCCCATGAAATGCAATAACTGTGCACCAACTTTGTTTGCTTAGCAAACCAATTTTATTCGGGTAGAAAAACGTACTTCATACTTTGGTAAACTGTTATGATTAAATGTTATCGTACAGTAACCGAAGTTTTGAAAGCATAGAAAGATAAGGAGATGTAATTTCTAATTTTTCGACAGATAATTAAACCAACAAACGTAAAATAAAACTATAATATAGAATTTAAAACAGGTCCATATAGAAATATAAGTTAGCTATAAAATGTCAACGGCCTCAGATGTAAATGTCATGTGCTTCCACATGTCTTAAGATTTAATTCTTTTCAAACCAAAATAACCTATAGATTTGGTTGATTGGAATTTTGCACAAAGCTACATGAGGGCTGTATTATATGTACCTGAGTTTCTTTTTTAACTGAAATACAACACTGGTGCAGAAGCTCCTTATTTTTAAAACAATAGTTTAGCGCAGGTTAACATAAATAGGTAGATCTAGATAGCGTGATTGTGCGTTTAGGCACCAAGTGAACTATCACAGTTTGTATTACAATAATTGAATATATAGTAATTGTGTTCTAAATTAATTTAACAAACCTGTGTGGAATATTAACGAAAATAAACAATTTTATGAAGATTTGAAGTCAACTACGGTAACAAAGAGTGTGATATGTGTGCCACTGACTGTCTCCCCCGGCCCTGCATGGCCAAGCGTGTTTAGGCGTGCGACTCGTAATCTGAAGGTCGCGGGTTCGCATCTCCGTCGCGCTAAACATGCTCGCCCTTTCAGCCGTGGGGGCGTGATAATGTCACAGTCAATCCCACTATTTGTTGTTAAAAGAGTAGCCCAAGAGTTGGCGGTGGGTGGTGATGACTAGCTGCCTTCCTTCTAGTCTTACACTGCTAATTTAGGGACGGCTAGCACAGATAGCCCTCGAGTAGCTTTGTGCGAAATTCAAAAACAAACAAACAAACAAACAAACTGTCTCCCCCAGTGGCACAGAAGTATATCTCACATTTACAATTCAAGAAAGCAAATTTTTATACCCGTGGTGGGTTGAGCACAGATAATTCCTAATGTAGCTTTGTGCTTGACTTTAAATAAACTCAAACTACTGATTGTGTTGTAAAAACACAGCAGAAAAGAATAATTCCTCTTATCAGCTGTTTACTGAAGTAACCAGCCTGTGTGAACTTGTGGAAACGTGATATCCATTTAAAGCTCTGGAATAAACTGTGCTGATTAACTGTGCAACGAACATATATGTATATTATTTTAAAACAAGTATACTGTGTGTTATTTCTTTGATGCTCAAAGTTATCGCCAACAAGTCACAGGCACCTACTCTAAAAAATGTTTCGCATTTTATTATAAAAGATCGGTCATACTCTATTTGTTGTCATTAACTTAACAAGATACACTGAAGAAACATGAGATAACAAACATGGCTCTTTGCAAACTCTTTGGCTTCTCTTTTACCAAACAAAAGTAATCACATCATAATTCCCGCACAGTTATTAGGGCGAGCGTGTTCGGAGACAGGTATTTGAATCTACAACCCTCAGATTGTGAGCCAAACAACCTAATCATCAGGACATATCTATCACCAATAGGGTTGAGAAAGTTTACAGTGTTTGAAGTTTGCATTAGTGATATATCCGTAGTATGGGATAACGTTTGTTTATAACTACTTTTCGAAATGAAAAATTCTACTGAGAAATAGTTAAAACATTACTTGTTTGCATACAGCGGTATACAGTCGTTTATGCCTCTTTTTCTAAAAACGTCTACACAGGCGGCAAAATTTCCAATCAGGCCATGGTCTGACATTTTTTTCATAGCATGTTTAATAGAACATCATTAAAAACATTTTCACAGCCTTCGAAGCAGAATACTAAAAAATGACACAAATAAAAAACTGCACAGAACTACTTGTAAATATACAAAAACACATCATATCATACATGCCACAATTAAACACATCAACCACAACAATCCTATCTTCGAAAATTCGCCGTCCTATGTATTAACATCCAAGATGCACTTGCTTCCAAGAAACATGATATCGAAGACATAATTAAAAAAACTAACCGATGAATTGTAATAATAAGTGAAACCTTAATATAAGCAAAGAACAAACTTAAAATACATTGTAACTCAACTATCAAAAAAGATAAATTTAATAATCAAGATAAAAACAAAGGAATAGTCCTATTACCTAACTCAAATCTATCAGCAACAAAAATTGAGTTGCAATAAAGAATGCATAATAATAGCTGATGTTGTCCGAAATAACCAAACAAGTGTTACCATGGCAGGAATTTACTGTTCAACAATAAAACAAATAGATGTAAGTTTACTCAACTGCATCTTTTTCTACAATCAAAATGCTATCGCTCCAAAAGAGACCTTATCGACAAACATAAAATCTTCACATACAACGCAACAAACGCAAATAGAAGGTAACAAATGGAATTTATAGATCATAACAATAGGCCCGGCATGGCCAGGTGGTTAAGGCACTCGAATCGTAATGAGAATCGCGGTTTCGAATCCTCGTCCCAACAAACATGCTCGCCCTTTCAGCCGTGGTGGCGTTACATAGCACGATCAATCCCAATATTCGTTGGTAAAAGAGTAGCCCAAGAGTTGTCGGTTGGTGGAGATGAATAGCTACCTTCCATCTAGTCTGCAAAATTAAAAATGGCTAGCGCAAATAGCCCTCGTGTAGCTTTGCGCGAAATTCAAAAAACAAACGAACAATAAATACTATATATATGTAAAAACGGCTGGTATGGGTTGAGAAAATTTTTGATGTAGAGGAGCGAACAACTGGGATATCACCAACTTTAAAAACAGCATGATTGTAAGTTCCTTTTTAAAAGACATCAGTCAGAAAGTGTCAGCCAGTAGTTTGTTTATTTGTTTGATTTTATCTGACCTGTCATTTGTAAGACTAGACATCAGTCAGAAAGTTTGGCTGTCAGCCACTAGTGATAGAGTGATAGAATGATTGAGAGAACAAAAAATGTAAAGGTATGAATAACAAATATGAGTCATGTCCATGTTGATTGATTCACTCATTATCGATCACGAATTCACTGCATAAATTGTGATATGACAGGAAACTACCAATATAATTTAATATGTGCCAAGAGTGCGAACCATTGAAAATTGCTTTTCATTACAATCATGCATATTTCAAGGCTGCATTAGAGCCCTGCTCTATAACGATTCCTCTAGGAATTATTCGTTTTTGTTTTGTCCAAACAGCATTACACTGAATCCAGTAACCTTTCTTTTTTAGTATAATTCCACATTCCTCAATCTGATTGAGCATATTTGTAATAAACTTCCACTGCTGTTTGTGAATCAGTGAAAATGACAATGCATGGGATTTCTAATAAAGTAACCAACCACTCTAAGTTATCAATGACAATATGATAGTCATGTTATAATACATATTTAATTTCATATCAAAGATATGATCCATTCAAGTTTAATAACATACCAGTTTCAAGACTGAATAGTATACATTAAAGTTTATAACCAGGCAAGAGGTTTTCCACACATACATAAACATCTTGATTACATAAATCTGTTTGTAGGCTAACAGTATGGTTTTGTAGTACTCGCATGGAAAATAACTAGTGTGCTGATAATAACTGAGAGAAATGAAAATCTATCTATTAAAAAATTCGTGTATTCTTAAACTCAGAATGTTCGAGTTGTCAAAAATATTATAAAGCATCAGAAACATTTGATACTTCCTTTTGAAAAAAATCCTAAAGATGAATGAGATATTGATATTTAGATTATTATACAATCCTTTGTAAATTGTGAAATCTTCTTTATGACCTAACACCATTAATTTTATCTACTATCAACTTCCTCTTCATTTGTTTTGATACCATTTTTTCTTCTAAACATCTTTGTTGTTGTCTCACACCACCTGCTTTACTTTATAATAATTTCCTTATTTTTTGTTTAATTTAACTCTATCAATACTTCCTTTTTTTCTATATTCTAAATCGTCCATGTTACTGTGTGATGTCTTCCACCTCTTGTAGTTTACACTGTCTGTATTATTCTGTTAACTCGTGTTCTGTGTGTGTGCGTTGACATTATTTCCTTTGTCCTGTATTAAAAAAGTGTATGTTTTATATGAACTTTCATTTTACCCTGAGAAACTTCTGTCTCGTTTTCTGACATAATTTATTGTAAAATTGTCCTCGTCTTGTTTTCTGATACTGAAACTTCTCTTTTAGGTTTTTCTTTGACACCAATTATTCCACTATAAAATTTTCTTCTTGATATGTTTAAGCATTATTTATTGTACCTTCACCATTTCTAAGTTTGCTGTAACACTATTACTTTTCCTATTTCCTGCACCAAACTAACCACTCACTCCAAGTTTTCAATGTGTAATGTAGAAGAAAATACATGAAAGCTATCAAACTTTTGTTTCTTAATGTGTTGTGTATCACTCAGTTTTCTAATGCACAGAGGTACTTTTTACAAATATAATCTTTACCTTAAAAAAATTACACATAGCACTATCATTTCACTTTAGTTATTTCTGTTTTGTTTATGACTTGTATATAACTTCTTAGAAAAAGGTTGGTGTTACTATTTTTTGCAATGTGTTAATACAAAATGTTTGTGTGAAATATTTATTAGATACTATATTTATTTTCATTCTCTTTCTTATTATAGATCTAAATACCTATAGAAACATCCACTATGAAAAGCAGTTTCCTGATTACCAGATTTTAAAATACAAAACTTCCTTTATAATTACAAAAAATTACATATTTCAAACACTTTTCAATGGTACTATATCTAGCCAACATTTTCAAAGGAAAATAACCTAGAAAAAAACATCATATTCCTCAAAGTACAGTTAAACAGTTGTGTCATGTGCGGAAAAATATACAGTACAAAAATAGCGGTAAAAAAATGAGAAAATAGAAACCCTGATCAAACATTTGTGTACTCTGTGGGAAAGAATTTTTATTTTGTTTTTGTTTTTTGCAAATTGCCATCAAAAAGTACACTTAAAGATGCAGACTGGAGAAATACCATACAATTGTGTGTGTAAAAAAGAATTCAGAAGTAGTAATAACCAAAAATACATCAGAGAGTACACCCAGGAGAGAAACCTTATGGTTGTGTAGTATATTGAAAGTATTTTAAAAGTAAAAACAACTTAAAAAAGTCATCATAGGAAACACACTGATGAGAAATCTTACAGTTGTGTGTCTGCACTCAGAAATTTTCAGTTATCACATTCGTAGAGTAATCAAATAAATCATAACAAAGACGGATGAACCCTACTTTTCTAAAATATTTCAATCAATTTAAAATTCAGAAGTTCATGTTCAACATTATCTAATTGCAGAAATTTTTCGCCTTTTCAAAATTCTTTGGAATCTTGTTCACACAGCCTCCTTCTTCCACACAGAAGCCATGTGGCTGCAGCTTACTAAGGCCATTTTATCAAATTGTATTTTGGTATCGACATTCCCTCAGAATTCCTTATTTAAGCTCAGGATAAGTTTGACGGCTTGCAATACTAAAATTCAAGTTTTGATATCCATGATGCGCACAACATGTGTGGTCCATTATGTAGTTTTGCGCTTAAGACCTGTTGGATACACAAGAAGGTTCATTTTTTAGAGTTATTATTTGGTTAGGTGATTCCATGAATATTTAGTTTTCATTACAAGTGTGTTAACTGTTAATTACTTTAGAAATAATAGTTATGAGAAGTTTCGTTACCTAACTGTAGGAATCGTACATTGCTTAATTGTTGTAGTAGGTTTATGTAATATTGTTGACGCCATTCTTATTTGCTAGTCAAATCACTCAGTGATTTTTTAAGAATTTTTTGTCAGTCCACTGCATATAATTTAAATCCACAAATTATTTTCCGAAAAAGAAAACTAATTTGTCTGAAAGATCCAGTCTTCTGCTTGACAAGAGATATAGGATAATACACATTAGAAACCACTCGTTGATGAGGTGATCCAAGATCAGCAACCTTCTGAAGTGTGAAATGGTTAACTTAGTGTCTGATATTATGAGGCAGGCCAATGTAACATCTAATAGCGCAGTAATATGTAACACGTCACATTTATGAAATTAACACTTACTGAAAGAGTAATGTATCAAATAAAATGCTAAGAAATTATAAAAGTAACATAATAATAGTGTTAATAATTGTAATTAACATTAATTATGCATGCGTAGAAACGGCCGTCTTGCTAATATATTTTTCTCTACAAGTGGGTTTTCTCGTCATCACGGATTAACATAAGTTATATATATTCGTTGTGAAATGATATAAATATTGATCATTGTTTGAAACTGTCAGACCCAGAAATTCACAAAACTGTTTCAGCAAAGCACCTTCATCCTTCACATTAAAGATTGTTATTAATATTCCATATTTATGACACTTTTCACTGTTGATTTCTTAAAACTAGAATCAAGCATATTATACACCAGTTACACATGATAAAAACTTTCTTCAACGGGAGGTGGTCCACCACTACAGTAAGGAACTTGAAGGGAGTTCACCACTTAGCAAGTTTGGAATCCCCTCTTCCTGAGTGTCAATAGAATAACTTGAAGTATTCGTGTTTTCGAAAAAGAAAATATCGGCAATAATTATGATGTCATCGTGAATCCTAATATTCTATTGCAGGTGTCACCAAACTTTTTTCACAGGGGCCAGATTACTTGAGGAATGAGAAACGCGAGCCACATGATCATTATGTTCAATGCTCATAAGCTAGAACGAAAGCTCTCTGTAAAAGACTTAACAAAAAGTTTAGGATGTCACATTAGCCATGTGGGAGTTGCATGCAATACACACATATAATAAAAACAAACAGAAATACAACCAACATTTTTATTTACCAAAAGATTATCAAAGAAGGTGACATGAGCAAAAACAATTGTCACATCGCACATAGTAAGTCCATATCTAAATTTCGCTAAGCCGCAAAAAAAGATTGTGAGATTTATTAAACTGGCGTTTGACTTTCAAAATATCTTCAATGTTCGGTTTTGAATTGCTGCATCCAATCATTAGAATTGCTTTCAAATTGTCATCAGTCAACCTTGATCGAAGTACCGGCTTCACATACTTCATTTTTGAAAATGCTTGTTCACAGACAGAAGTCGTTTCGAACACTGATGTCTTACCAGATGCAAACTGCTTCAGCTTTGGAAAATCATCTTCAGGTATGCAGCTGTAAAATTCAATAAGTTGCCCCTCTATGTGTTTTGCTTTCAACAAGTCATTTCCTTGCAAATCGATGACCTCCGGCTGAAATTCCACTAGCAAGTCATCAATGACACAATAAAAAGATTCTGAAAAAGGAGAATGTCACTTTAGATTCTGTCGAGATCCGAAAATCTCTCTAAAAATGCTAATTTAAATCACCAATAATCTTTTTTCTGAAACTCCAGGTTGACATCTTCTGTGATTCCAGCATTGAAACACTGAAAATGAGATAGGTTTCTTCATTCCAAATGTGCTTCAAGCAATGACAGCTTTCTCTGAAATACTTTAATGATTCTATAAAGATCACAGACAAGGTTATTCTTCCCCTGAAGTTTCAAATTAAATTCATTCATGTGGGATGTGATGTCAACCAAAAATGACAACTTTGACAACCAGGTTGGATCCGACAAAAGTGGATCGGCTTTATATTTCTCGATAAGAAATATATCTATTTCGTGAATCCTTATATTCTGTTACAATATTAATAATGGCAGTTAAAAACTCTATTATTTTTCTTTTATTCCTTATTTTTCTAATATTCACTCTTCATGTACTCAGTATACTCAGTTTCATTGAAAGCACTGTTTCCTGTTTCTGTAAAAGAAGGCGAATATGACATTTCGATCAGGAAAATTATGAAAATCAATATAAGAAATATTTCATTATTAATAAACAGTTTGCTGATTCTTGAAGGTATCTCATTTCTTAACAAGAATTTGAAAAAAAGTTATAATTATGACAAGTTTCCTTACGTAATTCCATACGATTCCTATGTTGTGTATCATGTATGCTGTTTGACTTTTGTGCTACGGTTTTGTGATATTGTTGCCGTCATCTTACTCGAAGCTCCTATGTTTTTCTCATTATGTTTAGGATTCTTCTAGGGATCTAGATTTTACTTCTGCATGTTATGAACGAAGGGCGTAGATCTTGAAAGGATGGGGGATACATCCCCCCTTCATTTTAGGTGAGGGGTATGGTGCATACAATCATCCTCCAAGAGTTTGGTCTGTTGAATTGTTTTATTGCACCACAAACCTATAAATTGTATGTTTGTTCTTGTGATTCTCGTGTTCTTACCAATCGAATTACATAATAAGGCCTAGATGTCGGCTTTTTCAGTAGCCGAAATGTACATCTTTAATATTGGCGTGCTTCTAAGCTTTTTGATCTAAGCGATAATTCGTAAGTATGAGTCAGTAGGCCTAAGTATACATGCAAGGCTTGCAAGCGCTATCACAAAATCTACCTATGTCTTGTACGTAGTGTAAGATTAAGTAAAATTTTCATCACAACAGATTGAACAGAGCATAAAATTCGAAAATATTACTCACAAGCGTAAACTCCTGTGATCTAGAACTGGCAGACTATTTGTAGCTTCTAGCTGCATCAATCTTATATGTATATTGTGTGGTTTTCCTTCGCCATTTGTTCTTATGCTTGTCTAGCCTGTTTTATTGTCGAACGCCTTACTCTTTAGCTGCCGAAGCCACAGACTATGAAGTACTTTTAGTGTACAGTTAACGACAGGTTCGGGCCGCTCGGATCCAGACGCGCCCTACATCACTCCCCTTGCATCCTTAGGTATGAGCCTCGATTTTACAACAGGGCTCATTAGACCTGTGTTTGTGGCCCTCATTAATCCATGAAATTACATATTATCACCACCGTCTAATTAAGTGCTGGTGCTTTATTGTAAAAGAACAATATATTTTCTTATCATAGGTAGTAAAAATATTGTATTTTCTTGTATAATTAGAACACAAATGGAGCGATTTCAACAGCCTGAAGCCTCTACTTGAATTGTGTTGCTAGTTTTATTTAGGTGTTTTTATTTAATAGACGTGCTTATAGACATTATATCACAACGTGTTTGCCTTTTGATGAGCTTTAACAGAAATATAATATATTTGTGATTGTTTATTTCGAGAAACTTGCAATTACTTGTGTTGTAACTAGCACACATTATTGTCCCAGCGATGCCCAGGCGGTCAGTCGGTTCGGTAGCCACTGTGAGGTTCGCGCGTTCGACTTAAGTACTTTGTACAGTTCAGTCCTACTTCAACTCTACTCTATCTTCGTTCGTTGTACGTTAGAGTTTTTCAATAAAGACTGTATTTTAGCCTGTTGAGTCATCTGGGAAACAGATTCCAATTATGACAAGCAAGCGTCTGAAACTTTTCGATATTAGACAGTTCTACAAGCTAGTTACTACTACGACAAGTGACAATGCAGATGCAGATAATCCAACAACCTCAAGCAAAGGAATAGAAACTTGCCATACAGAGGAAATACCATGTTCATCAGAGGACGAGTGTGAAAATGCTTGTGCAACTACTGTACATCATGAACCACCAGATAGTTGTGAAACAAGTTTGTGCAGTAATAAAAACTCTGACACTCCACAGATACAGTGTGGAAAGCCATATCATCCAGACGCACAACTAATACCACGAAAGAAAGCAAAATCTCAAGATATCAACTTCCAGGACAAGTGCTTTGATGAGTTCCCATGGCTGCACTTCGACAATCAGACTAAAAAAGTCATACGCTTTCATTGTGCTAAGGCGGAAAATAGAGGTCTTTTTACAGGGAAATTGGAGACGCCAGTAGAGTATACCTTCATATCCACCGGTTTTTGCAACAGGAAAAAAGCAAAACAGAAATTCAACGAACACCAATCCTCCTTTCAGCACAGATTCGCTATATCTCCAGGAGGTTTACTTGATGTAACACCAGTGACTGTCCAGCTACATGATAGAAAAATAAGCAGAAGGAAGAATGCAAAAGAAATTTAGCCAAAATATTCAGAAGTTTACGTTTCTTACTGCGTCAAGGTTTAGCATTACGTGGACATACTGATACGGAGGGGAACTTCCTGCAGTTAACAAAGCTCCTGGAAGAGGAAATTTCTGAGTTGATGGCCTACTTGTCAAAGAAAATCACATACACATCACCTCAGGCTCAGAATGAAATAATGGAGATGTTCATTCATCAAATACTGAGGAACATATCACACGAAGTGCAGCAAAGTAAAATATTTTCATTAATGGTTGATGGCACTCAAGATGTTACAGGTGCCGAACAGGAAGCAATATGTGTACGATACGTAGATAAGAACCTTGACGTCCATGAGACATTTCCTGGTTCGTACAGTTTTCAATACAACTGGTAAAACAATATCCTCGACTATACTTGATGTACTAACTAGACTCAATTTACCACTGTCAGAATTAAGAGCACAAACTTATGATGGAACCGCTAACATGAGTGGTGCGTACAGTGGAAGCCATGTAAAAATAAAAAAAAAGAAACCGTCAGCTTTGTTTTTTCATTGCAGAGCACACAAGGCTAACTTAATAATGAAACATGCAGTTGAAGCTTTTGAATGTGTTCGGGATTCTATCCAGAGGGAACATGAACTTGGTGTCTTACTTCATATACAAGACAATTTTTGAAAATATTGTATCGTCAGACAGCCACAATGGTCCAGTTAAATACATCCGCCCACTGTGTCCAACACGCTGGTTGTGCCGCCTATCTGCAATTGCATGTGCTAATGATCACTACAGTGACATTGTTGATTCTTTGTCTGAATTAGCAAATGAAAAATCAGATGTAGCAGTGAAAGCATGAGGTCTGCTGGACAGATTTGGCAATGGAAAACAGTTTTGGGATTGTTGATCGCTCAGCATTCATAAGCTGCATTAGAGGAACTAAACCGTGCATTCCAAGCAAAATCAGCGACAGTATCTGGCATGATTGAAGCATCTACAATGACAGTTGAGCAATTGCGGGTATTGCGAACAGAAGAAAATTAAAACAAGATATTTAATGATGCTGAGAAAAAGGTAACTTCCCTAGATCTGGTGCCTATTGAACAACCACGCATTCGCAGACCCCCTCAGAAGGATCAAAGGTGATGGCTCAGCACACCATTCTGCAGCAGCTAGAGATTCCTACAGAAGCCAATATTTTGCATTTGAGTACACAGTCATAGAACATCTTACCACTAGATTCAATGCAGACAACAATGACTTGAGGCAATATCTGGCACTTGAGAACATGATCACATCTGGCAAGATTGACAACTCGGTTATAAACTTCTATCCAGAAATCTCTGCACAACGGCTCTGGTTTCAGTTGCCCATGTTTAAAGGAACAACAAAAGCAGTATCTCTAAAAGGTGCGAACGATGCTTATTGTAAAATGCATGAAACAAGCCAGCAAATGTTTAGTGAAGTGTTTCTTCTCACGAAAATTTTGCTTGTATGTCCAATATCCAGCTGCGAATGTGAACGCAACTTTTCTTCATTAAGACGGTTGAAGACGTGGTTAAGGTCAACTATGACTCAGTGCCGCCTCGACCATGTAGCAGTTTGTCACACTCACAAAGATGAGGTCCACAAGATAAATATGGAAAAGCTTATGAAAGAATTCATAAACAGATCATCACAAAGGAGGTCTACGTTTGGGAACATGTAGACTAGAGGACTAAATGAATCTTACTTCAATGAAAAGTATGAATAATTATGTGCTACATTGTATTGATGTGTAATTTCCAAGAGCTTGCAAAGACATTTTAATTATTTTTATCAAATAACATGAATAGTTTTTCAGTAGATGTAAACTTATCAAGGGAATTACTAATTTTATTAATATCTGAAAACGTAATTCATGCAATGAAAGTTACTAGTAACATTGTCAAGTATAATGGCCATCCTTTATACTGTGCAGTGTGCAGGAATAAATTCATGTGTCAGTTAATTTGTGACACATTTGTCTTTATTCTATTAACATTTTGAAAACTGTTCACAACACCTCACTTATACAAACCTACATGGAAACCTTGAAGTATCGTAGCAACAAGTTTACTCTGTGAGTGCATGTTTAAAGCTTTCAGGTTCACGTAATCAAAGATTTCCAATTTGCAAATTGAACAGTCCACATAAGTGGTTGCAAATATCATTTCCCTGTCGGGTGTAAAAAATCTACGTCCCTGTATAAACGCATGCAATAAAAGTAAAACAAAAAGGAATCCTCAATAGCCGCCATTTTAATTAGGTATCAAATCGGTCAACAGATTGAGATATGAGCTAAACGATTGTACTTGAAGAAAAGAATTTCAGAGCCATTCTGTGAGCCGCTGTGCCACTGCTAGAAAGTGAAGTTATATTGCACGATTCTCAGTTTAGCCATAATGTGGGATTTCTAAAGTGAAAGTTACAGATTTTGTACTGCAACAACAGAGATATAGAAGAATAATTCAATTAAATGCTAAAAATATTTTTATTTTCCCTTTTCTTATTTTCATCTTTTAAAGCTCTACTCAAATAAGTGGTTGAGTCTAACAACGCAAAATGCATGTTTTCTTTTTATGTTCATGGCTTTAAGATTTTGGCCAGCAGTGTATATGTGGCTTAGGTTCGTTGTGCTGCTGTGTATATTTTAAACCCTCTTTGGGAGAATCTGATTCACAAACCCCACTTTTTCCTTGCATTGAAATATAGCCGATATGTCATTTATTATTACATTTAAGAATCAACTTTATTACATACGAAAATTTGTGGAAAGCTTGGAAAGTTTGGCCTGGCATGGCCAAGCGCGTAAGGCGTGCGACTCGTAATCCGAGGGTCGCGGGTTCGCGCCCGCGTCGCGCTAAACATGCTCGCCCTCCCAACCGTGGGGGTGTATAATGTGACGGTCAATCCCACTATTCGTTGGTAAAAGAGTAGCCCAAGAGTTGGCGGTGGGTGGTGATGACTAGCTGCCTTCCCTCTAGTCTTACACTGCTAAATTAGGGACGGCTAGCACAGATAGCCCTCGAGTAGCTTTATGCGAAATTCCAAAAACAAACAAACAAACAAAAACTTGGAAAGTGTAAATACTTCTTTTCACTCCACAGTATGATGGAGCTAATTTATAGTTTGACGTTATTTCGAAAATAAAGAAAAACGTACATGTATATATTTTATGTTCACTTATTTCTATATTTTGCGTTTTATATCCTGAGAATATTTGAGTAAGGAAATAGGAACTCGTAAACAATTTCAACCATTTGTTATTACGGGGGTCAATTGTTAAGTTTTATTGTTAGTAATCAAACTAATTTTAAGAAGTACTCTGGAGTAGCCATAATGTTTAATGAAAATAGCACAGTTTCGCCATAATTACCAATGGTTATTTTCTTGCATACAGTGTTTTAATTAATAAAAAAAAATGTTGCATGTATATTTCATGCACCAAATAAAATTTAAATTGCATTTAATAATCCTAATTTACTGCCGACGTAGTGTTGAACAGCTTTGATCATCAAATTGATAACTTTGTGATGAGGTATTTGCACGTTGTTGTGAAGTTATGTGAATAATACTTTGTGCTGTAGTTAAATAATGGCTTTATACTTACAGGTATACGATGTAAATATTTAGTTCATAATAGAAGAAGTACATGATTTTTTTCAAAATATGATGCATTGGTACAACTTATGGTTGTAACACCAAAAACTGAAAATAATCCAGTAAAAGAATTACAAACTGATCAGTTTTCTGTTTATATTTTGCTAGCATTTTAATGTTTAGTAGATTTTAACAAGCTGTTATATAGTTGCATTGTATATTTGTTTAAAATCCTATTAACAATGTCTTGGAAAGGTCAGTGAAGGTAGGTACAATTTTAGGTTGTATTTACAAAATTATTGAATATAATTATGTCTAAAGAGGTTATAATTTTGTTGTATAAATCACTGATAAGGCCTCATTTAGACTATTTTGTCTTGGGTTCGATAACTTACGCTTGTTGGAAAAGGTTCAAAGGAGGTTACTACAATGGTACTTGGGATATAAAGTTTGTCATGTGGGTATAGGTTAAAATTTCCAAAATAGTTTTTCTTGAAAAAAGAAGATTTAGAAGGAATATGGTGTAAATGATTGTTTATGAAAATTATAGTGTCAGTGTCTGTCACATTTTTATTGTACTTTGTGGTGAGAATGGAAGGACAAGAAGACAAATATAGATTTTGTCAGGGTGAGAGTTGTCTTTCAAAGAGAGTAGATTAGGTTTGGAATGTGTTATGTTTTGATGTTGTGGAAACAGCAGATTAAAGATAAGGCTTAGTAAATAATCAACTGATAACAGTTGGCCTTAAGGGTGTTTTTAATATGTGTTTGTTTCAAAAGATTAGAGGATGGGATAGTCTTAATGGAACAACAGGACTTTTCCTTAACTGTTATGTTATAAGCCCACTAGCTAGAATAATACCTGCTTTAGCTTTGGACAAGTCATATCTTAGTGTTTATACAAGACACATTTTTTACTTTTAGTTTTATTTTATAGAATTATTGACTTTAAAGTGACAAAGATTAACGAGAAAGTTTTGTTTTTGTAAGAGTCTGAAATTATTTCTTGTAAGGCAGCCCAAGCAAGTGAGGTAATTTATGCTGGTAAGAACTGTGAAGGGCACACAAGTATTAGACCTAAATAAGATATTTTTTTGGCATTTTTTGCCAGTAAAAGTGTGTGAAAAGTCTCCATTTCTAATCTTAAAACAGAATGTTTCTATCATCCTTCTTTGTCTCTTTCCGTGTTTCAGTCTTTCTTCATTTTTCTTATTCTTCCTCTCTTATTCATCATTCCTCAACTGATTTTTTTTTAAATAATTTATACAAAGTACAGATAACACGAACTGAGCCTTTCCAGTGACTGGAACAGATTTTTGTTGTTATCCATTTCAACTGCACTAAATAAGCTTTTTCATTTTGCACATTTATTAAGGATAACATATTGTTTATGGAAACGTCTGTTATTATATTTATCATGGAAGAAAGTCTTGTAGACTATCACCTCTTTAATTAAGTTGGTGCTTGCAAGATAACTTGAAATTTGCTAATTCTTAACTTTTCTATTTAATTTTCTGACTGTTAAAAATACCTATTCTAGTTTTTGTGAAAGGACACAACATAATATTTTCTTTAACTTAGAATTCAAGGCACTTTTGTTTGCAATGTAGGTGGACCAACAGATAGTTGATGTTAAGCACTATCCAGTTTATTTTTAAGTTTTATCTTGATGTATGGTACATTTATAAGTTTTTAACTATTTCTATTATTTGAGAAGATTTGTTTATGACACTTGTTTGTAAATAAACCAAAGCCCTGCCTGCTTAGTGAAAACAATTTATTTCTTCTACCATAACTTCTTCGATTAGTTTAACTAACGTTCATAAAAGGCTTAAGTTTATAGTAGATGCTAACACAACTGTTTCACTTGCTTTTTAATGTTTTTGTGAATGCAGTGATTTTCTTTTTCCTATTATTTTGTTGAGGTACAAACTCATTGTCCACAAGCCTGAGCTAATTAACTGAATGCATTTAGATAATATCCTGGATTTTCACAAACTTTGAAACTTCGGGGAAGTGAAGTAGGTCAGAGAAATAAAAGGAATTGGAATTTTGTCAGGGAATATAAAAAAAAAAATGTATCTGTGTTGTAGAACATGAAATAAAAATAACAATAGAAAATTAAAATACAAAATGTAGAGTCTAAAATCCTGTATAATAACATGAAGGAAGAAAGCATCAGAAGATACCCTTCATCCAGACAACTGTTTTGACTCATTCAAGAAGTCCTGCAACACCAGATTGACATTTTCAATCAGATGTATTTTAGTAACATGAATTTTATCATAATGTTCTAGTTGATCCATGAAACACATTTTTCCTTTTAGACAAAAAATTTTATAAAGTTATCACTTAAAATGTTTGCCTGTTGCGATCCAACACTATTAGAAACTTCTGGTTTTCATGTTCTGTAATGTGTGTTGTGTCAACAATTTAACACTTTTACTGTTGTGCAAAGTTAGAATTTAACACAGTGAAGTGAATCTGTGGTGATTGTATTGAATCCATTCATGGAGTATGTTGAAAAGTGAATAATGTGACATTTTGAATCTGTCAATTGAGTTCAATAACTTTACATGTTCTGGAAACAGAGCCAGCGTAACATCAGTTAAAATAAAAACGTTTTAATCATTATGTGGGGTAGTGGCTATAGACTGTAAGAATGTTGGAAGTATTTTATTTAATCTTGTTTGGAATTAACTATAATATATTTGGTGACCTAATTCTAAGTATGTAGCTACATATATATATATTACAATATTTTCTTATCACTTCCAGCACATTCTGAAGAAGTACACTCATTTCAAGCACAAGTGATTTTTGGTCATTATATAAAAATTGAGCCAGAAATCAGAGTTTTGAAAATTCATAATTATTAACTGTTACAATAGATTTTGCATCTATAATAGATCAAAGAGCAGAATACCTAAGTTGACACAATTTTTTGGTCCTCTTCAGGTATAGTGGAAGTCAACGGATTTACGACGTGAAAACCAGGAATTTGATTCCACTAGGTGGACTCAGCAGATAACCCAATGTGGCTTTGCTATAAGAAAACATTCGTTGTTTTGTGCTGTAGGTCGTAAGAACATCTTTAATTGCACTTGATCATGTTGTGATAAATTGTTACAGTTCTTTTCTGTTTTTCAATTGTTATTGTTTTCCAAATATTTCCACTTTTGGAACTTAGTATTTTACACTCATTAGAAAATGTTTATATATGAACACTAGACATACAAATGGTGTAAGTCTTCTAGATATATACTTATTCCTGTGTTCAACTGTCATCCAGTATACAGAAATAATCACAGTGAACTGTTTCTGGACATTGCTGTCAATGTGATCATTATACCAAATCAGTAATGCACGCTTCTGTTGTCATTTATATAACTATAATTAGCTGTTTACAGTTTGCCATCTTTTCTGTTTGAAGATGATAAATATCAGTCATTTTTGTGTTTCTCAGTATAGTTTGGCATAAGTTTTGTTTGGCTTAGACATTACTAGTTTTTTAAAAACAGAATACATAGGTGATTGTGAGGGATATCATAACACCTTTTTGTGATGAACAAAAAAAGGTTCAAAATGCATAACACTTATGAATGTGAACTGTAATGCTTGTACTTTACACAAACTACATACATGGATGTATTATTTCAGGCAGCATTTGACCAACATATCAGTTGAACTTGTGTAGTGCTAAGAAGCTGTAACATATGCAGAATGCTTTCAAAGTGGCATAGTGCAATATTACATTGTTAGTAACATATATACAAATTGTCGCATGAGACAGTATGATTCAGGCTGTATGTAGAATAAAATGTATACATCCTTTGCTGTTGTACAACAGCCTAGTCAATTTAGATTTGATAACAACTGAAAGACAGTCAGTTTATAAGTTGAAATCAGGGGAATTTATGTGAATAATTTCAGGTGAATTTTGGCTGCACAGACTTTCTTTAAATTTGGAGTGTTATGTAACCAAACTGAGAGACAGCTTCATATTTAGTGGACTGAGCCTTTTGTATGTATTGTGTGTGATTAAGAATAATGAAATTTGTTAAATAGGTTTGAAATGTTCTGTATAACTTAAATTAGTTATTTATTCCAAATAGTAAGAAATTGTTTTGTTATGAATATTGCCTTTCTGTACAGCTGTAGAAGTATTTAGTGTTGTTCTAATGGCCTGCTCCTCTCTTTAGGTTTCAATTAGAATTATAAGAAAGATTTTTTTATGTCTCTCAGCTTCATTTAGATAATGAAGTATGGTGATCATCCAACTACAAGTTGAACAAACTCAATGCATTTTGAAGCATTACGGTTAATACATTGACTTTGTTGACTGAACATTTTCATGTTAACCAATTAGATACAGACAAAGCATATACAAAGCAAATTAGTGATTTCTAAGTTCAACTTTTAAGTTATTTTTCTTAGTTATACTTGAATAAAGATAGTGGTTGCTTTATACCACAATAAAGATTTCTTATGTATAAGTATATAAATATTACTGAAACATCTTATTTCAGGTGTACTTTTAAAAATGGGGAAAACATCCTAGAATGATTGCTGAATTAAATTGTCTTTTAAGAGTTAGTTTTTCAGAATTTGTCAGTTACTTAACTTCAGGTATTGTAAACCCGATAACCTGTCATAATAAGGTGTTGTTATTGGTAGAACATTGAATAAGTCATATCACTCATGATGTTACAGATAAATGGATTATTATTCATTTAGGAATGGGAAAATCAGTTTTGGGAAAAGGATCTTCAGATTTTACCACTGAATTTGGTACAACGAAAGGAGAACAAACTGAGAACTACATGTTTGATGAGGTAACAAAAATATAAGAATTGAAATAATGTATATTTACAAAAAAAAACAATTTGGGAAAGGGTTACATGTATGGAACTTTGACAGATCATTTAGGTAATATTTTAGCTGTAATAACAATATCTTGGAATTAAGTTTTGTAATTGCTCAGTTGTTGATAATGTTTCTTGTTACTGTATAACTCAGTTAACACAAAGTAAGAAAAAAAGAATTTCTATCGTAAATAATCTGTTTCAAATTATTTTTCATGCTGAATTTTAAGTGCACACATTTTTTTCTTCTAATTTCAGCTTTTATGTCTGGTTTCTGGATATTAAGTGTCTAGTACATTTTTATAAGAACATTTTATAAACAAAATGAGTTGAAATAGAGCATTTTTGTGCATATATTTTAAAATCATAATTAAGAATTATTGCTTGAATCTAAGCATCATCTATTCATTTTAACTTATGAGGTTTTAAAAGCTGTAAATTGACTTCCAGAAAATAGAAGGTTTAAATCTTGTGTTCTATGGTAATGTATATTACTCCCTCTATAACACTGCCCTAATTTTAGCCATTTTTTTTTTTACTTGTGTGTCCTGGCACTTAAAGCCTATTATGTAGTTTTGTTCTTAACTACAGGCAAACATATTAAGTTGTCTTCAGTTAGCCACAGATGTAGTATATAAAATAATTATGAGTTTTGATAACTGATATTAGAATAAACTCTCACATAAACTTCTTTTCTGAATAAAAATATAATAATTTTTCTTTTTTCCATTGTATTGTGTAATGGGCCTGATGATGCAGTTGTGCTCTTTGTTGTGAGCATCATTTTGCATACCATACAATTGATTGGGCTATTATGCTAACCTCAGACATCTGTTCCTAACTTAAAGTTAGAGGCCTAGACTTACAAACTTATGATTAACCTTCAAATGTAATTAGATTATTACTTGTGCTTATTGGACAAGTCAAAATATTAATTAGAAATTACCATATCCATGCTTGAAGGTTGAATATTACCACTGATTTACTCAGTTAGACTCTCCCTTCATAGCTATGAAAATTGTCAATGAGTTAAGAACTGTAAATATTTATAGTTAGCTCAGTTTGCTACCTCAAGTGGTAAAGTTGTCCAGTTTAGAAAAACATCACTCAAATTAACAACAGTGATGTCTGTACTATGTTTCAAGTTATTAAGATACAAGTTTTCCAAATATGTCATTCTCAATGTATGGTTATGACCCTGGCAATGTCAAAGAAACAAGACAAAACTTTAAGCCACAAGAGTTTGATATTGCAGATTGGCAATGTTGAAAGAATGCCAGTATAGTTGTAATAATTATAATATTTAAAATTTGGTAGAGGAACTTTTCCAGTAGGTCATATAGCAATTTTGTAACCTTTACTATTCAGTTTATAAGAATGCAATCAGTGTGGAATAAGGAAACAAAAGAGATGGAAAATAATCTTTGAAGTGATTCATTTTAATTTATATGCATCCTCAGTGCCACAGAAGTGAAACATAGAATTTTGTTCATGTCATTTTTCTCACATTAAATGCATTGACAACATGGTCAGCTTCTAGGTTAACAGTGCAATTATCAGCTTTATGTTAAATAGTGCATTTAATTTGTAGTGGAGTAAACAGGCATTCTCTGTGGATTTTCTGTTGGTGTTGTTATTTGCAACAAAGTAGGTTTCTGAATGACTGTCAAATGCAATGTACATGAAGTACAGTATTCTTTCTTGTGTTCCTTAAAACCCTGTGTATTGTTTTGGTTGAAACAGATATAAAACTTAATCAGTTGTATCTGGTAGACAATGCAAAACATTTTGTATAAGAAGTTCCTAAATCATATCCACTGGTAGAGAAGACTTAATTATTCATCTGGTTCAGGGATAGCTCTGCTTGTTGTTTGTTGTTTTGCTAAATCTTTTCCTTTTGTTACAGAACACTTTTGTCAAAATGAAAACTGAGCAAACTGGTGAGTTAAAACAAGATGAGGTTATTTCCAGGTTTAGTGAAAGTGATAAAGATGATCATCTCTGTAGTTTTAAAGATGATGATAAGGATGTGAAAACAGAAAATGAATTTCAAAACGATTTGCAGAACATCCACTCTGGTCCTGAAGAAGCATCTGGTGAGCACATCTCAGTAACTATATATTAATTAAAGCCTAGTAAGAGTCTCACTGAGTTACCGTTATAGAATCAGGTAGAGTCAAAAGGTGCAAGTCACTACCTATTTACAGATTTACATTCAAAATTTGATTAATTCTGTTACATTGGGTCATGACTTAAAGGTCATGTCATCACATTTGTTGGCTTACATTGAAATTTTGTTCACCTACTATTTTCGAATCTATGTCAATAAGTTTGTTATCAAATTATAGATTATAGTTCAAATTTTAGTATCATGTATTAGTTAATTTCTTAATTAAAAAGAGCACACCTTTTGTGCATGTCAAGTGGTATATTGAATGGAGTATTGATTCAAATTACTGACATTTACAAGCTAGAATATAAAATAAGAACCTCCTATCTTTTCTTTTTGCTGAGATGTCACTCATGTTCTGAAACATACACAGTTGCCCTGCCCATCTCTCTCCATTTTTGGAAACACTTTATGTATATATACATCATGTAAATAAGCAGTCAAAAACTCAGAATGCCCCTGAAGTAACTTTTTTGACCATTTTGAAATATTATGACTTAAACTCATTCTTTCTGTCAAAGATTTCAAGCTTGTAAGTGGAGTCTTTAGTCAGCTCAGAATTTTATATTTTTTTAGACCCAAATACAGCATAGTTACCAAGTGTGATAAACTATAGTGGAATTCTATGGTATTGATGTAGTACTTTATGATTATTTTGAATATCTATATAAAACTGAAAATAAAATTTTTTGTTTCACATCCTCCATGCGCTAAATTGGATAGGCTTAGCAACCTGTAGCAAGCCACAAATGAGTACACAGTTTCTAACTAGAAGAGATAATAGTTTGCTATACTTTTTTATTTATTATTCTATGTTTTAAGAAAAATAACTTTAAGAACTTATTTGTAAATATTAATAATGTATATTCATAAAAATGTATTATAAATGAAATGTGACTGTATTTTAAACTAAAACACAGTCAAGACAGGGTCACTTTGTAAAAGCTAGTTTTATATTACTGGATATGATAACATGAGTGCATGTGTACTACATCAATGCAACTTCTGTAATGTTAGCTAGGAACAACTGGAAGGTCAGTATAATAAAAATAATAAATATTTTTAAATCTATAATGTTATGAGATTTATGGTATTTATACTAAATATTTTGCTTTTGTGTTATAATTTGCAGTCACTCTAGAACAGAAAAAAGCATAATTTATATTTCCTGATTTTTTTATGGTGGTTACGGGGTTGGTTAAATTGACACCATATAGTAAGGGTAGAGAAAGTAACAGACAAAGTACAAAATTAACTGAAAGCAAATGCTTGAAATAGATTTAGGAGGTTTTAGATATTAAATAAATAATATTTGAGATTTTTGGGGCAAACAATAATTTTTTAATAATAACATGAAAATCACTTCACATTCAGATTAATAACAAACCAGACTTGATAGTTTCACAAACAAATATTTAGTAAAAATACTTTATTAAACAGTTTGCTGGTTTTGAAGAAAAGACTTGAAATCTTTACTAAAAATCTGACAAATTTTGAGAAGGGTACTTATACTGCACCAAAAGTTAAACTATAAACACTTGTGTATTTTATACCAAGCCTGTCACAAAAGGGTTAAGAATCTCTTTATTTTTATGTCTCAGGTAACATGGAATCACAACTTTGTTTATGAGTCAAATTGGAATTTATGTAGTTTCTTAATATTGAAAGGAAGTATTTAAATAAGTTGTAAGTTTCATTTCTCTGTATCACTTAATACTTTTTCACGAAAATTACCTATTTCAGATTTTCTTTCTTACTGTTAAACTATCTTCTAAGTGTATCACCAATAACGTACTTATACTATAAATACTGCTTAAACTGTAGTACAAAGATACATCCTTCAAGCTTCTTGTTTTGCTTGAATATGAACAGAAAAGTTAAATCTTTATGCTACGCTCTCCCTATCTCATTGTGTCAATAATTCTTTTCGAGATTTACTTTTGGATTATTTATGTCTGATATGAAAAGAAAAACATATCAATAAAATATTTTGTTTCTTTTTCATTTTTTTGGCAGTTGTATTTAACTGCTATCAGTAGTAGTGCAATGTAATACATTTGTGACCAGAGAAATGTTTGAGCTTAAACGTAAATTGTCAACTGAAGAAAACCATGAGATGTATAATTAATGAAATAGAAATTATAAAAGCAAATAAAGGGATTAGTGGTGCAGCTTGGCTTTAGATTTTGTCACTTATGGCTTTTGCATTCAGATTCTAAGTTGTTTTCAAGACTTTTGCCTACAACTCAGTATTACATTGTGTTTATCAAAATTACTTTAACATTATCCAGTAAGATCAGAAGTAAAATTTTTAACTATCTATACTGAGACACTCATTGCTGCTATATTTCTTGATGACGAGAAACCCACTTGAAATAAAAAATATATCTCGGAACAGCTGGTAAGGGTATTAACACTTTTATTGATAAGGAGAGAACAACGTTTCGACCTTCCTAGATCATCTTCAGGTTAAGAAAGAGAGAATTTGAATGTGACTGTTGCTGGACACATGTCTTAGGGACGAGAGTATAAACAGGTGAGGGATTGTTGGGGGCGTTGCAGGTGGATGTTAGGTTATTAATTAGTATAGGTGTAAAGGTGTTCCTTTATATTGGTTTAATTTTGGTTTTAGTTGCTATATAAGTAGGGATTCTTTGATTTTGAGTTTGTTTATATTTGTTTCCCTACTTAATATCTGGGTGTTTTTTTGCTTATGTTGTGTTTATTTGCAGTGTTCAAAAACGTGTTAAGGTGTTTTTTTTGTGTTCGTTGAATCTAGTTTCTATTTTTCTGCTTGTTTCTCCAACACAGAACTTGTGGCAGTTGTTGCATTGTATTTTATAAATTATTTTGGTGTGATGTTTGTCAGTGTAGTTTTCACATAATACAGACTTTAGTTTTGTACCTGGTTTTTGAATAAATTTGGTGTTTGCTGGAATGTTGTGTTTTGTTAACTTTTTCCAAATGTTGTTTGTTTTAGTTTTTTTTGCTGCTGTTGGGAACATATGGTATGCAGTGGTATAAGGTTTTGTAGTTTATTGTATCCTGGGATTTATTGTTGTTTGTTAGTTGTTGATCTGGGCATATAATTTTTTACACTATACTTATTAATTCATAATTGAAAATTCATACTTTTAAAATGAACAGTAGAATTTCAGTAACTGAATGAACCAAGCTGCATTGCATAATTACTTCACTTCCAACATGCCTAATCCAATTGTCACTTCAGAATATTCAGCTACAGAAAAAAAACAAAAAAAAAACAAAATAATAGAAGTATTTATTGCCACTCTTATTTTGTGCAACTTAAATCTAAGAGTTGCATTACGTCTATCATGCTGACATATTCACTTTCAAATCATAAAAGTCAAATTCTGAATCACTTGATTCTATCAGTGCATTGCCACATTTATCAACAACATAAGAGTTTAGCTGCCCTATTCCAGCTAAGTAAGGTCTCGTCTAGTTTCCTCCTGTCCACCATAATTCATCAGCGTAAATAGAACGATACCCTTCAACACTAATTAACTTCTGACAGTTTTTGTGGTCATAAAAGACATTTAGGTGTATCTTGGTCCACCAGTAATTTTTAACACAATTCTTGTTTGAGAAGACTATTATAAATAACTGATTCCTTTATCTTTCAATTCATAATATTTTACTGGAGCACTGTTCACCAAAAGAGACTCAGAGTGACTGAATAGTAGCTCAGTCTCATCAACTTTGTAAATGTTAAATTCCTCTTTAGTTTTTTTTATCCAGATGAATAATCAGGCTTCCCAATGTCTTTCAGAACTAGTTTTTACTCAAGTTCTTAAACTTACAGTTAATATAGTTGAGTATATTAATTATTTCAGTAAAATTGTTTATAAGACTGAATATTATGAAATTATGTCCCTCTTCTTTGTCCCTTGATAAGATCTGTACTCTAGTAAATGTGTTTTCCATCTATTCTAATAACTCAATGTAGAATTGTTTTCATTTCTCATCAACTTTGGACTTCACTGTTTCTGAGTAAGTTGACTGCACTTTGATTAGCTTAGGATATGTACTCACTTTGTTGGGACTTCCTTAGAATTACAAGAGTCTAAAATTACTTATTCTTGAAATTCAAAAAGACAAACCTCAGATTTTAGGCTTTTTCAAGGCACTTTGATTTTCTGGTTGTATCTGTGTTATCCATTAGGATAACTGGAGCCATTATTCTACGAAGGCCAAACTTGAGCTGCAGCTGTTAATTTTGAGTATATTTATAAATTTGATTTTTCCTAAACAAATTAGGTATAACTTCTTCATAGGTTTGCCAGCTATGGTGTGTACCATGACAGGTGTCATGATGATTTTCTGGTTCTTGCACATCCAAATTTAGGCTAAATGTTGTACAGGTAAATTTCTCTTACCTAAAACATTGGGTCTTTTAGATATTCACTTAAGTTCATATGTTTGGTACAATTGATTCATGTTACTACTGAGACGAAACCTTTTGATAAAACCTGTTGTTTACTTCAGTTTTCCTTATGAGAAAAATTTATAATTACAATATATTTTAAAACAACATAATAACTTGTCACTTCAAGAGGTATCTTTTTTTTCTGCTAATATTTGTTTTTCAGTGTTATGATCCTTAAACGAAAGTTTCTACTAATATATTTACTAGCTATTTGTTCTTGAGTATTATAATATTTGTGTTATCCTGTGTTAACAGCAAAAGATTCCTGTACAAACAGAAAAGTCTGCAATTCCCAGAAACTGTGAGGTGGTGATGTTTTTATTAAAACATTTTCAAAGGAAATTAATCCAGAGGGACTTCAAGTTTCTAATGTTGAAGTTAAACTTTACAGTTGTGTTTTGTATAATAAAGAATTTAGTAGAAAAGGTGTCCTTAAAAGACATCAGAGAATACACACTGGGGAGAGACCATACACTTGTGTTGTATGTGGCAAAGAATATGGAACAAACACAAACCTGAAAAAAACATGAGAGAACACATACTGGAAAGAAACCATATAATTGTGTGATGTGTGGAAAAGGATTTAGAACAAATAGTCACCTGAAAATACATCTTAGGATACACACTGGAGAAAAACAGTACTGTTGTGCAGTGTGTAACAAAGAATTTTCTTATAAAAATGTTTTGATAAAGCATGAGAGAATACATACTGTAGGAAAAAATCATTTAGTTGTATTGTGTGTGGTAAAGAATTTAGAACAAACTTTAATCTGAAAATACATCAAGGATACATATTGGAGAAAAACTATATAGTTGTGTAGTGTTTTCTAAAAAAATTAGAAGGTGTGAAACTACATGAGAAAATACACATTGTAGAGAAACAGTTCAGTTGTTAAGTGTGTGGAAAAGAAACTGGAAGGGCCTGATGAGAGGATACACAATGGTGAAAACCTTACTATTGTGTAGCTTGTGCAAAAGAAACTTTGAAAGAATTTGTGCCTTGAAACACATAAGAAGATACACACACACCTGTGAGAAACTTGTATTTCTGTACAGTGTGACAAAGAATGTAAAAGAAATGGAGAACAGCTGTACTAGACATAAATAGTACAGTTGAACCATTCTGGGAAGAGAAAGTAAAACAATGTTGGTGACAAAATTTCATGTACAGCAGTTTGTCTTTATAGATTTGACATTTAAGAAAAGTATTTCTTTAAAAATTTTCAAAGCTAGAATTTTGCTGTATTGCATTGTAAAATACACAACATAAAACTAATAACAATTGTGAATTACTTGTTACTAATCCTTCAGTTCAATTTTCACAAGCTGAATTGTTATAAAATTGTTATTGTTATTGTATATATATATATACACAAACACATTTGTAGATCAGTTTACAATTTAAATGAGGTGAGGTTAAAAAAAAGTTAACATTAAAAAAAAATTGCAATACAAAATAGAAACCAAAATAAATGAAAATTACAAAATCACAGAATAAATTAAAATATTACAAATATTCAAAAATAATATTTCAACGCGCATTACAAATTAAAATTGGAAGTATAAAATACAAATTGAATTTCAATGTAAATTAAGCATTTAATGAAATACAACAAGAAAAAAAATCATGAAACTAGAAAAACAAACTGATCATATTGAAAAACAGTTTCCATAAACTTATAGAAAATATGGATACTTATAACTGTGCAAATTTTGTTGCGAAAGCACTTGTATTGAATATAGTGGTTGTTGTGTTGGACTCCTGTCCTGAAGATAATCTTGATTTCTTGACCTCATTGAAAACATGGTTTAGCACATTACCCAAGTAATAAGGCATGTACCTGAAAAGTGCATTACTAGCTTCCATAAGTGTTTAAACAAGTTCAGTGTGCATGAAGCTTTATATTGGCAGTATGTCCCTTATTTGTTAGGCTGTTTTCAAGTTTGCTAGTAGGTTATGGTAGTCCTGTTGTGAGTGCAGTAGACAGTCAGACACTTCAAAACACATGGCTTCACTGAAAACTTTAATTTCAAAATATTCAAGATGTATGGCCACAGCAGAGCCAGTAGCAACACGAAGATTGAAGATGTAACTGGGTATTTTCAGACAGGAAGAGAATAAGCACAGTGCATACACAGACCATGCTTGATGAGTGTTGATATTGTACTTATAAATGGACATTCTTACAGCATATGTAAGTCCACTGCTAAGATTGCTTTGTGAACAAGACTGAACATATGCTGGTGTGTAACATCCTTCCAGCTTTAACTTACTGTCTTCCCATGAATGCAGTATCTCTCTCCAGTGTCTTGTTGCCTTACCAGAACCTGAGATCATTTGGACAGTGAAGTCTGCAAGTTGGTTGATGTTTGTGATTGAAAAACTATAAACTTGAGGGCCAAAAAACTCAAAATTCACAGATAGTGTGATTTCTGATACAAGTTAAATGTGATCGAAATAAATAAGTAGATTGATTTCTGATTTCAGTTTATCATGCTGTGCTATAGCACAACTCCCTTATCACTTCACAGGCAAATATACCAACACTTGCCAAAAACTTAATATGAGTGCTTAGAAAGTGAAGATTCCAGTGTCCTTTCATCATATTGCTTCTTCAGTTTCCAGTCAATTTAAGTCAATCATTTCCCTTGGACCTCATCTAACAATTTAGGTAATTGTTAAGTATTTATTTTAATGAGATTTGTGAACTATACTTCACAGAAATGCCATTATAATATGGCTAGTTTGATTTAGAAGTTATTTCAAGACAACAGATCAATGTCTTGCCACAAAATATTGCTTGATGATCTATGAAAGTTAGGGTTGCATTTCCCTTTCAGCTGGTTATCTTTCAACCACTCAGCTGTACTACCTCTTCAATAAGAGTATATCACCCAATTATCAAGGAGACTGCTTCTTTACTAATGTTAACTCATCTGACTCCTTATGAACTGAACAGTCAGCTACTTACTGCTGGTTTTTTCATTTGTTTCATCTAAGTTGAGATTATGTGTCATGGTTCTCTACATCAGTGTCAACTCGCTATTCCACTTGATATCTGGATTTCTTGAAAAGGCCTATTGGAGGTATGGTGCTTATGTTTGTTTGTCAATTTATTTAACATGTTTGTGCATGCCAAGTAATAGATGTAAATGTCATTTCAACTCATTGAGCTGTTGACATGAAAGGTTGGAGATGATCGAGTACTCTCTGAAGGTTGTTTTAACCTATATTTTAACTTCTGGATAATTTCAATGCTGTTAACATTCTTCACTAGTTATAGTATTGTAAAATATTATTAATATTTCCAATCAATTCACATTATGCTAATGGCACTTTGAGACACTGATAGCAAACTTGAAACATACTTTTGTGATTGGCTGGTTTTTATTTATCAAAATGATTCCATATGAGTGAAAATTTTCAACATCATCTGTAATGTCTAACCATAATTCAGGCACACTTTGGAGCACCTTAAACATAATTCACCTGAATATTACAGCTGAGATGAGAATGTGTTAAAGACAACTGTTATATATCATAGGCTGAATGGCTAGTCATTTGCATTTCAGAATAAATTTCTGTTTTTCATAAACCTAAATTTCCTCAACAGTGAACTACAGTTTTACAGCTGTAGTTCTTGTGTTGTCATTGTTATAATAATATAAATTCCAGTAATAATATTTTGTCTGTGAAATGTATTTTAACATGTTGATAAATATGTGTATAGCTAATAAATTTAGTCTATTAATTTTTTCAACAACAGTGATTATTTTAACAAACACTAATGAATTAAGATGCTGAATACAATAAGTATCTTCACATAATACATTTGATATATTTACAATATCTTTTCATATTCTATTTGTCTAAATTTCTCTTCTAAGTTGTGAAATTAAATACATTAAATGCACCTATTTTTTGTGGAAATATGTATGTACATACCATATGTTTCCTCCTGTCTTAGTTAATATACAAATTTTCAACATTTCAATAATTATTGAACATGCATTCTGAGAGTAGATAGATAGTCAAGGAAATCAAAACACTTAAGTTTCTTTTGTCCCAGTTAATTATGAAACTGTGTCATTCATTTAGGGTTTCACATGTAATTCCTCATGAGAAAAGTTACTGCAGCACTAAACATGCTGTATAGAAATTGATAAGTATCTCTTTTCACTGACAAGTCAGGTAGTGTGTCAGAGATACAACATGTTTTTTCTGTTTGTTTGTTTTTTTTAGTGGGAGTGTCTGTAGGTCAGATGGGTAGTGCTTGTGTGCTGTGAAAGGAATAGCATTGCTGTTAGTAGTGTATAATTCTATACCTTACTGTCCTGAAACAAATTAAGTAAGATTTAACTTTGGTTTTTAAGATTACGTATGTTTAGAGAATTGCAGATATTTTCAGTAAATGAATCACTCTAATACATTTTCTTTTAGTTTTTAATGTGTTTGTGTTTGAATCTCTGTCCAGTTTCTTTTTCAAGCGAAACTCAGTTGTAGTTAAAATAATTCGGATATCAGATTTTTTTTGCTTTGTAATAGATTTTTCTGACTAGCCTCCCATTATTATCTGGTGTGTACCAAATCATTCAACAGAAAATCATTGAACCTTTAAATACCATAAGAATAATGATAAGTGAGAACCAAATATATAATATATATCTGTGCACAACTTTAACTTTTTAATTCTTGTTCTTTCTTAACTTGTAAGTGTTTAAATTAAGCTTATTTAGAAATCTGTAATAATGGGTTTTTATGTACAAATATAATTTATTGATTCAATGCAGTTATTGGATTATTGGGACAAAGTACATTTTCTGTCATGATTACATCTCCTTTGAAAAGGTTTATTGAGAAATAAGTATTAAAATCTACAAATAATTTCATTGTAAAAACTTTACTTGCATATATATTTTACATCCTGTGAATTTCATCAAGTTTAATCATTCAAAATATACTATAAGTTTTGTGGTGTATAGTTATTTCTTTTACATGTGATTGTGGTGTATTACATGTATATAATAGTGGAGAATTTAAAACCATTCTGTAATAGAAAGAGAGGGCATTTTGTTTTTGAATGTTCAAATAGTACTTCAAGTTAATAGCAACAGTCCATTAAATTACAAATGTTATTGGGTTTTTTCTGTTTACAAATATGTTTAGAGATTGTGAAGAAACTGGAATCATGTAACAGTGATGAATCGGTAAAATATTAAACAGACCAGGAAGCAGAAAAAGTGAACTTGTTGTAAAAGATTATTACAGTGATACCAGTTTCATTTGTTGTCCAACAGATGCAAAATAAAAAAACACTAAACCTATCTTGGGTCTATTATTAAGACTTAGAGAAGGAAGAACTGATATCTGATTAGTTCATGAATGTCTGTGGCAGTGAAATCAGCCTCCAATTTATTATGCCAATGAGTGAAAATTAAATTCAGTAATTGAGATAACTTTTTGAACTGAACGTAAAAAAGAGAATAATGTTCTTTGTTTTTCACAATAGAAAATATTTTTTATAATACCTTGAGAAATTCACCTAATTACTTACATAGTTTTTATGCTTTAAAGATGAGACATATTTAATTTTACATAAAAGCACCCAGTGACTTGGAATGAACAGAGAAATTAACCTACATATAAAGATCTAGATTAATGTGAAGTGAAAACATGATTGATGAAGTAATATGTGCACATGAAGAACATGCCTCATGTATAGAGCAAAAATGAAATAAAGGTGGATAGAAGTACAAGAGACTTTTTTTCACAAAAATTTCTATTGAGATGAATTATTTATTTTCATTATGCAATGCCATTAATTTGTGTGCATACAAAATGAAAGTAATCAAGAGAGTTGAATGATCTTACTATGCCAGCAATTAATTGTAAAACTGTGTATCATCGTGACTGGTCGGATATGTGTTTATATCTTCTGCTACATGTACATATGTACATTCTGTCTACAAACTTAGGTATATAATATTAACTTTTCATCAAAGCAAACTCCTTGTAATAATTAGAACTAGAAATCAATCCAGTAAGGAATACAACTAATTAATTATACTGTGTTTACATTATTATTTAAAATGATTAGAAAACAATGAATTGTTGTTGGCCTATCCTGTTTTCTGGCTTCTACCTTGTCAGAAAACAGGATAGGCCTTGTTTATTCTCATACAGCCTGTATTGTATCAGTTTTGTTGCAACAAAATGTAATTGAACTCATTACAGTGGGTTCAGTTTTATATATAAAGTTATTAGTATTCCTTTAGTTATTTTATCTTGAGAACCAATTGCTTAATCCACAAAAAGAGCAGTACCTTGGCTAATTTCTACCTCAGCAAACATGTGATAGTGAAAATTAAATTTATTGCAATGTGATGTCCAGACATACTGTGTGTTCTACCCTCTTTAGTGTCATAGAAACTATTAAAAAGTTTTAGGTATGTAGTTTCTGTGCTGTAATGGTGACAACATGTGGTCCATTATTATTGCATTGTTCTAGAGCAACTGAAGGCCAATAGTATGAAATATAACATCTATCGAGTCCAGGTCTACCAGTCTGTTGCTAGCCAGAGCAACTTTGCCCCAGCTCTGGTTCAGACTGCAGATAACGAACTGAAAAGGACTGTAAGAAATGATAATGGATGTCTTCCATTTATCAGAACTTTTTACCTGTCAGGTGAATCAGTGGGCATCCATGGATTAAAGCTAAAATAATCTTTAGGTTGAGCAAATGATGACTGAAAGTGTGTAATGTTTCTTTCTTTTTGAACCATCATGTAGGAAAGATTGGCAGAATGTATGAATCACGTGTTGTGAATATTATTTATTCTTCAATGCAAGAATGGTCAGATGATTGGGAGACTGTTTTCCAAAATATAATAGAAATTCCTTGCTTTTCTGGCCCGGCATGGCCTAGAAATTCCTTGCTTTGGTAAAAGAGTAGCCCAAGAGTTGGCAGTGGGTGGTGATGACTAGCTGCCTTCCCTCTAGTCTTACACTTTAAATTAGGGACTAGCTTTGTGCGAAATTCCAAAACAAACAAACAAACCTTGCTTTTCTAAGCCATCATAGTAGCATAATGAAAATACAATGAAGCAAAACTAAACCCTGTACATAAACAGTAGAAATACAAAAATTTCAAAACAAGTATATTGAAATGGCCTTTTTTTGTCCCCTTCAAACTCGTTCAAAAAATAGGTCAACATACACTTTTCACAGATGTGGAATTATTAAAGACAGTAATTAGTAAATTTTTATTAATTAATTTATTAATAAATAAGTAAATAATCTGTAATTTAAAACACCATCTAATTAACCATGCACACACACATATATATATATATATATACAAATAACAGTTGAATTAAAATATATAAATACATATGCTTAAGAAAAAAAAATTTAAATACATAACCAGAACAGTTTGCAATGCATGTTTGCATATACACATTCATGCTGGGAAATGGCACTGGAATTTACTGATGATGAAATTCCTTCGTGAACATTTTTATAACCTTCTGACTTGGATTTCAGACCCAGCAATTGTGTCATGAGAAGGCTGTCCATTAGTTAAGCTGTTTTGGCTGGCCAAACTGTCATTATCTTAAAATGATCTTTAAATGTATTGGCAAACTATCATGCAATAGAAAATATTTCAAGACCACTTAAAATAATTATAAATTGCTGCTTATTCAAAAAAAACAAAAAAACAGACAAGTCCAGAATTTCATTCTTTGAATATCTGGATTACAATACTAGTTAAGATAAATTTTATTTTTCAAAGGCTCAACAGAGCATAGATGTTAAAGAGGCATAATGTGTAGTTATGACTGTGAAATAAGTACTAATCAAGCAACACTTTTGCAGACTTAATATATACTCACCTGTTTTTGCTTATGAAACATGTGCCCTGAGGACTTCCCTAGGTTTCCACTTTACCAGCTATCTTGTGATTTTGCTGCCCTATGTCACTTCTGCTGAACAGTGGGAACACAGTGCCATATTTCTGAATTGATGTCTTTCCTGTTCTACCATCTAGTTGTCACATAGATAGAGTCTGATTCCAGTAGAAAGCATGGGAATCAAAACTGTTAAGGTCCTAAACAATGGAGCTGATTGGAGATAGTGGCACTAGCCATATCTTTGACCATTATCCTTTGCCATTGCTTTTGTTGTCTTCGTTATTGACTTCCATTTGCAAATTGTGTACTGGTTTTGAGCCCAAATTAGAGATTCACCATGTGGATGTTATTTTCCATTTCCCTTTAATACACATATAGCCACAACATTATGAAGAAAAATTGTTAAAATAATATTCTGTACATCTTTTTCATTATTTAAAATAATTCACTCTCTATGACTGAAAATATTCCTATCACAACAAAATAAAAAACTGGATACACCTCTTGTACATATTTTACTAAATATTTAAGTTTTCTTTATGAATTTTATTTGCTACTGATAAGTTCACCTTATCATCAGACTAAAATATTTTCTGCACTATGCTATGAGAAACAACAGGTAAAACTCTGTTTTTTTCTCTCTATTCATACTTGAGACTTTATTACTTTTATATCTTTCAGGAAATTCACTCTCTGTCAAACGTTTGAACATCACAATAGAAACATTATTAATATTAGTGAAAATAGAAGATATGCTCCATTTTACAATAATGTTTTCTAGGTAAGTTACCACAGTTAATTTCATATTTGGAAATTTTTAAAACCAAAATCAAATCCTTTGTCCCCATGCCCTTGGGGTTAATTGCAAAAATCTAGTGAGTACAGAGTGGCATACAGCATGTAGTTTTTACCATACAACTAGATCATGGGAGTGATCCTTTTGAAATGTCAGATTACACTTTGCATCAGAAAATTCACTCAGTGACTTGAAACGACTTGGGTTGCAGCAAGATACTTCCTTTCATTTATTAGTTGCACAAACTAATGGCTATGTCAAGTTTTATCCAAGATGTACAGTGTTTCACTTACCAATAAAAAAAACGTAACAAGAATATGTTGTAAGTGATGGTACTTCAAATCATTCCTGATTGCAGTGTGGAATAGAGATGTGGCTGAGTTTTTTATTAGCTTGCAAGAGTATTTGGATCATATTGAGACTTCCCCAAATGGTTCAGACTTAACAAGCAAATACATGTCAATGATTCTCAGTTAACCATGTTTCCCTAAAGTTTCTCTCTTGGCTTTGGTGTGTACTTCTCTCTAACTAGAATAACTTACTATGTTAGTAAAGTGTTCATTTAAACTTTTATACACAAAAGGTTGCACAAGGGTTAGTACATACCTTTAACAAAAACTCTCCAATAAATACTGATGTCACAGCATCAAATTTCCCTTCACTGTATTTTCAGATGAACTGATCTCCATAATAGTGTCAGATAGTTAAATCTGATAATAACAGCAAATTTTATCAGGAAATAAGTCTCACAATCTGTGTTTGATAAATTCACCAAGTTCTACATATGGTAAAAAATAAATGGATTAAACACTTTATATGGACAGTGAAAACAATAAATTTCTTTCTTTAGACATAACTATATAAAAAGAAGGGTGTTCATATTTATGTCAACAATCACGTTGGATTAATGAATAACTAGCTCATCAGCTTTATGACTCACAGATAAATCTCTGCTGAATTAATGAAAAAAAAAAAGAATTATAATTTAGCCAAAAAACGTGCAACTATATTTAACAGGTAAGCTCACTGATTTGTTCTGTTGATAGGATTATCTCATGACATATGTTCTCTCACATTGGTTGGCTGTAGAACTTGAACAATGTCAGCCCATACAGCAAAAGGTACTACCATACTAATCCTTTCGACCTGTATGTTATATGTTACTGTGACATCTTTTTGGGCATAATCATTGGTGTAACTGATTAATTTTTGCACATGGGGCAAGTTTTACTGTCTCACTTCCTCCTTCGCATGTACGCTCAAGAGAACAAACAAATAAGTCATGTGGAATATGGTAATTTGAACAACTCTCTGGACATTGTATTTATGCTTTCAACTGCATAGAAAACAACCGAATGGAAAATATTTAAAAACTATACATCACTAAAGCAGGTAGAAGACAAATGAAGGCTTAAATATATTAAAGTTTTTTTATATGAGCTATTATTCAATTCTGACTTTTTGTATCTTTTAAAATCCATTGAAAATTAGTTAATTTCTATCAATGACATAATAATATGTAGAATTTTACAGTGTATACTTATTCAAACTTTTATTTTTACAAAGGAGTTTAGCTGCTTGCTTTGTTTTAGCCACAACTACACAACAGGCAGTTTTCACACTGTTCATTACAGGGAATCAAGCTGTGAATTTGAGTGATGTAAGTCTGTTAGATCATCCCTGATTTATCATTGGGGTAAACAGAATTATTTGTTTCTTTTTAGCATAATGGCTCTCTGTGGTTCACCACAACTACCAAAAAATACTGTTTTGTAATAAGAACTGTCAGACTTCCTACTGAGCCACTGAGAAAAAGGACAAATACGTTTAATTTGCTTTTAATGTTGTAAATCCGTTGATGTAACAGAATATACATTATTAATTATATTTTACATAAATATCCCTTAAAAAGCACCATATTTACCTACCTTCTTCCTAGTAATAAGTAGCCATAGGCATAACTGTATAATAAATTCACTAGACTTGATCGTGAGATGTGATTAAGTGATTGTTACATGGTGCTTGAACATAGGTAAAAGCAAGTATTACAAATGTTTGTGTTATTGTGACAAAGATTGTTCATTTTTCATTATTATGCAATTTAAGAGCATAAAAGTTTTATGTTAGAAAATAATTAATCTTTGTTCTTCTGAAGATTTGTGTGTGAATTTGTAACAAAACAACATGGCATGAGTACATGATAAAGATATATTTTATGCTATATAAAAAAATTTTTACTTGAACTGTACTGTTGTAACTTGTAGGCAGATATCAAAGAGCAAGAAGCCTAACATTAAAATCAGTGTAGTTTATCTGGAGCCACTATTAGTATCAGGGCTAGGTTCATTTGTACATATGCAAGCCATGGCAATACTAATCTAATCAAAAACACTAAGTGTGAAAAACAGGTGCAGCCAGAAAAGTATTAAGTATGTTGCTTAAAGGAATGAAATCAAAATTTAGGGCTAAACTGGTATGGTGGCTACACTTACAGCTTTGATTTTACAGCAAACATTCATTGATTAATTAAACAGGCCACGTTTTTTGTTCAACTTGTATTATAATTTTGAGTTTATTTTTGAAGATTTTGACACTTTTTGAGAAACACAGGTTTTTCTTTGTAGGCTTAACACAGGATTTATTCAAGCATGAAACAAGTATCAGTGATGCAGCAATGGAAATTTTAGAAATAAAAATTGAGCCTGTATCTGGTAAAGATCAGAATGTTGTGTTGGATATCAAACTGATGGAAAGTCAAGAAAAAGGTGTAACACTACCCAGTAGTAAGTAAACATATATATATTCTGACTTAAACTTCTTGGGTTTTTGCTGATTGTCTTCATCATTATAGTATATATTGGCATTTTAGAATGTAACAACATTCCATATTCATGTATTCTTAAGATGGTTGGTATGAGTATTATTTTTTTTTTGGTAAGTGATAATATTTGTGTGAAAGATTTTTGTAAGTGATAATATTTGTATTACAGTTCCATAAAAGATTTTTGTAAGTGATAATATTTGTATTACAGTTCCATAAAAGATTTTTTTAATGATGTTGTTACAGTTTAGTAAATTCTTTTCACATTCAACTCTGGTGGTAGTGATGGTTTTTAAATCCATTACAGCCTTTGTAGTGTTCATTCAGCTGGGCTAACTGGAATTTTTTTAAACTATTTGTAGCTTAATAAGAAAGCTAGTTAAGTTGTATTAGTTTTGGAATATTATTTTTATGTGATAATATTTTGTGTTTTAAGTTGCATATATGAAATGAAAAATATTTTAGAATGGCATAATTGAAAAAGTAGATTTATGAGACAGCAAAAAGTGTAGATATAGGTACTAAATTTCTTATTTATGTATTTCTTTTTACTTACTGTTGTAAAAGTAATTAAACTGTAAAAATTAGAAACTTAATTGTTTAGAGTAAGAAACTTAAAATTACTTGTGATACTCTATGATACATCATGAGATGTGATTGTAAGTTGATCATTTGTGCTTGTAACGTTTTGTTTACGCAATATATCTGGCTTTGAGAAATGACTCGTGTGTCTAAGTGTAGCTAATTATACCCAGATTTGGAAAGGCTATAAAAATAAATGATGTTTGATTATCTGTTACAATATGCAGTCATTCTAGAACGAAAAAAAAAGTAATTTAGATTTATTTCATATTTTCCAACGTTTTATTTTTCTACTATTAGTGCCAAGAGAGAGATATGTATAACATACAAAATATAAAGCTTAACTAAAATGAGCATTTTAATATTCATTCAGGAGTTTTTTGAGGTTATAAAATGAAGAGAAGTAGTTTTATTCTTAACACAAACTCACCTTGCACTTTGCCTAGTCAAGAGTCTGAGTCAAACTGACTTCGTAAATATACATATAACCTGTAGCTAAAATACTTTATTAAAATATCTGACTTTGAGTATACAACAGATTTACAATGTTTTCTAAAAGCTTGCCAAATTTTAAGAAGGTAAACTTATTGAATTTAGAGTTGTGTATAGTTTCATAGGCTTAATGTTACTGAAGATTTGTAAGAGAATTGAGTGGTCCAAGTGCAAAGTAATTTTTATGTTAAGACTAAAAATGCTTTTTTCATCTTTTCACATTTCATTTGAATAACTTTTAAAACCTCTTCAGGGAATTTTTTCTTGTCACTAACTTTTGTATTTCATCTGTTATTTTCTCTACCTAATTATATATGGACTTGGTCAATTTTACCTACCTACCTTTTAACTGCCACAAAAAAAAGGAAATAAATCCACATTACCCCCTTTTTTATTTCCAAAACAAAGCAGACTGTAACAGAAAATTAACTGTTTATCCTAAACATCTTAAGGTTCACAACAATTTACATCTGTTTCAACTTAATTTTGTTGTCTTATTGCTCATTTAACTGTGTCTAACTAATAATCCCATTATGATTCACAGAGCAAACATGCAGTACAAGTTAGTGTTAAGTGGTGTAATGCATGAGCTACTCAGGACTAATTCCTCTTGGAGAAATTTTATTATTTATTTTCATTTTCTAACCTTAGTAAATTCCATGTGTTTACATTATAGTTACTTTTATAACAATAAGTAGAATATGTATGGAAAAACAATAAATTCAGTACTTATGTTTGGACTTTTGGATTTTTTTCTTTTGTTGTTTGTTTCTTTGCTGTCAGTCCATTAATGAAACTTAAACTTACTCTTGTGTTTCTTTTTGCAGGGATTGTACTGGGAAACTAAATAATTATTTATTTCAGATTTTCATTTAAGAAAATAAAATATTATGCACACAAAGCAAACAATGTCTTATAACTATTATAATTTACCTTGCTTTTTTGAATTAAAGCATAGATTTCTTAAAGTAATTGCTTAGAGAATTGCATTTAAAATGAAAAACTTTGTTCATTTTCATTCATTTTAAAACAAAAACAAATGTCTGGAAGGGATGACATCTGAATACCTATTCATGTATAAACATTAAAATTCAGTATTCAAACCATAATAAAAATATTATTGTCTGTAATTAATTCCATTCTTCAACATGTTATTAAATATATAGTTTTCCAGGTCATTTTACTATCATGTTGAAGTATTACCCCAAAAAAACTGTTTGTACACTCTAAAGAGCAACATAACACTTTAATATAGTATAGACTTTTATAAAACAAAACAGATAAGCCCCAATGAAGAAAATGAATTTTGAAACCATTTTATAGTTTGCTGCTATTTTTTTTTAAATAATTTTACTAATACATTTGTATGTTACATCACTGAGATTTCTTTGGACTTTTTTATGTGTTAAAGGCATGCTTTTATTAAAAGAACCATACCAAAGCAAGTTATATTGCAATCTGTTTGGGGTCATATTTACCAGATTACATGACCAAGAAAAAAATTTTGGATGTCATGTATAACAATTGCTTCATTACCTATCATCTAAGTAAAAGGTAAAAGTAATATTTACTAAGTTTTGCATTATGTTTATTTTTACACATCCTAGCATGGACTAGTTAGTATTGATGTAGTGATTTGATTGAGAAAATGGGAATGTGTAGACAATACAATGCCTTTATAGAACACTTGGATATTATACTTTTAGCATTTATAATAATTTGTACATAATTTATAGTCAATAGAAAAAGGTGGAATTTATACAATTGAATGTGAATGTGGATTGTTTATATTTAAAATATCATTTAGTAAATATAAAGAATGTATAAAAAAATTAAAGGACTGAAATTTCCACCATAGCTGAATAGGTATAAAGCACATAGCAAAAGATATGGGGAAAAAACAGTAATATTGACTCAACCAAAGAGTATTGGAGCAAATAATAGAAATGATAAAATTTGGAAAAGATCATGAATAAGTAAATAGAGATAAAAAGTCTGGCAATCATCTAAGAATGTGACAGGACCTCTTAGATGTTTGTAGAAAAGTAAACTTACATGCAGGTCACATGATCTAGGTGAGAGGAAATAAGTATAACAGTTATACCAAGCAAGTTCACTTCTGATGATGATGTGGAAAATATCAAAACATGTAGAATCGATATTTTAGATTGGCCTGAATTTAAATTGTTTTTAATTATGTATCTCTTTCAATGTTGTGTGCTCTTTATTATTTAAGTGTAGATCACTTGTTGAACTACTACTAAAAATAAAGATTTGGGGAAAAATGCCATGGCTTTAAAAAATAAACCAGAAATTATAGTATTAATGAAAATAATATTATTCAATAATAAAATTATTCAAATTGGTCAAATTTTTCCTCCTATCAGTTTAATTGTTAGAAAACTCTAGTCATCATAATAGTGAAATTCTTTAAAGAATATTACTATTACATTGTTTCATTAAATCATTAAATAATTCTAAACAATACATGTGATTTTTATTGACCATAATTATTAAGCATTTTAGTATAACCTTAATGTTATTCCATAAATTGTTTTTACTTTATTGGTTATTTTTTGAATTAGAGAATTTTTGCCAGTATAATTTTATAGATTCTCAGTGCTTATTACAACTTGAAAATCACTTTAGCTGATTAGGCTAATTATTGGTTGGTCAGTGTTTAATTACCACACATTCAGTAATGACATTTCTGCATTTCATTTTTTCAGGGCTGGTTTTGAAGAAATGTACTATTGCATGGTATAAAAATACTTGCTAAGCTATACTTTGTAGCATTTTGTACCAATATTTCTTTTTGTTATAATATAGTGATATGTAAAATCATCATATCTACTGTTACAGATAAAAATATATTACTAATACCTCTAGCAACTGGGATAGCTGCCTCCTTAGAAAAAGAAACTTTATATGCTGCCCATGAGTCAGTTATAGCAAAAGATGGACAAGAAATGAAACATGCTGGATTAGTAGAAAATACTGAGGTAATTTATTATCAAGAACTTGTACAATTTTCTTACTGGGGAACAGTGACTACATTTATTATGTGACAACATTATTATTGCATTCTTCATTTAAATAATGTCACCCTAGTAAGTTGATAAGTGAACATTTGTTTCAGTTTTATAATTCAGTGGAAATATATGTTGTTAATATCATATAAGTTTTGTCAGTTTCTTCATTGCACTTGTAGAATGACCACAGATATTGATATTATCATACCATACAATTGGCTAAAATAGGTTTTATTCATGACTGGTTGACATCTTGGGACTTAATGCTGAAGAACCTACATTAAAAAAAGAACATATGAAAAATGCATAGCTGTATCATTCCTATATTCATGTTTTACATTTTCAAAATGTTTTTTTATTGCTTATTTTGTGACATTTTTCCCCTGGTGAAAAGTAGTGTATTCTATGAATTTGTGTAATAATATTTAATATTGAATTTAGCAATTTTTTTTATCCTTCAATTCATACATAATCATGGAATTGGTTCCAAAAATAAAACTTAATGTATAGTGTACAGAGCATTGGGTATTTTATATCTTACAGTCATTTAATATTCATCCATTATTGGCTGGTTATTTATTTTCTGTTTCACCCTGTACTTAAGCTTTTTAAAGGAACTACAAACTTCTGTAAGAAAGCTGATTCCAAGGGGTAATAATAACATCGTTTATGCTAGAATTATGATTTTCTTAGCTCATATTAAGCGTTACTTAGCTTAGTTATAGCCTGTTCCCAAGTACTAATAATGTGATTTTCTAAAACAAATGCAAAAATCTTCACACTTTTTTGAGAATCCCATAAGCTGTGAACACTTGATAATAGCAATTAGATGCTCAAATAAGACTATACCTGAACGTTACCAGTTATTTGGAAGCACAGTAGAGTAACAGATTGAATGTGGCAGCTGTTGTTTCCTCAGCCCATCCCCACATACTAAGCACTACGATGCCTAGTGATATTCTATAGAAATTGTTGTTGGAACAGCATCATATCTTTTTTCGTTTCATCGAAAAAAGCTCTATTATTAACAGAAACACTAATTTTGATTAGTTGATATTCTTCATGATTCTGAAACTGTCCAATCAGGAGGAACAATGTTTAATTAACTAAAACAATTAAGTAAGAAGAAATCATAATGATAATGTTTTGAATAGTCAGAAACATTAATTATCCAAAATACATACCAGCTTTGTTGATACAAATGACAAAGCAATGTAATGAAACTGGAAATACAATTCACAAAATACTGAAAACCAGCCAAACAACCAATCCAGCCAACAGAACTAATGATGTATCATTTGACTGCAAAACTTTATCATTATGATTTCTTCTTACTTAATTGTTTTAGTTAATTAAACATTGTTCCTCCTGATTGGACAGTTTCAGAATCATGAAGAATATCAACTAATCAAAATTAGTGTTTCTATTAATAATAGAGCTAGGAAATTAAATTTATTACCCATGAGTACTGATTACATCTATCAGTGTTTTGTTAGCTTAATGAGTAATCAAAATAATCAACTAAATAAAATTAGTGTTATTACTTATTATTACAATTATTACTTATTTATTTCAGCTGTTGATTAACTGAAATTATAATTAAACTGTTTATCATGAAAATAAAGAACTAATTAAAATTAGGGTTTCCAGTTATTTACTGTTCTTCATTATTCAGACCATGCAAATATTTGAAATATTGTCATCATATTTGTTTCTTAAGCACAAAGCTACATAATAGGCAGAAGGGATGAGATGAGATACCTTGTGATTTGAGATTTTTGAGTTCAAGCATGTGTTTGTTATTCTAAAGCAACTAAGGCTATATTCTACTGTCATTATTTTTGAATTGCTAAATAAAGGAGCACCATCTACCAGACAGCACCCACTACCAGCCTTTATTTATTTCTTGTGTTATTTTTCTCTTTTAATCTGGGGACAGAAGGAATGGCAGCAGGGAGTTTCTGGGTTGAACTTATTTTTAATATTCAACAAATTGTAGTATAAAGACAGCCCTTGGTTCCTAAGGTTTTGTGTAGCATCTTCCTCATTATTCAATTGAGTGTTGCTGCTGAGTTGACTAACTCATAAAGCATGCTCTTGAACTGATAGCATCTGTCTGGTGTATTTTTATTGAGTACAATAACTCACGGGGTTAAAATTCTGTACATGTGTGTGGATATTCTTGGTAAGCAGTAATACAGTCTTTAGGTACCTAGCCCAGTCACATATTCTTTTCTGGCAGATCCTCTTCAACATGCTCTTTAAGATTACATCAACTTTTTCAAAAATCCCATTAAATCTGGATTTTTGTGTGGTGGCAAAATGAGTCTCACATTTCTTGTATTAATTCTAAGATAAACTGGGTCCCTCTGTCATGTATGATTTCTTTTGGCAAATCTTCTAAGCAGAACACTTGCAAAGGGTTTCTGCTACTCTCTTCATCTCTATCTTTGACAATGCCATGACTTTTTGGTAATGTGTCATTTAGTCAGCTACTGTCATCATGTACCAGATACATTTGCTAGTAATCTGATCAAGTCCACTCATTTATAAGATACATCTTCCCTAGTGACACCTTTGCTACCTTTCCTTTAGGTATTATCCTATGTCACATGACCTACATAATCTGGTCTCATCTTGGATGAACACTGACCAATGAAGTAGCTAATGATTCTTTCTGCTGTCTTTTGCTATTCCTAAGTGCCCTTCCACAATATCAACTCATGAGCCAACTTCATCACTTGAATCTGGTATTCTATTGCTAATATGATCTATTTAACTTCTCCAGTTGAACTGTCTTAATAGATTTGTTACAGCACTCCCTTCTGGCATTTTATTCTGTAGATTCTCTTCATCCCTGGAACTATCCCAAAGTTTCTGCAGTTAAGGGTCTTCTGTGCTTCCTTCAGTTTCCACAGATCTTCATTCAGAATGTTACTTTTGAGACTTGCTGGGGCTTAATGTCTTGCTTGATTTTCTTCTTTTGAGCTTTTGTAGTGACTGCAGATGCCTCATCAGTCTCCTTTTGGTCCGATTCCTCCAAATGTCTACTGCCTGGTTTATTCTAATCAGTAAGTCATAAATGGGTATCTTCATACACATGGCTTCAAAGCCCCCAAGTAGTATGAGATGTCCATCTTTATTCTTGTTGTGGGAAACTTCCTCACTGTCTTATTAATCAGTACACTCAGATATACCTTGTCCATCATCTGGCCATCAGATACTAGACTGGTTTTTACTGCTACATCCAGTATCTTATAATATAGACTTTTACTTTCTTGTCCCATGCAGATAGTTTTATATCTACAACATAATTACTGTCTCTAGTTTAGTATCTTATGGACTCCACTTTCTTGTCCCTGGCATAGCATAAATTTATATACTGGTATGTTATGGTTTATTGGCACCTCTATGTTTACCACTTGCTCCAGTCACACTGGCACTGCTGATTTTTTTGCTAACTTGAACTGACCATCAATCATGCACTATTTATTCATGGTGTTAACACTTCCTTTTTGTGGTGAATATGATGAGTTGTCTTCTTTTTTTTCAACAACGCCCTTGGTAACAGTCACTTTCCTCGTCTCCTGCCAGCACCATCTCTGTTGGAAGCCCCATCTGTTTTATGTTGGTATTTATGGTGCTGCTTGTTGATGACAGACTTGCGCTCACTTACAGTTCTCCCCATTTTCTGACAAGAATAACATCTCTTCTTCTTTTTGTCTGTTGACTTTTTTATCATCTTTGGTTTATCTTGCTTTTGGTCAGTCACCTCTGATTTTGACTTTTTAGTTTTACTTCCTCCATAGGCTTCCATGTACTATTTTGACAGCTCGGTCATCTCATCCATGTCCTTCAGTACTCTCTTCTTTAGGAATAGTGATGTATCAGTGGAGCACATGATCATGAAATGTTCACATATTAGTAGATCTACCAGTCCTTCTAAAAACTATCTTCACATTTTGCCATGTCAGTCCATTTTATGAAGTATTGCCATAAACATGCCACAAACTGAAATACAGTTTCTCCAGTGTTGGGTTTGACTTCAGTAAACCCACTTTTGACTTGTAATTGTCTGTAACATCTTCTGATGTCATGCCTGCATACATTTGTAGGCCTCTATATGTAGAATGCTTGTTACCTCTACAACATTTTCACCACTGCTGTAGCTGTGCATATATAGGCCTCTTTGCTGCTGTTGTTTATGTATTCTTCAACTGCCATGTATCACTACAGATTCTGGCTGGCTTTCCACTGTCAAGTTTTGTAGTGCTAGTAGGTGTTTGTGACTTGTTGACAATAAATATGAATAATAAAAAATATATAAATACAGCACAATTGTTGTAAAGTAATATATTATAAAAAAAATCAAAAGTATGTATAAATGTCTGTTACACTTTTGGTCACCTCAGTGGTATCCAGAGCTTCATATACTTGTCTCTTTTTTTTTTTCCTTAAAGTTCACAAAGGCTGATTTAGTTACTTTAGAATTCAATTAGCAAGACAAATTATTCTTCTCTGCTTTATTACGACAATACACCCTGTGATTATTTCACTTTAAAAATCACCACTATACACTCTTTATTGCTAAACTCTCAAACATACAGCCTAGAAATAAATAATAATTTTTCAACTCATGTTTATACCTTGACAGAAGTTTAGAACATTCCACACAACACTAGATGTTCTGATACAATAACTCCTAATCAAAATTTAGAAAATTCTAACATGTGGCAGTAAACTCACTATTGTAAACAACAGTGTTACTGATATATTTTAAAAATATATGTATATATAAAACAGCTACTAGTTCATAATGGTTTAACTACTCAGTGTGTGATTTGTAAACAGTTACTTAAACTAAACATAAACTTTTGCTTATAAAAATAACTAAATATGAAATTTGTGCTATATGAACTATCTAAATCACAATACTTGCATGAAACTTAAACTGAAAGTCATGTATATGTAGTAATTAGTGAGCTCATCATGTAATTACTTAAATACTACTAATTGTCCAACTCTAATTAATACTACTTTTGATTATTTCAACTATCAAATTCTTGTGATAATAATGGATAATTTGAATGTAATTAATTTATGAACTTGGTGAGTTATCAACTTTAAAATTCCACTAATTGTCCAGATCTAATTAACAGTGTAATTTTCAGCTTTGCAAATATATAGCTTTAAGTAAATGCTGATATAAATAGAACCATAAAGTTTCTTTGTAAATCTTTCTATAACTAGACTTTAAAGTAGTTGCAAGATGGTATAGACATTAAGTATTATATTGTTTTTTTATTTGTCCTGAAATTATGTACTGTTTAAAATGAAGTATTTATGAAAATAAATATTTTGTTGATAGGCGATACAAAAAGTTTGTTCAAAGAACTGCAGAAGGCAAACATGCCAGCTGAGAAGACTTATGTTTTTGGCTGCTTTAATTTGCTGTTGGGTCATTAAATGTGGTCTTTGTATTTCAGAACACTTTTATCATGGAACAAACTAACCCATCTGGTGATTTTCAAGAAGTTGAGGATGTTTCTAGGTTCAGTAAGAATGATGATGACCTAGATAGTCCAAAAATTGAAATTTTGGGCATTGAAAAAGAAAATGTCTTTCAAGAAGAGATACATCAACTTGACTTTGAGATAGGAGGTAAATTACATGACAACCCACCTTATGATTTGTGCCCTGGCATTGAATATTTGTATTGTAGGTGCAAGTTGTTTTTTTTTAATTTGCATTTAATTATATATGTATATATATATATATATATTGTCTGTGTACATATATATACTTATGTAATAACTGTAAATGTTTGTTGTTCAATAGTTGTTACTTCAAAAATGTTCCCTGGAGGTGTAATATTTGTTATTTTGATCTGTCATTATGGGGAGGATTATTTGTGTTGCTGTGAATGTTTTTGCACACACACACACATGTGCATGTGTGTGTCAGATATTAGTTATTCAAATTCTATTTAACAAATAAATTTCTCTCCATTGCAGCTTCATGGAAACTTTTGTTGGGATTCATTTGGAGCTATTATTGTATCGCTAGACTGACTTTCTTTGCAAACACAAAGTTTTGTAGTGAAAAAAGAAGTATGCAAATGAAACATCATTTACCCAGGCTGTTATCTTTTCATGCTGTGATGTCACATCATTTATCCTAAATATTGGAGCCAAAGACATGTTAGCATTTCACTATAACTTGTAGCTATTGTTTGGAGTTGTAAAATATAATACATGGAGTCCAAATAATTATGCATTGCGTATCAAACAAAATTCACCATTTTATTGATATTTAAAACTGTTAACATCCAGTGGGAATCCAGTCTTATTTTATTAACTTATTTGCTAAGAGTCTGGAAAAAAGTATTTTCTCCTACTTGATTGCCATCAAGAAGAAAGAACTTCTAAATACAAACCACTTTTATTATGTACACGATTTGAAAAAGTTCTGATGCTTATATACACATGAATATTTAGACTTACATATTTCCAGTGATCAATCCCATAAAAAAAAGTTTGTTTTGGTAAGGATGAGAATTCAAAAAGTAACAGAATTTTTTGTTTCATTTGTGCATAGGCACAGCACATGTACACAAACAAGTCAATGTATATAAAATATTAGAAATCTTAATATGTAATCATTTTTATTCATAGGATATTAGAATAGATTTACATGATTTGGCGCTCTTACAGTACCCATAAAACCAAAAACTGGAAACTTTTTATCTAGATGTGTCATTTTATTTTTGAAAGTATGCAGCTTGGTCTGGATTATTAAATGGATAGTGTGTATATTGTGAACCCATTCAAGTACAAAAGTATAACCTATATACCTTTGTTGTTAATCAACATAACATAAAATGCATTGGATTTTCTGTACATTAGAAGCTAATATATAAGGGACCACTTTTTTCTATGTGGATTTTCACTATCTTAGCTCATTAAAAATGCACAAGTAGGCACACATGCAAATGGATAAGTGAGTAATACCTCTTAGTTTGGGTGCAAAATTTTAAGTTTTCAGGTTCTTTCTTCATGGAGCTGTGGCAATCACACATCAAGTAATGAGCATGGTCACCTTCAGAATCCACTTAGTATGGGTGCAAACTTTCGAGTTTCTTGGTTCTTTCTTCTTGGAGCTATGAGGGTCACAGTTCTTTTCTGTTATTTTTCAAGAACTTGTTTCAAAAAAAGATGCACGTGTGTGCATACACAAAGATAAATAATGATACCCAGTTGCGCACCCTTAGGGTCCACTTAAAATTGGTGAAAATATTGAAGTTTCTTTTCTCTTAAAGCTATAGTGATCACAAATACAAAGACACACACGTGCATATTTGTAATATGAGGAACCACTTCTTTTCTGTGCAATAAATAGTCTTTCTTACCTTTTCAGTCTACATTCATATGTTGAACAAATAAATAGGAATTTTATAAAATTTCAGTGGAATCCAAATGATTTTGATAAAGATTTTAGATTCTAAAAGGTGCTTGAAAAAAATATTCTGAGAGTGCTTGAAATTGATCTAAACAATTCAGTTTGAATCTTTTCTATAAACAATGGAGTTTTGTATACATTTTGAAAGTATCGATACTTACAGTAAGATTTTTATTAGAAAATTACAAAATGTATTTATAAAGTTACTAGACTTGTATATGTGATGTACATATCAATTATTATAATTACATGTCTGTATTTTCTATTTGTAGATTCAAGGACCTACATGAAAAACCATTGTGGAAGACAGTTTTGTGATTATAAAGATTTGATGCAAGAAGCTCTTGATACAAAGATTAGTAATGTTCAGAAGCTAATTTATGATGATAAATATGGTAAAACACTTGCAAGAGAAAATGCCGTAAGATTTCAGATTTCCTACACTGGAGACAAACTATACAGTTGTATAACATGTGATAAAGAGTTTGGAAGAAAAAGTGAACTAAACACACATCAGCATATGCACACTGGTGAGAGACCCTACACATGTTTTGTGTGTGGCAAAGAATTTAGAAAGAGTAGACATCTAAACAAACATAAAAAAATTCACACTGGTGATAGACCATATAGCTGTGTAGTGTGCAGCAAAAATTTTGGGACAAAGACTCACTTAAAAACACATCTGTTGATACACACTGGGGAGAAACCATATAGGTGTGTAGTGTGTGGTAAAGAATTTGGAAGGAGTAGTCACTTAGAAAGACATAAGAAAATTCACACTGGGGAAAAACAATATAGCTGTTCAGTGTGTGACAAAAAATTTAGAACAAAGAGTCATGTGAAGACACATCTGATGATACACACTGGGGAGAAACCATTTTGCTGTGTAGTATGTGGTAAAGAATTTGGAAGCAACAGTGACCTGAAAAAGCATAATAGAACACACACTGGGGAAAAACCTCACATTTGTATAGTGTGTGGCAAGAAATTTGGTAATAAAAATCAACTTGAAATACATGAGAGGACACATACTGGGGAGAAACCGTACAGTTGTGAAGTGTGTGCAAAAGAATTTGGAAGTAACAGTGACCTACGTAAACATAATAGGATACACACTAGGGAAAAACCTTATATCTGTGTTGTGTGTAGAAAAGAATTTGGAACAAATAGCAATCTAAAAACACACATGATAACCCACACTGGGGAGAAACCATACAGTTGTGTAGTTTGTGAGAAAGAATTTCGTAGAAGAAGTGACCTAAAAGTACATCAACGGATACACACTGGAGAGAAACCATATAGATGTGAAGTGTGCGGCAAGAAATTTGGAAGAAGTACTGTGCTAAGCAAGCATAAGAGAACTCACATATAACAGTAAGTAGTCATTTTTACAGTGTCTGACAGAGAATTTGGAAAAATAGGTTATTTCACAGTAAACTTAGGAATAGCTATTGGAGAGAAGTCATAAAGTGAACTAAAGCAGGTACTCACTGGAGAAACTCAACACAGGTGTGAAATGTGTGGCAAAGAATGCAGAAGAAGTGTTCACCTTAATAAATATTAAAAATCTCATTTGTGAAAAAAATGCTTTTCTCGTACATGGCAAAATAATTTGACACATAGGTTATTTAAATGTATAACTGAAAGTATACACACTGAGTTAAATCACACAACTGTATAGTGTGTGGCAAGGAAGTGTGTAAAAGTAATCACTTTAAAAAAATTTTAAATTTGTATTTATGAAAAACAATATATTTGTATACTCTGTGATGAAAACTTTGGAACTGTAGGTAATTTGAAAAATACATACTGGCATGAAACTATAAGATTGTGTAATATGTGTTAAAAGTATGTATCATAATTTGTGAATTAGAAAAATGTTGAGAAATACACACACTCCAGAATAATGACAGTTATAGTGTATCTCAGTATGGCTGGTAAAAGTGTCAATACCCAAACCAGCCATCCTGAGATACATTATACTTCAAGTGGGTTTCTCATCATCACAGACAGTTATAGTGTGTATAAAAATGTTAAATAAGGAATTACTTAAATTTTCTTATAGTCTAAAGGCTCGTAATTTAATATATATATAAAATCTTTGTTATTATAAGTTGTTAAAATGATAATGTTATTGTTAAGAGTTCAGGAAAAGACAAAATACTCTATTTACATTTGGTAAATATTACATACAAAGTGTTTAGTTTTTAGTTTTTGTCCCCATGGTTACATATACATATATACATTTTGTCCCCATGGTTATATGTACATATAGTTAATTCTTATTCACTTGGAAATTTGTTCGATATTGAACAGGATTTGTACTTTTTTAATCTGTGAAATTCATAAAAAATGAGACTTAAAATTTTAATATGTGAAACCCTAAGAAAGTGACTGTTTTTGAATCATGGCCTTCAAAAAATTCCATTACTTCTGTTTCAATATGAAATCATCAGATTGGCTTAATTAAAAAAAAATTGTTTATATGAATTGAATTTCTGTATATTTTGGTTTACCACTATGAATTTCATGACTGGAAATTAGTTTGTTGTTGTTTGTTTTTTTTTTATGTATGTATGTGTATACAAACTGTGCTTTGGAATCAGAAAAAGTGGTAATAAAATCTGCAAAGCCAGTTTTGTTATTCAAATCAGTATTTGTTCATTTAAAACAACTTAGAAAGCTTTTCTTCCAAGATATATAAATAAAACTTTTGTTGTGAAAGTTTAATTTGTTGTTAAAGAATTGCATTTGCAAATTAATTCTATGCAAAACATTTTTAGAAAAATGTTAATGTAAGACTTGTTTGTTAATATTTGTTTCTATAATCAGTAGTTACAGATGATTGATGACATATATTGCTGACACCATTGTATGTGAACTATCTTCCCTTGGAATTATATTTAGGTTCAAGCTCAACAAGGAATTTAGGTTGTTTTAGGATCTGCACATTTGGAAGACATCCACAAGTAAAGTTCTAAGCAAGGATGTCAGAATTCCACTTCAAGAAATTTGTCTCACTATTAAAAAAAATGAAAATGTCATTTTTAAAATGTGTATACTGGCCACATACAAACAAACTTGCCCAAATTCTATCCATAAGTAACCACTTAAAAACCAGATGAAACTAATCCTCATTTGTGTTCATCCTATTCAGCCAAAACTTGCTTCAATAAAGATTCTTCATTTTCTAAACTATGAAAAGTGCTGCAATATATAAATGTATATATACACCCTTTCTTACCTAAGGGTGCAGATAGCCCTCGTGTAGCTTTGTGTGAAATTCGAAAAAACAAACTTACTTAAGGAATCTTCACAGACAGACCTTGCTATAGAAGTTGTTTCTCATCTTAGATCTAGAATTTTGTTTTTGTGAACTGCAAGGTATATCAGTACAATGTGCATGTACAGTGGGTTATCTGATGTTCTTTTGAAGAGTCAAACAATGCTGACCTGATTGAGCAAAAGAACAGTTGACCTCAGTTCTTATAGGAGAAGAGATAATAGACCCCCATACACACACACACACACATAAGTGTTCTGTGGATTTCATCTGGACTAAATCTAATACATTGAGTTGTGTATGTGGTTAAGGAAACCATGCACAAAACAAACTGTTTCCTCATCAGAAAGCAGGCAACACTGGCTTGGATGGTCATCTATATAACAAGGAATAAAATCTTCATTGCTTCTTAACTATGGATGATTTGCTCTCCTGTTGGATGCTGGAATAATTATAAGCATGGTGAGCAAAGTGGAAGTAATTAATTCTGCCAATAATGCTAGGGTTGTATTCTTAACACCATAACCAAAAACCAGTGGCTGCCAATCTACTCAACACAGTGAAAGCAACTTGGTAACTTATTGGGTGAAATACTGATGTGTTTGTGTGAACAGGTGGCTGATTGGTTGAAATAAAAGTTGCTCAGTTCCTTATAGATACAGCTGATTAACATTTGATAAAGCAACTGCTGCAGTGACTTTCTTTGAGCACTAAGTGGGTTCCAATTACTGAAATAGTGTATACTGTAGCATGGAGTTGCACAGCCTCTGGAAAGTAATTGTTTACCCCTAATAATAATTGTCAATAAGAAGGAGAGTATGCAAAAATTTTATGTTGATTTTAGGCAAGCATGTGTGGTAACTTGCATTGACACCTGTACTGCTTAAGAATGAATGTTTGGGTGTGCTAGTAGTTTATTCTCAGTTCAGTACACTGGTTCTGACATCCAGACACTGGCAAGTTGAGCTGCATAATAAAAGCTGGTCTAAATTGCTTTTAGCACTAGAGATAGCTTGTGTGAATTCTATGTTATGCCATTTTGTTTGTAATCCACCAGCTATTTTTAAGTGGATAATGCAGCTTAAACTAGGGAGACTGCAGTGGGAAAGATGCATGGTCTACATAATCAAAGTTTTGGTGTTTGGTCAAACCTTTAAGTCTGCAACTGAGAACTTGAAGATATTGTTCCAATCTATTCAGAAATGAAGCTTGTAACTGAAATCAGTAAAATGTTTGCTCATGGAAATGGAGGTGGAGTTTCTTAACTATATTCTGAAGAGAGATGGAGTCACAATGGACAGCTAAGATAGCTGTACTGAAAAACTGGCCTTTGCCAAAAATGAATTGAGAAGTTCACAGTTTCATTAGGTTAATATCATATTGCCAACTATTTGTGGCCAACTTTTTGAAGAAAACAGCTCCATTGTTGGCTCTCAAGAAAATGGAAACACATTTTGAATTAAGTAAAAAATGTGATTAAGCTTTCTTTTCCCTTAGCTTTGCTTTAGTTGATGGTCCAACACTGGCCAATTTCTGCTAAGAGTGAGTTTCTATTGGATATCACCTCCAGTAACAATGGAATAAAATAGTGTTATCACTGTTGTAGGATAGAGTGGAACATGTTATTGCATATGCTAGTCATACATTTCTAGCTTTCAAGGTCAGATAAAGTATGACAAAGAAAAAACCTCTTGCAGTGTCATGACCATAAAACTACCTTTTGTGGAAGGAAGTTCACCATTCAGGTGGACCATGCTTCACTGAAGTGGTTAGTAAGCCTAAAACCCAGAGGGGTAGATAGCTTCTCCGAGCCCATTTCTTTGGTTGTGGTTTCACTAGATAGTAAATAGGGACAGTGGGAATCTTGTGAATCCACTCATGCACATCACTAATTAGATGACAAGTACTTATACTTGAGTAAAACAAGAAACATGTTATGCAAATATAATAATACATTGGCAAATAATGATTTTATAACCATAAAAGGAAGAAAGACCAATGATCTGTCAAAACATAGTATGTTCCCCATAAAAATAAATCACTTCATTATGCTTAAGTTGTTGTTTACCAATATATAATTATGGCATCAGAAGAATGTGAATTTATAGTAGTTCATTGCTTGGGCCTGCAACACAGAAATGCAAACAGATATCCTGCCAAATGATAAAACGAAACCCATGTGTGGAATGTCTGGGACCTGGACACTGAGTCAAAGTTAAAACCATAGCTGTTTTAACATATATATTAAATGTAAACTATGACAAAGATTACTCCTCTAGCAAGTGGATACAATAGGAGATGCTTCAGAATCCCAAAGATGAGCAACTGAAATGACTCTGGCCTAGTGTAAATATACCTCACACAGCAGTAAGGTGTGCTGTGCCATTGCAATCAACCCATAGTACTCCAATGGTGTTGTACTTAGGGCACCCAGAGATTTGAGATAAGAAATAAATACTATGGGCTTTGTGCAACACAAATGCTGGAAGAGGTTCCAAGGTGTGACTGGAACTTATGCTAACATTTTTCTGGTAACAAATGAATTGTAATGTTCATTAGAACTGGCATGAGTGCTTGTTCTCTGCATACTAAGTTGTTTTTTTCTGAAATACACCTTTCAATGTCATTGGTTCTCTGCTTGGGACTGTAAAAGTCTTCAATCCATAATTATTCTATTGGCTGTATCACTGTGTTCCAAAACTTATCCATTGTTTCATACATTAACAGAGACTATTGTATATGTGTTGGCTGAAGACTAAACAGCATAATCTGGGGTATCAGAAGTTATTTACATGTATCAAAGAGCTCACTTCAACAGCCAACTTTCCACTGAATTGTGTTAGTTATGGTGAAGACTTGCTTCACTCTTCCACTCCTAGTCTGAATATTTATGGTTAGAATGATCGACTTGTATTATGAGGGTCTCAGGTTCAAATCTCTATCACACCAAACATGCTCACTCTTTCAGGCATAAAGCTATTATAATGTGATGGTCAATCTCACAATTTGTTAGTAAAAGAGTAGCCCAAGAGTTGATGGTGCCTTCCCTCTACTCTTTCACTGCTAACTTAGTGTAGCCCTCATGTAGCTTTGCACAAATTTAAACCATATTGAATAATTATTAAAAAAGCTTCTTGAGTTGTAATACTTTGATATAGCACTGCAAGTTAATTTCAACACAATGTACCATCCTTATTCAGTTTACACCACAATGATGGATTAGATTGTGGCTTTAAAGGCAAAAGAAAAAATATAAATAACTCGCTGGTGACAACAACTTGTTTGTCATTATAAGCATGACTAGCCCTTAACTAGAACCATCCCTTCAAAATCGGTTGTTACTACATGTGTGCTTATTGCATGATCAAGAAACTACATATGGATATTCATAAGCTCAAATATTATTTCAGATTTTCAACAGCACCTTTAAATTTGAACTAGGTGCTACAGTGTCATCTGCATGACACTATCTTCATTGCAGTGTTGTCACAATTGTGCACTTCATCATCCTCTGAAGTGTATGATACATTACAAAACTCATAGAAGCCTTTTCGATCTTTGGAAGTAGTCTGGTTCTGTATCCATCAACCAGATAAGTCTTCAAAATTAGCAAGTTTTTAATAAAACTTTATCATAAGCCTTGCAAAAAACCAGTATTTTTATATTGCCACTTACTTTGTCACCCACTATATGTTAAATGTGTGACTGTGAGTAACTAATTTTGTGGTACAATATATTAGTTCTAATATTTCAGCTAGAATTAGACAGGCATGCAGTTGGGTTTTGACATCATTACAGATAAACTAGGTGAAACTTTGCATAAGATCTTAATAAGGTCAAAATTAAAACAATATATAATGAACCCACCTACAAATGAATAAGTTATAAGTCAAGTTTAAGAGGAAGCTAACAATGAGAAGATATTATATAGTTTAGTATGCAAAATTTGTGGTACCTCATGCGTTTTCTATTATTTACATTGTTTTGTTTTCTTTAATTCAGTTCTTTTTGTTCCTTTTATTATTTGCAAAGTCAACAAATCTGAATATCCCAGACTAAGTTTGTCTACCATAACAAAGGCAGTGTTATTGTATCGTTTTTGTTTGTTGCTTTTTAATGTAAATTTTTCCTCCATTTGGGCTCTCTGTAACTCTTTAAATCTGGTATGTCATTATTAAAATGGAAGACTATTTCCTGAGACTTTATAGAAGCTGTAATACAGAGGAGGAATCTGCAGTTGTGGTAAAATAAAGATATTGAAGAATGAATGGAATAATTCTCTTCTTAATAATGAAAACATTCCCAATCTAATCTTATAAAGAAAGTTTTGAGCAGCTTCTAGGAAAATTCCTAACTACTGTAACTGATCAACCTTCATCAGTTAAGTGCTATATGTAAGAATATATAAGAATGAAACTAAATTGACATGCACTGAAGAATCTGGATATGAAAAGACTGAGGGTTGGAATCTATATGAGACTCCAAGATGGATTTTGATCATCCCAGGTCTTATCAGTCAATTTTGGCCAGAGGAGAGCTTGATATGTTCATAGAGAATAAGTGAATAAAAAAAAAATCTGTGATAACAAAGTGTACAAGGTTCAACATATTGTTCTCAGTCCAGAGAATACAGAAATAGCCAGGACCCTTTTGGGTTGGTGATGTAAGTGAAGCATTATGTGGTGATTAATGGCTATATTTGGTGCAAGGACAATAATAACAAAGTAATTGAGTCTGAAAAGTAACTGAGTTTTAAGCTGCATAAGAAATAAGAAGAATATCTGATTTTAAGTAAATCTTTATTAGAAACATAAAAACTGTGCACAGTTGTACAGACATGAGATATTCGCCTTTCTACTGGGTCAGTACATTGATCAAAAGCTTCCTTTCATTGAGATAATTTTGGAGAACTATACATTTTGACAACTAAGTAGAACTCTCGAAGTATACAGGTCATACACTTGCAAGAAACTTTACGTTCTTTGAACTAGAATCAACACATGACTAGTCATTTTCTCATGGCAGTCATCAACTATAACAAATATTATCCAATCCTTCAGCAAAGGACATTGCAGCTATTAATCCTTTCCACACTAAGCAAATTTGTTGCAAAATTCCCGTGGGAAAATTGAAATCATTTCAACAGTTTCAGGACCATGTGTTTAGGCTTAAATTGCATATAGATGGACTAAACAAAAAGTTTAAAAATTTGTCTATCTCAATGGAGATGGTGGAGAAACACACGATATCCCCACATATTACATATATCTCATCATATCTCTCTTGACATCGTAATTAGCAAACATGTTAGTTTTCTTCTGTTCCTAAAGTCATTCAATACATATGGAATGCCGACATAGCTCTAACAAAGAACTGCGTCTACTTATAAGAAAATAACTAATTAAAATGTACACTTGAGATACAGATAATAATAAAACTAAAGACCCTTTAACTAACAGTTGCATATTATATACAACACATAATCTAATTAATTGAAATAACTAGTGTATACCCTTTCAGTTAAATTTAAAATTCAATTAGCTATATGATAAGCAATAACGATACAAACTCTAATGGAGAGTAATGGTGACGTACATGGTACAATACGTAAGAAACTGAAACATGTAGTAAAATGATATATTTAAAACTCCTTACTTTTAATATGAACCATACAAAAACAGTGTAATTTCAGTTTAAAATGAAAAATCATATTTAAATCAAGAAGAACACTATATATAACTTAGATATGTTTAAAGTAACAAATGCTGTGCAAACTTTTTATGACGCTCAAACTTTCTAAAAATGAATATTATTGTGCACGCAATGTACAATAATACATAGATCAAAGCAAACAATTTCAGTTTTCTCATCAATTTTTGTGAACATAATGGGTTTGGTTTTGGATGAGATCCATTCCTGGCTGAATTTTTGACATCGAAACACACTAACTCGCTCATACATCGTAGATTGGTGTGAGAGACGAAAGTATGTTCATTACTTTTATTTACAGGTCAGCTTTTTATGTAACCTAGCACCCACATGTTCCTAAGAGATTCTGAATTGAATTCTACTTGACGATTTTTATCAGAATACAGTTACTGTGAGTGTTTTCAAGCTGCTGTCAACAAATTCTCCAGTGGATCCAATTGTGTTCTCATATTGATTCTTGTAATTTATTTGCAAAGTGACTGATTTTTTCGAGCTGAATAAATGTGTTACAAATACGACTAAAATTTAGATCATTTCTTCGAATAATTCACTGAGACAAGAAAACATTTTACGGTTTTCATTCTCAAACTGGTTTTTGTTCAGTACAAATATTTTACAATATGCAGGCAATTATTCACTAAACCGCAAAATATTTCCATTCAAGCTTTGTTTTTGAATTTCGCGCAAAGCTGCACTACAGCTATCTGCGCAAGCCGTCATTAATTTACAGTGTAAGACTAAAGGAAAAGCAGCTAGTCATCATCATCCACCGCCAACTCTTAAGCTACTCTTTTATCAACGAATACCCTCGCATTATAACGCCCCACGGTTGAAAGGGCGAGTATGTCTAGTATGATGGGAATTCAAACCCGCCACCCTCGGATTACGAGTCGAACGATTTAACTACCTGACTATGCCAGGCCTTCGAAGGTTGTTGGAACAAATTAGAGTTGAGTTTATCGAAAACATCAGCTGGATTTAATAGGACTAAGAGCCTCAAGACCTTATACCCCAGTAGCTATGGCCGCTAAAATATTGATAATAGTAATCTAATTTTCCGACTGTTAGACAAAATTCATCCATTTGTTCTTGATATTATTATTTTATTGTTTCACAAGCCTACAGAAAAGCGCCTATGAATATTTTATTTACACCTGGGCAAACCTAATAAAATTCCTGCAAAAGTCATGAAACAATTTTTTATATTGATTATTGAAAGAGAAGGAAAATATTTTTTATCATTTTTTGTCGTTACTGGCCAAGTCTTTCTTCAAAACCGTCCAAAGAACAAAGCCTACTAAACAAACTCCTGTCAAAGTTGTGGGACTGTTTATAAGTTGATTCTTGAAAGTCGAGATTTCTACCCTCTAAAATTTTTTAGGTTCTTCTTCACTACCAACATAAGTTCTTTGAAACCATTCAAGCCAAGATATAGAGGCCATTTAAACAACTTTATACTACCCATAAACGCTCCGTTTTATACCATTCGAAATGCTTTTTTATTAAAATAAATAATGGGTATATTTATAATAGTGTATCCAGTCTTATTATTATAAATTAAAACTTTACAAGCCGCTACATAAAAACAGCTATGAATATTTTACCTTTAAAACCACTTAGTTGTAAGCCTGAAAATATAATATTTACATTTTGATTCAACTTGTTTCTGAACTTTTTCGACAGTAACACTATCTCCTCAGCTGGAGATGGTAAAAGGACCTACAAGAAAAGATTCTATACATACAGTTTAGCTCCTTTGGGATAAAATATCCCACCCATGTAATTATCGTCTGTGGCATATCTTTAGGAGGAAGAAAGGATCCTTATTGTTAGGGGTATCATCGTGATAGATGATTTATGTCAGGGGCATTACAACACTTCACTTTGGCATTAATACCTGTACATGAGTGTCCTTAGGATGGCTCCCTCAGGGTCAAGCAGTTGGTATTGTTGGGCTAGGTCAACTAAGTGTCAGTATTTGACGTTCCAAACAGGTGCTGTGAATACTGTGTTTTATGATGGTGTTCGATAAAGTGCCCCACGAAAACCTGGCGTTATTATAATGCCTCTGTTTAGCATTCTAGTGTATCCACTCGTAGGGCTTCATCGTGTATGACGTTTGTGAGTTTTGGATATTTTCTTTATGTTATGATCACCAAATCAGTGACAAAAACACTAATATCCAATCCCCACCTCCTATTACTCTTGTACTTCGTTGTTTCACTCTTCATTTTGAGAAATTTTAAGAGCAACTGTCCTTCTTATTCATCCAAAGGGAATTAGAGGGCTTGCTGGCTCCCAGAGTCAGTGAAAAAGTTGTATTATGGGGACATCTTGGTGGCAACATCTACTCCACAACATGTCACAGGCCATTGGAGATATAGCTAATGATGTTACTCCCCATGCTACTTTGGATATCTCTCGAGGAGTTATTGTTGAAATGGATTTAAGGAACATTCCTGAGTCGGAGATTCTCATTGTTTTCTCCAGTTAAGAAGTATCTACTGTGAGATGCATTTCCACTCTCAAATACTGCAGCCTACTAATGTACTTATTCTGACATTTACATTGGCACGTCCGCCAGCCAGTGTTAAAGCACGTTATCTCAACTTTTGAATGTTGCATCTCAAATACTTCTAGTGTCATCAATATGATGTGTGCTCATTGTGGTGGCAAAGACCATGATGCATGTGAGTGTAAACTAAACACTCAGTACATTAGGTACAATACATGACTCCTACCCCTCATACCTTCGTTCTTGCCCTAAATTGATGGAAGAAAAAGAGATACAGCACTTATGTACGGTTCATAACATTTCTCTTTCGAAGACTTGGAAACTGTTGTCACCTGTTCTATGTCAGAGATAGGCTGCTGCATTTCATTCCACTGCTACAGTGGGATGCAATTGAATCTTTCCCTGTTTCCTGCTGATTCTTTCTCTACCCAAGTATGAAGTATTTTATCCTCCAAAGGTATATGAATTGACAAGTCTACACCTAATCCTGTCTCTGTCTCCATTGTCTCTTCCAGTGACTGTAAAAAACCCCTCTATTAGCCCTGATGTGTAGAACCATTATTTGGTCATGCACTCAGTCACTGGAGTCTCCTTCTTCCGAAAGAGATCTGCCCACACGGCCCAAATCTGGATCTAGACTTCCTTCTGATAAAGACAAACATCATGGTCACAAACAAAATAGTTTTCCATCCAGCTCTCTTTGATACAGTGGAACTATTGTGATTTTCATGCTAACTTTGATTATATTAAGGCTTTAATTGATTCCTATTATCCCGTGTGTCTGTTCTTGAAGAATTTGCAGGTTAATACGTTATGCATTTAATATGAAAAGATAAAACGTTACTTATGAGAGAACCTATCATGATATTAGACCAATAAACTCTCATACTTATTTCTTGATTACTGTGTCCTTTTCGTAGTTATTACCCAACTTTTTAAGATTCCCCTCGGTAGGCTCAGCAGATAGCCCAATGTGGCTTTGCTATAAGAAAACACACATACACACACGCTCTTTAAAAGTTACCCTTTTTTATCTTCTGAATCAAATTAATCAACTATTCGAAAGGGCTTAAATTTCTGTTCCATTTGAAAATACCATAGAAAACCATTGAGGTCTCTCTGTCTGCTAATTCAAATAATTTTCACCTTTAGGATAATAATTTCAAAGCATGGATCTTTCATTCATTTGTTTATTCAGCATCCAAAGTTTTCTTACACACAAAAAGCGATAACTTTGAATTCACAACTTGTTTTTTGTATGTTCTCAGCCTAAATGAATATCTTACAAAACAACAACAACAAACGAACAAAATAACCTGACATTTTCACCTTTCGGGGTAAAGAGTTAACGTGGCTTATTCTTTTGCATTCACTCTTTTAAAAAATTGGAAATTTTCAGTAAAGAAAACAATAAAAACGTTATTGTGATGTGCCTGTCTTGGACTGTGTAAAGTTTTATGCGTGAAAAGTTTGAATTTAAGTATATTAAGCGTTTTTAGATTGTCCCATTGTGGTTCCAGTCAGCTGCAGTTTGGCCTGACATGGCCAAGTGGTTAAGGAACTCGACTTCGTAATGCGAGGGTCGCGGGTTCGAATCCCCGTCACACCAAACATGTTCGCCCTTTCAGCCGTGGGACGATATAAATTACGGTCAATCCCACTATTCGTTGGTAAAAGAGTAGTTCAAGAGTTGTGATGACTAGCTGCTTTCCTCTAGTCTTAAACTACTAAATTAGGAACGGCTAGCTTTGCGTGAAATTAAAAACAAACCATCTGCAGTTCCCAAAATTTTACAGCTTTGGTATTGTCTGTTAATGTTTTTAGAAATAAAAAATTGTTATATTTACTGATTGGTTTGGTTTTTTGAATTTCGCGAAAGCTATACGAGGATATCTGTACAAGCCATCTCTAATTTAATAGTGACAGACTAGAGGGAAGGCATCTAGGGGTGTTTGATAGGATCGATATTTGAATCCACGGCTCTCAGGTTTCGGGTCGATCTCCCTAACCATCAGATTTGTGCATTCTAAAAGAGTATTTAAAAATAACTTTTTATTCCTTTTAAAACATTATAATTTTGCATCATGGATACAAAACAGAAAGTAATGGCAGATCCAGTTTCATTAACTTTGCATTTATCATTCACATTTATATTTGCTACTTCATATATTGAGAGTTCCTTTGATTTGTTTAACTTTTTCTTTAAGAACTGAATTTTCATTTATCATTCATGTATTTTGTTGTGGACAACCATGCACAAATAAAGCCAGTTATTGAATTAGTGAATATTTATTTTTTCTACGTTAATAGCAGTTCCTGTTTACAACCTCCCCCCCCCCGCTAGTACAGCAGTAAGTCTACGGATTTACAATGCTAAAATCAGGGGTTCGATTCCCCTCGGTGGGCTCAGCAGATAGCCCGATGTGTCTTTGCTATAAGAAGACACACACACACACACACTGTTTACAAAAAATACAAAACACGATGGTGGTTTTTTACCATGTATAAACAGAATATTTCGTAGGCTTGTGATTTGTAGACTGAAATGACAGCGTGTTTGTAGTGTAGTTTACTGTTCAGGTATAATGTGAATAACCGTAATGGTAATTTCATTGATTCGTTGTTATCATTTGTATCAATCAGTGACTGGAACTTTCTGGCTGTTTATTAGTCTTTGTAAATCTATCTCGTTACATATGTAGTACAACTTCATTGTTAAACTGAACGAAGGCTTACTGTAATATAATTTATTCAGCGTAGTAAAAAATAAAATTATGGTGAAAAACACGTTTTTTTATTAGTATTAGCTTTGAATTCTCAAAAAATAAATATTAAGGTTATTCAGGTATACACTTACAAGTTACTGAAACTAAACGTTATTTAGTATGAGTTTTAAAAGCAGCATCTTACAGTTACGTGGCCATCAACACCTCAGTGAATATTACGAGTATTAGTAGTAATTGTCTTATAACTAAATTTCAATTTACAGTGGCACTTTGTCAACTCTAAAGTTTTCATTTAATGTGTAATGTGAGGTTTGCCCAATACTACTCATGAGGCTACTTCCTGTTGATTCTTTTATGCCATGTTAGTTGATTCTCCAATGCATACACGTGTCTATTATTTATAAAATTTATGCAGTACTTTAAAAATATTATCAACTTATCACATTTAAAAGTTAAAAATCTAAAATGTGGTTTAAAATAATTTTATTTCCAAACATTTACAGAGATATTTCATACCTAAATATCTATATTAACTGCGTATTAAACCACATTGATTATAAATGTAACTTCTAACTTAGAAGTTAAGAAGTGTCTGGTTTCTATAAGTTAATGTGTTTTGTGCATGTAATTTATATACAAGTTTCTGTAACTGAACCCTTTACGTGAGCATAAAATATATAACAAAGAATTGCACACACACATATATATATATATATATATATATGTGTTTAAATTATTTGTTTGTTTTTTTCACTGTGCAAGGGATATGTCAATACTATAGGAAAGTGGTAAAGAATAACAATGTTGAATGGCAGGTATAACCCTGTAAGGTATGTGAAGATTTATGCCTTTTTTGTTCATTCTTATAATGTGACTTTTACTTGATTTCTTAAATTCCTGAATATTCCACACCAAGAAATAGCTATTATCATATAGTTGGCACAATTATAAAACTCGAAATATATTTTTTGCACAATGGTAGACATAGAGGCAAGAAATTGGATAATATTAAGAATTCATGATTCATTGCTTAATACAGCTTACATATTTATTAGCTTTAAAATTATCCTATAGTAAATGCAGTTTATAGGCCTGAAATGTCGATTTTCAAAAAGTATGTTTTTTTAACACAAAACATACCTGAACCATTCACATAAGTGGAATAGGATTAAAGAGATGAAACATATAGATATATGTGTGTGTGTCTGTGTGATATACCATTGTCATGTCTTGATGACTGTTTTGGCCTAGGCAAGAGCCAGTCAGAGCTGTTCCAGTGTTGTTATTAGCTGGTGTACCTCCTTTATCCTGTTATACATTATCAAGCATCTGTCCATTTGGCAGTCATCTCCTGAGAATGTTGCTACAGAATTTGTATATGCAGAATTTTTAGGAGTATGTTAGTAGTGGGTAGGGTTGTTGGCATGTTAAACTTTGGCTTTTGCTAAGGTAGCTCTTTTGTACCTTTTTCAATGGTTGGTCCTCCTTGAAGATGACCTAAGAAGGTCAAAAAGTTGTTCTGTATTTTACTTTAATTAACGTTTTAATACCCATACCAACCATCTTTAGAATACATTTTTTGAATATCCAATATTCTGTTGTAAAAACACCAAAATTTCCTTCTTCCATATGTTCACAATGTGGCATATTCAGGTGACTAAATTAACATAAAAGCTTCATTAGATTAGTCTGCTAAATAGGATATTTATTCAACATATGGAACTAAGGTGTATTGCTGAAATTTAACGAGTTAGTGCCAAACAGAAGAACGTTAGACAAAATTACAATCTTTATGTGGAGTGCAAATACAATGTTCTTGAAGTTTCTCACAATCAACAGTTGCTTCTTTCAAATATTTTGAACTTCAGGACACCCATCAGGCTAATTAATGCAAAGAATTTTAGATTAAAAGATACTTGCATTGACCAAGTGTTCTATGCACTACTACTTGGCTGGTGATTTTCATGACCTAGACTCTACCTGTAAAAGGCACTATTGTTAGCATCCATAGACAATTCTATTATAAGCAACACTGCTCATGGGTAGTAACTGGTATTACCAACTTTGAAAATGACAGAAGAGTAAAGGTAACTTGAAATAAGATCAACGTAACGGATTTCAGTTTTCTTGACCACATGTTACGTGAAATGTGCATGTATTCAGAATGAAAAAATAACTTATAGAAATAATACTATATTGAGGAGAATATATAAACCTGTTGTATATTCCTACACACTTAAATTCACTAAAGTATTTCTTTATGAAGGAATTGTGCAAAAAATTAAAAGTAATTTTCAAATCACTCTTCTGGTTTTCATCATTTGTGGAACAAGCTTAATAAAGTTTATTTAAGTAAAGAAATCTGAATAGTGCAAAAGTACCTTTCTTAGACTTGAAACTACATATTCTTATATGTAAAGTACTAAGCTGTTTGAAGTATGGTTTCATTGTTCTTTAATATATATGTAAACTGTATTGTTTAAATATGAATTAGATTTTAAATGCTCAAAGTTTCAACTGGAATTTTTGCTTTGAATTTATCACTGAGGAATATAATTTAAATCATATAAAGAAAATTCATTATAGTATTTTATGGGTTTAAGATACTTGATAGTTAACTTAGATTATATGTATAGCTTATAGAAGTAAAAGTGTTTCCTAATCATTATGTTTTGAAGTTTCTCTGGACATGTTTGTTTAGTGTTTTACAAATGTTTAAAAAGTAAATAAATTATTATTTAAATTAGTGTTTTAATAGAATAACAAGACTTAAAACTGAGTTAATTTAAAAGTTAATTTAAGAAATCAGTAATATAGATGTAAAAAATTATTAAAATCTCTACAAACTCAACTGAGCATGTGCACAACATTTACACACCTAATTGAAAATTGTACTTGCCAAAAATGATTATTAATTGCTGCACTTCCAAGCAACTTAACTTTTCTCCACTGGTGCAAATATTACAAAAAATCTTTTTTTGAGCTTTTGAGTGACAGAAAATAAAATATTTTTGAAATTAATTTCAACTGCTGTTCAAAAAATTGTGTAACAACTTTTTAAGCTGTAACCAGTGACTTAGTTATGTTTGCCAAATTTCAAATAGTTTTTGGGATCAAGCTCTTCAATAGAGTGAGTGATTCAACAACAGGGAGCATGTGATAAAATTCTAATAGTTACTCAATGCCAGAAAAAGATGTTATTTAAATTGCTAATAATTAGGAAATTATAGTTTGCTAATAGGTGTAAAAATATTATTACTTGTCTAAAACGTCCATTTAATTTTTTTTCCTTGTTTTAGGTACATAATGCAGTAGTATTTTCTCTGTAATTTATAGATAAAGGTAGAAAGAACTTCATTTTTTAGTCATTAGGTATTTATGATACTTGTAGGTAAATATAGATTTCTGGATATAGCCCTTGAAGAGGTAAAACTCCATTTTCTAATCATTAGGTACTTAGTGTACTTGAAGGTTCAACTGTACAAAAATTTAAAAAAAATTAGTTTAACAATATCAAAAAGGTAAGTGATGTTCATTTTAATATTCCTAATTTTTGGATGTTTATTTTTGAGGACTTGATCTTTATCTTTTGAGAAAAATGCAAAATGTAATTCTTTGTTTGTAGGCTTCAGTATAACATGAAATTAGTGTTACTGATGCAAGAATGGAGGTTTTAGAAATAAAAGTTGAACCTCTTTCCACTGAAGAGCAGAATGATGTGTTGGATATCAGAATAATGGAAAACCAAGAACAAAGAATAACATCACCTAGTAGTAAGTAAAAACATTTTTTATATGAATCTCTTGTATTATTTTCAACTATTTTCACAATAATAGTGATGTTGATTCTTAACCCTATCCAGACATGTAGCTAGGTGTCAGAGGGCATGTCATCATTATATTCAAAATTTTATTACTACTATTTTATGAATGTATATCAATAAACTTGGTATCATAGTGTAGATTTTTACTTCAGTTTTAGTGTTATACATTAGTTAATTTTTTTATTTTTGAAAGTAAACATAAAAAAGTTAAATATCAAGTTTTGTGTATCACGCTCACATGTCATTTTCTGGGTTTGGTCAGATTACATTGTATGGTGTCCACAATACAACATCTACAGTTTCATATGAATTATAAACTCAAATTTCTGATATTGGCAAGCTAGGATATAAAGTAGGACCTCCTATCTTTTCTTTTTGCTGAAATATCATGCTATTTATCAAATTCATTCACCATATCGACTCCACCCACCATTTCAACATTTGAGAGGACTTGTTTATCTATGCCTTTTTTTTATACCTATAAGTTTACAACCAATTGATAGCTTTACAGTTCCCCTGTGTAATTCTTTTAGTTTTTTAAAGTTATTTACAAGAGAAAAAATTTTATATTGTTGGTTAGTTTAAAGTATTATCATCAATGCTATTTTTCAAACAGAAATTAGATTTCCTTAGACCCAAATATAGAATGGTTAGGAAGCGTGGTAAATTACAGTAGATTTTTATGGTATTGGTGTAGTCATTTGTAATTATTTGGTTTAAAAAAATGCATATATAAAGTCAACAAAAATTATTTTTCTATATCCATGTGTGAATTTGGACAAGACTTACAATGAAGGTTAGCAAGTACAACTAACGAATGCAAAAAAGAACTTGAAAACATTGTAAGTAGTGGAGATAATTGGATTAGTGTTTTCTGAATATTTTTATATACTGTTCTATGTTTTTAAAAAAACTGACTAAAATGTAAATATTTATTTGCAAATAGTAATTATATATAAATATACGTACGTAGTATATGGTAACCAAAACCGTATAAAATATTGGAGACAATGAATTTATTGGTTACTCTGTAAGCATGGTAAAATAGAAAACAGGATGTTCATAAGCACTTTCATACCTATATTAACACTAAGTCCTGACCATCTTAATTTATTGGATTGGATACAATTTTATACAGAGCCATATCATAAATATATTCTCTCATTTTTTATAGTACATTAAATGATTCTTGTTGCTGTTATTGTACTGTCTAAATGATCCAATAATTCCTACCCAACAGTGTTTTCACAACAGAGATTTGAATAGACTCATTTGAAAACTTCTGCCAACGTTTAAATACCTTCCCAGTTTATTGGATTTGCTCAGACTTTTTACAAAGCCATAGCATAAGCATTTTATGATACGTTAAACAATTCTTGTAGTAACCATTATACTGTCAACAAATTGATAAGTCCTGTGTTTTAAATGCAGGGAAAGTTCTGGGAATTGTGCTGCAAAACGTTTTTTGATACAGACATTGTCAAAGTACAGTGATACCTAAACAGAAAGGGTGATTCATTGTTTTATATTTAGCAGGTTTCTGCTTCATCCACTAACACTAGAATAAACATAGGAAGCACTGTGTCAAAATGATTGGAAGAAGCTCTCAGGAGATTTGCAGCAGATTTTGTTGTGTTTACTGAAAGGAAAAGACAGTACTATTCATTTTATTTCTAAGTGCTCTGCTAGCAGTAAAATAACAAAAAATAAGAGTGAAAAGGTGAGAAGTATTCACTCTGACCATAAGTACCTTGAAATCTGTATTAACGGTACTATACATTTGATTTTCAATTTCCAATATTTATTTTGTTATACTTTGGTTACTTACTTACGGTCTGGATAATCAGGTATAATGTTACAGTAACAGAAATAAAAGATAAAATACAAAGCTTTACTGAAAGTAAAAACGTTTGATATTTAATTTTTCACTATTTATCATCAAACAAATGACTAAAATGTATAAAAAAAGAAACTTATTAGTACAATAATGAAATAAAAATCTTCCTGGGGTTTATGTGACAGCAACTTGTGCATTATGCTATTTGATATAGTAACATGACATAATTCAAAAGTCAATAACATAAAAATTAATAAATATAAATAGATATATACTGTTATGAGATTTAAGCTGTTTAAAATAAACATTTGTAGTTTCCTGTTATGATTTGCAGTTATTCTAAAACAAAGAAAAGGTAATTCAGATTTATTTCCTGACTTTTATTGTGGTTATGAGGTAGGTCAAATCAACTAATACCATGTAGAGTTAGCGTTGGCAAAATAATAGATTAAATAGAAAGTTTTATTCCAAAAAATGTTTAATAACTACCTCAAAAGGATATATAGATTATCAAATTAAGTTTGACAGTTTTGGATAAAGAAGAATATTTTAAATCTTAAAATCAAAATTACTTTGCAACTTAAATAGTCAAATTCTGAAATAAAAAATAATGACAAATCTTCATACCTAGTTTAAAAACCTTATATTTTGTGCATGAAAGCCTTGTAATGTTTACTAATAGTCTGTAAAATTTTGTAAAGATACATGTACACTATAACAATTATAGTATAATTACTTTCATGGATGCTTTCATGGTTACAAGCTGGGTGGATTCCACCCAGTCCATATTCGTAGGGTTAATGTAACAATATTCTTTGTAGAATGAAAAAAAACAAACACAACTGACACACAAATATTTAATGCTTTCAAATACAGCAAACCATTAAATATTGTTGTATATGTGCACACATGTAATGATAAAAAATTCTGTATGCAAAAAATATAATTTGTGTCATGTTTAATATAGATGGGAATATACTAATGCAACTGAAGAAAAAGATCATTGGAAGATGAGTTACTCAAGTCATTGAGGAAAAGCAACATGTAATATGAATTTAGGATGTACATAGACGTATATTTACAAGTGAGAGAAAGAAGTTATTTTTCAAAAATTAATAGTTACACCTCACCTGGAATACTGTATGCAGTGTTGGTTTCATTTTTAAGAAAGGTAACTGACATATTGGAAAGAATTTCATATGTTTTCAGGGATTGAAAGACTATGTTACAAGGAAGGTTAAGATCTCTTAATGTATTTTCTCTTGGAAAGAAATGAAGCTTACAAGATTATTGATGTGTTAAAAATGTGGCTCCTCAGTTCATTATGCTGAATTCTGAAAACACAGGTTGAGAGGATACAACTTCAAAAATAGGAAAAGATGAGTGATGGTTCAATTAATATTTTTTTTTTATAACAATGCCATGACACATTTTTCTGACTCAAAGAACAATGTACTATGCCCTTGATATTCAGATAACCAATGTCATTGTTTGATCTCTAAGAAGGTTGTTAAAATTTTTGTTTTGTTATGATTTGTGATTACATATTTTAGTTACAGGTTAGTTGGGAAATTATATATTATTTACCACAAAGCATAACATAATAACTTAAACTGGTAAGTGACTGTGTAATATTATAAAGCAGTGCATGTTCATTATTCGACCTTTTGATGATGTAAGTCTGATATTGGTGGCTGTATTTGTAAAGTTTCTTCTGTATATCAGTACACATGTATCTGTCATGGCATTTCTGTTTCATCATTCATCTTAAATTAATTTGAAACAAATGTCCAGAATGTGCTTTCCTTGATCTAGCATCTTCTGGTGTGTGTGTGTTTTTTTTAACTCTATAAACAATTATATAGAATATGTTGTATATACTCCACATGGCATTTTAAACAACTAATGTAAACTTGTTTCATTTACTTACCTTGCATTTCATGTTACTATTCACTTTACATTGTAAACAATGATTTAGAATATGTTTTCTTTCACATTCCCAACATTTTTTATACCGTTCATTGTAGACCATAATGAACCTTTTGGATTGCATTTTTTTTTTCTTTCTTCACTCAACCTGAAGCTTATTTTTGATGGTTTTAATGTTATATGGAACCTAAGATCATTAATGATTATCTTATTATGATGAAGCTTGCAATGTACACATCCAAAACTTGGATCTCGGAAATTACCACGCTAGTTATCACCAGTCACAACTGAATAATATGTTTATAACTAGGCAGTATTTTTATAGCTGAGCAACAAACAAAACAATTGGAATATCTTAAAAAGAGATATGTTTCAGATTTAACCAATAAAAATTACAAAAAGGAGTGAGTTTCACATATAAAACAAAAATAAACTTTAAAACAAATTGTTTTCTTTAGTGAAAATCTCATGAATGTTACAGCAAAAAAAGAGACACTTTCATTGGTAAGTGTAGCTAGAAAGAAATACTTCAATAAAATCTAATTTGTGATGATAACTCATTTTTAAATTTAAATTTAAATAAAATCCTTTTTCTCATGGATGGTGAACATTATTGAATGTCAAGTATGAGCACATTGTTGTAGAACTGTCAGACAGTTCCAGAAAAGACTTAGGCCTGTCTTTGGACTGTAGGAACTAGCAATTATACCTGCTCAGTGACGAGTATTTCTTCTAAGAAACTATAAAGCTATGATTTCTTTCTAGATCTGTTAACATTCTATCCCATTTTGACTTCTAAAGAAATAATACTTTCAAATAAAACTTAATGAAAAACATTATTTCACTTTCAGAGCTCATTTTTGTTGAAAAATTACATCAGTTAAGCAAAGCAACATAGTTATTTTGCTATTTTACAGTAATTAGCATTGGGTTTTGAAGCACTGATTACAGTTCCAATATATTTAATTTTGCCTGAAAGTCAGAGCAGAATGTTTTTCAAGTGGTTGCTTGATGTCTATCATTCTACACTTATCTTTCCTACATCTGACATTTTATTATACCATTTACACTGTAAACAATAATCTAAAATTATCATAGCTCATTAAGAAAAAGAGAGATAAATAGTACTTATATTACAGTTATGAATAAAGTACTAGAGGACATGAGGGTAAAGAATTAAACAGTTTTAATTGTATCAGTTAGCCAGATATAAAATAAACATATGACTAAAAAACAGTGTTTTTATACAGAATTCCAGTAAAATCTGTTAATAAATAACATCAGAAATTCTGTAAGTTGAATGTAAAGTGCACCATACTATCAGTGTGCAACATACCTGTTAACATCCATTTTGTGAATTGCTTTTCTATTCTATATCTATTGTTCATGTGATTAATGGCAACTGATATTTTTATTATTTCTTTTTGACCTTCCCTGTTCCCATATATAATTGTTTCTTCATCTGTAAGTCAAACTGTAGATTATCCCTGGCAGGCTAAGTAATATAGAAGTAAGTACAATGATGTCCTATTTGACATGACAGAAAAAAAATTGAATTCTAGTAGAATAATGTGAATTTTAATTAGCATTTTGTATACACTTACATCAACCATTTCCTTCCTTCTTATTTGTATGTAGAATTTTTCAAAATGTTTCATTTATCCTGTATCCTGTAGAGTTTTCACACAACACAAGGTACACAGTCATTAAGTTGACTTCACTGTAACTATCTCCATCCCTGTATTACTCCCTAGACTTTATATGTAAGGCTATAGGTCTTGCAAGAACACAGATGATAGCAGTATCCTTCACTGGTAGGTCAGATGATATCTTGAGGTTATGGCCTTCCCTATGTTAACTGAGACTACCAGTTGTTATGGGTAAATCCAATATTTTATACTAAGTAATAAAAGTTAGATTTAAACATCTGTGTTCAAGATCTAATGTGAGTTCTTTGACAGAAGGACAATGGCTTGAGAAGAGTTAAAAATCATTTGTGATAAAGATGTTATAAGCTAGCTCTCTCAAGCTAGTATGTACCTGTTTTTATGCATGATAGGTCTATGGAGTTCCTTGTGAACACAATAACTTCAAACACCATGATAAACACTATTGTGTGTCAAGCATTCTGAATGAATCTATCACTCTGACTAGTGTATCTAAAGATGGCTGGTGTGGGTATTAAAACTTTTATTAAAATAAAGTATAGAACAATGTTTCAACCTTCTTAGATCATCTTCAGATTAAAGATGACACTTGTGCACATAGTTACATATAACAGTAATTCTCAAAAACCAAGCTGGAGTGACAAATTTGGCAAAACAATTTCTGTGGAAGATAACATAAAGCAATGTCAAATACCACACACAGGAGAAAACCTGTACAATTGTGATGTATGCTGTAAAGACTTTAGAAGAAAAAGTGAACTAAGTTTACATCAGAGTGTACACACTGGAGAAGAAACTTTACACATGTGTTTGTGGTAAAGAATATGGAAAAAAAGTGAACTAGATATACATCAGCATGTACACACTGGAGAGAAACTTTACACATGTGTTGTTTGTGGTAAAGAATTTGGAACCAAAAGTCACTTAAAAACACATTTAATGATACATAGTGGGGAGAAACCATATAAATGTTTAGTGTGTGGCAAAGAATTTAGGAGGAGCAGTCACTCGATAGACATAAAAAAATTCACACTAGTGAAAAACAATATAGTTGTTCAATGTGTGGTAAAGAATTTAGAACAAAGAGTCACTTAAAAATACATTTAAGGATACACACTGGAGAAAAACCTTACAGCTGTTTAAAGTGTGGTAAGAAATTTGGTCATATAAATCAGCTTGAAATACATGAAAGAATACATACTAGGGAGAAACCATACAGTTGTGGAATGTGTGGGAAAGAATTTTGAAGTAGTAGTATGCTAACTAAACAGGATACACACTGGGGTGAAACCTTACATCTGTGTTTTGTGTGGAAAAGAATTTGGAGTGAACTGTAATCTTAAAGCACACATGAGAACACACACTGGGGAGAAACCACACAGCTGTATCGTGTGTGATAAAGAATTTAACAGAAAAAGTGATCTGAAAATGCATCATCGGGTGCACACTGGAAAAAAACCATATAGATGTGAAATGTGTGGTAAGGAATTTGGAAGGAGTACTATTCTAAACAAACATAAAAGAACTCATACTTAACAAAAGACACTTGTACAATGCACAACAAGGAATTTAGAAAATCAGGTTATTTACAATTACATCAGAATGTACTCACTGAGTTAAATACCATATAACTATGTATAGTGTGAAAAATAATTTTTATCCAATATTGACTTGAAAATATAATAGGATTCACAATGGAGAAAAATCTTACATCCATCTAGTGTGTTTGTGAAAGAATTTGGAAGGAAAAAACAATATCAAAATACACCAGCAGACACACAGTGGGAAGAAGTCATGGAGTTGGGAAGTGTGAGGAAAAGAATGGGGAAGAGACAATCATTTAAACATCTGCAGATTCATATCTGGTAAAGAACAGTATAACTGTATTGTCTGTGAATAAAGTTTAGAAATATAAGCTACTAGAAAATACATGAAACAGAACACTAGAGAGAAACCATATAGATGCTTAATGTACAGCAAATAATTTGGAAGAAATCCAAAGGCTCAAATTGATGAGGCATCAGAAGATTCATACCAGTGAAAAACTATAGGTGTATCTGTAAGTTAATTAAGAGTACATTTGAGAATAAATACTTGGGAGAAACTATTTAATTGTATAGTGTGTCGTACAGAGGTTATAATAATTAATGACATGAAAGGATACACAATGGGCTGCAGTTTGGGTCTTTCTGCTACACCACAAATTTCATCATAGGAAGCCCTTATAACAAGATTGAATTCATTCTCACCGAAATAGCCCAGCTACCCTTCCCCTCAGTTTTCCTAGACAAAAATAAATCAAGATTCTAACCTGTTCTTCTAGATAGGCCTAACCTAAGAAAACGTGTGGGGCTGAAGAGAAACAAAAGTTTGTGAGTGCCCCTGGTTTGCCTCTTGGGTTTTTGTTCCCCTAGAGGTCTAAAAACCAAAACTACTACCATGTTAATATATATATATATATAGGATATGCACACAATAGAGAAATAATATAGTAGTATTGTGTGTACCAAAAATGTTATTACCTAAAAGTGCATTCGAATGCCCCAGTTACATAATATCTATCAAACATATATAATAATTAGTTAATTAAAAATACAGAAAAAAATCCACACTGAAAAACAAAACATTCTTTTGTTGTGTGTCTAGGAGTTAAAAGAAATGCTGACTCAAAAGGACAGTATGCACCAATGGAAGTGATTTAATTATCGTGTCTGTAACAGAGAGATAAATAGTCTTTGTCTCTAATAAGACATCATATTATCCAGAATTAAGATAAATCTTGTAGTAAAGCACAAGAAAAAAAATGTTATCTGAAAAGCAATAAAAAATCATGGAATTAGAAAAATATGTGTATAGTTATTTTATCTGTAAAGCAACACATGATTATTTATAATAAACATTAACTGTCATGCTTTGTAACTTAAGTACAAACTTAACATTCATTTATTTCCAAGTTGGTAAAGTCAACATTAACTTTCAAAAACAATCAAAATTTTAACTTGTGTATCAATCAAGAAATGAAAATAGTTTTTCCTTATCTCTGAAAAAGCACTTGGGTAACAATTCATGCTAAAACTACAAGTAAAAAACCTTGCATAATACAAAATATTGCACTTTAAAGCAAGTAAATATAACCCAATAACAATTTCACTATTATCAGTTTCCTAAAGATAAATGAGTATAGTACACATCTTGCCTATCAATAAGATAGACTGATACCTCCATCATGACCAACTGCATTAGAAGTTGATGCAATGTGTGAAGTACAAGAAAACTGAAAAGAGTTTAAGTTGGATCTACCCATTGGCTTGAGGGGAGCAGAAGATTATTTGTGGTAAAGGTGTTGTAAGCTAGCTCTCTCAAGAGTAGGTATGTGCCTGTTTCTATGCATGTCTGTGGGGAGTACCTTGTGGACACAAGAACTTCAAAGACCCTGATGGACATTAGTGTGTGTCAGGCATTCTTGCTATTGGCAGCAAACTTTTTTGATGAATGATGGCAGACTACATGTAGAAGGAAAAGCACATCTCCAACTGTGTCTGGTCTCCATGAACCAAAGGATAAGGATTGTGGCCACAAACCAAGTGTCTGAGAGTAGGATACTATGGATGGGTATACTGCAGACTTTCTGAGCTATTTTTGCCTATTCAACAGGTAGAATGATTATCAGCAAGGCATCTATCCAATAATGGTTGAAACCTAGTTGGGGCAGTGGAACAATTGTGTCTGTAGTGGGTGGAACTGAAGTATCTCCAAACATTCATGTAGTGTTCCATGATTTACTACAGCCATAATCATGTCTTAGTGCCATGAAACATGGTTATTGAACCAATGTGCAAGATTCATCATCTTTAGTCTGACAAGTAAGTAGTCCTAGCACTTATTTCAGTAGACTCAATAGATGTGACGTCTATTGTTGCTTTGAGCTACAGCTTCTAGTTGGAATAGCAAGCAGTGTAGAAGTCGTCAACATTAGCTGTGATGTTGTGATCAATTCCATCAGACCTTGGCTTAAAATTCATGCCCAGCTCTCAACACACCTAAGGTTGCTTAATGTATAACTAGTGCCTCGAAAATCTGCTTTATAAGTATTCTGGTGTATTTGTTGGATCTAACAGACAATTGAGCAGAACAGCCATCATATACATACAGGCTATGTGAGTTTTAATAAACAATCACCTCACCAGCTTCAATGGAACACTAGAGGAGTTGTTAGCATTCAGATAACTCAAGTGTTAAAGCATAGAATAAACAAAGCCTCTAAGAATATGTGACTATCTCCATTGGTAATTGTTTGGTAAGATGGTGATAACCAGAGGTTTTGTAATGAATACTTATGCTGGGGAATTCTGTTATGTGTTTTGGTTCCCTCCTGTTGCGACAGGCAGATAAATATGTGGATAGACTGAAAGGTGCCCAATGGTTCAACACTTTTGGCCCTCAGATAATGACAAGTTGAACTAGTGATCGAAAGCAGGGCCAAAACTGCTTTCAACATTAATAAAAGGTTGTTTTAATTTTGAGTCTTGTCCTTTGGACAATGTATTACTCCAGCTGCCTTTGAAAGGTTAATTGAGCTACACTTAAAGATCTTAAAGCGAGTAAATTGGTGAATGTAGATGATATCTTGATGTTTGGCCAAAATATCTAGTCTGTTATAATGAAATTATCAATGGTTTTACAGCACTTATGGATAGCAAGATTGAACTTAAAGCTTAAAAACATACATATACGTTTCTTGGAGGTATTCTAAAAAGCCCTGTCAAGATCAAAGTTGTTTGAGACTGGCCACAATTCAGGATAAGATGAGAAATTTGAAGCTTCTTTGAGTTAATATTGTACCATTGAGGAAGTTTTCCAAGTTAGCATCACTCATAAATACCCCACTAATTCTGAAGTTCACATCATGTTGTCCAGAGTGTGGGCATGTATTTCTCACCTTGAAATGAGATTTATTAGAGTCATCCATTATGGTGTGTCCAAAACAGAATTGTAAGTTCTACTTGAATACAGATGCCACTGTTAGTGGATTTAGAGCAGTTGTATTGCACATGCAAGATATGATGAAGCAAGTAATCATGAATGTGAGCCATATTGCTTAGTGCCTCTGAATTCAAATACTGCACCACAAAGAAAGAATTACTTACAGTAGTATTTGTATAACATTTTTAACACTAGCTGTATGACAGAAACTTTATTCTCAGGGTAGAAAATATATCAAAGAAACAGCACAACATATCAATGTTGACGGACTATACATTGCTGCAAAATGAGTTTGTATCCATTTATAGACCAGTCTTCATTTGTGACATCGAGATGAAGTCATGAAAATATCTACTGTTATGATGCAGGGCCATGCAGTTGATAATTTCCTAGGTGTCAAACTACTGAAACTCACTTTCAAGAGGTTTTGAAGGAGTAAAAGGAAAACCCCAAGAAAGCATGGATACTTTTTGCTATACAACAATCATAAATTAAAGTGCATGTGTTTGTCAGAGAAGTTACAGGTGTAAAATGGGGTGCTATACTGCTGTCATCACCTGACAAAATGTTGAAGTCAACTTGTTCCACAATATTTTAAAATCCTGATTCCAGCCATTCCAAGTAGTTACCTACCTGAAACCAATCAGAATATTTCCTTTATGTGTTTTTAAAGGTTTATGATTATCTTTACATCAAGGATGTAATTAGGCCCACTGAAGGAATGGGAAGGCTGGGAATATTTTTAGGGCCCATGAGAGTGGCAAAATTGATAGGAATATATCAAATCAATATGGAACATTTAAACATTGCCAATGTCTTCAGTCACTTATATGAGTATCAAGGTAATTCAAAAAAAATTTCAGTAGGATGGCATATGTTGATTCTTACGCAGGGCCCATGGTGGTTCTTGGCAACACCAGCAGTAACTTGTACTCTGAATTTTACAGCCATGTTAACTCAAATGTGCTACACATTGTAAAGAAACACCTAACTTTCTTGTATCTGCTAGTGTGATAATAACATTGACATCATTTCTAAACTGTAGCAATTTTATTTTAACTAACTTGACTACTATAACAGCTTCACTGAACAATTTTTATTACTAAGTCTTGTTCTAGAAAATTCTAGGATTAACATTTTTTGTTTTGTTTTTGAATTTAACTCAAAACTACATGAGGGCTACCTGAGCTAGCCATCCCTCATTTAGCAATGTAAGACTAGAGAGAAGACAGCTAATCTTCACCACCCATTGCCAACTCTTAGACTACTATTTCACACAATGATCATAATGCCCCATGGCTAAAATGGCAAACATATTTGGTGTGACAGAGATTTGAACCCACAACCCTCAGGTTGCAAGTCGAGCTCTCTAACCACATGATCATACTGGGCCAATCTACGATTAACATAAACTTTATGTTGTATTACCTGTAGCTAACAAGCAAATTAAGATATTAAAACTTAGCTTTCAATAGATGTTTAAATACCATGTGTGCTCCAACAGAAATTCACAAGAAAAAGACTGGACATCTGAGAACCTAATAATCATTTGGTTTAAAATTAACTAATTATTTGTTACAGTATTTCTTCTTTTAAAATTTGTTTGATTTTAATAGATGTTTCTTATTTTTGGTCTTTTTGATTTACATGAATGACATAGATGAAGGAATGGTTCATAAAATGCTTTTATCTCTGATGATATTAAGATCTTGTAACAAGGTACTGTTGTTAGTAATAAGGTGAATATAGGATTTTAGGTTGTTCTACAGAATACTATTCTACAGTTGTAATTTCATTGTATAAATCACTGGTTAGGCCAAATTTGGAGTATTGGATTCATTCTTGGCTTCCTCACCTGAGAAAGGACATTTAATTATTCAAAAACGTTCACAGAAGAACTACTAGGATGATACTTGGAAAGGAAAGGTTGTCATATGAAGGGGGAATAAGATTTCAGAAATTATTTATCTTGGGAAAAAAAGAGGAATTAGAAAGAATCTGATTGAAATGTTTACTATTTTTAAGGGAATTGATAGTACTGGCTCATCATTGTTTTTCATATTTTATAATGAGAGTGATAGAACTAAGGGTGCAAATATAAATTTTGGTAGGGAACCATTTTCAGCTAAGATAGTTATATTTTTCTAACAGGGTAGGTTCTCTTTGAAATATATTGTCTTTAGATGCAGTGCAGGCAGTAAATATGAGTGAAATTAAGAGAGCAAATACCCTTTATATAGTGTTATGTAGATTTTGGCCTTTTCATCAGAAAACAAATCTTCACAGAGTGCCTCACAGAAGTATTCACCCCCAGTTGAGTTTCCACATTTTGCTGCTATCTGAACTTGTAATCATAAAACTTTCAAATGGGTCTTTTGTTATTAGAATCTACTCCAAACTGAGAAAGCTAAAAAATGCTGATATCATGTAATTTATATTTTCAAAGAAAATTAGAATATTCTCATTTGAATACTTATGCAATCCCTTTTCTATGGCAACCCTAAATCAGTTAAAGTGCAAAAGATTAGTTTAAAAGGTCATAAAATTAGTGTAGTGGTCTCTGTCTGTATATAATCAAAGCAGTTTAACTTGACTTCAGAGTAAATGCATCTAGTCAAACCACAACTCACATAATGATATGTCAGACCAACCATGAAGCCCAAGGAGCTTTCCAAACAAGTCAGAAATAAAGTAGTAAGGAAGAGTACATGAAGAATTTAAAGTCTCTCATTACCACTTTGAGTATAATAAAGTCTATCATTAAGAAGTGTAATGTGATTCATACCATCCACTCACTACACAGATCTGACTGCCCTTCCAAACTAAGCACACAGACAAGCAGGAAACTGTTTAGGAATGCCACTGTGAAGTCAATAGTGGATTTGAAAGATTTTCAAAGTTTCATGTCTGAAATGGAGATAAGTGTTCATACATCAACATTATCCCGGTTTTTACACAAAGCTGCCTTGTATGAGTGAGTGGCAAGAAAAAGCCCATTACTGAAAAATAATCATTTTAAATCTCGTATAAAGTTTGCAACAAAGCATGTAAATGACATATGGTAGAAAGTTTGGTGACCAGACAAAAATTAAGCTTTTTGGTCTGAATTCAAAAGCATTATGTCTGATGCAAGCACAACACAACAAGAGGACAATAACCCAAAGCACAAGGCCAAAATTACACTGAAATGTTTTCAAGAGAAGAAAGTGAATGTCCTGGAGTAGCCCAGTCAAAGTCCTGACTTGAATGCAACAGAAAATTTATGGCAAGACTTTAAGATTGCAATCTTTCAATAGTTCTAAACGAATGTATCAGAAGTGGAACAATTTTACCCAGAAGAATGGAAAAAAATTACACCATCCAACTGTACAAAAACGATAGAGATTTATCCCAAAAGACCCACAGCAGTAATTCCTGCCAAAGGTGCTTCCACCAAGTACTGACTTATGGAGGTGAGTACTTATGCAATCAGTAAATTTCATTTTGTATATTTTCTTTGCAGGTTTTGTTGATATTTAACATCTTTTACTCATGACATCGTTACATTTGTTCATAAGAGTTTTGAATAAAAACAAGTACATTAACAGTTTGTTTACATTATTTGTACTTCATCAAAATGTGACATTATTGGTAGGGATGAATACTTTTGCAAGGCAGTGTTTAGGGATGAAGATATATTCTGGTACATGTTGTCATTACCACTATAGCTAATTTTAAAAATATAGAAATACAAATGAAATGCCTTATGTTTCAATTACTTCTACAAGCATGACTGAATGCTCCTGAAAATAAGTTCAAACTTTGATGGGATGTGAAGAATTACCGTATTTTACGCCTTGTATGACGCTACATTGTGGAAGACACCCTAATTTCTGAAAGACGAAGAAAAAATATTTTGACTCAGCAACCAACACCTTGATGCAGCCTTGACTTTTTCAACTTACTAATTAAATAGTGAATTACATCATATTCACAATATTTTGACAATATTAGTTAAATTGAATGTTTTATGCTATTGCAAATACTTGTAACGGTAAGTAATGAGATTACGATTTGTATGAGAGACTGTTTTGAGTAGACCCTAAGCTAATCTACCAATTTCGCCTTGGAAGACGCATGGGGTTTTTTCAAGGTATTTTTAAAGAAAAAAGTGCGTCCTACAAGGCTTAATATACGGCGGTTTGAATTACGGAAAATTGTGAAGTTAAAGGAATTAAGGATTCAAAATATGAAAACAATTTATTGTGATATTTTTAACATTTAAAAGAGAACCTGATAAATATACGAATGATTAGGGTTGGCTGGCTTTGAGATTTTTTTATTTTTTTTTAGAAGTTTAGATTTGTGTATGGGACTGCCTATGCGAACCAGTAGACCCCTGTTGTTTCAAAATATTATGTTATGTTCTTTATTTTGTTTTTGAGAATGCTCGCATACATTTAAAAGATAAAATTTTCAAAGAATTTGGTTACTAAATTATAAAAATGGTGAATACGCGATTTCAAAGTTCTACAAATGCTCATTTCTTCTAAGCTTTACGGACTAACGAACAGCACTACTTCGAAACATCATTTTCCAGAAATAAAAATAAAGGTGTATAATAATAGTCCTCCGCTAGAGAGCGATAAGTTTTCTGATTTGCTGCGCTAAGGTCAAGGGCTCAGTTCTTCTTGGTGGACACAGAAGATAGGCATATGCGGTTATGCTATAAGAAAAAAACACACACATATAACAGTTATAAAACTCGTTTATTTCGTGTTTCTATACTGGCTGCGTTTTTTTATACAAAAACAGTCAATATGATGTAAACGATATATTGCAATATGCAACACAATTTGCAAATAATAGTTTTTTTTCATTATATTAATATTATAGTTTTGGACAAACATTTGCCGCTTTCTTCTAGGTGGCAGCACTATTTTCTTGAATGCTATAAATTCGTTTAGAATAATTGTGTAGATGTGAGCTGGAATTTCGAAGTGTAGGTGAGGTAAAATTAATACTGTTGATACAAAACTTATATTCAGCGGTGTTCTATACGCAGTAAACTGTATTTGTATGCCAAAGCAAAATAATCATAAATTTATTATTAATAATAATAGTAATATATTGGGACTGGTAAGATTAGATAAATAATATAGTTTTATGATAATGCTTGATGGATACTTCAAAAGGTGTTCCTACACATCGTAAAAAATTATCAAATACTGTAGTTAGGAGTTCTTCAACCTTATTTTTTTATCGGTTATGGTAACAAATATATCATTCTCACCAACAGTGAATTTTTAAGCTAAATTGTCATGTATTATAGCACCCTCTTGTATTTTCGTTGGTTTATTCTGAGTTGAATCTAATCTCTTGTAGGTAGTGTATTTTTGTATATGATACTTTTTGGAATGAGAAGTCAAAGTGTCAGTTGATTATTGCCAATATTGTCTTGTTTTTTGTTGTTGTTTTTGCATGCTGTTACTAGGTGTAACAAATGGTACTGTAATCAGTGCCATGATTCTGTTTTAATATCATTGACGCTAAAAGGTTTTAATTTTGTGTTAAAAGTAACTTTTAAAACGAATGCTTATTTTACTTATTACAAAATACCTGTTCAAGAATATTTTTCTTTACATGCCATCTTATCTTTGTCTGACATTTGTGGGAGGGCACATTCACTTTTCTTAACAACTGTATAAACTTTTGCACATGGTACCCTCTTATTGCAGATTGTTTATGCCAACTTATTTGGAATCAGAGGGCAAAGTTTTAGTTGATTATTGGTTTTCAGTGCAATATTTGTCATATATACATATATGTAGTGTAAATTAATAATAATCTTTGATTGGTGCATTGGTTAAAGGGCTAATATTATTATAGAGCTGTTTTGGGGACCTCTAATGCATGAATTCATAGTTGAAAAATAATAAAAGCTGTTTTGAGGATAAGGTTGTCATTTAAAGTTTTGTGACAGTTGTTATGATCAAACAGTTGTATTAATTAAACAAAATACTGTATCAAGGTGAATTTATTGTTTTACTATACTTTTCTGTACATGGTATTCTGTAGGATAAGTGAAGATTTTTCACATACCTTGCAGAACAAGTCATTCTAAAGCTTTTCCAGCTATATTTATAGTCTTGTATTATAAAATCATTCGCTTTTTTTCTATTGCTTATATTTTTAAAAATTTAGCTGCTCGTAGACTTAAATATTATGATATGGTCTTTTGCTTTTTTGAGCAAATTTCCATTCTCTCATTAATACATGTTGTTAAAATGGAAAAGGGAATGATCTGAAAAAAAAATACTATTTCAAAAAGTCTGTGATTACTATTAGGGACATGAAGCATAACTGAAAGTAGCACATATATTTAAAAAATTATTAATAAAGATTTAAAAATAGATTTCTTAATTATGCTTTAGAGTTGGAGTCTGTTAGAAATAATTTGGAAAGTGAATTTATTGAAAAGTGGCATAGTTTCAAGTGTTACAACTTTCTGTTTGTATATAAAGCTTTGTATATATGACACAGAGATAACCCAACATTTAAACTAAGATGTTATGCTTAAAGAAATTTGTCTATTTCTAGTCTAGATTTAAATAATCCCAGAAAGTTTATTTCAGGACAATTTCTTGCCTGTACAAAATTGTATGGTACTATTGTTAGGACATCAAATCAATAAACCAGCTTGGAAATAATTTCTGAAATTGATAAGCCACAAAGATAAGTTCATAATTTTATGATCAGAAATCTTTCTATATTAAACCTTTATTGAAGGATTTGGAATTTATTTTACATAGTAAAAAGTCAAGTGCATGTTAGTGAGAGAATTTTGTCTATATGTAATGGCCAATAATAAGTATGTGGTAAGGAAATGGTTTCACCTGTATTGGAATCAAATAGGATATATATTTATAGCAATAAACTTCTCTATTATTGCATCCTTCTATTTGCCCATGTGTACCAAAACCTTCATAAGACCCACTTATGCAGTTTTCTCAGCCTTAGTTTTAAACTGTTTTAGTCCTTGATTCTGCATTTTAATGTGAGAACCATGTTTAAATAGCTTAAGTGTTTATTTTTAGTATTTTATCTTTAAGTATTAAAAGATAATGTATTGCTTAAGCTCTTGACATTTAAAACTGAACTTGAATTGGTGAGTAACAGTCATGTCAAATGTGAAAAAACAAACATGTATCCAGGTGACTGTAATATCACTTGAAATAAATTCAATTTATGTGCGAGTTGTGGAAAATATTACTAGTAATTTTCTCTTAGGTTTCTGGTTTTCAACATGTGTGAGATAAACTTAACATATGTAAATAAAGACATTTGAAGAATGGGCAAAGTTCTTCTATTCTTATATTATAGATCAAGGGTTCACTTTTTTTTTTAACCAAACCTTACTGTAAACATTTTTCTGGTACTCATACCAGTCCCTAGAAAAATGTAAACTTGTGTCCACTTGGTTTTCTACTTAAAAATATGGCTAAAAATAAATGAATAATAATAATGCTAATTTGTAATATTTATTGTTATTTTTATAATTTATTACAGTCTTATTCAAACACTTATGCCTCTGTGAAGGTTTTCACTCTTCCACCTTAGAGGGCACACTTCACTGATTAAGAACCAGCATCATAGACCTTAATCATTTACATCTACGACTACATACTCTTACTTACCTGTTAATTACAAAGCAGTTTAAACAAGTTCTGAATGTTTTGTGAGAAAAAAATTGCATTGGAGTTAAAATTCTCTATTAGGTCTTAGATATCAATTGTCAAAGTATGAGATTAAATTTTCCTGTTTATTTTGAAACTACTTTAGAAATGTAAGTTGGACCAATAAAAGAAAAAGCAGCATTTCATTCACTGATCATTACATGGATGTGAGGTACTTGTTGAACTAGCGATAAAATGTCACATTTATGTTAAAGTTTTTTAGTTTAAAGACAGGTGAGAAAAATATATACAAGCAACCTTTTATTTTCACACTTAATGATAAAGAACAGGAAGAAAATGAAAGTTTTGAGGTTATTTGGAAGATTTTATGTTGATATTCTTTGAGAAAGTTAAAATTCTTTTTACAGGCTTCAGTTGAATATGAAATGAGAGTGTCACTGATACAGCAATGGAAGTTTTAGAAATAAAATTTGAGCCCATTTCTGGTGAAGAGCAGAACACCCTATTGGCTATCAAACTACTGGAAAATGAAGACAATTCTGTAATATCATCTAGTGGTAAGTATAGATTTTTATAAATCTTTTTCTGTTCTTGCTAACTATTCTCACTGCTGTACCTTGCTTTTTTTTTTAATGTAGCAATATTCCATATTCTCAACCATTTGTTTCACCTAGAATAAAGCCATTAATTTTCTTTATACAGAGGTGTAACAGTAATAACATTACTAGATTAGCAATAGGGTCTAAAAGGTCTAAGCTATGTGGCTGATTTATCTATTTAAATACTAAAAAGATAATAATCTCTGCTGATCAGCAATATAGGTAAAAACATCAAAGACATTTCATCAAATGTATGCTTCTTTTTTGCATTCAAAAATATCTAAATACAGATTACAATCAAGCAATCAAGAGGATAATAAAGAAGACAAAATTGAAAATAAACTTGGAAAGGATTCAAAGTACTTTTAAAAGATCACTATCACTGCTTGATTTATTATCAAATTTGTCTAAATATGTCAGTTTGTGACACTAATCTCAACTGCTGAAACTTTGAGAATTTAGTGCTAACACAGCAAAATTCACTCTTCTTTCAAGTTTAGCCTAACACCACAGAAGATAAGTACTCACTGTCATACCTTTCACTCTAACTAGTATAGAATACCCTGATTATGGTGACTGGGAAAAAAAACGTCTTTGTATAATGGTAGATGTTAATCAAGCTATTGAAGTGGGCTCTGTGATTAACAGTAAAAGGAATAGAATTTTAATATGTATTTATCTGCACATTCAGTATGAGTGAAAAGTGTTAATTATCTGTAAAAATCACTAACTACATTTTGGATATTAAAATATTGTGCATAGTTTTTGGTCATCTAATAAAATGCACTGATAATGGAAATGGTTCAGATGACTGAAGAGATAGAAGGATTATTTTTTGGGGATAAGTTAAGATACATTTTTCTTTCTTGAGAAAAATAAAAGTAAGGAGTTTATGAGATTATCTGGGAATTTAGCAGGATTAAGCCCCAACATCTGACTTCTTTGCATCATGGAGACAACAGGATGAGATACCACAAGTTTAAGGTTTGAAAATTACAAGTAGTGCTCCAGTATTTGTTTTTTTTAACAAGCTTATGGAATGAGTTGCTATCAGCAGTAGTGGACCCTAACACTTTATAAAAGCTAAAGAAGGGCTACTTTAATTTATACTTTTTAATGAGAATATGTTTGCAGGAATAGCCTTGAAGGACAAAATTCCTTCTTGTTGCACGTGTATTTTGTATTTCTTCTAAATTTGATGTTGTAATGAAAATGTGAAGTGTGCACTTTTACTTGACTGTTTTTAAGTAGCCTTTTTAGTGTTCTTTACTACAGGTTGTAACTGAAAATTATTCTTTTTAGCATCATGACATAGTTTGTTTGAACTTAGAGTATTCACATGTGTAGTACTGTAGTGATTGTTTTTTCAGTTTTAAATGCTGAAATCAACATTTTTCAAGGAATAATTTTGCATGCAAATTTGTAAAGAAAGTTTCAGGTATATTATTGGTCTGACTTTATGTTCTAAAATTACTTAACATGATTCAAGCATGGTCTTGCCATCTTTGGTTGAGTTTTGCTCTATTGGTTATAAATATACCAATGAAAGTTGCTCTTTCACTGGTTGTAGCCAATATTCTGTCTGGAGAAAGTGTGATGTTCTGTTTTTCATAATTTTTATATCAAAGTAATTCAGTTAGTGAATAACAGGCTATAGTGCAGAAATTAAATGAAAGCAGCCACATTGTTTATATCCACCAAACATGTGAAGAATTCATTATTTACCAATACTTAATTTATAATGTATTAAGCTGTATAGGATTACATTTATTATATGATGGTCTTTATTTACCTGTTTTGATTTTCATTGGTACATGGTTTTCCTTCTACAAAGTGAACAGTCATTTCTTTAGGCTTATTTCTTACTTATTTTTAAATATTCAGTTCACAAGTTGTACAAGTTCACATGAATTGTTTTGAAAATGAGTGTTCAGCAATTTCTGTTGTTAGTGGAAGAGTGAGAAACAGGAGATTTACAGTACAAACTTGAACAACATATGCTAAGGGACTGTTGTAAAATCAAGATGGATGCTAAATTCGTCACTGTTGATGTCAAACTTTGAAACAATTGGCCAGTTTTTTAGCTGCTTTATGTCCAGTGATGGGGCAGCAGTAAGTCTTTGAATTTACAATGTTAAAGTCAGGGATTTGACTTCCTGCAGTAGATGCATCAGACAGCTCCATGTGGCTTTGCTGAAAGAAAATACACACAGGCTCCTTAAAAATCACTTGCAGGAAGAAGTGACTTTATTAATTTTGTACATCCATGAATTTTGATTTACATCAATGATATAGATGAAGAAATAATCAATAGGTTATTTAAATTAGCTGGTTATATTGCAGATTTGGGTATTGCTGACTACTGTTTTACAAAAAGGATTTTAGAAGCAAATGTCACTTAATATTACAGCTCAATAAGTAATCAAAATCAGTATATCCATAATTCAACTTGTGATATGTCACATGAAATATCTTGCATTTAATTTAATGGGAATAACTTTAACATTGTTCTGATTCATCATTATCCTAAGCCATCCAAGTGATATATTGTTACTAACAGCAGGGCAAATAGGGTTTTAAGTTGTATCTACGTAAATATTGAATTCAAGTGTAAAGGAGTTATGTCATTTTATAGGCTATTGATTAAGTCACGTTTTGAGTACTGTTTTCAGTCTTCAGATCCTTACCTTAGGAAGGACATTGAATTATTTGAAAGGGCTACGGAAATGACTTTTGAGATGAAAAGGATGTTATATGAAGATAAGTAAAAGAATGTTTGTACTTGTTTTTCTCTTGGAAAAGGAGAGTTAGGAAGGATATGACTAAGGTGTTTAAGATTGATAACATTGATGCATTATCCTCTTCCATGTTTAATAATGAATTGGTAAGACTAGGGAACACAATTATAAATTTTGCAAGATAGGAGGCACCTTCAGTTAAGAAAACTTTACTTTTCTAACTGGTTGGTTGGTCTTCAAATGAGTTCTCTTCAGATGTGGTAGATGCAACTAATTCAATTAGGTTTAAGGAAGAGCTTACTAAATATTGAAATAAGGGCTAACTTTTTTGTTTAATATGTTAAAAAGGATTGTGAAGATGGTCCATAAGATCCCTCGTTGCTCTTTTATGTTATGATGCTGATTTAGTCAATGAGTGACTGTAAAATGTAAAAACAATTTGAAAGCTGTGTATTGATTCTATGAAGACGCATGTAAATGCATCTACTCTGAAAAACACAATCTGAGTTGACAAGTTTCATCTCCTAGCTTGTCAAAATGCCATTTTACCTTTCTTGCACAAATTCCTCCAGATGTCATTTGTCCATCCCATATTTGTGGCATCACTGAACTAGTTTCTGAAGTGAGCAGGAGTTTCAATGGCTCTACCAAATAGTGCAACTGTTTTGTAAAGGTCATTGTTTTTTATTGTGGCAATTGTAACACAGCCTGTGATGAGGAGAAAATTATATAATTATAACATTGCATTTAGTTTTTAGAATTTCTCTTTGAAGCACATAACAAAACAAACCAAAATACCAAAATGATGCTAATAGTTTCTTTATAGCTTAAGTTTAACTGATACAGTATATAGGCTATGCATCACACAGAAAAATACAAAAAAATTATTATAATCCTAAGATTAGTTAATTTGGTTTTTATTTTTAAAAAAAATACATTATAATAATATAGAATATGAAAAGGTATAATTATTTAGTACATGTAATAATATAATTAGTACTTAAATAAATTCAGAAATGTAGTTTTATTATTTATAAAGTCAGATTCACCTCAGGGCACTTCAGTTAATGGAGAACTAGTCATGATATTGAAAGTTGTCAGGGAATGTTATTGCATTATCCTTTTCAAATCAATAAAAATGCAAAGAACCTCAGTTTCTTGTGCAGCATTTCCACAGTAATTGAAAAGAGTTATCACTTAAGTACACCATTCAGCTCATTAAACCAATTATTGAAGAGTTTAATTTTAATAAGTATACCTTCATTATTATTATTTGTGGATTTCAATTTTTAGAAATTTGTTTAGAAAAAAAAGTTTTTTAACTGTGTGATACATAAGTGCATTGATTTGATGTTCCTGTTGTGTGGTTTCTTTTATTGTATTATAAAAGAAAAGTACTGGCTGGAATAGTTTGAAACCTGAATTATTTTTTATGGATTATGTAGCTTCTCTAAGTGAAATATGATATTTTTTTCTTGAATTTGTATGTTTGACATTTCAGATATTTCATTGCAGCATGATTTTTAAGCAACAGTTACAAGTGTTTAGGCCCAGCATGACCAGGAGGGTTAAGGCATTTGATTCATAATCCGAGGGCCACAGGTTCAAACCCCTGTCACACCAAACATGCTTGTCCTTTCATCTGTGGGGATATTATAATGTGACAGTCAATTCCACTATTCATTGTTAAAAGAGTAACCCAACAGTTGGCAGTGGGTGGTCATGACTAGCTGCCTTCCCTCTAGTCTCACACCTCAAAATTGGGGACAGCTAGTGCAGGTAGCCCTAGTGTCATTTTGCGTGAAATTCAAAAACAAACAAACAATACAATCGTCTATCCTTTATTGTATATCTGTTTACTAAGTGTTGTTTCTTCTTAAATTATTTTGATACTCTCAAATAGATTTTATTTAATAAACCTGTACATTTTATTTCTATCAATCAAAAATCAAAACATAGTACCACTGAGTTTATCATTACTGGAATGTGGTAAAAATAACTTTTTACCATGACATGATTATAATCATGTTGACTATTTAAAATGTTTAATTGGAACATTTCATCTAATGTGTGTAATTATTTTAAACCTGTTTTATATTAACTTGTATTTTATTTCATTTCTTTTTGGCAACTTTTGTTGACAAGTCAAGCAGTTCATAGCCAAGCTTTTACAACATCTTAACTGAAATGGCAACCTTACTGTCTTTTTTACTGCTCCAACAAACTGAAAAAGTTTTCATAACATGCTTAAATGTGTAAACCTATGAATTTTGAAGCTGAGGTATAAGCAGTTATGTAAAAACATAACTGTGGTTGACTACTAGAAATCAGTAGAACTACACTTATTTAAGTTGCATTAACATATTACCACTGCTTTGTACAAAACTATTGTGATTTCTTCTAGGAGACTACAAACTTCATATTATGCTCGGAACAAAATTCAGAAAATCCACAGAAACACTTAATTTTTTCGAGAAAATGCTGAAATAAACCCAAAAATCAAACTTTCAAATTATTTTAATTTTTATGTATAAAAGTAAGTAAATGAAACTTTTTGTGGAATTGATTTCAGCTCTGAAGATTTATTTTTATATGTGTGAAAAATTAACAACAAATTTATTTTCAGTATTCCTTTTAATTCAGTATTGTATTTTTGCACTCAAGGTAGACAAGGTGCAAAAGAGTTAACTTGGGTAAAATTTGGATTAGCCTGTACCCTGGTATGTTTCATAACAAAGTCTTTATTTGTTTAAATTTAGTGGCATTTAAATCCTCACTGTATGTACTATTAAAGATAAATATGTTACTAATACCTTTAGCAACTGGGGAGTCTTTGTCTTTATGTCAAGGAGCTACACATGCTGCCCATGAGTCTGTTGTAGCAGAAGAGGGACAAGAAAATAACAGTGAAGTAACAGGAACAACTGAGGTAACTTGTAAAATAAAAACTTTGATAGTTTTCTATTTTAGGAAAAGTGACTGTTCACCCATTTGTAATAAAGTTTGCTAGTATATATTTAATAATTTTCTAAAATTAAATTGGCCTTATAGCTTCTAATCAATGCCATAACAAGTTGTCTGGGGTCACCAACTTTTCACCCTTTACAGCATTACATTCAAAATTTAATCAAACCACTTTATTTTAAATGTGTTTTCGATACACTTAGCATGCAAGCAAAATTTATAAGTTAAATTCTTATATTCTGACTCCTTAATTTCAAAAAGAGATCTTAAAAGTTACCAAGTATCTTTTTTGTTCTAACTTCTGAATTCTCCATATGGGGAATTTTTTTTACTTCAAAAATAAGCTGAGTTTCCAAATAATTAGAAAATTACCTACAATTACAAGCAACTTTTTAGCAGTAAGTTTTGATGCCCACATGATAACACCATCTGGTGTAATTTCTTGGTGTGAAAACTTCATATTCTTGCTCTGAACATTTGATAGAATTTTTTTTTATAGCTTCATTAGAAAGGCAGCTAATTTATGAAATTCTAATGAAATAATAAAAAAAAGGTGTTAAGTTTGATAATTAAAACTGAAGATAAGTAACTTCAAAGCCTGAAATAAGAATATGCATTCAAAAAATAAAGGTATTCCTTTTAACTTTTTTTGTACATGTCATACAGTTAATATTAGGGTAGAGAAAATACAAAGTTTTATTGATAAAACAGCTATTAATATTAATTTAGGATATCCTAGAGTTTTTATTAGTGAAATATGAGAATTGTAAGAAGTTTTAATTCTTGGCATGAATATAATCTTTTACTCTGATTTAGTAATGGCTTTGGAAGCTCACAGACAGAGGTGTAGCAAAAATACTTTGTTCAGGAATATTATTTTTGTGTGCAACAAGTCTGTAATGCTTACTAAAAACTATTCAAAATTCATGAAAAAAAACTTTGGTAAATACAAAATTATAGTATATATTATGTTATATATCATTACAAATACAGATGTTGATACAGTGAACTGACAAAAAACTTGAGTGTTAAAGACTACTTTTAGTACATGTTGATGTAAACAGGTTCCTGAAATTCCTTTACTTATTTTACAATACCTAAGCTTTGGAATGATTACTAGATGCTATATCATAACATATTATTTTCATTTCCAGGAAGCATTACTGAAGTTTAATCATTTATGGACGTAAACTGACAAGACATTACAGAGTCTTTGTACAGAGAAATTTCCAAGTCGAGCTCTCTAGATGAGAAGACTTGTTTGGCTGTTGTAATAACAGTTCTTTCTTGTTTGTTATTGATTCATCCAATGTGATCTTAATGTTTCAGAGCACTATGTTGAAAGTGCAAACTGAGTCACCTGGTGAGTTGCAAGAAGTTGAGGCTGTTTTGGAGCTCAGCGAGAGCACTGATGATCCAGATAGTTCAAAAGATGAAATACTGAGAACAGAAAAAGAAAATGAATTTCAAGAAGAGTTGTATCAACTCGATTCTGATGTAGAAGAGGCCTTTGGTAAGTCAAGATACCATCACAGAAACATTGTTCAAGAACACTTATTTCAAAAGAGATGGTTTTTTCATTTAACTTTGAGGTAGATTGTTTGTTGATACTCTTCCAAAATGTATCTTATAAGAAAACTATATCTGATAGATGGGATTACCTCAGTTAAAGAAATATTATTTGTAGATTTTAAATTTAATGATAAACTAAAGTCTGTTAGATAAAGATCACTTGAAGTGGGAGCCATGCATCTATCAGTTGTAATAATAGAGGGTCAAGAAGCTGTAGTTTGATAGTGTACCATGCATTTAACAACTTCATGATGTTTATTTCTAATTCTTTCTTCTTACTGTGTGCGTGTGTGTGTATAGTCTAATTATAACTATGGATGTATGGATTGTAATTTATTTGGTATAATGATGTGCAAATTAATTTTACTAATTAGTTTGCCAGTTTCAAAACAACAGTCATTAACCTTTACACCATTATTATTTATTACCTAATGAATTGTTGGACTGTTGTTAAACATTGTGAGAAACAGAAAACTGTTAATTCTTTCACTACAGGTCATCCTATGGTCAGGGTCAGAGGGCACATCATATTTGTAGACTTGCATTTAAAATTTTATTGCTCTACCACTTCATGAATTTATGTCAATAAGTTTGGTTTCAAACAATAGTATATTATTCAAATTTTAGTATTATACATTAGTTAATTTCTTGATTATAAAAGCAACTATTAAAACAAAAATATCTATCAATTTTTGTGTGTCATTTGTGTGTTGAATGCAGCTTTGGTTCAGATTAGATGTTTGTGATGTCCAAACACAAAGGCTGTAGTTTCTTATCAATTAGAAACTAAAATTACTGATATTGACAAGCTAGAATATAAAATAAGAACCTTCTGTCTTTTCTGTTTGCTAAAATCAAATACACCTCTTTCATTTTTGGAAATATTTGTTCACATATGCCTGATTCTGTCTATAACCTGTGAATATCCAATAGAAAGCTCAGAATGTCCCCCATGTGGTTTTCTCAACATCTAGAAGGCAGAAAGTTCCCAAGATTATCTCTTTGTTTCAAATCTTAGAAGGATGAACCAAGTTCAAATGTTGTCTTAAAAACATTCTCTTTTTTTATACCCAAATACAGTTTAGTTAATAAGCCTGATAAATTAGAGTGAAATTCTGTAATATTGATAGTAATATACAGTATTTGGTTATTTCAAAATATGTATATAATACATAAAATTGTTTTTATTATCCATGTATAAAGTTGACAAGGCTTTTTACAACAAGCATGCAAATGAGTAAAAAGTTTGTTATAAGTTGAAAAAAAATCATTTTACATATTTATTTACTATTTTGTTTTAACCAAAATAACAAAAATTGAAATACTTGTTTGTAAATAGTAATATTTATACATATGTAATGTATTAAAATCAAGATGACTGTATTTTACAAAATATTGATTTGCTAGAACAAAGTGAAGAGAGTTCACTTTAAAGCCAGTTTTATCTTGCTTGATGTGCTCACATGAGTGCACATCGAACACATCATTGAAATTTCTGTAATCTTAGTAAGACATGTAATTTATATATATATCCTAATTTTTTTATATTGGTTACAAATTTGGTCAAATTGACCAAACCCATAGATATAATGATGAAAATAACATGTATAAATACAAAGTTTTTCTAAAAAGCCTTTGTTAATTATCTGGAGGTTATAAATATTTTTCTTGTGAAATTTGAAAATTTTCTAATGCATAAACATTTTAAATTTTAATCAAAATTACTTTGCATATTGAATTGTCAACATGTGAAAAGAAGAAAATGCACAAGCAGTTCATTACTTTAAAAATATTAAAACTTAATAAAATAATCTGGTAGTTTGTATGGTAAAGCCTTGTAATGTTTATACATGACCTGCAAAATTTTGTAAAGATACACCTACTCTTTTAGAAACTGTAGCAAGCACAAAATTGTTATGAGATCAAACCTTGGGGCCAAGCCTGTAGTGAGAGAGGTAAATTGTACCAGCAGTGAAACTGTCATATAAACCCAGTCATAAATGTTATATAAATGCATGTATGTGTGTTATTAACATAAACCTGTGTGTACTTTCATACTAACCATAAGTATTTAAATCCAGTTGATGAACTATTTTGATATTCTGGTAAAGTACAGTGTAGTCATGACTTAGCACTGAATAAAACCTTCATTCCTGTAAGCAGTTTCATCTAACACATGAAGATGCCTTGTCATTATCATAATGTTTACTATAAATGTAACATAGCTTTAAAAAATATGATATTCTAACTAAAATCATGTTTTAAATATGTTACAGTGAATTGAATAAAATCCATATTTCTTTAAAAACTTAGACAATATTAATTTATTGTATAATTATTATAGCTATACAGAAAATATTGACTGAAAGTGTATTGTTCTGTATTTAGATTAGCTCATATGAAAACTCAGTTGTATTGCTATTACATGTACATAACACAAGAAGTTATAAATCATGGGAGTATTTAGAATTTTACATCCACAGATGTATCAAGTACAATTTGCTACACAAGTTCTATACCACTGATAACTCTTTCAATAGTAAGATTTCATTGTTAATTTTTTGTTGATGTCAACTTGGTGCTGTTTTTATGTTGATAGAATGACTTCCTTTGCAACAACAATAAAGTCTTATAGTGTGATCTTAATTTAAGTGAAAGTGTTTTGAAGCTATAAAGCATATAATGAAGTTGTCCCTGCTCCTAAAAAAACAAAGGTAGTGATTGTAAATCATACATATGAACTTGTTTAAAGTTTTTAAAACCATCAACATAACTAGAAAAAACACTTACTTTACATTGCTATGATTTCCATAACTTTGCACTGTGGTTTGCAACCTTCTATAGCCTCGCAGTGCTTATTAATTTTAGTGGAGTAAACACAGGAGTTTTTTAGTTTGAGAAAATAATAGATATTATTTCCAGTTTAGTTTAGTTTCCTTCTCTTTCTTTCTTTTTGAGAGTGCCAAATTGTAGGCTTGAAAATGTTACCTTTGTCTTTTTTCTTGCTTCTGTACTTTATGATACCTGTTCCATTTTTTAAGTTAACAATTTTTAATTATCTTGTTTTAAGTTTTTTTATCTCCAATTATGGAGAATTAACTTTAAGCCGCACGCATATGTATTCAGTGGAATGTTACACGTTTTTCAATATTTTACTACTGAATTGGCTTTTTTAATACCTGTCTATTATTTACTTAGCCAAGTGGTTTTGTATAAACATTGCATTTAACAAGCGAAGTACGAAAATCAGTAGAATAAGTTGCTATTAAATCTGTAAACTGTTAAAAATTCACTGAAATAGTTGCAGAAAACCATGTTGTTGAAGAAAAAAGTACAACAGCAAACATGAAACCTGATGAATCCTCAACATGGTAGTTTCCAATTAATGCACTGTAAGTTACACATTATTTTCCAATTAATATGCATTAGTAGAACACCAGATTTATTCACTGGCAGAAATTGAAGGGCTTTTTTGGAGAAATTTTTCAAATGAAAAAAACGAAAAGTGCTGGAATTAATTTTTAAACTACCCTGTGACTTACTCGGTACTGCATACAGTATTATTGTTTAAACTACCCTGTGACTTACTCGGTACTGCATACAGTATTATTGTTTAAACTACCCTGTGACTTACTCGGTACTGCATACAGTATTATTGTTTAAACTACCCTGTGACTTACTCGGTACTGCATACAGTATTATTGTTTAAACTACCCTGTGACTTACTCGGTACTGCATACATTATTATTGTCCGGGTGTCATTAAAATAGTTGTAACCTTTTTTGTTGTTGTTGTTGTATCATGTAAAACTACCTATAATAATACTAAAAATAAGATTGGATTCATTGTTGTAAACATATAAATTGTTTACTGTAATTAAATGAAGCATTACTAACTAGTATAATGGTGCTTAAATTGCTTCTGCATTTCGGCAATGCTCGAATGGCTTGCAAGAGTTTATGTTGCTAGAGAGTAAGAAACTAGAACATTTTAGAGAGTGGAAATCTGAACTTTAAAAGTATCAGCTTAAAAATAAGCCTAGGTTTCAATAAAATATTCATAGCCTGTTTTTCTATGGGTTTAGAAACTAGAATAATGTAATAATACAAAGAACAAATGTATGAATTTAGAATTTTGTTCAACAACTGGAAAATCAAATTTTTTGCCATTATCATCATTTTAGTAGCCTTAGCCATTGACATAAAGACATTCAATGTTGTATCAAATTAGATCTGCTTTTTATAAGACATTTTGTGAAAAACTTGGGTCAACCCAATTTTAAACAATTGTCGTGGCTTATGATGACCTCGAGAAAATTCAAATAAAAATTCCTTCATTGCACATGTTTGAAGAGTTCCAGTAACAACATAAATGTGAGAAAAAGAATGCTTTCACAAACAACAATCACAATAGTTTCAGTTTTATATAAAGTCAGTAAGACCTTTACAAATAATCAAAACTACATGAAAAATGTGAGATAGAAAAGGCCTTCATAGCCAACCAATGAATACCACACTTCTGACAATGTATCATTTTTAAAAATAGAATTCACCATTTAAAAAAGAAAATGTTTATTTAGGATTATTTCTATTACATGTATGTGTATCTGCAGTTTGAAGCAGCAGTAAAATCTGTCTATTTAAATAATTTAAAATGATATTTTTTGTATTTTCCTTTCTTTGTGTACTTTTAATTTTAAAATCATTATTTGTAGTCTTTAGTAGGATGTTCATGGCCTTGTAAATATTCATTGCTTTTTCCTTGTCTTTACAAACTGAGCAATGCCCAAATCCCTGACCAACTGAAGTGATTCCAATTTGAAAATTTTGGTTTCATTCTCTTATTTGTGAAAAACGTTTGATGTAATGAATTTACTGAAGACATTCTGAGTGGATATCGTTATAAGAAACAATATTTGGAAATTAACAAGTGAAGCAGTTTAAAATGACACTAGTTTATGATATGTACTATGTCGAAATAATTATTACCTTTCACTGATAAATGATCCAATCAAAAATGCAGCAATCCATATCCCAAAAGATGCTTTTCTCAGTTATAACTAATATTTTACCATATGTTAATGATAATTAATCCAAATATAATTATTAATACAATATATAGTCAACTTTTTTTTCTTTGAGACAAAATTTCAACAATAAATGATGCATAATTAGTTCTTGTACACTCTTGGTGGGGAGATCAGATAAAGCCTACTGTTTGTCTTGTGGCCTACATTATGCATGTTGTATGGAAGTCAAATGTGTGATTAAACCATTTATCACTTCATCACAGGTAAGTGATAGAACTGATGAAGAATGCAAGTTGAATTTGAGTGTGGAAGAAAATAAAAAAACAAAATTGGAGCTTTGAATGGAAAATTTAAAGCCACTCTGCCAAATTGCATAAGCCTCTGGTATACGTGAAACTTTTCTAAGTAAATAAGTTTATACAGTAATAATCTTATTAAATAAGTGTATAAAATTGGCTAATGTTAATTGTTAAATAACATAAGATTTTTTATTGATGGTACAAAGTACAATAAATCCCAACTATACTAAAGTAACAAGTGAGCACAAGTTAGTGTTAATTCATCTTGCTATTAAATTTAGGCTTATTCAATGTTAGGACTAAGACAAAGGGGGATTGCAGATCATTTTAAAGTTCCCGTTATTGATAATACATTTATTTCTACTCAACAGTGAAGGTGCTAGAGCTTGAAGCATTTTATAAAACTAAACCTACGTTTCATGCATGAATGAAAAATGTATTTCAGCATGTGTGGATTTACCAGAAAACAGCTTTTGATTCTATTTTTTATTTCTTAATTCACTATATAACAAACGTAAAACTTTTCTTGCGATTAGTGTCATGAAATTCGGAACATTGAGAATAACAAAGTTCCAAATCACAAGTTGAAAACTTACTCATGATGATACATGGGCAGATATTTAAAAAGAAATATTTCTGTTGAATGTGAATCAAAGAATGTTTGTATATATGAGAATACAAAGACAATATTGCTATAGAATTTCCTTTTCTGCTAGCATATAGTGAACATCCATATTACTGTGTCATTGAAAAAATGTATATTTTAAAGTAGTTGGTATGAAAATACACATACACACACATCCATTAAACATTTAAATTTTCATGTGTATAATCTTTGCTTGTGGAAGCGTATATGTGTATGTAAGTGTCTTTGAAGTAATTAAGAATGTCGTACAATATTACAACTAACACTCGTAACACTGCCCATTTTGTTAATTTTGAACAAGTTTTATCTAACTGCTGTGAATTTTGACAGTTGCCCTGAAGCATTGTCTTATTCCCAAAATGGCCCCCTAGAAGTTCAGCAATATGTTATGATACTTTTAACACTGAAAAACTAGATTTAATAACTTGTGGTGGATATAGCATTGATACCTCATAATGCAAGTTTTTGCTTAACAAACAAACAGGTGTTTATAAAAGGCTCTGTTATATAAAACTGTTATCATGGTAAAGGCACAACACTGCTCCTTGTTTGTTTTCCAAAATCTGTAACTGAAAAATGTTATCTGAGTCCTTGTAAATAGAAAAACTAATTCACATACCCTCAATAATATAATAGTTTATAAGATTGTGTACAATTCGGGAACACTTATTTTTTGTAAACACAAAAAAAAATCATTGTCATTAAATAGATATGCTTGTGTGGAAATAATAAGATAACCATTAAAGAAAAAATGCAATTTCTGAATTGCAAGGTATTAATTTCTAAAACACAAGTTTTAAAAAATGCATTACATATTTAAATTGCCATTAAAAAGATAAACCTGCACTCAGCTGTAAAGTATTATTATTAATGAGCCATGTTATGATTTATAAACATGGGTTTGTTCATATATTTTGAATGGTAATGTTACTATTTCATTAACATGTAGTTTTTGAAATAGAAACTTTTATCAAAAGGTTAACTTAATTTTGGCATGATATGCATAGTAACTAGTATGTTTGTATCTTTGTAGATTCAGAGACTTCAATGAACACCTTTTGTGGAAGACAATTTCCTGATTGTAATGTGTTAATTCAAGAAGTTCCTAACATAACAAACAACAGTTCTCAGAACCTAAACTCTGAAGAAGAAATTAATGAAACATTTTCTACAGAAAATAACTTTAGATGTGAGATTATCTATACTGGAGATGCACCATACAGTTGTGTTTTGTGTGGTGAAACATTTAGTAAAGATAGAGAACTAAACATACATCAAAGGATACACACTGAGGAGGAACCATATAGTTGTTTTGTGTGTTCTAAAGAAGGTGACTACAAGGATAAACTTGAAATAAATCGGAGTGTACGTACTAGAGAGAAACCTTACAGGTGTTCACATTGTGGTAAAGAATTTGGAAGAAAAAGTCACCTAAATAGACATGAAAAAATTCACACTTGTGATAAACAATACAGTTGTTCTGTGTGTAGTAAAAAATTTAGAACAAATAGTCACTTAAAAATACATCTGAGGATACACACTGGTGAAAAACCATATAGCTGTACAGTGTGTGGCAGGGAATTTGGAAGAAATAGTGACCTAAAAATACATCAGCGAATACACACTGGAGAAAAACCATATAGATGCACAGTGTGTGGCAAGGAATTTGCAAGAAGTAGTCACTTAAATGGACATAAAAAAATTCACACTGGTGAAAAGGAACACAGTTGTGCAGTGTGTGGCAAAGAATTTGGAAATAATAGTGACTTGAAAAAACATAATAGGATACATACTGGGGAGAAACCTTACATCTGCATAGTGTGTGGCAAAAAATTTGGAAATAAAAATCAACTTGAAATCCATGAAAGAGTGCATACTGGGGAGAAACCATACAGTTGTGAAGTGTGTGGTAAAGAATTTCGAAGTAATAGTGATCTAAATAGGCATAATAGAACACATACTGGGGAGAAACCTTATATCTGCATAGAATGTGGAAAAGAATTTGGAAGAAATAGTCATCTAAAAACACACAGCAGAATACATACTGGAGAGAAACCATACAGCTGTGTGGTATGTGACAAAAAATTTGGAACAAACAGTCACTTAAAAATACATCTGAGGACACACACTGGAGAAAAACCATATACTTGTGTTGTGTGCGAGAGAAAATTTGGAAAGAAAAGCGATCTAAAAATACATCAGCGAATACACACTGGAGAAAAACCATATAGATGTGAAGTGTGTGGGAAGGAATTTGGAAGAAGTACTCATCTAAACAAACATAAAAAAATTCACCTGTGAAACTTGTGCAGTGTAGGTAGCAGTGTGAATACATGATGGAGAGAATTGATACAGTTATGTGGTATTTGATAGAGTTTTATACTAAAAGTCAACTTCAAAAATATAAAAAAAACAAGATAGTCTGAGAGAAACACCATGTATGTTTGGAATGTAAAAATTAATTTAGAAGAAAAATGACTTGAAAGTACATTGTAACATACTCTAGAGAAGCCCTCTAGATGTGTAATGTGTAGCAAGGAATTGGAAGAAATAATTTTTTAAAATCATAAAAAAGTTTCATATTAATGAAAACAATATATTTGTAAGGTCTGTGGCAATAAAGATGGAGCTGTGGATTACTTGAGACTATGTACCAGAGAGAAACTTGTAGTTGTTTAGTACATCACAAAATGAGTGATATGTATTGTGTTGTTAATATAAATATGTAGTGTGTAACGAAACATTTATATAAATATGTTAATTTCAGTTATACCATGTGATCACAGTTATATAATCTATATAGAAGCATTTATTGGAAGTTATTAAATAAAATTACTCTTAAGAAACATTCATTTGAGATTAAATATAATAATTTTAAAGAAAACATGGTATGAAATAACAAGAAATAGTACACTCAGAAGAAAAATAATTTATTTCTAGTGCTTCTTTGATGTGTTTTGTAACAAATCTTGAGGTACCATGCAGACTACCTTGGCCCCTAAAGAAGAAAGATTCATATTGTGAAAGTGTTCAGGTGATAGGATTTCTTATTCACTTCTTAAAAATGAACACCATTCCAAATAGCACTTTTCCCTCAGTGGATCCAGCAAACAGCCTGATGTGGCTTTGCTATAAGAAAACACACACACCTTCTAACCAATTGAATGGAAAAAAAAACAACTTTTAAGCACTTTCTTAGAGACTTAGAAACATTATTATTAGCAAGGTATTCAATCTTTTAGATCACAACTTGGTATAATGTGTGGGCTCTCCAATATTCATAATCATTCACTATGCACTACACTTTCAGTATTTGGAATACACAGCTATGAAATGACCAAATTCCTTGTACATGTTCTCAAACTATTTATATTGAATGAATTTACTGCTATTTACTCATTCTCATTTGTTAAAGTTAAAAACCTACACCATCCTAAAGAATGTTTTATGTCTGGCTTAACTTACTTATTTACAAAAATTCCATTGAATGACACCAACAACGGTTGCTTGAAAATCATACTTTAGGTAACAAATCAAAAACACAGTTATTACTGGATGATATGTGCTGTAGAGTACTCACCACATGTCAAAATTACTTGTCATTTTATAAAAACGTTGGACGACATTTCACATCAGAGAATTTACAGTATTCTGAATGTGTATGGTAGCAGTACCCTTTCCATTAACAGCATTTGAAATACATTATCCTAACTTTTAATCAAGTGCAAATCGTGCAATATAATGCATACATCTGTGTGTTTATCACACAATAGCTTGCATATCAAGAAATGCTACTTTGTTTCAACCATGTTCGTGCTTAATCTAATAATTTCCCAACCTTTTAATGATCATTCCTAACCTTGTTAATCAGGAGGCTGACAGCCAATCAAAGGTGGTGGTACTTCATTCACCAGTAACTCTTCATATGGATTGTCATTAGCTGTCAGATGCGTCTTCAGCTTCTCCCTCATCGTGTAGGTGAGTATGGCTCAAGGTGGCATCTGTGAGACATTGGTCTCGTATATGGACTCCCAGTCAAACAAGTGCACCAATGACTTGTCTGTGAGTTGTGGGTGCAAAGTGATAACATACTCTACAGTCTTTAGTGTGCATTTCATCTGTTCAAACTTGTATGTTAGAGGGGCACTTTTTCAGGCTATCGGTTTTTTGGAATTGTACAGCCAGATTCATATTGTTTAATGTTGCTGCCATGAATTGCACCTTGTTCACACACTGAAACATCTGTTCTTTCACTGTATCATAACATATTTGTCAATGTGCTACCTTGTTTCTTGGCAAACAAACGAGTTAACGATCATCAGTCTCGGCCACTATCTACAATTTTCAAAACATTAGGGTAATTCTTATGGCAACCCATAAATCACATCCAAAGATAGTAGCACACTCTGTTGGTTTGATAGAGAATCATTTTGTCGGGCTATCGGGTATGGAATTATCCAGCTAGTTCACACACCTAAAATATCTCTTCTTTTACTGTCTTGTCATTACACATTCATCAGTGTGATTCTTTGTTGTTTTTGGACAAATTAATATATCAATCTCGGACACTACAATTTTGAAGATAGGCAGGTGCTTCTGGTGACCCATATGTCACATCTACAGGAAGGAGCACAATCTAAACATCCTTGAAATAAAAATGTATCTGAGAATGGCTGGTATGAGTATGAACACTTTTATTGACAAGCAGAGAACAACGTCAGTACCTTCCAGATCATCTACAGGTTAATAAAACATACCTTTTTTTTTTTACATTTTCGACGCTTTTTGTTTGTTTTGTTTTGTTTTGGAATTTCGCACAAAGCTACTCAAGGGCTATCGACGCATTTAAAAGTATTTTAGTGGGATTGACCGTCACATTATACAATTTCACTTTGCATGTTGGACAGTCAACATTCGAAAAGAAACAAAATTGAACGTCCAAGTTACTACTTTGAAACCCGGCTACAAAAGTCTGATAGTTTGTATACGAAATTTCTGTAATATTTTCTGATAATCTGCAAATTTTCCCGAAGATACCCAAATTGTATTGAAAGTTATAGTATTTTCTTGACTGAAGTTACATAAATTTGAAGGGAGGTCTATCGTCTCGTAATTTTGCCTTCCATCACTGGAGTTCACAAGGTGATTTTTAAGAGGGCCTTAAAGTTACTAAACACATCACTGCTTCAGATTTTTATTCCTCCGTTACTGTAGCTTAAAAGGAAGGAAGCCAAACCACACACAAGTATACTGTGCTTAGTATAAATACTATTCTTGCAATATATAAAGTAGACAGAAGGTCTATAAATTAAGAGATTTCAAGGTTGACGCAATTGAAAACATTATGAGGTTTTGTAATCGCCATCACAGTTCCCTAACCCAAAATAATAAATATTGTAATACAGATAAAAATAGTAGCTCCTGGCAAGCTTATTGAGATAATCCAGAGCAAAAGAAAGCTGCTTGTACAAGCTTAAGCTTGAACGAAAGAGAGGTACGTCTAGATAAGTTTATGCAGCCAATCCTGAACGAAGGGAAGATGTAAAACAACTACAATAAAAATATGAGACGATATTGTACTTTCACGATAGAGGGAGGAGCGGATTGAAGGAGAGAATTGCACAAAGTATATTACTAGTATTTCTTGTTTTGATTTTTTTAACAGTATGATTTGTTTTGAATTTTGCGCAAAGCTATTGGAGGGCTATCTGCGCTAGCCGCCCCTAATTTAGTAATGTAAGATTAGAGGAAAGGGTCAGCTGGTTATCACCACCCACTCTTGAGCTATTCTTTTATCAACGACTGAAAGGTCGAGCATGTTTGGTGTGACGGGGATTCAAAGCCGCGACCCTCAGATTACGAGTCGAGTGCCTTAACCACCTGGCCATGTCGGGCCGTTACGGTATGAAGAGTTCCTTAATTACCAAGAATGGTAATGATAATAAAGGAGGGATTACTGAAAGTTTATTTTTCGTTTATCAACGTGTTTGCCTCTTCAATTGGCCTGGCATGGCCAAGCGCGTAAGGCGTGCGACTCGTAATCCGAGGGTCGCGGGTTCGCGCCCGCGTCGCGCTAAACATGCTCGCCCTCCCAGCCATGGGGGTGTATAATGTGACAGTCAATCCCACTATTCGTTGGTAAAAGAGTAGCCCAAGAGTTGGCGGTGGGTGGTGATGACTAGCTGCCTTCCCTCTAGTCTAACACTGCTAAATTAGGGACGGCTAGCACAGATAGCCCTCGAGTAGCTTTGTGCGAAATTTCAAAACAAACAAACAAGCCTCTTCAATTAGCGCTAAATTTCGTGAAAACTTGTGGTCGATGTTCTGTTAATGTAATTTTAACATCTCATTTATCATTTGTATTTTAAATTTCGCACAAAGCTACTCAGGGCTATCTGTGCTATATATAACGCCCCCACCGCTGAAAGGGCGAGCATGTTTGGCGCGATGGGGAGGCGAACCCGCGACCCTCAGATTACGAGTCGCACGCCTCAACACGCTTGGCCATGGCGCGTCCCTCAGTTATCATTAAGCAGCAGCACAACTGTTTCTTTGTTGGCGACGTGAGAAAAAGTAGTTTTAATTATAAAGAATTAAAGTAGCACACAATCATAGTTTGTTTACAGTATTCAAATATGTGTTGAAAGAGGTAAATAATGTGTTAGTGCTGTAATAAATTGCCAGAAAATAACAATGACAGATTATAAGGCAGAAACAGTTTTCTTTTTAATAGTAATTGCATTAGTTGACTCCTGTAGTTACTAAGTTAAATGTCCCCCGCTAGTATAGCGACAAGGCTACAGATTTACAACGCCAAAATCAGGGGTTTGACTCCCCTCGATGAACTCAGCAGATAGCCTTATGTGACTTTGCTATAAGAAAACAGACACACACACACATTAAGTTCATGGCCGGGTGGTTAAAGTACTCGATTCGTAATCCGAGGGTCGCGTGTTTGAATCTTCGTCACAACAAACATGCTCGCCCTTTCAGCCATGGGTGCGTTATAATGTTTCGGTCAATTCTTCTATTCGTTGGTAAAAAAGTAGCTCAAGAGTTGGCGGTGAGTGTTGACGACTAGCTGCCTTCCCTCTAGCCTTACACTGCTAAATTAAGGACGGCTAGGGCAGATAACACTGGTGCAGCTTTGCGCGAAATTTAAAACAAACCAAATCAGTCATTTTCTACTATCGAGCATTTATTATTTTTGACGTGGTCTTTAAATAACTACGTTAATAGATGGTGCAACGTACTTAAAAAGATAAATAACAACAAAAGTTCTTATAACGTGACAATGAACGTCAAGAGAAGACAAATTGAGTAGATGTAGCTCTACAATACTTCCCCATTATCTCAGAAAGGTTCCTCGTTGGTTCTAGTTTCAGTAACAATTACAAGGAGCTGATATAATACAAAACTATGCATATATATAAGTAGCGATACTTTGAAGTTTCCGAAATAGTCAATTAACTTTGTGAAGTGCACACGCAAAGTACACCCCTATCAAAGTCGGCGAGTGTGTTAAAATGCCCAAACGAGTTTTGAAGTCATTGTATTCACGGAAATCGAAAATAGCCCAAAGAATGGCGGAAAGAAGATCACAAGAAACGGAAAAAGAAACTGCTGCAAGACGAGCTAAAGATAGGGAAAGGATAGCTAGAAGAAGAGCACAAGAGACACCTGAAGAAACTTCCGCCAGACAGAGTCGGGATAGGGAAAGGATAGCAAGAAGAAGAACACAAGAGAAAGCTGAAGAAACTGCTGCAAGACAGAGACAAGAGAGGGAAAGGATAGCTAAAAGAAGAGCACGAGAAACAGCTGATGAAACTGCTGCAAGACAAACTCGAAATAGGGAAATGATAGCAAGAAGAAGAGCACAAGAAACAGTTGGGGAAAAAGCTGCAAGGCAGGCTCGAGATAGGGAAAGGATAGCTAGAAGAAGAGCGAGAGACAGCTGATGAAACTGCTGCAACACAAAAAGAAAATCGTAGAAGAATGACAAAAAGAAGAATGAAAGAATTGGTTGCAGAAATTGCTGCTAGAAGAAAACAAAACAGGGAATATCAAGTTCAAAGAGGGGCTGCAGTAGCTGAATGGGAATCTAGAGTGAATTTCACGGCAACTTTTGATTATGATTCAAATCATGATTGTGGATCAATGTCTGCATATGATGTTGGAAGAAGATCTGTAGAATGTGATTTGTGCAGGGCAAAAAGGTGTCCAAATGAAATACCAGGACTGTGTTGTGATAAAGGTAAAGTTAAATTGGATCCAATAAGAGAACCACCACTACCTTACAATGCACTCCTTCATGGAAATGCTCAAGAGTCCAGAAACTTCTGTACCAACATTAGAAAATATAATAGTGCTTTCCAAATTACCTCTTTTGGAGCTAGAACCATCATTACAAAGCCAGGATACCAAACTCTTGGTGAGGTAACAGTGAATCCTTTATTAATATCTTATGTAATAAATAAGTTTTGAGAAGGTTAGGATTTTTGTGTTATTTATTGTAGCATTCACTCACCCACATAACCAGAACAAAGAATATTGATCTGAACTTGTAGTAAATATTCTATATTCAGATATCACTGCTTATTGTATGGGTGGCTCAGATATAAAGCTTTAAAGTAGATGGTTTGTGCACTAATTTAAACATGCAGAAACACAATCATATTAAGACATCACTTAATGTACGTGACTGGCAGTTTAATACTTCTTATGTTTATAATAATCAGAATTTGCAACAGTTTGCATGAAAAACCTGGTATTGTATGGGTGGCTCAGATATAAAGCTTTAAAGTAGATAGTTTGTGCACTAATTTAAACATGCAGAAACACAATCATATTAAGACATCACTTAATGTACGTGACTGGCAGTTTAATACTTCTTATGTTTATAATAATCAGAATTTGCAACAGTTTGCATGAAAAACCTGGTATAGTGTTGTTTTTATTATTAGTAGTATTAATTCTGATGTTTTAGACTGTGTAGTAAATAATCAACAGAAAGGTAAAATAATAAAGTCCACAAACATATCACGTGGTTGACTCATGGATGAGCAGTTGATGAATATGGGAATGTTGATGCTTTTCATATGTTCATTTAATTATACAAGTGGCATTTGTGGAGTTGCTTCTATACTGATTGCAGTGTTAAAGATAAATGAGCAAACTTCAATAAGTGATTTCTTTCTACTTGGTCTCACTTTTTTCATACATGTATTTTGTTGTTGTAGACCTTGAATCAAAATGTATCTCAGAATGGCTAGTATGGGTATTAAGACTTTTTATTTCTGAAGATGACCTAGGAAGGTTGAAATGTTGTTTTTTGCTTTTCAATAAAAGTGTTAATACCCATAACAGCTGTTCTGAGATAAATTTTATTTCAAGTGGGTTTCTCGTCATCAAGAAGACCTTGAATCAGTACCATGTTTAAAAATGGTGTTGTAAATAAGGCCATGATTCTGTTCTAAAGTTGAATATGCAAAAATTTGTAATGATGTATTCAAGACAACTGGTGTTTTATGAAATTGAGTATTTTTCATAGCACTGCATAACATCGTCATTTGACAGTTATTAACGGTTTTGGAAATCATTACAAAGGACAATATTGGCATCTAATGTATCACACAGTTTTTTGTGATCAAGCGTCCATTTTAATAGAAGGAAATACAGTAGTGAGATGAATTTTTATTTTCATTATACTTCTCTTTATGTGACATTTTCTAGGAAGAGTACAATTAGTGCAGGAAAAAAATAAGGACTCTGAAATTATTCTTGGGGGACAAGTAGTCATTCCAAAACTTTCCCTCTCTGTTCATACTTTTCTTATATTATAAAATAACTTGGTGTATTTCTATTGCTTATATTCTTACAAATATTGTTACTATAGTGTACAATGAAAGTTATCAAGTAACCAGTAAAGGAAAAGCTTTGAAGATTTAGATATTATAATACAATCTTCTGTTTTTTACAGTAAATCACCAGTATTTATAGAATACATGTTAAAATGGGAGAGAGTTTTAAAGTTAATATTTTTATCATTATCTGGTATTTGTGAAGAATATAATTAGAAATGAACTTGAGATCATTTTTAGGCCTTGCTTCCATATTTTAATGTGAGAACCATCTTTAGATAATTTGAATTTTTAGTATGTTGGCTGTAACATGTGATAAATATTAAAAGATGTGATATTAAGCTTTGAACGTTTAATACTAATCTTGAAATGATGAGTAACAGTCATGTCAAATGTGTTATTTGTCAAACACAAAATTTTATTCAAGTGACTTTTACCACTTGAAATAAACACATTTGTTTTTGTGAGTTATGAAAAGTATCAAAAATAAGGGTTTTCAAGGTGTAAGAGATAAGCTTAATTCAATATATGTAAATAAAGAAATTTGAAGAGTGAGCAATGTTCCATTCTTATAGGCCCTAATCCTTCATATCTGACACTACATATTCTTAAATGTAAAGTATTAGGAAGTTTAGATCGTGCTAGAATGTTCTTTAATATAATATAATGTGTAGATATAAATATTTACTAGATCTTAAATATCATTAGTCAAAGTATAAGTTGTAGTTTTTATGTTTGCTTTGAATTATCATTTAGAAATGTGAGTTGGGTCTGCTGAATTCCATACAGATCTTTATGTACCTGATATATTTGAAGATAAAGTTAGATTATAGATACATCCATTAGAGGGTTAAAATTCTATTTACTAATCATTATATACACAAGGTACTTAAAGATCAAGCTATAAAATGTCTGAAACATTTTTGCTAAAGTATTAAATGTATAAACAAATAACATGTTTTAGATCTGCTAGTAATGGAAAACATAGTGATAATAAAACTTTGAATGACTTTATGTTAACTCTCTTTGAGAAAGTTTAAAGTAAAAATTATTTGTTTTTAGGCTTCAGTTGAGTGTGAAAAGAATATCAGTGATGCAGTAATGGAGGTTTTAGAAATAAAAATGGAACCATTTTATGATGAAGAACAACAAAATGTTCTATTGAATCTGGAACTAACAGAAAATGAAGAAAAAACTATAGCACCATCTAGTGGTAAGTAAATATTTTATAATCTCTCATATTCTTACTGACTGTTCTTATCACTGTACCTTATGTTGTTGTTGTTTTTAAATATAGCAGCATTCTACATTCTTCTTGGTTGATTAAAAAGTTTATTTCATGTTGAATAAAGCCACCAACTCTTGATACAAAAATGTTTAACAGTAATAAAATCACTGTAGTAGCAGTAGGGTCAAAAAGGTTTTAACCATATGGTTAACTTGTCATAATTTTGTTATTAAAATGATGTTAAACTCTGGTGATTGGCAATATAGATAAAACATTAAACAAGATGTTATTCTTATGATAACTATTGGTGCAGAATGTTGATGCTAGTTACTTCTGTTCAACAATATATAAATTTAGATGATAATGAAACAGTCAAAAGTGAAAAAAGAAAACAAAGACAATGTAAAATAATTGTGTAAAGGATTCAATGTACTTTATAAAGATTTCTGTCACTGCTGTGATTAATATTAGACTTGTCTGTAGTCATCATTTTGTGACCTTAATCACAAATGGTGAAACTTTGAGCATCTAATTTATTTTGTTTTGAATTTCACACAAAGCATCCAGACTCTACCTTCAGATTGTTCATCGGGTTGGGTTTATGAATTATCACTTTCCCTTTTGGCTTTGTGCTAGCCTTGCACATTTGTACAAATAATGTGTACTCTAGCTTCACACTGGTTTCTTTTCACCCCATCTCAACAGGTCAATTTTAATTGTTGGTTGGTGAAGCAGGAGAAGTCTCATCTTACACCCTTTTTAGAATTCGATTCATTTGGTTGTGATATTCAGTTCTCCTCTCATCAAATCTCAGCCTTTTTGAGTTTGTTTGAGGGAGTGATTGGTCTCCATTTCTGTTTTTATGTGGGTAGTTCTCTCTCTTTTTCAGATATGAGCTTTTATAGAATCCTTTAATTTCTTGGTCCATACTTATATGCATATTTTTGCAGTGGACTCTGCATGATCAATGGAACTTCTCACATGAAATTTTGTCTTTTCCTGTCCTTCTTCCAGCCAAACCAATTTTTACCTTTGGCTTGACAGAATTAATACTAAAAAAATATGTTCCTTTTCCTTCTTTTTGTCTGGATCTTCATTTTTTTACAGATGCTTCTTTGAAAGGTTGGGGTGCTTGTGTCAACTTTTGAGACAAATTATGAAGTTCATTATAATTTAATTTTACATTATCTATGATTGTATTCCTTTACTTCAAAAGAGAACTATAACAATAAATAAAACATTAGTTTTGTTTTTAACCTTTGTGGTTAAAAGTAGCTTTTGTTTCTTCTGTTTAAGCTATACTGGTCTCTAATGTATATGTATGTCTTGTAAAGAAAGTTTACATGTTTCATATTGCATTAACAGGTTTCAAAGAAACAAGCCATAAATAATCTTTTCTCTAATAAAAGCCACACCAAATTCTAAAATCGAAAGAGGGTTGCTAAGCAACAGTTTAAACTTTTCACCTGTGATAAGTGACATTCTGTATGTATTCCTTTTCATCTCTTCTACACTCAATATTCCAATTGTGTTTTTCTTCCTAAAATGTCTGTGGTATGGTTGGGTTACAGTGCATTTTCACCAATATCATTCTGCCCTCTTTCTCAACTTTATTTTCATATGGATTCTGAGATAGTCGTAAGTTCTAAGTTTTGCAACTCTACAATCAGGGGTTTGATTCCCCTCAGTAAACATAGTAGATAGTGTAATTGGGTTTTGGTATAAGAAAACACCCATTTATATTCTGATCACCTTCTTGTGCAGACCATTTTTTGTGCTGTACTTGTTCCTTTCATGGTTCCTTATCTCTTACTGGATAGCTTCATCATTTCATCCATTTGGCATATTCTCCCATCAAGTTCATCACCCTACACACTTTCTGGTTTCTCATTTCCACTGTCTGTTGGAGGAAGTTGTTCAGGCTGGCATGTTGAAAAGCCTCATACTTATGTTGCACACTTTCTGGTTCCTCATTTCCACTGTCTGTTGGAGGAAGTTGTTCAGGCTGGCATGTTGAAAAGCCTCATACTTATGTTGCACACTTTCTGGTTCCTCATTTCCACTGTCTGTTGGAGGAAGTTGTTCAGGCTGGCATGTTGAAAAGCCTCATACTTATGTTGCACACTTTCTCCATAACATGGTTGTTTCTTCTTCATTGACCTTTATACTACCTCCAGTTACTATTCTCCACACCCCTTACTGTCTCTGATTGGGTAAATGGCAGCTAGGTAACACCTGCCTAATCTTCATTCCCAGTTTAAAATTTAGTGCTGGCATGTTTTATAAAACAAGGGTTTCATGGTCTTTTACAGTGTCTTGTGTTGATGTGCCATATTTGGATTCCTCAGCACATTTTTACCTTTAATTGTTCTTCAACTGAAGCATGGGAAGGTGTAACATGGATGTTACCTCCCTAATGTGACCAGTTTCATTTAGTATGTCTTCATTCAGTTGCATTTTGGATTCTAAATTCCCATACTGCCTCACTGGCATTTTGATAAAGATGGTTGAGACCCTCTTGCAACTGCAGCACGAGTGTCAAATTCTCAGACTGAAGCTGACCCACCATGTATGGTCTGATGCACCCAAAACACACTACACATCAATAAATTTCATTTGCCTGATGGAGGTTTTGAAACTGTGCTTGTATTATTCATGCATGCTAGTGATACGTGCTTTACTTACAGATGAAAACAATACTCTTTATACAGACGAGGTGTGTGGTTTCCCACAGATGTGTGTCTGTGTTATTCCATGGTATAGATGTCACACTTTGTGGGTATACTTTGAGTGTTTCTTGGAAGAGTCTCATCTGGGTACAACTTTTTCACTGACCTCTCCACCACTTTAACATGGGAGTCTAGCTATCATATTGAAACTTACCATTTTCTAATACTGAAGATGTATTTTGATAGATATCTCTTCTCACACTTTGCACTCTTCCTCCCCATTTCTGTGCAACTTTTGTTGCCTAATCTTGAAGTGATGAAAAAACAATCAGTATAGAGGGAGCCAGCTGCTCAAGGAAGGTGTGTCATACTTGTCTTTGTGGAGGGTTGTCACATGCTTGTTTGCATGCAACAATGCAGTAATATCACATGGAAATGTGAGATTAGGTGGGAGCCTCAAGGCTAGTGCAAACAAAGAAAGTCTGCATATAGAGGACAACAGTGAATAGGAAAGCTATCTATAGGAAATACACTGAAATTTTGGAAAGGGTTTTCAAGGAAAACCTACTAGGATCATACCTGGGATGGATAGGTTTAGATCTCAGAACTTATTTCCTCTTGAAAAAAATGAGAGTCAGAGGGCATCTGATTGAGATGTTTAAGATCTTAAAGGAAATTGATAGTGTTTGTACATCATCTATTTCCATATTTAGTGGTAAGAGTGGTAGGACTAAATTTTATTGGTGTAAGAATCATAAAGACAGATTTATTTTTCAAACACGATGGTTGGCCTTTGGCATAAGATGCTTCTGGATGTGACAGATACAATTAATTTAGGGGGGGGGGGGTTAAGGAAAAGTTTAAAAATATTTAAATAATAAAAGCTGGTCATGAGATTTTCAATGCTACATTAAGTAAATAGGTAGATGAAAAGATCCCTTGTTGCCCTTTATGTTATGATGCTGAATTAGTCAATAAGTGACTGTAAAATGTAAAAACAATATGAAAACTGTGTGAAGACCCACATAAACACATCTATTTTGAAGAAAGCTATGAGTTGTAGAGTTTCATCTTCATCTCGCTAGTCAAAATGCTGTTCCACCTTTCTCGCACATTTTCGTTTAAACTACATTTGCCCACTCTATTTTTCTGACAGAATTTCTGGGCATAATTAAACTCATTTATGAAGTTAGTTAGAGCTTGAGTAGTTCTGCCAAGTAGAGTAAATGTTTTGTAAAGATAATTGTTGTTGATTATAGCAGTTGTGATGCAGCATTTAAAGTTCTCAAAATCTCTGTTTGGAGCACATAACACGAAACAAAATAAACCAGATTAATACTATTAGTTTATTTAAAGCTGAAGCCTTGTTGCATTTATTAGTATTTTTACTCTGAAGAATTATCTTTGAACCTTCTTTATATTTACATTTTGAAATCTGAGGGTAATACATGATTCATACTGGAATGCCACAAGGGAGGGCAAAGTTTTTGAAACATTATGTTGTTGTTAAGCTCTGAAATAAAAGTGAATAAATATAACATAACATAGATATGATGTGAGGAAGATGTAGAGTTTTTCAATCACATCATAGGGATGTTTTGTTTCTGGTATTCATTTGACAGAATTGTTCAGACCAAGATTTAAGTTACAAGAGGTATTGATTAGATTATTATTAACAGGCACTCTTTAGTGGTAACATTTCCCAATTTCAATTTTTAGAGGTAAGTTTTGAAAAAATGTACTTTAACTATTTGATACAAATGCGTATTTGTTTTAAAACACATTTGTGTGGTTTGTTTTATTGTACTGAAAAAAAAAACTATTGGGTCAAATAGTTCTGAACTTCAGAATTATATTCTACAGATTATGTGGCTTCTACAAGTAATGCATTTGTATATGTGATACTTGTATGAAGTGGTATGTTTGAAATTTCAAAAATATTTCATTGTGTTATATTTTATGAAACGATAAAAATTACCTATTTTGTTGTTGATTTTAATTACTGAGTTTTATATCTTACATTCTTTTAAAACTGTCCAATAAAGTAAATTATATTTTTTTGTTAATCAAAAACAAAACATGTAGTGTAAATGAGTTGATAATGAGAGATGTACAATAAAAATAACTTTGTTATTACACTAAATTTATTATCATGCCTGTTGTTTAAAATCATTAAATTAGTGTTTTTTTAAAATATATGATAAGTTGTATGTATGTTTCATGTTTTTATATGTTCATATACAAATGGAAAAAATATTTCAAAGAAATAAAAGTATAGGAATAGGTGCACCAAAAACATCAGGAAACAAGATAGGAATATAGATGATGTAATAAAACTTGTACAACCTCATAAAGGAGTGTATCCAACATTTGGTCTATGGTTGTCTTGTTTATTCTTTCTGTTCTGTATACAACAAATCAGGTGAACAAAACTATGTAAGAAGTTTCATCACAATAACAAACATCGGTTGAGAAACAGTGATTGACTGAAAGTAAAAAAAAATTACTTGTATTTAAGTTACATAAACTTATTATCACTGTTTTGTTCAAAATTGTTGTAACTTCTGAGGGGCTGTGAATACCATAATATGCCTAAGAAATTCATGAATTATTATGGTTTTGTTGGAAGCTTGCTAAAACCAGTCCCAAATCAAAATTGTAAATTATTTAAATCGTTAAGTATAAAATTAAATAAACCATTTTAATGAATTAAATTCAACTGTGAAATTTTGTTTTTATGTGTGGAAAAAAGTGTAAGTTGATTTTCAATAGTTTTTTTTAATTCAATGTTGCAGTTTTTGCTCTGAAGGTTGACTGTAACATCCAGGTGTGAAAGAGTTAACTTGGGTAAAAATCACTTTATTTGTACTCTGGTACATTTGATAGTAAGGTTTTTTATTATAATATTACAATTTGTAAATCATCACTGTGTGTTCTGTTGAAGATAGATATGTTATTAATACCTTTAGCAACTGTGGAAGCTTTGTCCTTATGTGATAGAGGTTCACATGCTGTCTGTGGGTCTGTTGTAGCAGAAGGTGGACAAGAAAATAACTGTAGTGAAGTAACAGGAAAGACTGAGGTAACTTGTAGAATAAAAACTTTACAGTTTTCTGTTTTGGGGAAAGCATATGCATTTATCAATTGTTGACATAATGTGTGTTTTCATTATTGTAGATTAATAATAATATTCTAAAACTAAATTTCCTGTGTTGATTTTAATCTTGTGTATTTGATTTATTGAAATACCAAACTCATATGAAAATCCCTTTCCCTCTATCTAACTTTACTGAGTTGATGGATATATTTTAAGAAACAGAAAGAGCAGATTTTTTCTATACAAGGGTCATTACAACAAAGGTATTAACACCCATAAAACAACAGTTTTGTGTAGTTTTTTAATGTGAAAATTTTGATAATCCAATGAAAGTTGTCACCTGTAGTGAACATGTTGTTTATTATATATGAACAATTTAATGTTCATTTAATTTAATTTAATGTAATTTAATGCTTTTGATGGGGGATAAATTTTTCCTGTGGTCCAAAGTTCAATCAGTAACCCCATGAGGTTAAAAGAAAACACTTGTTAACAGCTTAACTGTCAAAACTGTTAATGTAAATAACTTGAATATCTGGAATACAATATATGCTCAAAGACGTCCCCCACTGGAACAGCGGTAAGTGTTCTGACTTACAATGCTAAAATTAGGGGTTCGATTCCCCTCAGTGGACATAGGAGATAGCCTGATGTGATTTTGCTGTAAGAAAACACACACACTCAAAGAAGACAGAAAAAGATATTGCTCTTTTTATTTCACATTTTACAACCTTTCATTTCATTATATATCAATGATTTTATACAATTAATATTAGGACAGAGAACATGAGAGATAAAGCACAAAGTTTTACTGATAAAAAATATTAATATTCATTTTAAATATTCTGGAGGCTTTATTTATGAAATGTAAGAAATGTATAATGACAAAAATATTTTAATTCATGACATGTAAGCCACACATCACTTATATTGACTCAGTAACAGACTAGTAAATCCACATTTAAAACTTTAATAAAAACAACACTATGAAACAAAATTTTAATTTTTCTTGTTTCTGGGCAGAAAGTGTTATTTCCCAATTGTGTATGCCTAAACTAAATGGAAAAGACCTATTTTTATCTTCAAACTTAGCTTTTGTGACCTGGGTAATGAAATTTTCAAATTTACCCATTTTCTAGAACATTCCAGGTGGATTCAGTGCTGAGTAGCTGATAGAGAATTTTCTCGAACTTATAAGAATTTTCAGGTGCTTACCACTTCAGTTTAGTTCTAGCTGCCTAAGTGAACACATAGACCTATCTGATTTTATCAGAGATAGCATCAAGAAGCTGCAAGCATTCTTCAGATGCATTCTGCTATGTATGTGGCCAATTTATCAAGACAAGAGCAAAAAAATACTCTGTAACAGCATCTGCTAAAATGTGTGAAGCCTACAAGACATATTTCAGCCTGCCTGTTAGGGATCAAGACAAAACCCTGGGCACCTGATTTTACCTGCAAGCACTTCAGAAAAACTCTAGAAGGGAAGACAGACAGTTTTTGCTTGCTTGAATAGTAAGCTTTTATATTGTACAAATTTTAGACCTTTTAAAATTCAAATATTTTCTAAATTTCCAATAGTATAGAAAAAATATCACATATAAAATATTTTGCATGAACCTCTTACACATTAGTTGTGGATGAAATAAGTTTATTCTTTATAATAACAATTTTATTTTGCTCTTTTGCAGGATGGTACAGAGGGGAAAAGAGAGCCATGTAGTTCGTTATTCCAAGAATTTGGTGTGAACCCACTGACCACTCAAGCAATTGCTACTTCTGCATGGTGGACCCTTCCAAACGTCGGGCTGGCAAGAATGCATCTGCTATCATGTATCCGGGCCTTCCATCATCCATTGCCCCAGTACCCACTCTGCCAGAGAGAAAGCAACCATCCTCAGAAGAGGAGGTAGGCATTAAAGATCCAGATTATAATTTCAGAGGTGCAGCCAGTGAGAAAAACCCATACTACACCAACCAAAGAGACCTCAATTACTTGATCAGAGATCTTGGTCTAACAAAGTCGAATTCTGAGCTTTTGACATCTTAGCCAAGGAGTGGGATTTGTAAGATGAAAGTGTGCAAGCTGCAAGTCAGAGGAAGGCATCACCAACATTTTTCAAGCTTCTTCACTTGTCAAGATGGGCTCTGCTTCTGCCACAAAGTATCTTATCTGCACAAGGCAATTTGAATTGCCTGTAACCTGAAGAGTAGTGCCTCTTCATTGATAGCTCATGCAGAAGCCTCAAAACTGTGCTGCTTCATAACAGGAATAAGTATCTGTCTCTTTTCCTGGCTCATTCGGTGCACCTCAAAGAGGAATACAATAGTGTCAAGACCTAACTAGAAGCCTTTAAGTATGATGAGTATAGCTGGGAGGTTATCGGAGACTTCAAAATGGTGGCATTCCTGATGGGTCTTCAAGGAGGCTCTAACAAGTTTCCCTGTTATTTTTGTGTCTGGGACAGCAGGGACACTGCAGCACGCTACAACAGGAAGCACTGGCCACAACAGACCGAGTTCTCTGTGGGAAGGAACAACGTCAAGTGTGAGCCACTAGTGGACCTCCAAACGATGTTGTTCCCACCATTGCACATAAAATTGGGTCTTATGAAACAGTTTGTCACAGCTCTTGATAAAGAGTCTGCAGCATTCAAGTACCTTCAAGACTTCTTCCCTAAGCAGGTGTCTTCTTCGGACCACAAATAAAGAAGATCCTGGAGTGCACAGAATTCCCAAAGAAGCTCAGTAGGAAGGAAAGAAAGCTTGGGGCAGCTTTGTTGCGGTTGTTTGGGGCTTCATGGGCAATCACAAGACCAAAATTATGTGGAACTAGGTGAGGCTCTGGTGAAGAATTATGGCAAAAGGGGCTGCAGGATGTCCCTGAAAGTCCATATCCTTGACGTTCATCTTGATAAATTCAAGGAGAACATGGTAGCATACTCAGAGGAGCAAGGCGAGCACTTCCAGCAAGATATACTGGACTTTGAATGCCGCTACCAAGGAGTGTATAATGCAAACATGATGGGAGACTATATCTGGGGCTGATATGTGAAAGTGATTTACATTACAGTTGCAAATCTCGAAAAACTACTCACTTCTAGACATTTTTGTATAACTTTAGTATAAATACACATAAATCTTGATTCATATTGTTTTATTCAGACCTTATGTAAATGAAAATGTGCAAATTTGCCAGTTTTTACATAGAAAATAGGTTAATTTCTAAATTTCATTATCCAGGTCACAAAAACAAAGTTTGAAGGGAATAATGGCCATTTTTTGTACCTCTACAAAATAAGCAATTAAGAAATAACACATATTATCCAGGAACAAAATTTGTGTTACATAGTGTAATTAGTTAAAAATATGATTCTTTTGTGTGCAGAAGACTTGTAAAGTTTACTAAAAACTAGCCAAAGTTCATTAAGATATACTTAGTAAATACAAAATTATAGTAAATATTATTATGTATATAATCACTGATACAGAGATCGATACATTGTACTGATAAAGAACTTTAAAGCATTAAAGATTAGTCTTAATATGTGCTAGTGTAAAGAGATTTCTGAAGTTTCTTTGCTTATATTGTAATCAATAAGCTTTGAAATGATTACTAGATACTTTAAACATTAAGTATGATATCATTTATGATACAGTACATAATTTACAGTCACAACTAGTTTTCTTGATTCGTTGCTGCCCTCTGTATACGTACTTCTTTAATTTCCACAGAACAGTGACTGGATGCTTATTCCCAGTGTATTGGGAAACAACACACAGACAAGAATAAAATCTAGGGATTAGTGAGAAAGTTGTTCGATACCATCCTTGGCCAAAAGGTCTGGTGATTCATTGGAGAAATGCTAGAGGAAGACAGAATCCTCTGTAGGAAGAAATAGAATGGGAACAGTAGACAAAGGATTAGAGAAAAAAGGAAGGGTAAATCCAACAGCTAAAACATGTAGCCCTCAACTATAAATGTATTCCATGGAACCACAACTCAAGCTAAATGGCTGCCACTATTCCTGAGGGCAGATAGTAATCACAGATGAGACTGTTGAATCTGAAACCTACAGATGATGGATGAATAGATGGTAGAAGAACAGAGAGTAAAATGAATTTAGGAGGAAGATAAATACAACTTGAACAGAAGGAGCATGGGAGAGACAAGACACGAGGAAGGTTGAGGAAAAATGTTTCTGCATAGCCTCAGGATTCCTATTGGTAAAGGATTGTTACATGTTAATTTGTCTACAGTGTGGAAACATGAGATTGGCTTGATGCTTTAAGTCTCGTGGTGAAGAAACAAACTGGCATATAGAGGGCAGCACTGAATCAGTAAAGTTAGATATGAGCTGAAGTGAGTATCTATCAAAAATAAATTTTTAGTTTTGGAAAATGTTAACATTTATTTGCAAGGAAATTATTTATTGCTGAAAGGGAATCATTCATCAAACTAAATTGATAGACACCACAGAATGTTTGTACAAAAAACTGTACAAGTAAATTTATGAGATGGGAAGCTTTGTGTGTTTGGTTACTGTAAGAACAGTTCTCTTGTTGTTTGCTATTGATCCATCTAATATGAACTTTATATTTTAGAATACATTGGTCAAAGTGAAAACTGAACCTCCTGAGTTACAAGGAGATGAGGCTGTTTTAGGATTCGGTGAGAGTAACAGTGATAATCTAGATTGTTCAAAATATGTTTTTGGAGTGGAAAAGGAAAGTTAATTTCAAAAAGCGATGCATCAGCTTGACTCTGAGTTAGAAGGTGATTGTGGTAAGTAAACATATCAATTCAAAAGCATACATTCAAGAGTACTGTTTAATAATTGACATAGAATTAATTCTATGGTAGAAAAATTATGTTTATTGATACTTTTACCAAAGTTTCCTTTAATAAATCCTCCCAACTATAACATCAAAGAAAAGTATGTGATGAATGAGATTACCTTGGTTACAGAAATATTATATACAATTTAATGATAAACTTAAAGCCTGTTAGTTAAAGATCAACTAAACTGGTAGTCATTCATCTATCAGTTGTAATAATATTCATCTATCAGTTGTAGTTTCACAGTTTATCCTGTGGTTATCCATGATGACAAGAAAACCCACTTGTAGAGAAAAATATATTTGTAAAAACGGGTGGTTTGGGTTGAGAATATTTTCTTATGTAGAGGAGAGAACAACATTTCGACTTTCTTCAGTCATCATCAGGTTCACAAAGAAAGAAAGAGGTAACTGACCAATAGCTGACCACATGTTTGAAGGCAGTTGTGTAATTGTGTAGGAATGTAGAGGGCGTGCTTAGACGTTTGATTGTATTTATTGATATAGGTATAAAGGTGTTCCTTTGTATTGGTTTATTTTGGGCTTGAGTTGTTGTATAAGTAAGGCTTCTTTAATTTTGCATTTGTTTATGTTTGTTTCTTTATTTAGTATTTGGGTGTTTTTTATAGTTATTTGATTTGCAGTGTTTGAAAACGTGTAAAGGTAATTTTTTGTGTTCTTTGAATCTGGTTTCCAATTTTCTACTTGTTTTTCCAATATAGATGTCGGGCAGTTATCACATCGTATTTTATAAATAATGTTGGTGTGGTGTTTGTCAATGTAGTTTTTACATTGTATATAGAATATGTGTAGAAAGGAACAACTAACCCCTGACTTTGTAAAGTTAAAACTATAAAAAAATTTTAATCAATGCACAAAAATTATCCAAAATTTACAGAAAAAAATACTTAAAGCCATGTTGAACACAAAATACAAAGAACTACATGACTTATAGAAACAAAAAATGAACCTAGACCATCAACTGGCATGCTGCATTATACCAGATTTATGGACTTATACTATGAAACATAAACCAAATCAACACAGGGACAAAAAGATCTGCCACAACAAAAAACTAGAAAAACTAAGATTCAAATAACAGAAAAGATACTTACACGACATACCAATGACTAACCTCATAATTAACAGATCAGACTGACAATTAAACACAGACGAGATATATCTACTTAACAAAGGACTCAACTTTGCAATAGCACCTAGGTACATTCCAACCTGAAAAATTTAAACATGTTTAGAAGACCTAGCCAGGAGACTTGTAGTACTTTCCACATAAAACAAAAACAACTGAAAACAACCAACAGAAAGAAGACAACTTTATTGACATCCAACAGCCAAACTTCCCAGAAAAAAATTAAAAATTAATATTTTCCAGAAACACCTAAAAACATCTTAAACAAGAATTTTCTCACAAAATCATCAACATAATTTCACAAAACAGAAAACTAAAAAACAATCTTACAAAAAGAGACATTAATTCCATTAAAAACCTAAAACGAGACAAAAACATAAAAATTCTAAAAGCAAATAAAGGAAATGCTATAGTCATAATGAACACGAATGAATACATCCAAGAAATGAATAACATCTTATCAGACACGAACAAATTTAAACCAATACACACAAATTCAACAAAGACACAGGAAATGCAACTAAACAAAATACTACTAAAAATAAAAAAAGCCATCACAATTTCAAAAACATTTTATTCCTACCTACACAAGACTGACTCGCACACCACATATATCCAAACCTCATAAACCAGGTTGTCCATTACGACCAATAATGTCCACATATGAATTGTTTAATTACAATCTTGGTAAATACATAATATGGGTAATCTCCATATATGTAACATCAGTTAGCTCATTCATCAAAGACTTTTAATTTCAAGTCTAACCTTAATCAACTTAATCATAAAGCCTTAATAACCAGTTTCAATGTTAAATCCCCTTTACAGAAGTCCCAACTGCTGAAGCCTGCAAGATAGCCATATAACTCTATATTCGATACCCTAACCCATCAATAGACATTCCTAGCAACCCTCATAGAATTCACCACGAGGAAGACAAACTTCATGTTCAACAGCCACAACTATATACAAACAAATGGCCTATGGGCAACCCAGTATCACCAGTTCTAGTCAATATTTTTATGACACAAGTTGAAACACAAGCAATTAACACAGCATTACATTCACCATTATACTGGTACAGACATGTAGATGACACTTAATTTTTTCAATCACATTAACTCCATACATCCATCATTAACCTCACATGTGAACAGGAAGAAAGCAATTAAATATCATTTCTTAACCTCAAAATTACAAGAACAGATACAATTTAAAACCCATACAGGACTATACATTCCTTGAGACTTAGCACATGAAACAAAACAAAAACTCAACATACTAAGAAACCAAATAAACATAGCCATAAAATTATGCTCATCAGATAAAATTAACGATAAATTAGACAAAATAAAACAATACTTCATCAACATCAAGAAGTTTCCTCCACAAACCATAGAAAACATTATACCCACACACCTAGACAAAAGTAAATGTACCCCACGATTTAAAAAATCACTAAACCGTTTACTGCTGCATACCATATATTACAAAGATCAGCAGAAAAATAACCAACATTTGGCAAAAACTAGTAACAAAATATGGCATTCCAGTTAATGCCAAATTTATTCAAAAACCAGGCACAAAACTAAGGTCTATACTACGTAAAACCTCACTGACAAACACTACATCAACATTATTTATAAAATACAATGTGATAAATGCCACAACTTCTATATTGGAGAAACAACTAGAAAAATGGAAACCAGATTCAAAGAATATAAAAAGCCACCTTCACAAGTTTTCAAATACTGCAAGTCAATAAACACAACATAACCATAGAAAACACCCAAATACTAAATAAATAAACAAACATAAACAAATGCAAAATTAAAGAAGCCTAACTTATACAACTCAAGCCCAAAATAAACCAATACAAAGGAACACCTTCATACCTATATCAATAAATACAATCAAACGTCTAAGCACGCCCTCTACATTCCTACACTCAATTACACAACCCCCTTCAAACATGTGGTCAGCTATTGGTCAGTTACCTCTTTCTTTCTTTGTGAACCTGACAATGACCGAAAAAGGTTGAAACTTTGTTCGCTCCTCTACATAACAAATTTTCTCAACCCATGCCAGCTGTTTTTATCTATATATTTATCCTGTGATTAACAAATCTGTAATGTTTTTATTTCTTTGTAGTATAAATTAATTATAATTATGGTTGGGTTATAAATTATTTGTTGTAGTGATGAGTGTAAATTAATTCCATGCATTATTTTGTCATTTTTAGAACAAAAATAATTAACTTTTACAGCTTTATTATTTATTATTCATTGAATTGTTAGGCTATTCATAAGTGATACAAAAAAAAAAAAGTAAGAACACACTACTGTTCATTGTGTGGTATCTGTGATCCATAACTGAAAAATGTTACTTAGGTACTTGAAAATAGTATATTCACATACCTTTGATAATTTAATGGTTTATAAGACTGTTTACAATTCTGTAAAGCTTATTTTGCATGGAAAAGAATATTGGTAAAATAAAGACAACCTAGAGAATGAGTTTATGTGGAAACATTAGGTACATGACCAGATTGTTAATAAAAATAACCATTAACCTTTCCATGTGGGCCAAAGGCCATGTCATATTTGTTGATATGTATTAAAAATGTTAGTGAACTATTATATTATGAATTTATGTCAATAAGTTTGGTATTGGATTGTAGCTTATAATTGAAATGTTATAATTATGCATTATTTCTTAAATTAAATGTAAATATTAAAAAGACACACTTCAACATTAATTTTTGTGTCACATGGTATGTTGAATGCAGCACTGTTCACATTATATGTCTGTGATGTACAAATAGAATGTCTATAGTTTTTACAAATTAAGAATTTAACTTGCCAATATAGAATATAAAATAAGAACCTTCCTTTGTTTCTGCTTGCTGAGACATTGTTCATTTACTGAATCAGACTTAGTGGCCCTACCTACCTCTTTCTATTTTTCAAATGCTTCCTTACATAAGTTCCTAATATCTATACATGAGAATAATGAATCGAAAGTTCCAAATGCCCCTCTTGTGGATTTCTCAGCCATTTTCAAGTATTCTGACACCAGCTCATTCTTTCAATACAAGACTTCAAATTGGTGAGTTGAGTCTCTAGTGTGTTCAAATTTCATAATTCTTTACACCCTGATACAGCTTAGTTACTAAGCTTTATAAATTAGTGTAATTCTATGGTATTGATATTATAATTTATGATATTTTTGCTTGTTTTAAAAGTACATATAAAACTTAAAGAAAATTATTTATTTTCACATCCTCCAGGTGTGAAAGCTAACAAGGCTTAACAAATTATGGTAGGTTGCAAACAAGTACAGTTAGTAAGTAGAACAGATCATTGTAGTCTGTAATTCTTTATTTACTGTTCTGTGTTTTAAGAACTGATTTATACACAGTAATAATGTATTATGACTAAAATGTGTCTGTATTTTACAAAATACTACACCACTAAAACACAACTAAGATGGGTCACTTTGTAAAGGACAGTTTTCTGTTATAGGATACAGTAACATGCATGATCATGCACCAAGTCATTGTAACTTCTGTGATGTTAGTTATACATGGCTGAAAATTCAAAATAATAAATATATTATGTTATGACATTCAAGCTATTTAGGCTAAACATTTATTGTTTCTTTTCATATAACTTGAAGTAATTACAGAATGAAAAAGATGTAATTTATATTTATTTCCTAATTTTTTGTGGTGGTCATGAGATTGGTCACATCTACTGAACCTGTACAGAAATTTGACAGTGAAAATAACAGATAAAATAAAGTTTTTTTTTTACTTTAAAACTTTTAATAATTAATTATCTGGAGATTTATAAAGATTTTGCATGTAAAGTTGAAAATTTTATGATACATAAAAGTATTTTTAATCTTGAAATGAAAATTACTTTGCATGTTGGTTAGGCAACATGCAAAAATAAAAAAGGCATAAGAAAAGCATTGCTTAACAAACTATAAGACTTAATAAGAAAATCTGATACTGTGTATGAAGGCCTTGCAATATTTACAAGAAAGCCTACCAATTTTATAGTAACGTCAAAACTAAAATTGCAAAATGGTTATGAGGTTAGTTGCAAAATATATTGATTTCAAAATCACAACTTATGGAGATACATTAGTTACTTAAATTGTTATAAAAAAGTTAATCTTGCAGTTATCTCTATGGTTACATTATAAATGAACCACATTATGATTTATAAATTTGTCTGTTTATATTTTTTTAAAGTTTAATATCAACATTTTATTAGCATGTGTATTTATGTAAACAGAAAATATTTTTAAAAGATTAACTAAATTTATGCATGAAACATATTGTAACTAGTATGTTTTTGTGTCTATTTGCAGATCCAGAGACCTCTATGAACAACCACTGTGGAAAACAATTTCTTGGTTGGAATGTATGAATACAAGAACTAAATACACATCAAAGGATACACACTGAGGAGGAACTATATAGTTGTTTTGTGTGTACAGTTGAGGAAGAATCATAAGAAAAGTCACCTAAATAGACATGAAAAAATTCACACTTGTGATAAAAAATACAATTGTTCAGCATGTAGTAAAAATTTGGAACAAACAGTGATTTAAAAATACATGTGAGGATATATACTTCTGAAGAACCATCTATTTGTTTAGATTGAGAGAAAGAACTTGCAACAATAAGTTACCCAGAGAAAATCCATATAGCTTTACAGTGTATAGCAAATTATTTGGAAATAGTAAATACTTAAATGGACATTAAAAATTTACACTGGTGAAAAGAACCATGGTTTTGCAATGTATGGCAAAGACGTTAGACATAATAGTGACTTAAAATAACATAATAGGATACATACTGGGGAAAAAACCATATAGTTGTTGAATGTGTGGTAAAGAATTTTGAAGTAATAGTGATCTACATAAGCATAACAGGACACACACTGGAAAAAAACCTTATACCTGCCTACCATGTGGAATTTGGAAGAAATAGTCATCTACAGCATACAGTAGAATACACACTGGGTAGAAACAATACACCAGTGTAGGATGTTCAGAAAATAACTTTGGAACAAGCAGTCACGTAAAAGTACATTTTAGTTCAAACATGAAAAAAAAACATACATTTATGGTGTTGTAGTAGAAAACTGAAAAACAACTGACCTTAAAATGCATCAGTGAATACACACTGGAGGAAAGCCATATAAATATGAAGTGTGTGGTAAAGAATTTGGAAGAAGTACTCATTTAAACAAACATAAAAAAACTCTCCAGTGAAACAGTATATATGTGTGGAGTGCGAGAGGCTGTGAGAATACATAATAGAGAGCACTGATACAGTTATGTGGTGTTTCATAAAGAGTTTTATAGCAAAGGTCAACTTGAAAAGTATTAAAAAGTAGACAGTTGGGGAGAAACTCCACGTATGTTTGGAATTAAAAAACGACTTGAAAGTACACTGTCACATACTCTAGAGTAGCCCTCTAGTCTAGATGTGTAGTGTGTAGCAAGGAATTGGAAGAAGTAATTTCTTAGTAATGCAATTAAAAAGTTTCATATTAATGTAAACAATATATTTGTATGGTCTGTGGTATTAAAGCTGGATCTGTGGGTTACTTAAGATTGTACTTGAGACTATGTACCAGAGAGAAACTTGTAGTTGTTTAGTACATCACAAAATGAGTGATATGTATTGTGTTGTTAATATAAATATATAGTGTGTAACTAAACATTTATATAAATATGTTAATTTCAGTTATACCATGTGATCACAATTATATAATCTATTTAGAAGCATTTATTGGAAGTTATTAAATAAAATTACTCTTAAGAAACATTCATTTGAGATTAAGTCTAATAATTTTAAAGAAAAGTTGATATGAAATAACAGGAAATAGTACACTTAGAAGAAAAATGATTTATTTCTAGTGCTTCTTTGATGTGTTTAGTAACAAATCTTGAGGTACCATGCAGAGTACCTTGGCCCCTAAAGAAAAAAGGTTCACATTGTGAAAGTGTTCAGGTTCTTAAAAATGAACACCATTCCAAATAGCACTTTTCCCTCAGTGGATCCATCAAATAGCCTGATGTGGCTTTACTATAAGAAAACACACACACCTTCTAACCAATTAAATGGAAAAAACTCTTTAGCACTTTCTTAAGAGACTTAGAAACATTATTATTAGCAAGGTATTCAATATTTTAGATCACAACTTGGTATAATGTGTGGGCTCTCCAAGATTCATAATCATTCACTATGCACAACACTTTCAGTATTTGGAATACACAGCTATGAAATGACCAAATTCCTTGTACATGTTCTCAAACTATTTATATTGAATGAATTTACTGCTATTTACTCATTCTCATTTGTTAAAGTTAAAAACCTACACCATGCTAAAGAATGTTTTATGTCTGGCTTAACTTATTTATTTACAAAAATTCCATTGAATGACACCAACAACGGTTGCTTGAAAATCATACTTTAGGTAAGAGATCAAAAACACAGTTATTACTGGATGATATGTGCTGTAGAGTACTCACCACATGTCAAAATTACTTGTCATTTTATAAAAACGTTGGACAACATTTCACATCGGAGAATTTACATTATTCTGAATGTGTATGGTAGCAGTACCCTTTCCATTAACAACATTTGAAATACATTATTATCCTAAATTTTAATTAAGTGCAACTCATGTAATATAGTGCATACATCTGTACATTTATCACACAATAGCTTGGATATCAAGAAATGCTACTTTGTTTCAACCATGTTAGTGCTAAATCTAATAATTTCCCAACCTTTTAATGGTCATTCCTAACCTTGTTAATCAGGAGGCTGACAGAAGTACCTTGATGGCCACGGTATCATAACACATCTGTATTTGTGCATGTGTACCTACAGTACGAATCGAAAATTCATAAACTTTCAAGTAACTTCTCCAGACCACAACTTCAGCACAAAATTTTTAGTTCAAACCTACGATTCTAAAATCAATGTAGGTTTAGCGTATTAATAATATATTAACAAAAGTTTAGAAATGAATAAATTATGCAAGAAATCTAACAGGCAAAAAGCATGAAGCTCCACCAGATAATATTATCGAAATATTCAAAACATAAACAATTGGCATAAAAACGACCTACTCTGCGAATATAACCATTACTACACACGATATAGACCTAAGCAACTCTCCCTTGGTAACATCTTGGAAATAAACAATGAATTGGGCCACGAATGAACAACCTGCATTAGTTTTAAACTGAGCAGAAAACATTGAAAAGAGTATTTATGTAAAATGTTTTCGGGCTTAGATGTTGTGAAATGTGTGTGATACGTTTGTTTTTTTGTTTTTGGAATTTCGCACAAAGCTACTCGAGGGCTCTCTGTGCTAGCCGTCCCTAATTTAGCAGTGTAAGACTAGAGGGAAGGCAGCTAGTCATCACCACCCACCGCCAACTCTTGGGCTACTCTTTACCAACGAATAGTGGGAGTGACCGTAACATTATAACGTCCCCACGGCTGAAAGGGTGTGCATGTTTGATGCGACTGGGATTCCCGTAATTCCGCGACCCTCGGATTACAAGTCGAACGTCTTAACACACTTGGCCATGGGTAAAAGAATAACCCAAGATTTTGCAGTGGGTGGTGATGACTAGCTGCCTTTCTTCTAGCATTACACTGCTAAATTTCGGGCGGCTGGCGCAGATAGCCCTCGCGTAGTTTTGTGCGAAATTCAAAAACAAACAAACTGATGCATGAAAGTATTCAAATCTTAATCTGTTTGTTGGTCAGTCAAGATTCGAAAAGAAAAAAAATGTACAAGCAACTCATTACTTTACTACCTTAAAACTTGATACAAAAGTCTGATATTTTGTATACGAAAGCCTTGCAATGTTCACTGATAACCTGCAAATTTTCGCGAAGATAAACAGAATGCATTAATGGTAAAAGTATTCTCTTGACTGCAATTCCATAATTTTGAAGTGAGGTCCATCGTCTCGTAATTTTGACTTTCCCTCACTGTGGAACGCAAGGTAATTGTTGCGAGAAAGCTGCAAAGCTACTACATTCAACACTGCTTCAATTTTCTCTTCTCTTATTCTAACTTAAAGTGAAGCAAGCCAAATTACACACAAATATACACTGCTAATTATAAATTCATTTCTTATAGTACATAAACTAGACAGAAGGTCTATAAGGTAGAATTTCGAGGTTGACACAATTGACAATTAAGGATTTTGTAACTACTATAACAACGAATAGCTATCACAGCTACCAAACCCAAAGACATTAGATGATATAATACATGCATACGCATGTTAAACGGGACATTATAAATTAGAATATCTTACTGATTTGTCTGTTTGAAGGTAAACACGTAGCTGCACAATGAAATATTTATAGACTGTCCAACATAAGTATCTAAAACCAGTCTTTAGCATTGTACGGCCATAGGTATACCACTATGCCAACGGATGGGCACTGACTTGTTGCATCATTGTGTCAGAGTTATGGAATGTGATTTTACTGCTGCATTTCAATGATCGCATTGTACAGTACACTAACTGGAAAGTGATTATCACTGCAAGGTAAAAGTTAACATGTCTTCGAGAGCTTAGATAAGAAAGCAAGATAAACTATCAGTTAACGACGAGATAGCTGTAGAAAGGAAAAAAATAGAATGGTAAAATTAATCCTCAACCCAAAAAGAAGACTCTTTAAAGAAAACTGGCTACGAAACATATACATACAAGTAAACAGCTTTTAAACAAGCTTATAAGACTAATCCAGGTAAAAATAGTAGCTCATAGGCAAATTTATTCAGACAATCCTAAGCAAAAGAAAGTTGCATCTGTACAAGCTTAAGCCTATAATTATGTACAAAAGAAAAGTGCGTCTAGATAGGTTCATGCAGCCAATCCTGAACAAAGGAAAGCAACTTTAAAAAAAGCTTATGTAACCAATGCTGTACTGAGGAAAGTTGTATCACAACTGCAGGCGCAGATATCCTAGTTGCTTTGCGCTATAAAACGCCAAACCAACCAACCAACCAACCACAACTACAATAAAAATAAGACAAGATATTACACTTTCATTATACACGGAGGAGTGGAATGAAGGAGAGAATTGCACAGAGTATACAAGGGCTGTTAAAAAAATACGCGGACTGACGTCATAAAACAAAATGTACTTTATTTAGAAGTTACAGGTCTGGGACCCCTTCAAAGTACTCTCCTCCCCAACGCACACACTTATCCCAACGGTGTTTCCACTTGTTGAAACAGTCCTGGTACACTTCTTTTGTAATGTCCTCCAGCTCCTTCGTCGCATTTGCCTTAATCTCGGGAATCGTCTCAAATCTTCTTCCTTTCAAGGGTCTTTTGAGTTTGGGGAACAAGAAAAAATCGCAAGAAGCAAGGTCAGGTGAGTAGGGGGGTGGGGAAGAACAGTGATCGAGTGTTTGGCCAAAAACGCACGAGTTCTGAGGGCTGAATTTCGCAGCAACGCGGTGCATCTTCAATTTTTCGGTCAAAATCTCGTAACAAGATCCAACTGATATCCCACACTCTTCAGCAAGCTCCCTGACAGTCAGACGTCGATTTGCCCGCACCAGGGTGTTGATTTTGTCGACGTGTGGGTCGTCAGTTGACGTGGAAGGACGTCCAGGACGCTCATCATCGTCAATGGACTTTCGACTATCCTTAAAACGTTCATGCCACTTGAAACATGCCGTACGCTTCATAGCAACATCACCGTAAGCCGTGTTAAGCACAGCAAAAGTTTCAGTTGCAGATTTTCAAGTTTAACACAAAATTTCACAGCAAGTCGTTGCTCCTTCAGTTCATTCTTTCTGAAATCCGCCAAACGAAAAAAATCGCACTTCACTTAAAACCGCGTAGCTAATACACAAATGAAGATATCTGCAATCGGAAAATGGCGTCGTAATCAGCTGATCTGTGCAAACCTAGCGACACCAAGCGGATTCCCCTGGATCCAACTGGACCCGCGCAATTCAAACAGTTCGCGTATTTTTTGAACAGACCTCGTATTATCAGTATCTCTTTGTTCTTTTCCTTATACTATGAAAAGTTTTATAATTACCAATGTAATATTATGTTATACTAACGTATTTCTCCCTTCACGAAAGTTTATGAGATGACAGTTTGAAGTAAAGGGCGTATTAACTGAGGATTCACAATATCCTCCTCTCTCAGTTATTTTCCACTCTCCACAATTTATTGTTTTTGACGTGATTTATAAATACCTACGTTAAACAGATCCATTCATTTACCACTCGATTCCTTCAAGGAACATAGGGCTGAAATCTCTTGCGGTTTCATGAACAGGTATTTAAGTGAGTAGGTTGTTAGCCCACTGCACCGAGCCGTCCCTAATTTAGTAGTGTAAGAAGACTAGAGGGAAGACAGCTAGTCATAACCACCCACCGCCAACTCTTGGGCTACTCTTGTACCAACGAATAGTGGGATTGACCGTAACATTATAACGCCCCCACGGCTGGGAGGGCGAGCATGTTTGGCGCGACTCGGGCGCGAACCCGCGACCCTCAGATTACGAAGCGCACGCCTTAACGCGCTAGGCCATGCCGGGCCACGTTAAACGGATAAACAACAATTAAAGTTTCTATAACGCGACTGGTGGCCGTCAAATGAAGACAAACTGAACATATGTACCCCTTAGTTTCACAGTGTTTCCCCATAATTTCATAAAGGTTCCTCGTTGTTTCCATTCTCAGTAGTAACTGTATGTAGCTGGTGTAATATACAACTTTGTGTATATATATAAGTATTGTTACTTTGTAGTTACCGAAATAGTCATTTAACTTTGTGAAGTGCACACCCAAACTACATACCTACCTACGTCAGTGTCTCAAAATGCCCAAACGAGTTTTGAAGTCATTATATTCACGGAAATAAAAAAAAAAATCAATAGAAAGACGAAAGGAAGAGCGCGAGAAACGTGAAAAAACCTGCTACAAGGCAAGCTCGAGATAGGGAAAGGATAGCAAGAAGAAGAGCACAAGGAACAGTTTAAACTGTTTCCACACATAAAGGAAATAGTAGAAGAATGACAGAAAGAAGAGTGAAAGAATTGGTTGCAGAAATTGCTGCTAGAAAAAAACAAGACATGGAATATCAAGTTCAAAGAGGGGTTGCAGTAGCTGAATGGGAATTTAGAGTGAATTTCACAACAACTTTTAATTATGATTCAAATCATGATTGTGAATCAAAGTCTGCATATGATGTTGGAAGAAGATCTGTAGAATGTGATTTTTGCAGTGCAAAAGTTATCCCAATGAAAAGCCAGGATTGTGTTACGTTATATTGCAACCAATGAGAGAACCACTGCTATGTCATAATGTACTCCATCATAGAAATGCTCAAGAGTATACAAGTTTCCTAACTAATGTTATAAAATATAATAGTGCTTTCCAAATGACCTCTTTAGAAGCTGGAACCATCGTCATAGAACCAGGATACCAAACTCTTGGTGAGGTAATGTCTAATTCTGTACTAATATCTTATGCTGTAAATAAGTTTTGTGAAAGTTAGGATTTTTGTGTTATTTATTGTAGTATCCACTCACCAACACTTTTTAAAGTTCATAACCTGAACAAAGAACAGTAAATATTTCATATCCAGACATTATTGCTATTACATGGCTAGCTCAGAAATAAAGCTTTAAAATAGATAGTTTGTGCACCAATTTAAACAAGCACAAATAGCATCATATTAAGACATCACTTAATGTACGTGACTGGCAATTTAATATTTTTGGTATTTACAATAATTATAATTTCTATGTGTGATGTAACCACCTGCAACACTTTGCATAAAAAGCTGCTCTACTGGGGTTTTTTTTTATTCTTATTAATATTAGTTCTGATGTTTTTGACTGTGCAGTTAACAATTAGGAGGAAAATAAAATACTACGGGCCACAACAACGCCCGCGACGCGCTAAACATGCTCGCCCTCCCAGCCGTGGGAGCGTATAATGTAACGGTCAATCCCACTATTCGTTGGTAAAAGAGTAGCCCAAGAGTTGGCGGTGGGTGGTGATGACTAACTGCCTTCCCTCTAGTCTTACACTGCTAAATTAGGGACGGCTAGCACAGATAGCCCTCGAGTAGCTTTGTGCGAAATTCGAAAAAAACAAACAAACAATCATACGTGATTTGTAACCCTCAATTTTGCGAACTTTTTTTTATCATATGTGCATCTGGATTTGCAATAGGGTTACGATTTTCCCGTTACGGGGAAATTTAATTTTTCTATTCGAGTGTTCAGAAAAAAAATTGGTAGCCGAATTTGTTGCGTGTAGTGGGGCAAAACGTTGAAAGTGAAGAGGTTACATGCAGATTCGACTTTTACGGAGTTATAAAGCAATGAATAGCTTAAGAGACAGTTTGATATTGTTAATTTTTCAAGTATCTTCCCATTTTTCAAGCAAATAAACCTGTCATTTGGACAAAAACTAAGATTCGAAAAACGGTTGAATTTTACATTCTACTGAATACAATTTTTTCCAAAAACTTGTCCTTCATGGCCAAGTGGTTAGGTCACTCCACTCATAATCTGAGGGCTGCGGGTTCTAATCACCGTCACACTAAACACGCTTGCCCTTTTAGCCGTGGGGGTGTTATAATTGGCAATCAATACCACTATTCGTTGGTAAAAAGAGTAGCCTAAGAATTGGCGGTGGGTGATAAACACTAGCTGCCTTCCCTCTTGTCTTACACAGATATATTGTGAACGGTTAACTTAGGTAGCCCTCGAAATGGAAAAAAAACAACAACAAATTCTCAAAAAACTCATGTTGGTTCGCGCCCGCGTCGCGCTAAACATGCTCGCCCTCCCAGCCGTGGGGGTGTATAATGTGACGGTCAATCCCACTATTCGTTGGTAAAGAGTAGCCCAACAGTTGGCGGTGGGTGGTGATGACTAGCTGCCTTCCCTCTAGTCTTACACTGATAAATTAGGGACGGCTAGCACAGATAGCTCTCGAGTAGCTTTGTGCGAAATTCCCAAACAAACAAAGTTTCATTTTATATTGTATACCTTTTTTTATTTGTGTGACATTGCTATATTTTATATAGACGTCGCTTCAGTAATTCGAAGAAAAAAATAGTGTGGTATAATAACAGGATAACTGATAAAACTATAGTGTATTCAAACTTCAAAATGCCAAAAACTAAAGGTAAACGAAAATCAATAACAGGTAGATCATACAATCAAAAACAGCGAAATTTAAACCGTCAGTATCGCGCTGAAAGGGAAAGCTATGAACGACGTTTGGAGAGGTTACAACGGGTGCGTGAACAGCAACAGAAACGCCTTATGCTTGAAACTGAAGAAGAAAGAAGGGCGCGTTTAAAACGTCAAATGATTCGTGACAGAAAGAGACGTAGTAAGGTAAAGGAAACCGAGTAGTTGCTTGAAGTCAAGTCTTTTTTGATACTTTTGATGAAAATTGTATTTAAACTCAATTGTGTACATTGTAGAGCGTATTTATTTTCGAAAGAAAGAAAAACTGTGTTTTATTATAGCCTGAGGAAAATCCCCCAGAGGTTTTATGTAAATTATTTGATTTCAACAATATTGCACCTGGTTATAAAAATACGTGTACACATTTCGTGGCAAATATCGGGTCATAGTGTAGTGGACTTACCATGACAAAAGTGAACACCACTAAATAAATAGTGTATGATATGATAATGTAAGGTCAAGTGTTTGAGGCTCAAGGTAAGTATTACCAATAACCAAGAAAAAAAAATCAATAAAGATTACTGCAAATCGCCAATAGCAATCATGCATTGGAATCCCAAGTGATCACCCGTGCCACGGGTAATCAGCTGGTTCATTTTTTAATTTTTTTTTTATACAAGTGCATTTCGTGGAGTTGCTTCAATATTGATTGCAGTGTTAAAGATAAATGAGTGTACTTCAGTAAATAATTTATTTCTCCTTATCATTAAACTTATTGGTCTCACTTTGTTGATACATGTACTTCATTGTTGTAGACCTTCATGCAGTTACCATGTTTAAAAATGGTGTAAATAAGGCCATGATTCTGTTCTAAAGTTGAATATGCAAAAATTTGTAATGATGTATTCAAGACAACTGGTGTTTTATGAAATTTGAGTATTATTCATAGCACTGCATCACATCGTCATTTGACAGTTATTAAAGATTTTGGAAATCATTACAAAGGATAATGTTGGCATCTAATGTATCACACAGTTTTTTGTGATCAAGCGTCCATTTTAATAGAAGGAAATACAGTAGTGAGATGAATTTTTATTTTCATTATACTTCTCTTTATGTGACATCATGTAGGATGTGTATAATTAGTACAGGATAAATAAGGAAGGACATCTGAAATTATTCTTAGGGGATAAATAAGTCATTCCAAAACTTTCCATCCCTGTTCATAGTTTTGTTTTATTATAAAATAATTTGCTGTATTTCTGTTACTTATACCCTTAAAAATTTTGCTACTAAAGTGTAAAATAAACGTTTTCAAGTAATCTGTAAAGGAAAAGCTTTGAAGATTTAGATAAATATTATATTATTTGATACAATGAAAGACATGGTAGTGTTTTAGAGATTTATTGAAAATAAAAACACCAGTATTTATAGAATACATGTTAAAATGGGAGAGAAGAAGATCTTAAAGTTAAGATTTTTGTCATTATCTGGTATTTGTGAAGAATATAATTAGAAATGAACTTGAGATCATTTTTAAGCCTTGCTTCCATATTTTAATGTGAGAACCATCTTTAGATAATTTGAATTTTTAGTATGTTGGCTGTAACATGTGATAAATATTAAAAGATGTGATATTAAGCTTTAAACATTTAATACTAATCTTGAAATGATGAGTAACAGTCATGTCAAATGTGTTATTTGTCAAACACAAAATTTTATTCAAGTGACTTTTACCACTTGAAATAAACACATTTGTTTTTGTGAGTTATGAAAAGTATCAAAAATAAGTTTCTGTCAGTTTTGTGGGTTTTCAAGATGTGAGAGATAAGCTTAATTCAATATATGTAAATAAAGAAATTTGAAGAGTAAGCAATGTTCCATTCTTATAGGCCCTAATCCTTCATATCTGACACTACATATTCTAAAATGTAAAGTATTAGGAAGTTTAGATCATGCTAGAATGTTCTGTAATATGATATTTATTAGATCTTAAATAATAGTCAAAGTATAAACTGTAGTTTTTATGTTTTTCTATTTACATTCAAGAAAATATTTTTGCAGTGTGATATTGATTAACACACACTTATGTTCACATGGTTGTGTTTCACATCCCTGTGAAGTAAGACTGAGGGCTTATAATGTGAAAAGCAGGTTTAAATACCTGTAGTAGGCAGAGCACAGTTCACTCATTGTGTAGCTTTGTGCCGACAAATGAAGCAAGTAACCAAACAAATTATATGCTTCACTGAGAAGAAGAAATATGAATTGGGTTAGTTATACTTTACATTTAAGAATATGAAATTTGAGGAAGTTTAGATCATGTTAGAATGTTCTGTAATATAATATAATGTGTGGAGAGAAATATTTATTAGATCTTAAATATTAATAGTCAAAGTATAAGTTGTAGTTTTTATGTTTGTTTCGAATTATCATTTAGAAATGTGAGTTGGATCAGTTAAATTCCATACAGATCTTTATGTACCTGATGTATTTAAAGATAAAGTTAGATAATACTGCACAACAATTTTTTTGAAAAGTTTTTACTGATTGTGACAGGTACCTGGTGGATATGCACAAATATAGTTTTGGGTTTGCTTCATCACATAGGAACTTTGAGAAATAGACAGTTAACTGTTTGCCAGCAATAACATATTTAATTGCATTTATGTTTCTAATACACTATTAAGTTCATCATAATTAAAAGTGTTTTGCTCCTGATTTTCGTTTGTATTCAATGTCTGGTGCATCATGTTACAGTGTCCAACAGTAGTCAGCAAGCATTGATGGATTTCATTTGCTCTGATATTGTTTTTCCATTGTAGCACTGTCCTGGTGAAACTGAAGATTTCAATGAAACTGTATGTGATGGGCAAATTTGGATGTGATTTTTGTGACCAGCAGCCAAAAATCTATAAGGAACACCCAACAGTGTTCAAGAAGCAAAGACTTTGTTGTGCAGCATTATAGATACATCCATTAGAGGGTTAAAATTCTATTTACTAATCATTATATACACAAGGTACTTAAAGATCAAGCTATAAAATGTCTAAAACATTTTGATAAAGTATTATATGTATAAACAAATAATGTTTCAGATCTGCTAGTTATTAAAAACATCATGATAATAAAACTTTGGAAGACTTGATGTTAAGTCATTTTGAGAAAGTTTAAAGTTAAAATTATTTGTTTTTAGGCTTCAGCTAAGTGCAAAAAGAATGTCAGTGATGCAGTAATGGAGGTTTTAGAAATAAAAGTTGAACCATTTTATGATGAACAACAGAATGCTCTATTAAATCTGGAACTAACAGAAAATGAAGAAAAAACTATAACACCATCTTGTGGTAAGTAAAGATTTTATAATTTCTCATATTCTTACTGACTGTTCTTACCACTGTACCTTATGTTGTTGTTGTTTTTAAATGTAGCAGTATTCTATATTCTTCTTTGTTGATTAAAAGTTGATTTCATGTAGAATAAAGCCACCAACTCTCTTGATACAAAAATGTTTAACAGTAATAACATCACTAGTAGCAGTAGGGTCAAAAAGGTCTTAACCATTGTCTATAATTATATTCCTCTACTTCAAAAGAGACCTCTAAAACAATAAATAAAACTTCAGTTTTGTTGTCACATTAAACCCTTGTGGATAAAAGGAGCTTTTGTTTCTTCTATTTTAAATATATTGTATCTGTGGTGTATATGTATGTCTTGTCAAGAAAGCCCATTTCAGAACTTGTTTGCAACGTAACTTGTTTGAGATTACATTAGCAGATTTCAAAGAAAAAAGCTATAAATTATCTCCTCTCTAGTAATAACCACACCCAGTTTCTAAAGCAGAGTGATTGGTAAGCAACAGTTTAAACTTTTCACCTGTGATCAGTGACATTCTATATGTATTCCTTTTCATCTCTTCTGTACTCTATATTCCGATTGTGCTTTTCTTCCTAAAATGTCTGTGGCAGGGTAGGGTAACAGTGCATTTTTTACCAGTATCTTTCTGTTCTCTTTCTCATCTTTATTCTCATTTGGGTTCTGTCCCCCAGTGGGACAGAACTTCATAAGTTTTGCAACTCTAAAATCAGGGGTTTTATTCCCCTCAGTGAACACAGTAAATAGTGTGATGTAAGAAAACACCCATTTGTATTCTAATCACCTTTTTTTCCTCCTTGTGCAGACCATTTTTTTGTGCTGAACTTGTTCCTTTCATGGACTTTAAGGACATTTTTTGATGTGTATCCTGTGAATTTTTAAAGTTGAGATATAAGAAGTTCCGTCACAACACGACAACTTTGGTTGAGAAACAGTGATGGATTAAAAATAAAAAATAAATTAAACTTGTATTTAAGTTACATAAACCTATTATCACTGTCTTTTTTGCAATTGTTGTGACTTTTGAGGGACTGTGAATACCATAATATGCTTAAGAAATTCATAAATTATTATGGTTTTGTTGGAAGCTTGCTAAAACCAGTCCCAAATCAAAATTGTAAATTATTTAAATTGTTAAGTATAAAATTAAATAAACCATTTTAATGAATTAAATTCAACTGTGAAATTTTGTTTTTATGTGTGGAAAAAAGTCTAATTTGATTTTCAATAGTTTTTTTAATTCAATGTTGCAATTTTTGCCCTGAAGGTTGACTGTAACATCCAGGTGTGAAAGAGTTAACTTGGGTAAAAATCACTTTATTTGTACTCTGGTACATTTGATAAAAAGGTTTTTTATTATAATATTACAATTTTTAAATCATCATTGTGTGTTCTGTTGAAGATAGATATGTTATTAATACCTTTAGCAACTGTGGAAGCTTTGTCCTCATGTGATAGAGGTTCACATGCTGTCTGTGGGTCTGTTGTAGCCGAAGGTGGACAAGAAAATAACTGTGGTGAAGTAACAGGAAAGACTGAGGTAACTTGTAGAGTAAAAACTTTACAGTTTTCTGTTTTGGGGAAAACATATGCATTTATCAATTGTTGACATAATGTGTGTTTTCATTATTGTAGATTAATAATAATATTCTAAAACTAAAGTTCCTGTGTTGATTTTAACCTGGTGTATTTGATTTACTGAGATATGAGACTCGTATGAAAATACCCTCCTCTCTCTTTCTAACTTAACTGAGTTAATGGACATATTTTAACAAATAGAAAGAGCAGATTCTTCCTGTACAAGGCTCGTCACAACAAGGGTTTTGGCACCCGTAGAATAACAGTTTGCTGTAGTTTATTAGTGTGAAGATTTTCGTAATCTAATACAATTTTCTTTTATATTTATTTATAGCTGACTTAGAAAGTCAGCTGTATCATATTTGAGACATCCTCGTCAAGTGACTGATATATTTTTTGTACTAGAGGATGCGTGTTTGAAAACAACATACATTATTTGTTGGAGAACCAATTGTGAAATTCAATGATCCTTAGACTGTGAGAGCAAAATTACATGTACTCTATAGGAGACAGCTAATGTGTTCTTTCTGTAATTTAATGATTTTGATGGGAGATAAACTTTTCCTGTGGTCCAATAGTAAAAAATAAATTGAACTTGTATTTAAGTTACATGAACTTATTATCACTGTTTTGTTCACAATTGTTGTGACTTCTGAGGGACTGTGAATACCATAATATGTTAAGGAAATTCATAAATTATTATGGTTTTGTTAGAAGCTTGCATAAATCGGTCCCAAATCAAAATGTGCAAATTAGTTAAATCATTAAGTATAAAGCCATAAGGTTAAAATCAAACACCTGTCAACAGCTTAACTGTTAATTTAAATAACTTGAATATCTTAGATAAAATATACACTCAAAGAAGACGAAAAACATGATGCTCCTTTAATTTCACATAATACATTCTTTCATTTTACTGTTTATCAATTATTTTATACAATTATTATTAGGACAGGGAACATGATAGATCAAACACGTTTTACTGATGAAAAATATTAATATTCATTTTAAATCATGACATGAAAGACACATATTGCTCAGATTGACTCATTAACAGGTCAAGAAATTCACATTCAAAACTATATTAAAAATATGATTTTTTTTGTGTGTGTGTGCACCAGACTTGTAAAATTTGTTAAAAACTTGAATTGGTGAGTGACAGTCATGTCAAATGTTATTTGTTAAAAACAATTAACTGGGTTTATTTCAAGTAGTAGCAGTCACCTGAATAAAACTTCTTTGTTCACATATATTGTGTTATCTGGTATATGCTGAATATGGAGAGTGGGCAAAGTTCCAATTTTATAGACCCTAATTCTTTATATCTGAAACTACATACTCTTAAATGTAAGGTATTAGGCAGTTTATATGTTCGCTCTTAAATATTAATAGTCAAACTATAACCTGAAGTTTTTCTGTTTGCTTTAAAGCATCATTCAGAAATATAAGTTGGATCACTTACATGTGATATACCTTTTATGTATCAAATACATTTGAAGATAAATTTAGGTTATAGGTACAGTCCTTGCAGGTGTAAAGTTTTAAAGGTATATAAAAAAAAAATAACATGCTTCAGAAGTTTTAGTGATAAAAACATCATGATAACAAAAATTAGGAAGACTTGATGTTGATGCCCTTTCAGAAAATTTGAAGTTAAATTATTCGTTTTTAGGCTTCAGGTGAGTGTGAAATGAATGTCAGTGATGCAGTAATGGAGGTTTTAGAAATAAAAATGGAACCATTTTATGATGAAGAACAACAAAATGCTCTATTGAATCTGGAACTAACAGAAAATGAAGAAAAAACTATAACACCATCTAGTGGTAAGTAAAGATTTTATAATCTCTCATATTCTTACTGGCTGTTCTTATCACTGTACCTTATGTTGTTGTTTTTAAATATAGCATCATTCTACATTCTTCTTGGTTGATTAAAAAGTTTATTTCATGTGGAATAAAGCCACCAACTCTTGATACAAAAATGTTTAACAGTAATAAAATCACTGTAGTAGCAGTAGGGTCAAAAAGGTTTTAACCATATGGTTAACTTGTCATAATTTTGTTATTAAAATGATGTTCAACTCTGGTGATTGGCAATATAAATAAAACATTAAACAAGATGTTATTCTTATAACTATTGGTGCAGAATGTTGATGCTAGTTACTTCTGTTCAACAATATATAAATTTAGATGATAATGAAACAGTCAAAAGTGAAAAAAGAAAACAAACAAAGATAATGTAAAATAATTGTGTAAAGGATTCAATGTACTTTATAAAGATTTCTGTCACTGCTGTGATTAATATTAGACTTGTCTGTAGTCATCATTTTGTGACATTAATCACAAATGGTGAAACTTTGAGCATCTAATTTATTTTGTTTTGAATTTCACACAAAGCATCCAGACTCTACCTTCAGATTGTTCATCGGGTTGGGTTTATGAATTATCACTTTCCCTTTTGGCTTTGTGCTAGCCTTGCACATTTGTACAAATAATGTGTACTCTAGCTTCACACTGGTTTCTTTTCACCCCATCTCAACAGGTCAATTTTAATTGTTGGTTGATGAAGCAGGAGAAGTCTCATCTTACACCCTTTTTAGAATTCGATTCATTTGGTTGTGATATTCAGTTCTCCTCTCATCAAATCTCAGCCTTTTGAGTTTGTTTGAGGGAGTGATTGGTCTCCATTTCTGTTTTTATGTGGGCAGTTCTCTCTCTTTTTCAGATATGAGCTTTTATAGAATCCTTTAATTTCTTGGTTGTTTTTTAATGTAGTAACATTTTACATTCTTCTTGGTTGATTAAAATTTTATTTTGTGTAGAATAAAGCCATCAGCTCACTTGATATGTATGTTTAACATTAACAACATTGTATTAGCAGTAGGGTCCAAAAGGTCTTAATCATGTTTGTGATTAGTCTTAATTTCTCAACATCACTGAGTCTTAATTTCATGATTTAAATGATGTTCAACACTGCTGATTGGCAATATAGATAATAAAACATTAAACAAGACACAATAGCAACAATAATTAATTCTACAGAGAGGTTACAGTCTATACTACTGACTTCTGTTCAACAATATACAAATACAGATTACAATCAAGAGATAATAAAGAAGACAGAATTGAAAACAAACTTGGAAAGGATTCAAAATACTTTTAAAAGATTTCTGTCACTGCTGTGATTATTATCAAATGGTGAAACTTTGAGCATCTAGTTTGTTATGCATTTCATGCAAATATAGGTGAGGGCTATCTACACTAGCTATCCCTAATTTAGCAGTGAAAGACTTGAGAGAAGCTAGCTAGTCAACACCACTTACTACCTATTCATTTGTGGTGGTTTACAGATTGTGAGTGTGCATATATGCTGTACATGTAATGGCACACACTCTGTAGTCATTTGGGTGATGTAGTTGGAGTTGTGGATGAATTGATAATTTAGTTAATTAATTAATTATCTGGTGAAGTTTAGTATAGAAAATTGCTTCCACTAGGATGTGCTTCTCTGTGCTGTTGTTCTACTTGCACTTATAATTATAGTAAATCTGTTTATTACATAGGTAGAACCATTCAGCAATGTCAGTCAGCCAGTGAAATTGAGAAATTTGTAGTTTGTATCTGTTCTGCCAACTTTCTGAAGTGGTTCTAAGACTTGTAATTTTGTGTGTGGTTTTATTTATCACTTAAGGGTGTTTCTCAAATACTTTTGAAGATTTATTATTTGGTTGGAAAAGGTGTATGTCAGTAAATAATATGCATTGCATTTCCACCCTTTTCCTGGTATAAGAACTAATATACTTGTGATGTATTTTGAATTTCATATTGTCAATTTTTGTTTCCTAACTGAGTAGTTATGTACTACAAGGTCAAGCTTTTATTCCTTTATTGTGGTATTTATGGACATTTATGATGCAGTGGGTGCCTTGTTGACTTTTATAGTTTAAACAAATGAGAACAAAAAAACTTTCAGGACATGTTTAGAGGTGTAGCCCATGAAGTTTCAAAGCTGAGATGCCATATTCATATCACATGAAACTGTGGTTGAGAAACGGTAATTGGTTAAATATAGAAAATGCTATACTTATTTTAAGTTACATAGACTTATTATCACTGTTTTGTTTAAAACTGTGTGACTTCCAGGGTATTATGAATGCCATATTATGCTTAAAAAGAAATCAGGAAATTCTTATCCAACAATGATTTTGTTGGGATCTTGTAAAATCGATCCAAAATCAAATTTGTATGTTATTTTAACCTTTTAATTACAAGATTAAATAAATAAAAAGTTATAATGAATTAATCTCAGCTTCTTTGTTTTGATATTTTATGTATGAAAAAATAACTACAAGTTGATTTTCACCAATTATTTTAATTCAGTGTTGCAGTTTTTGCCTTAAAGGCAAAATGTAACAATCCAGGTGTTATAAAGTTAATATGGATAAAAATCTCTTTATCTGTACTCTGGTAATATGATAATAAGGTTTTTTTATTATTATGTTATGATTTTTAAATCATCACTGTATGTTCCATTAAAGATAGATGTATTATTAATACTTTTAGCAACTGTGGAAGCTTTGTCCTTATGTGATAGAGGTTCACATGCTGTCTGTGGGTCTGTTGTAGCAGAAGGTGGACAAGAAAATAACTGTGGTGAAGTAACAGGAAAGACTGAGGTAACTTGTATAATAAAAACTTTACAGTTTTCTGTTTTGGGGAAGATGGCTGCATTCATACATTTGCAACAGAACATATGTTTGTTATTGTGGACATAATAATAATTTTCTAAAATTAAATTTCTTACATTGCTTTTAATCAAAGATGTGTCTGAGCTCTGAATTCTCCGATGTCAATAATAAGCTTCCAGAGCTTCCAAATAATTAGAAAAACTAAGCATAATTACAAATCACTTTATTACACATGAGGCTCCTGTTTATTTGACTTACTGACATAAACTCATATGAAAATCCCCTCTCCTCTCTCTCCAACTCTACTGAGTTTATGGACATATTTTAACCAATAGGAAGAGTAGATTCTGTTTTTACAAGACTTGTTACAACAACAGTTTTGGTATGTATAGAATAACAGTTTGCTGTAGTTTCTTGGTGTGAAAATTTTCATAATCTAATGAATTTTTTTTAATATATACCTATAGCTGACTTAGAAAGCCACCTGTTATTATATTTGAGACATCCTAATCCAGTGATTAATATATTTTTTGTGTTTTAGGATTTATGTTTGAAAGCTACATTAATTATTTTTTTGAGAAACAATCTGTGAAATTCAGTGATCCTTAAACTGTGAGAACAAAATTATGGATAAACAACATGTATTGTACAGGATACAGCTAATGTGTTCCTTCTGTTGTAATTTAATGCTATTAATGGGAAAAAAAAACTTTTCCTGTAGTCCAAAGTACAGTCAGTAAAACCATGAGGTTAAAAGCAAACATCTGTCAACAGCTTAACTATCAAAACTTGTAATTTAAAAAACTTGAAGAGGTGAGATAAAATATATGCTCGGTAAATTTATGACATTGGAAGCTTTGTGTGTTTGGCTACTGTTAAAATAGTTCTCTTGTTGATTGCTATTGATTCATCCAATATGATCCTTATATTTCAGAACATGTTTGTCAAAGTGAAAACTGAACCACCTGAGTTACATGAAGATGAGGCTGTTTTAGGATTCAGTGAAAGTAACAGCGATGATCTAGGAAGATCAATAGATGTTTTTGGAGTGGTAAAGGAAAATTAATTTCAAGAAGGGATGCACAAACCTGGCCCCGAGTTAGAACGTGCATTTGGTAAGTAAAGATATCAGTCCAACATCACATATTCAAGAATGTTGTATCAAAATGGAAGTTTTTTTTTTAAATAAATTTTAATAATTGACACAGAGTTAATTCTAAGGTAGAAAGAAAAATTGTGTTTGTTGGTACTCTTACCCAAGTTTTCTTTAATGAATGATCCCAACTATAACATCAGAAAAACACTGCCTGATGAATGAGACTACCTTGGTTACAGAAATATTATATGTGGTTTAATGATAAACTAAAAGTCTGTTAGTTAAAGATCAACTGAAATGGTAGTCATGCATCTATCAGTTGTAATAATAGGAGGGTACAGAAGCTGTTGTTTCACAGTGTATCCTGTGTTAAGAAATCTGTGATGTTTTTTTGTTTTTTTTATTATAGATTAATTACAGTTATGGTTGGGTTTGGTGTAGTGAGGAGTGTAAATTAATTACATGCATTATTTTGTCAGTTTTAGAACAGAAATCATTAACTTTTACAGCTTTATTATTTGTTGAATTGTTAGGCTGTTTGCAAGTGATACAAAAAAAAAACACTCATGGAAGAGTACAGTACTGTTCATTTTGTGGTTTCTGTGATCCATAAGTAAAAATGTTACTTAGGTCCTTGAAAATAGTATATTCACTTTCCTTTGATAATTTAATGGTTTGTAAGACTGTTTATAATTCTGCAAAGCATATTTTACATTGAAAAGAATATTGGTAAAATAAAGACAACCTAGAGAATGAGTTTATGTGGAAACATTAGGTCCATGACCAGATTGTTAATAAAAATAACCATTAACCCTCTCCATGTGGGCCAAAGGCCACATTGTTACATTTTTTGACATTGACAAATTAATATCTCAACTTACCAATACTGCCAATCTGGAATATAAAATGAGAACCTTCCTTCTTTTCTGTTTGCTGAAATATCATTCATTTACTGAATCAGACATAGTGGCCCTACCTACCTCTTTCCATTTTTTAAGCACTTCCTCATATAAGTATCTGTGATATGTGAATAACTAACTGAATGCCCCAGATTTCAGTCTAGTGGTTTTCTCAGCCATTTTTAAGTATTCTGACATCAGCTCATTCTTTCAATACAAGACTTCAAATTGGTGAGTTGAGTCTCTAGTGTGTTCAAAATTTCATAATTCTTTACACCCTGATACAGCTTAGTTACTAAGCTTTATAAATTAGTGTAATTCTATGGTATTGATATTATAATTTATGATATTTTTGCTTGTTTTAAAAGTACATATAAAACTTAAAGAAAATTATTTATTTTCACATCCTCCAGGTGTGAAAGCTAACAAGGCTTAACAAATTATGGTAGGTTGCAAACAAGTACAGTTAGTAAGTAGAACAGATCATTGTAGTCTGTAATTCTTTATTTACTGTTCTGTGTTCTAAGAACTGATTTATACACAGTAATAATGTATTATAACTAAAATGTGTCTGTATTTTACAAAATACTACACCACTAAAACACAACTAAGATGGGTCACTTTGTAAAGACAGTTTTCTATTATAGGATACAGTAACATGCATGTCCGTGCACCAAGTCATTGTAACTTCTGTGACGTTAGATATACATGGCTGAAAATTCAAAATAATAAATATATTATGAAATTTGAACTATTTAGACTAAACATTTATTGTTTCTTTTTATATAACTTGCAGTGATTATAGAATGAAAAAGGTGTAATTTACATTTATTTCCAAATTTTTTGTGGTGGTCACAAGATAAGTCACATCTACTGAACCTGTACAGAGATTTGACAGTGAAAATAACAGATAAAATTAAAAAAAAAATTTTAAACTTAATTATTAATTATCTAGAGATTTATAAAGATTTTGCATGTGAAATTTGAAAATTTTATGATGCAAAAATAAAAAAGGCATGAGAAAAACATTGCTTAAGAAACCTTAATAGTTAATTTTAAAAAATTAATAATTTGAATATGAAAGCTTAGTAATAGCTACAAGATAATCTACCAATTTCATAAGCATACACTTGCTAACCTAAAGGTAATAACATGAAAACCAACAATCAAAAATGGCTATGAGGTCAGTCCTATGGACCAACCCATGCTGAAAGAGTTGAAGAAAAAATTTATCCCTTACTTGCAAAAATACCTCTTATGGAAGTACATTAGTTATTTAAATTGTCATTAAAAAGTGAATCTTTCACTTAATTATGTGGTTTCATTATTAATGAACCACATTATTATTTATAAACATGTGTCTGTTTATACTCTTTAGAGGTTAATATCAATATTAACATGTCTTTTGAAAGGTTAACTAAATTGGTGCATGGTATATATAGTAACTGATGTGTTTGTATCTATTTGTAGATCCAAAGACCTTTATTGAACAACCACTGTAGAAAACAGTTTCTTTATTGTAACTTATTATTACAAGAACTAAACATACATCAAAGGATACACACTGAGGAGGAACCATATAGTTGTTTTGTGTGTTCTAAAGAAGGTGACTACAAGGATAAACTTGAAATACATCACAGTGTACGTACTAGAGAGAAACCTTATAGGTGTTCACATTGTGGTGAAGAATTTGGAAGAAAAAGTCACCTGAATAGACATGAAAAACTCACACTTGCGATAAACGATACAGTTGTTCAGTGTGTGGTAAAGAAGTTAGAATAAATAGTCACTTAAAAATACATCTGAGGATACACATGTGAAGAACCATCTATTTGAAAAGTTTGTGGGAAAGAATTTGCAACAATAAGTGACCTGGAGACAAACCATATAACTGTGCAGCATATAGCAAGGAATTTGGAAAATAATTACTTAAATGGACATAAAAAGTTCATACTGGTGAAAAGGAACATAGTTGTGCAGTGTGTATGGAAAATAATGTGGAAATAATAATGTCTTAAAAAACTTAATCATACACTTTGGAGAAAGACTACATAGATATGAAGTGTGTGACAAATAATTTTTATGTATATATAAAAATCTCCAGTGAAATAATGTATACTTGTGCAATATGTGTGATAATGAGAACACATGAGGAACAGAATTGATAGAGTTACGTTGTGTGTGATAAAGTTTCACAGTAAAAGTCAACTTGAAAAGCACCAAAGTTATATAAAAGATTCCACATGTATTTGGAACATGACAGTGAGTTTAGAATTGAAAAATGACTTGAAAGTACACTGTCAGATACTCTAGAGAAACCCCCTAGATGTGTAGTGTGTAGCAAGGAATTGGAAGATGTAATTTCTTAGTAGTGTCATTACAAAATTTCACATTAATGTGAACAATGTTTGCGTGATCCGTGATAATAAAGTTGGAACTGTTGGTTACTTAAGATTGTACCAGAGAGAAAGTCTCATAGTTGTTTAGTATGTCAATAAATCTGTGTTTATGTTACAACATAAGAAGATGTTAGAGTTATATTAAATAATCATAGTTACATAGTTTTTTCAGAAACATTTATAGAAAGATATTAATTCAAATTGCGGTAAAGAGACATTCCTTTGACAGTAAATCTAATAATTAAAAAACAAAAAGTAGCATGAAATAATGCACACTGGAGAGAAATGATTCTTTTCTGGTCCCTGTCATACATGAATAAATAATCCAAACATCTTAAAAGATTGTTTGCTTTGTTTAATAACAAGTCCTAAAGAAACATTATCCGCTATGCATTCAGCCTTGTGGATCAGAACTTTGTATAACATATTCATCAGCCTAATCATTCACTATGCACTATTTGGAATACACAGTTACAAAATAATCAGATTCCTTGTACGTATTCTCAAATCATTAATATCAAATGAATTTAATGCTCTTTACTCATTCTCATTTGTTAAAGAGTTAGAAACCTATGCTGTCCTAAAGAATGTTTTATGTCTGGCTTTAATGTAACCTATATTCACAAACATTCCATTGAATGAGACCAACAACAGTTGCTTGAAAAAACATACTTTGGGTAAGTGGTGAAAAACAGTCATTACTAGGTGATATGTGCTGTAGTGTTCTTATCATATGACAAAATTGCTCAAGTGATTTTTATCAAAACATTGGACAGCAATTTGCATCAGAGAATTCACATTATTGTTCATAAAGCATATGGTAGCAGTACCCTTTCCATTAACAACATTTGAAAAACATTATTAACAACAACATTAATGTACCTGTGTAATATATATGAGTGTTTGAAACAGAGTGAGCCTAGTTTCATTACAGTATAAATCTGCATATCTTTCTTTCTAGGCCCGGCATGGCCGGGTGGGTTAAGGCGTTCAACTTGTAATCTGAGGGTCGCGGGTTCGAATCCCAGTCGCACCAAACATGCTCGCCCTTTCAGCTGTGGGAACGTTATAATGTGACGGTCAATCCCACTATTCGTTGGAAAAGAGTAGCCCAAGAGTTGGCGAGAGCAGTAATGACTAGCTGCCTTTCCTCTAGTCTTACACTTCCAAATTAGGGACGGCTAGCAGAGATAGCTCTTGAGTAGCTTTGTACGAAATTAAAAAACAAACAAACTTTCTTTCTGTTGTTTTTTTTTCAATGTATCCGTTTGGTGTATAAATGTTTTGCACAGTGTCTATTAGCCCCTCAGTGGCACAACTGTATGTCTGCGGACTCACATCGTTAGAAACCGAGTTTTGATATTCGAGGTGGGCAGAGCACAAATAGCCCATTCTGTAGCTTTCTGCTTAATTCTAAACAAACAATCAATCTATGTTGTGTATTTGCATTTTCGCATGAAAACAAAGTACTGCAGAAATTATTCTCACATGAAATAGCAGAATTTTGCTTGTATATAATTATAAATTGTCCACTAAATGGTGAAAATTGTTGATTATACTGTAGATAAATATATTCCTGTAGTAACTTTAAAACTAATCCACTGTAGTGTATTATATTCAGTGGAAAAAGTCAAGCCTATGCATTTGGTATTTTTCGATTTAATTATGTTTGTAAGTTTTATGAAATTACTTTGTGGCGTATATTACCTACATAGCCGCTTTGGGAGAAAATTAGGTATTGAGGAAGAAGTATTTCTATTTTAATCTTTTAGTTTGTTATTATAAATGCAGTAGAGTAAAATTATTGTACAATTATAAATGTATAGAAGTTAAAGAAGGACGATTATACACTGTAATGAAGTATCCTTGATGGGAAAATGAAGGTACTAATATGGTAAAGAAAGACGCCTGAGTACTTATAGTAAAGATTGGATTTGTATTGTGGTATGCAGATTAGAGAAAGTCAGTCTAATCAAATGGTAATGAAAAGTGACAGTCTCATTTGTTTTTAATTATCCAAGTCCATAGCCATAAATTTGACCTTTTTAAAACATACAGTTTTATTTGCACATGAAAGTTTATATAATTCGCTAATCTGTAATTTCATGAAGTCATCATCAACTAAGTATATCAGATGAAATGTAAACATGTTTTACTCTTCACAAGTACAACACCGGTAATATTCGATTTTCATGTAAAATAAAATGTTTTGCATAATTAAATAACCTGACATTCAATGGTGAATCCCATAAGGAGAATGATATTTGGTCTTAATGGCAGGGTGATCTCAAAAGCCACTATTCTAATCAGGATACTTTTAGTATTTCACCCAAACAATTTTGTTGTGATTACAGAATGATGATACACTGCTGGCCAAAATCTTAAGGCCAATGAACATAAAGAAAAAAATATGCATTTTGCATTGCTAGACTCAATCACTTATTTGAGTGGAGCTTCGAAAGATGAAAATAAGAAAAGGGAAAACAAAAAAAAATTAGCATTTGATAAGGAAAATGTGAACACTATGAAATTGGCCTAAATACTATCTGGTCAAAAGATTAAGGCCATACAAAAAGAAGTCCTAAACAGGGTAGGAAATGCCCAACAAGAGATCTCAGTAGTAAGTTGCACAACCGTCATTGCGAATAACTGCAAATATTCGCTTTGGCATGGTCGATATAAGTGTTTGCAGAAGGCTGGCTGGAATGTTATTCCAAGTGGTGAAGATGGCTTCAGGAAGGTCATACACTGTTTGGAGTTGACGTCCATTTTTATAGACTTCCCTTGCCATCTACCCCAAACATTTTCAATGGGGTTCAGTTCGGGCGAACACGCTGGATGGTCCAAAAGAATCACGTTATTCGCCATGGAAAAGTCCTTTGTCCTGCGGGCATTGTGTATTTCAGCATTGTCCTGCTGAAAGATCTACTCATTTCCACACAAGCGAGGGCCTTCAGTCAATAAGAATGCTCTCTCAAACATGCCTATGTAGCCAGCTGCTGTTTCACGCCCCTGTATAACATGAAGCTCCATTGTTACATGGAAGGAGAAAGCACCCAAGATCAAGATGGAACCTCCACTGTGTCGTGTAGAAAATGTCTCAGGTGGTATATCCTTATCGTGCCAATAACGTTAGAAGCCATATGGACCATCCAGGTTAATTTTTTTTTCATCAGAGAGCAAAACCTTCCACTTTTCTACGTTCCATGTTTGGTGCTTCTCAGCAAAGTTTAACGGAGCTGTTTCGTTGTGTGGAAGAAGGCGTGACCTTTGAAGAAGACGTTTACGGTTTTTAAAGCCTTTCTCTCGTAGATGCCATCTTATTGTTCTTGAGCTGCATTCTGCGTCCGTAAGGGCTTTATTCTGGTTCGACGATCGGCTGGGTTTTTGCCAGACAACCCGTCAGATACTCCTACTCAACGCCGGCGAAATTTTCTTGTGTCTATCACTTGAAATTTTCGTTCCGTATTCCTCAGGGTCTTTTAAGAAATTTGCAACAGCAGTTTTACTACGCCCAATCTCACCAGCGATAGCATGTTGAGAGAGACCTTGCTTTTGCAGCTCGACGATTCTGCCACGTTCAAACTCTGTCAACTGTTTAAACTTTGCCATGTTTTTATCCAGTGTACCTCAGGAGATGTCAGTGTGAGATGGTGACAACGCTAATGCTTAAACACAAATGACTAAATTTCATTACGTGTTTACCGATCGTTTCAGTATGGTTTTTAACTTTTAACCGGCTAGTATTTAGGTTAGTTTCATAATGTTCACATTTTCCCTATTAAATGCTAAAAAATTTATTATTTTTATTTTTCCTTTCTTATTTTCATTTTTCGAAGCTCTACTCAAATAAGTGGTTGAGTCTAACAACGCAAAATGCATATTTTCTCTTTATGTTCATTGGTTTTAAGATTTTGGCCAGCAGTGTTTTGGTGAAATGTCTTAAACTGGGTTTCACCAAGATGATAAATTATTTATAATGCCATGAGGAATTCCTTATTTTCTCTTTACAATAAAATACTAGTTAAGCAACAATAGAAACTGAAGAGTTGTTGTAGCAAAAATTTTCATTCACTTAAAGCTTTTGATTATAAGGCCTTGCAAAGACCATTTGGAGGGAAGAGGCTCAGATCCAAAAAATATATAGTAGTAGTCGGTGAAGGGAAAGGAGAAGAACATGATTATTCGTCATAACTCGGTAAAAAGAGGAAAAATGTTTTTTTGAAATAATAACATTGCTAAATTTGTCGTCTATAGATATCTAGTACAGTATTTGTAATGCATTATTGAGGAAATAGGTGTAATGATTTGTGTGCTGTTGTTTTTATTTCAACTATTTATATAATTTTTGTCACAAATTATAAAATAAATCCAAATGAATTTTATTATACTGATATTTTTTAAAAATTCTTTTCATCTATTTCGGTTAGGAACGTTAAATGTTTGGAAGTGCAGATGCATAAATATCATTCTTCTCCACCCATTGTCCCCTAAGAAAAAAGACATAAAGCGCCGTCTTTTGTTCAATGACAACAAGTGATGAAGTGAGATGTATATTTTTCTTGGACACATAATAAACACCAAAGAAAAAGAAAAGATATTTATCTTAAGTTTTCCCCGTGAGCTAAAATCCAATGCATTTTTCATTTTATACAAATTTAACACTAACTTTTAAGTTAAAAATTAGATTTAGGTCATCTTGGCCCAAATAAATTTCAGTCAAAAACAAAATTTTTCATACTTCTAGTTTAGATGGAAATGGACATAAGCTGTGAATTGAGATCGCCTTGTCATTGTGCTCCCCCCAGTGGCTCAGCGGAATGTCTGCGGACTTACAACGCTAAAAACCGGTTTTCGATACCCGTGGTGGGCAGAGCACAGATAGCCCATTGTGTAGCTTTGTGCTTAATTCAAAACAACACCAACCCTTGTCATTGCAATTGGTTGGCTTTGAAAGTTCAACATGTAACAATGGCAGCTGCTGCGCAAGCCGAAAGTCATGTGGTTTTCAATTTAGTGTTATTTATCTATATGCTAAAGCCAATAGATGGTGCAATACACGTTTGCACCATGAACAACGAGGCAATGTAAACTAAAATACTACACCTACTTCATACTCATTGTGTTAACGTTATGGAAGATGTGTATGCTGTTGCATTCCAGCGGTTGTAATTTACGGTATACTAGCTAAAAACTGATCAATACTTTTAGCTAAAAAAATTAACGTATCCTAGAGATTAAATGAAAAACCAAGGAAGAAAGATAAAATATTAAGATAACGAGAAGATAATTGTATTAAGAGATGAACTGAGAGATGAATCCTGGATCCAAAATGAATCTTCAAAATCTAGCTAAGAAGCAAACCATAAATACAATAAAATAGCTTTTAGAGAAGCATATAAGACTAATCCAGAAAAATAAAGCAGCTTTTAGCCAAGCTAATTATGACCAGTTATATACTAATGTTATTGTAACACATTAAATTTCCTTAATTATCGACTCGACTATTTCTAGAAAACGTTGATGACATGAGAGAAAAGCAACTTTAACGGTATGAAATTAAAGAAGTAAACGTTCACAGTTTGTTTAACATATTTGGATGAAATATACAAAGGATGAGTCAGTGCCATAAGAAATTGCCATAAATAACACTATCAGGTCGAATGGCAGAGAGAGCATTTTATTTAATAGTATTAGCTTGTGCATTAAAAAATAAATAAAAACGTATGGTGTCAGTCAAATAAATTACTTAATACAAGTATTGGCCTGGCATGGCCAAGCGCGTAAGGCGTGCGACTCGTAATTCTAGAGTCACGGGTTCGCGCCAAACATGCTCGCCCTCCCAGCCGTGGGGGCGTTATATGTGACGGTCAATCCCACTATTCGTTGGTAAAAGAGTAGCCCAAGAGTTGGCGGTGGGTGGTGATGACTAGCTGCCTTTCCTCTAGTCTTACACTGCTAAACTGGGGACGGCTCGGTGCAGTGGGCTAACAACCTACTCACTTAAATACTTGTTGAAGAATCCGCAAGCGATTGCGGCCCTATGTTCCAAGATGGAATCTAATGGTGATAACCAAACTAACTAACTAATACAAGTATTAGTTTTTAGTTGATGTACTGATAAAAATTTATATCTTCGATATATATATAAAGCATAAAAGTATGTCTGTCTGTCTGTTTGTTTCTCCGTTCATTATCTATCTATTTCCAGTTCGCTCGACAAAACTCAAACAAAATTTGTGAGATGATAGTTTGGAAGAAGAAGGATGATATTAATAAAGGGGACATGACCTCATTTACCCCCGATAATTGATGTTATTGGCCATTTATTATTTTTGACATAAATAAACATTAAATACATTAATAGATGGCGCAACGTCTTAAAAAATAAATTATCAATAACGCTGTTAATGATCTTCATCTATTTAATAGCATGAAACTGAAGTTGGAATGTGTGTTTGTGGGTCTAAAATGTTTCATCTTTATTATCAAAGATGTCTCATGTTGTTCCACACTTCGATGGTAGTTGTAAGTAAGTGGTATAATATATATCTCTGTGTGTAATTGGTGTTATTTTATGCTTTCCGAAATAGTAAACTACACCTCTATCTCAGTGTGTCAAGATGCCTAAACGAGTTTTGAAATCATTGTTTTCACGGAAATCAAAAGTAGCCAAGAGAATGAAAGAGAGAAGATTGCGAGAAACTGCAACAGAAACTGCCGTAAGACGGGCTCAAGATAGAGAAAGAATAGCTAGAAGGAGAGCTCAAGAGACACATGAAGAAACCGCTGCGAGACAGAGACAAAATAGGGAAATGATAGCTAGAAGAAGAGCACGGGAGACAGCTGACGAAACTGCTGCAAGACAAGCTCGAGATAGGGAAAGGAAAGCTCGAAGAAGGGCACAGGAGACAGCTGATGAAAAAGCTACAAGACAAGCTCGAGATAGGGAAAGGATAGCTAGGAGAAGAGCACAAGAGAAAGCTGATGAAATTGTTGCCACACAAGAAAGAAATCGTACTAGAAAACCACCATCATCTCTTAATGTACTCCTTCAGGGAAATAACGAAGAGTCTGTGAACCTTCTAACCAATATTAGAAAATATAACAGTGTTTTCCAAATGACCTCTTGTGGAGCTGGAACCATCATCACAGAACCAGGATACCAAACTCTTGGTGAGGTAACAATGAATCCTGTATTAATATGTTATAATAGATTGTATTACATTTAAAATGATTTTGTTATTTATTGTAGCATCCACCCCTACATTTTTTTCAAAGTTCATAATGTGAACGAAGGACAGGTATCTCAGCTTGTAGTAAATATTTCATGCTTGGATATGGCTATACTACATGGCTGGAATGAGCTAGAGGTCAAAATGCCAATTAATTATTATTTTTCTGTGCAATACGTGTAACTTATTTACATAAATTATTTGATAGAGTGTTTAGGCAGAATATTCATGATAAAACTTTGTAGAATGGGTAGAATGGATGGCAACTGCCTGTTGTGGAGACACAAGTGTAGAGGACAACGTTTCAGTAGACAGAAGACTTTTGAAACGTTGTCTTCTTCATAACAGACAGATTCTGTCTGTTCTACAAAGTTTTATTATTTACATACACATTGTGCAAAGCAAGTCATTGATTGGTTCATAGGTTAAAGGACAAATGCTATTATTGACCAGTTCAGGACTTCTTCAGCAAATAACTTCTAGAATATTTTTTTTTTAAACTGCAACTAAAGATAATGTAAGTATTCTAAAATGTTGCACAGTTATAACAAACCAGTTATTTTAATATAAGAAAATACAATAATAAGAGGAATTTTGGTTTTTAATATTCATCTCTTTACATGACATAGCAGAATAAAATTTGTGCAGCATAAGTAACCCATTTCAATTTTAAGAAATGATTAAGAAGTCCTTAAAAATAAGTATCTTTTTGTCATTATTTTGTGTTTGTTCAGAAAAATATCATTACAATTGAACTTTTACATTTTAATGTGATAACAATCTTCAGATGAGTTTTTAGTATGTTGATTATAACATAGTAAGTATGAAAAGATATTGTATTAAGCTTTAAACATTTAATATTAAACTTGGTAACAGTCATGTCAAATGTGTTAGTTATGAAAAACAAAAATTATATGCAGGTGACTTTTTTTTTACTCCTTGAAGTAAACCAAGTTATTTGGTCTTCAGTAATAGAAAATATTTAAAACAAGTTAGTGTAATTTTTCTCGTATTCAACACGTACAAGGTAATACTGTGTGTAAATAAAGACGTTTTAAGAGTGGGCAAAGTTCCATTGTTATAGACCCTAATTCTTTACATCTCAAACTAAATTTTCTTAAATGTTAAGTATTAGGTAGTTTATATCATGTTAAAATGTTCTGTAATATAACAAAATGTTGTCATAAAAATGTGTTAGGTCTTAAATATTAATAGTCAAACTATAAACTGAAGTTTTTCTGATTGCTTTGAATCATCATTTAGAAACATCTAAAATATTTGAAGATAAATTTAGGTTATAAGTACAGCCATAACAGGTGTAAAATTTTAAAGATATATAAAAAATAACATGTTTCAGAAGTTTTAATGATAAAAACATCATGATAACAAAAAGTAGGAAGACTTGATGTAAATGCCCTTTTAGAAAATTTGAAGTTAAATTATTCATTTTTAGGCTTCAGGTGAGTGTGAAATGAATGTCAGTGATGCAGTAATGGAGGTTTTAGAAATAAAAATGGAACCATTTTATGATGAAGAACAACAAAATGCTCTATTGAATCTGGAACTAACAGAAAATGAAGAAAAAACTATAACACCATCTAGTGGTAAGTAAATATTTTATAATCTTTCATATTCTTACTGACTGTTCTCACCACTGTACCTAATGTTGTTTTTAAATGTAGTAACATTCTACATTCTTCTTGGTTGATTAAAATTTTATTTTGTGTAGAATAAAGCCATCAGCTCACTTGATATGTATGTTTAACAGTAACAACATCACTGTATTAGCAGTAGGGTCGAAAAGGTCTTAATGATGTTTGTGATTAATTTCTCAACATCACTGAGTCTTAATTTCATGATTTAAATGATGTTCAACACTGCTGATTGGCAATATAGATAATAAAACATTAAACAAGACACAATAGCAACAATAATTAATTCTACAGAGAGGTTACAGTCTATACTACTGACTTCTGTTCAACAATATACAAATACAGATTATAATCAAGAGATAATAAAGAAGACAGAATTGAAAACAAACTTGGAAAGGATTCAAAATACTTTTAAAAGATTTCTGTCACTGCTGTGATTATTATCAAATGGTGAAACTTTGAGCATCTAGTTTGTTATGCATTTCATGCAAATATAGGTGAGGGTTATCTACACTAGCTATCCCTAATTTAGCAGTGAAAGACTTGAGAGAAGCTAGCTAGTCAACACCACCCACTACCTATTCATTTGTGGTGGTTTACAGATTGTGAGTGTGCATATATGCTGTACATGTCATGACACACACTCTGTAATCATTTGGGTGATGTAGTTGGAGTTGTGGATGAATTGATAATTTAGTTAATTAATTAATTATCTGGTGAAGTTTAGTATAGAAAATTGCTTCCACTAGGATGTGATTCACTGTGCTGTTGTTCTATTTCTTGCACTTATAATTATAGTAAATCTGTTTGTTACATAGGTAGAACCATTCAGCAATGTCAGTCAGCCAGTGAAGTTGAGAAATTTGTAGTTTGTATCTGTTCTGCCAACTTTCTGAAGTGGTTCTAAGACTTGTAATTTTGTGTGTGGTTTTATTTATCACTTAAGGGTGTTTCTCAAATACTTTTGAAGATTTATTATTTGGTTGGAAAAGGTGTATGTCAGTAAATAATATGCATTGCATTTCCACCCTTTTCCTGGTATAAGAACTAATATACTTGTATGTATTTTGAATTTCATATTGTCAATTTTTGTTTTCTAACTGAGTAGTTATGTACTACAAGGTCAAGCTTTTATTCCTTTATTGTGGTATTTATGGACATTTATGATGCAGTGGGTGCCTTGTTGACTTTTATAGTTTAAACAAATGAGAAAAAAAAACTTTCAGGACATGTTTAGATGTGTAGCCCATGAAGTTTCAAAGCTGAGATGCAACATTCATATTACATGAAACTGTGGTTGAAAAAAAAAAAATTGGTTAAATATAGAAAATGCTATACTTATTTTAAGTTACATAGACTTATTATCACTGTTTTGTTTAAAACTGTGTGACTTCCAGGGTATTATGAATGCCATATTATGCTTAAAAAGAAATCAGGAAATTCTTATCCAACAATGATTTTGTTGGGATCTTGTAAAATCAATCCAAAATCAAATTTGTATGTTATTTTAACCTTTTAATTACAAGATTAAATAAATAAAAGTTATAATGAATTAATCTCAGCTTTCTTGTTTTGATATTTTATGTATGAAAAAATAACTACAAATTGATTTTCACCAATTATTTTAATTCAGTGTTGCAGTTTTTACCTTAAAGGCAAAATGTAACAATCCAGGTGTTATAAAGTTAATATGGATAAAAATCTGTTTATCTGTACTCTGGTAATTTAATAATAAGGTTTTTTTATTATTATGTTATGATTTTTAAATCACGACTGTATGTTCCATTAAAGATAGATGTATTATTAATACTTTTAGCAACTGTGGAAGCTTTGTCCTTATGTGATAGAGGTTCACATGCTGTCTGTGGGTCTGTTGTAGCCAAAGGTGGACAAGAAAATAACTGTAGTGAAGTAACAGGAAAGACTGAGGTAACTTGTAGAATAAAAACTTTACAGTTTTCTGTTTTGGGGAAGATGGCTGCATTCATACAATGGTAACAGAACATATGTTTGTTATTGTGGACATAATAATAATTTTCTAAAATTAAATTTCTTACATTGCTTTTAATCAAAGATGTGTCTGAGCTCTGAATTCTCCGATGTCAATAATAAGCTTCCAGAGCTTCCAAATAATTAGAAAAACTAAGCATAATTACAAATCACTTTATTACACATGAGGCTCCTGTTTATTTGACTTACTGACATAAACTTATATGAAAATCCCCTCCCCTCTCTCTCTAACTCTACTGAGTTTATGGACATATTTTAACCAATAGGAAGAGTAGATTCTCTTTGTACAAGTTTTATTAGAACAAATGTTTTAGATTAACAGTTTGCTGTAGTTTCTTAGTAAGAAAATTTTGTAATCTTGCTCAGAACATGTAATAAATGTTTTTGTGTTTTAGGATATTTGTTTGAAAGCTACATGAATTATTTTTTGACACCCAGATTTGTGAGATTTGGTGATCCTTAGGCTGTGAGAACAAAATTATATACAAACATCATATACTCTTCATGAAACAGCTAATGTTTTTTTTTTTTTTCTGATTTTGTGCTTTTGATGGAGAATAAACTTCTCTTGTACTCCAAGATACAGTGAATAAAAGTAAATAATGTTAAAAGCTATTAAGTTAAAACTAAGAAACTAAGTAACCTGAAGTAGAATATGCATTCAAAGAATTAAAAAGGTATTATTCCTTTTATTTCATATTTTTTAACATTTCATGTCATTCAGTTAATATTAGGGTTGAGAAAATAAGAGATAAAATACAAAGATTTATTAACAAAAATATTAATATTAAAATATTCTTGAGGCTTTTTTTTATTGAAATAAAAAACTGTTTGATGAAACAAGTATTCTAAAACATGACATGAAAGCCACATTTCAGAGAGATTGACTCAGTAACAGTTTGGGAAATCCACACACAAAATGTTTGTAAAGATAATTTGCTGACAGTGATTTTCTTATGTGCAACAAACTTGTAAAAAAACTTCCCTAAATTCATTAAGATATACTTAGTAAATACAGAATTATAATAAATATTATTATGTGTATCATCACTGACACAGAGATTGATATATTATACCAACAAAGAACTTAGTGTTAAAGATTACTTTTAATATCTACTGGTGTAAAGAGATTCCTAAAATTCCTTTGCTTATTTTGCAGTAAGTAGACTTTGGAAATATTTCTAGATAATATACCCATTATGTACTAAATGAATTTTTAGATAATATACACATGTAAAATTTATTTCTGATAAAATACATCCAGTGTTGATTCAGTGCTGCCCTCTATATGCATACTTTTTCCTCAGCATAGAAAATGACTAGATGTTAATCCACAGTATGTTGAGGAACAACAAACAGATAAGAATACAAATCTAGAGAAGGGTGAGAAGCTATTTGAAGGCACCCTTGGTCAAAAAGAAATGCTGAAAGGAAACAGAATCATCTTTTGGAGGGAAAAAATGTGAACAGTAGATTAAAGGTTGGAGGAAAAAGGAAGGGTAGATCCAACAGATAAAACCTGTAGTCCTCAAGTATGAACTACAAATGTATACCATGGAATTGCAAATCAAACCAGTTGGGCCCCCACCATTTTTATAATTGTCACTGATGAGACTGTTAGTGGATGGTAAAAGAGGAACAGGACAGAAGAACAGAGAGTAAAAAGAATTTGGGACAAATGGAAGTGGAGAAGGAGCTTGGGAAAGATAGGACATAAGGGAAGTTAAGGAAAAGTTTTGCCATATAGTCTTGGGCATCCTGTTGGTGGAAGATTATTGTATGTTTATTTGTCTGCAGTGTGGAAACATGAGACCAAGTTGGTGTCTTGAGTCTAGTGGTGAAGAAACACTCTTGCATATGGATTGCAGCACTGAATCAGTAAAGCTACATGCGAGTTGAAATAAGTATCTATCAGATGTACACTTTTAGTTTTGGAAAATGTTAACATTTATATGCGAGGAAATTATTCATTGATGAAAGGGGATTTTCCATCAAACTAACTTGATATACATCACAGAATGTTTGTACAGAGAACTGTACAAGTAAATTTATGAAATGGGAAGCTTTGTGTGTTTGACTTATCAGTAAAAGTGTTAATACCCATACCAGCTGTTCTGAGATACATTTTTATTTGAAGTGGGTTTCTCATCATCAAGTATCTTGTTTGATATTGATCCATCTAATGTGATCCTTATATTTCAGAACACTTTGGTCAAAGTGAAAACTGAACCTCCTGACTTACAAGAAGATGAGGCTGTTTTAGGATACAGTGAGAATAACAATGATTATATAGGTATTTCAAAAGATGAAGTTCTTGGAATGGGAAAGGAAAATTAATTTCCAGAAGGGATGCATCAACTTGACTCTGAGGTAGAATGTGCATCTGGTAAGTAAAAACATACATTCAAGAATCTGGGTTCAAAATTTTTTTTTAAGAAATTAAAGTTTAATAATTGACACAGAATTAACTCTTAAGTTTAAATATTATATTTGATAATACTCTCATCCAAGTGTCCTTTAATAAATGTTCCCAAATATAACATCAGAAAAGAACTATACTTGATTGATGGGATTACCCGAGTTACAGAAATACAATGTGAATTTTAAGTTTAGTGATAAAGTCTGTTAGTTAAAGATCAATTGAAGTTGGAGTTGTGCATCAATGCATTGTTATAATAGGTGGATGCAGAAGCTGTGATTTAACAGTATAACCTGTAGTTAACAGTTTTGTTTTTTTTTTTATCTTTCTTGTGGCTTAATTACAATTATGATGAGATTATAAATTATTTGGTACAATAATGAGTATAGATTAATTTCACTTATTATTTTGTCAATTTTAAATCAGCAGCAGTTAAGTTGTGTAGATTTAGTATTTATTATCTAATGAGGTTTTGGACTGTTGGTAAATAATACAAAAAAAACCTAATTGAGAAATGTTATTTGGGTCTTTGAAAATGGCAAAACTATAATTTTCGTACCTTCAATAATATAATGGTGTATAAAACTGTTTACAATTCTGGAAATGTAATTTTACATGAAAATAAAAATATACTGATAAAATAATTACCCTAGAGTTTGAGCTAATACAAAACAATACCTACACCATTAGGCGACTAACAAATATAACCATTAAAGAAATAATGTATACTAAGTTGCACAGTTTATTGCTTTCAGAAATAGAGCTTATGGAAACATGTTAATTATTTGAATTGTCATTTAAAAAATTAAACTTGCACTTAACTGTATATATCTGTTTATACTTTTTAGAGGTTAATATCAATATTTTTATTTGCATGTTTAGTTAGAGAATTTGAAAGTGTTTTTAAAATGTTAGTCAGGTTAATGTATGATGTGTATATTAACTGATATAATGTGTCCTTTTATTTTTTAGATCCAGACACTTCCAGAAACAACCATTATGGAAGATTGTTTTCTGGTTGTAATTAACTGATATGAGAAACACCTGATAGAAAAAACAGAAGTTTTAAGAACCTAAGCTCTGAAGAAGAATTTAACAAAATGTTTTCTATAGAAAATAACATGAAAATATGTGACATTGTCTGCAACGGAGATGAAACATATAGTTGTGTTTTGTGGGGTAAGGCATTTAATGAAAGTAGCGAACTAAATTCACATCTGAGGACACATACTGAAGAGAAACCATATAGTTGTTTTGTAAGTTCTAAACAGGGCAACTGTGAGGATAAACAAATAAGAGGATTCACAATTGGGAAAAAACATTGAATGTGTAGCATGTGATAAAACATTTTGGAAAAAAGGCCTAAAATACTTCAGTACAAACACCATTTATAAAAACCATTTAGCTGTTTAGTGTGTGGCAAATAATTTGGAAGAAAAAGTAATTTAAATGTATACTTGAGAGTACATAATAGGGAGAAATGGGACAGTTACACTGCGTGTGTAATAAAAACAATTTTAAGATGATATTAACTAAAAAGAAAATATCCTTGCTGAAGAAAAAAATTCAATTTGTAAAGTGTCTAAAGATTTTAAAGAAACAATAATCTGAAACTATTTGTGATGGTACACACTAGGAAGTGATTAGGTCCTAGTGTTGTGTTATCAAGAAATAGATAGTCTTAACTTCTAGAAAGACTCTGCATCTGAAGTAAGTTGTACAGTTGCGAAGTTTATGGTAACAATTTGGGAGAAGTTGTTACATGAAAAGTAATGGAGTAATAGGAGATTCAAAAAGAGATATTTGCACATATTGTGATTTTTATCTATGAAGTAACATTTAATCACTCAGATTGATTATTATGTGGCTAAATAATTAAAAGAAATGAAATTTTAGACAAGATTTTACATTATTAAAGCACACTAATCAGGTTTATGTTCTGCATTACTTACAAACAAGAGTTTGGAGTTAGTTGACAGTATGGATTCCCTTGAGTCTGTAAGTTTGAAGTTAGTGATGATTGTGCATTGTGGTAGCCATTGTGTAGTTTTCTATGAAAACTGCTTAAAAAATAGTTGTTAGCCTAAACTTGTTTCATGAAATAACATTTTAATACAACCAGAAATTCCATATATATCTTACCTGAAATAATTTCACTTTATGTGTAACATACGATGGCTCTAAATACTGACATACATCAGATGTATATTGAGATCTGCTAACTATGTTAGGAGGTTTTAATTATTTAAACACTGATGGTAATACTTTGTTATACATATTCAGTGATGAATGTTTAAATAATGTACTGACTTTAACCCCTTGCTGTTTCTCATGTGTAATGCCTTTGAGACATAAATTTTAATTATATTATCATATTAGTTTTTAAGAAAATTGACTTTTATACTTTGATAGGGCTATGGATTAATTTCAGTCTTCATTCATTGTACACAACAGTAACGGATAAGATTGTGGCTTTAAAAGTGTTGGAGTAAAATAATATTCACTGTTGACAGCAAAAGATTTGTCATGATCAGCTTGACCACTGTCATTAATGCTATAGAAGCCTGTAGACATTAAACTGCAGCGATACCAGAATGAGTGAAGTGTTTTAATAGTACATTTTTAACAGATGGTGGTTCTAGTATTGAAGATTGATGTGTTAATATACAGTAGATTTCCATTAAAAATAACCATGTTTCTCTTTTTCCTCTCCCTCTGAACTGAGGTGCTGATTGTGAATTATACAGTGCTTGATATGAACTTCCATATTTTTCAGCCTGAACAGTCTCTTGTGGAAGACATGGCTGTGAGGAGGAGTCTGCATTTGAGATAAAGATACTGTAAAAGGACATAGAAGAATTATATCCTAGCCTAAGGGTTCTTGCCTTTAATACTGGAAGTTATGTTAACATTATCAGTCTGACTTCATAACTAGGACATTTAACAACAAATAGGAAAGACCTCAGGACTGCTACAGGCTCAGGAGCTTATGATGAAAGTGGGTTGTGATGGTAGCAAACAGTTTAAATGTATTTGGACTTAATGTTTCAGTCTGTATAAAACCACAAGGTGAATGTTAACCAGCTATGTTTCAGTCACTTTTAGTCTGAGAAAAGCTTGAAATGTGTAAGGTTAATGATAATAAGTAGGTTGAGCTGAGACAGCATAAGTTTCAAAGTTCAGCAAATTGTCTTGAGACTAGACAACATAAAGATGACCAGGACTCTGTGTGTCTAGTGAGGTGGTCATGTGATGCATCAAGTAAAGATCTAGTCACTAAAGTTGTGGCAGAGCACAGCATTAACAGATATCTCTGTTCAGTATGTCACTGCATTTTGTAGTAGTCATTAGAATGATGTGTTAATATTTGAAGGTGCACATATCCCTTACAGTATTAAAGAGGATAATAATAGACACTGTTAATGTTTCATCCCCACTGTGCCAGAGATGATAGTAGCAGGTACCTTCCTGTGTAACCACTATATAGTGGTGGTAAAGTCAAACAGGTTAACTTTCAAAGGTTCTCCCAAGAATGTGAACTTGGAAATAGACATTTCAATGCTTGATATTGATCTTTTGTGGTCTGATGTATAATGCTGAAGAACACTTAATGTTGGAACATTTTTTTAATGACTTGGACAGTGACTTGTTAAAGTTTCTATCAGAAGACATAACAGTTACGGTTAATCAGGAAGTTTTTGTGAAGAATTTCACAGAGTAGCTATTTAATGAACTTGTTCCTTGAGAACATAGTTTTTTTACATATATGATTAACTGAAATTTCCTTCTTAAGATTTATCAGCTGAAGATAGTGAAGAAGTTCTGATCCACAAGTGGCTAGTGTATTGATATTTGTGTCATCACATGAGTCTTGGAAGTCATTTTTTTGGCAGTTCTTTCCAAATTGGTTATATTAGATTAGATGCTATAGCAGGAAAAATAACCAAAAGTAGTTGCTTATTCTGCTTTTAAACACATTCTGGAATTGGTTATGGCTCTCAAGATTAGGAAGAAAAGGCAGTAAGCAGATATACTTCTGCATCTGTTTACAATGGTGATGACATATGCTATCTTGTTCATTAGCTCTGTGCTGTTTTTTGTAGGTGTTAAGTACACGATGCCCCTAACATACCCCCCAAAGAAAGAAGTTTAGTGGAGTGATATGTAAAGAATGTGGAGGCAACAGAATTTACTCACCATGCAAGCTAAATGATGCATTAGATCTTTTCTTGCATGGTTGCCATTTTACAAGGTAACATCATTCTGTTGAGAAAACTCGTGTCAGAATATGTGTTTGAGTTGGGCTACAAGATTTGTAAACAACATGATGTATTTTTTCAGCTATTTAAATATTAAATTTTAAAGTAGGAATGATAATTTGGACCACCTTGTATATAAATAAATCTTCACTGCATCATATGACATGTCTGATCTCTGAATCCCTAGTTTAAGACTTTTTTCAAATCTTACATAGATAATTAGAAATACTTGCAATACTGCAAAGCCAGAATAAAAATGTGAACATCAAATCTTGCTTTACTAAAATATCACTGTATTTTTTACATCTGCATGAGATACCCTCCCACCTCTCTCTGTATTTTAAAACATGTTTATAAATTTCTGTGACAGTGTTATTAGACATATTTATAGTCAACTGAAAGAAAATATCTTTCTTTGTAAGATTTTGTATATAGTTATTTCATTTTGCTTGTCATAAATACACACTGCTCAACATCCATTGTATGTTATGATGCTTTTTCAGATCTGAGTAGCTAATGGAACTTCTTTAACCCACTTTTAGCTTAGATAAAAAGCCATTCAAATTATAGTAGTTTGAGACATCCTGTTGTTGTATCTAACATTTCATGTTATAAAATGCATATTTGTAAACAGTAGGTATTATTTTTTATTTTGTAGACAGCCAACAGAGTGTGAAAAAAGTAATATTATCCAAGTATGTTCTCAAAGTCAAATTAATGATAAATTTCTTGATTTTCATGTGTATTTATTATTATTATTATATATTTTAAACAAAACTAAGATGTAAAAATTATGAACTTGTTAAGTTAGAAAACAAAAAAAAATGTAATTGAAAAAAAATATTTAAAAAATTTCTTGTGATACTAGCTAATATAATTCAGTTTGAGGCGACATGATAATAAATTGTTTGTTTATGCTACACTGTCTCAGACTTCATGAAATGTGAAACCTCTGAAATTCACGGGGTAAAGCAGTAAACTAAAAAACAAAATGTGAAAGGAGTTAAAGATATTAGGACAAATAATCTGCTACAGTCAGTATATTTAATATTTGAGGACTTACAATGTTAAAAACCAATATTCACAGTGGGCAGAGCTCAGACAGCTAATCATTCAGCTTTGTGCTTAACTACATACATATTTTACAACTTTTCATTTCACTTGGCATTGATGACATAACAGCATTGGGTAGAAAAATTGAGAAATAAACAAAGTTTTGCCAAAAAAGAAATTTTTTGTAATGATTTAGGAGATTCTAGAAGTTATTCAGATGAAGTGTGAAAACTTGTGTTTCATTCTTGCAAGTCTAGGTTTGAAAAACATTTAAACTGAATAATACTATAATGTCTTATTATGGTTAGTGGATAGTTCCCATAAGGTTGTAGTATTTGACTCTGTGGCTACTTATGGTTTGTTTTGAACTTCACGCAAAGCTACATGAGGGTTATCTGTGCTAGCCTTTACCACCCACTGCCAACTCTTGGGCTACTCTTTTACTAATGAATAGTGGGATTGACCATCACATTATAAAGGCCTCACAACTGAAAGGGTGAGCATGTTTAGTGCAACAGGGACTCGAACCCGCAACCCTCAGATGATGAGTCGAATGCCTTAACCAACTGGCCTTATGTAAAGAATTTTGTATGGTTTTGTGTATCCATCCCTTCCTTGATTCTATTATTTTTTGGCATTTCCATCCTTACATCATCCTTGTTTTTTTCAAAACAGTGTTTATTACGTTTGCTCTCTTTCTCTAAAAATGCCAATGAATATTTTATAATGAAGGTTAGTAGCTGTGAAGGCAGCAGTTTCAGCCTAGTTGTATTGCTGGACATAATGTGTTCAAATTAGTGAAATACTATACTGCTTCTGTACCCCCCAAGCTAAAATACAAATACTTTGGTGTATAAATCATCTCAACAACTTCAAGCATTGATGAATTAACCCTTCTGATGTCAGAATCAGAATGATCAGTAGAACATTTGGCTATTATGCTATTTGCTGGTTTTCTATCTTAGTGAAATTTCTTGAATAAATTGAAAATTTTAATAGCTTTTGAAAACCTATGTTATGTATTTATAAGGCTTGGATTGTTATAAGAGACTATGATTAGCAATACTTAATATGCACAGGCCATTTTTTTCCTGGCCTCTTCCCACACACTAAGCACTAGTGTACTTGGTGATATTGAAGAATATGTAGACTTCATTGAACATATTAAAACAATTTTAAATAATAGCCAAGGAGGTGGGTAAAGGTTCACTCTGTACCTGTGTCTTCCAGGTCTCATTACAACCAAAAGAAAGCAGGTCCACCATTACACCTGACCTTCCTAGGTCTTACACCAGATATACATGCTAGTCCATATTAGACACTGGACCATAATTCTACACTTCAAATGTGTTGATAAGGGTAAAGGTATGTATTTTGTATGGGCAGCCTTTGGAACACGTCCTCTTCAGATGTGGTAGATCCAAAAGAATGTGAAGAGAGCTTAATGAATACTCAGGGTAGGTTTGATTGTTAATTGTTGTTAAACACAAAAAACACAGTGGACTGTGTGTTCTGTGCTTACCACGAATATAGAAACTATTCCCACTGTTACAAGTCTGGACTTAATACTATATCACTGGGGAGCAAGCAGGTAGATGCTGGAATAAAAGGAAAAACCCATATATGCCAAGGGGCTTCTTTTGTCCCTTAAATGTGTGTGTGTGTGTGTGTATATATATATATATATATATATATATATTATGCTTTCTCAGTGTTTCTTCTGAATGTCTAAGGGATTGTAACACTAAAAATTTATTTTTGATATGGTGGGCAAATCATAGATAGTTGACTGAGTAGCAGCTTTGTGTTTAATAACAAACAAAAGTAAGTTATGCTAAATAATTATATTTATAAAAGCTAATATACATATATATAATTATTATTGAAACCATTATATACCAAATAAATATCCATTAAATACGAATTGAATTAAGTTATAAAAACCTAAACTAAATAATAGCTCATCTAAAGGCAAAAAATGTAACAACTGAAAATAAGAAACTCGCACATTTTGCTTCAGATTCAAGTTATACGGCCAGTTGGCTAGGATGCTTAAGTCTCAATTCGAGGGTCACGTGTTTAAACCCACATCCCATCAAACATTCTCGACCTTTCAGCTGTGGGGGCGGTATAGTGCCCGATCAATCCCATTATTCATGAGTAAAAGAGTAATATTTAAATCCAGGGATCACTTCCCCATGGTGGACACAGTAGATAGCCCAATGTGGCTTTGGCTTAAAAGAAAAACAAACAATCAAACCAATATATAAAAGTAAAGGTTCTGATAAATATACGAAGTAAAAGTTTATACATAATTATGTCGCCAAAAGAAATGAATTAATTATCAATTTGGTTTCAAAAATTGATAAAAAAAAATCAGAAATTAATTATGGCTCATCTAAAAAAACAAGTGAGAAATTTATTATATGCTAGCATATCACATGCCTCTTATGTGCATTTAATTAGACATGCCTGGTATGGCCAGGTGGTTAGGGTGCTCAACTTGTAATCCATGGGTTCAAATCTCCATCACACCAAACATGCTTGCCCTTTCAGCTGTGGAGGTGTTATTATGTTATGGTCAATCCCACTATTCGTTGGTAAAAGTGTCTCTCAAAAGTTGGCGGTGGGAAGTGATGACAAGCTGCCTTTCCTCTAGTCTTACACTGCTGAATTAGGGATGGCTAACATAGATAGCTCTTGTGTAGCTTTGCATGAAATAAAAAATAAACAAATCATTTAATTAGTTTCTATACACAAATATGTGCACCAGAAAGTCATTGAAATTATCATATTCTAGTTGTTTTTTCTTTATTCTTTATATCACATAATGCCTGTTATATCCAAGAAGATATTACAGTAACACATAACATCTGGGTTAAAAGGATTGGCATCTTAGTATCCTTTGCTGGTCATAGTTAACATTGTAGCCAACTACTGCTGTGAGAGAACAAAGTGCATGAGGTGACACCATCAACTGTACAAATTTGTCAGTTGAATTCAGATTAAGTTTGTTTTGTTTTTTTCTCTTAGTTAAGTTACATATAATTTTCATCATGACTAGTTTGGCAGAGATTTATCTTATGGAACAAAAATTTAAAACGCGAACTGTCCAATAATCCAGAAGAGACACTTGTCTACTTTTATACATAGATATACAGACTGTTCTATTGTTGTGTCTAGAGAAAGGTAGGTTTTCAATGTCCATCAGATTTGTCCAATCTGTTCATTTATCATGAAACTAAAATGTGATGGACTTATCAGAAACAGATTATGCTGCTTATTTCCTGACCATATCTGCTGTTATTATCAGGTCTATCTGTTACTAGTAAATAGATCAATTCATTTACCACAAGAAAGAAGGATTGGTTTTCCCACGAGATACAGAACTTGAGCATTTTTGAATAGTTCATTATTATTCTTCAGGAAAACAAAATATAGCCCGGTATGGCAAGCTGGTTAAGGCACTCGACTCGTCATCTGAGGGTTGTGGGTTTGAATCCCCATCACATCAAATACGCCCTTTCAGCCATGAGGGCTTTATAATGTGACAGTCAATCCCACTATTTGTTGGTAAAAGAGTGGCCCAATAGTTGGCAATGGGTGATAACTAGCTGTCTTCCCTCTAGTCTTACACTGCAAAATTAGGGACGGCTAGCAGAGATAGCCCTCGTGTAGCTTTGTATGAAATTCAAAAACAAACTGTGGCAAGTGGTGCATGGCATGGAAAGGATATTTGGCACAGATCTTTGTGAGATTGTATATAGGAAACTTTATTATACCATGCCCAATTTTACCTTGTTTCTCACTTTTTGGTACATCCACTTCTACACTTTCAGTTTTGTTTAAACATTTTCTCCAGTTGTTATGCACTTTTGTCATAATGGTGACATGCTCTTATGCATCATTAGTTTCTTTTTGTTGATATCCAGAATGTGCATGTGTGTTGTTTCAAGTCATCCCGTAAGTAATGTCCGACTTTAGTTTAGAAAAAAAGATAGGATTTCAAATGCTTTTAATGTTGTTTAATCAGTAATGTATGTTCCATTATTATTAATTACTTCCTGCCAATGATTCACAAGCTTCTGAATGCCACTTTTATAAAATTCCTTGGGTTTGGAGGAAAAGGATGTGGAAAAGGTAGTTTTGACATTTTCATGTGTTCCAAGCTCTTTTATATCAAGACAGTTCTGCAATCTTCGGAATAGATGATGATCAGATGGGGCAAGGTCTGGAGAACAAGGAAGGTGTGGAAATTTTTCCAGTCTAGCTCTTTGATCTTTGTAGATGTGATCCTTGCTAAATGCTGCATTATCCTGGTGTAACACAACACCTTTACAACTGATCAAAGCAGGCATCTTTTCTTTCAGTGAAACATTCAAGCACTCTAACTGTTGACAGTTGAAGTCTGATGTGATCGTTATATTGAGTGACAGCAACTCAAATTGGATCACACCAACGATATCCCACTAAACACTTAACGGAACTTTCCTAGGGTGCAGGTCCATTTTGGGCTGTGCTTTAGCCAGTTTACCTGCACTGAGCCATTGCGGTGCTTAACATTTTTATAAAATATCCATTTTTCATCTCCAGTTACTAACCTGTCAAAAAAAGGTGAGTTACGTTCACTAGAATGCAGAGAAGTGCAAATGTCCACTCTTGCTCCAAGGTTGCTTTCTGTTAAATCATGGGGGACCAATTTTCGAAGTTTTGACACTTTTCCAAGCTGTCGTAGGTGACGGTGAATTGTTGAATGGGTTGAATTAAGCTTTTGTGCTAGTTCTTCAACTGTTATAGCACAATCTTCATCAAGTGTAGCCAGTAGCAAGTCATCATTAAACTCAACAGGATGACCTGAATGTGGTGGGCGCATCATTCAAGCTGTAGTCACCTGATCTGAACTTCTGAAACCACCTTCAACATTTTCTTTTGTTGAGAGACTCTGCACCGTAAACACCTTGAATGTTTCGTGTGGTTTCTGCTGCACTGTTGCCTTTTTATATTCATAAAGCATTATATGCCTAATGTGCTCCTCAGACACACCCATCTTCATAAGGGTTTATTTGATTCATGATCTGAAAAAGTGGAGTTGGGATAGTTTCTTTTGTTTGTCTAAACATTTTTAAACCTGTCCTACCACATATATTAGTCATTAAAGCCTTCTACAAAGACAGAAATGATGATGCAATTTCTGTATTAAATTTTCAGATATTACTTATGGGAAGGCACGTAGAATAGTGAGCAGTGTCACTTGACTGATGTAGTGTGAGTTGTGATTTAGTACAGAAAAACACTAGCACTAGTATGTGGCTCATATGCACTTATGACTATGATAATGTGTTTATTATGTAGCTAGAAGCATTTAATAATGCGTCAGTCAACCAGCAAAATTGATAAATTTGTGTTGTTTTTTTGTGTCTGCTCTGCTGACTCAAATACTTTTGGATTTATTACTTCTATGTTAAATGCGCATATGAGCAAAGAGTTTGCATTGCATGTACGAGGGCTGTTCAAAAAATACGCGGACTGACGTCATAAAACAAAATGTACTTTATTTAGAAGTTACAGGTCTTGGACTCCTTCAAAGTACTCTCCTCCCCAACGCACACACTTATCCCAATGGTGTTTCCACTTCAGTGATGTCGAGAAACCCACTTGTTGAGAAATTTATATGCAAAAACGGCTCGTTTGGGTTGAGAAAATATTTTACATAGAAGAGCGAACAACGTTTCGACCTTCTTCGATGACCGAAAAAGTTGCATCTGTCAGTTGTAATAAAAGGAGGATGGAGAAGCTATGTGTCGACAGTGTATCCTATAGTTTACAATTTTTGTTGTTGTTTCTTTTATAGATTAATTGCAGTTGTGGATAAATTATAAAGTATTTCGTATAATTATGAGTATAAATTAATTCCACCCATTACTTTATGAATTTTAAAACAGCAGTCATTAGCTTGTATGCCTTTATTGTTTTTTACCTAATGAATTGTTGGCTGTTGGTAAATGATTAAAAAAAAACACTTAGTGAAAGGTTCTGTGGTATAGAAAACTGGAAAACTTATTTTTCATGAAAACAAAAATACTGATAAAATAATAATTACCTATAGAATGAGCTAACGTGGAAACACAGTTACACCATGGGTCTGAAAGTAAAGATAATCATTGAAGAAAAGGATGTGATCCCTTATTTGTAAAATTTATTGATTTCAAATATCTTGTGAATATATTAATTATTCGAATTGTCATTAAAAAGTTAAATATTCACTCAACTATATAGTTTTATTGTTAATGTACCACATCATGATTTACAAATGTGGATCTATTCATATGATTTAGCCCTTTCCAGACAGGTAAAAAGGCCATGTCATTGCATTTGTTAACTTGCATTCAAAATTTCATTCATCTGTTATTTTAAAAATTTATGTCATGTTTGATATCAAATACTAGATTATAATTCAATTTTTCTATTATACATTATTTAATTTCTTAATTTAAAATGAAACAATTAAAAATACACATTGATATTTGTGTGTTTGCATAGTATGTTGAATGTAGCACTGGTTCAAATTAAACATTTGTGATATCAAAATACAAGGTCTATAATTTTTTACGGATTATGCACTCAGGTTACCGATATTGATAAAATAGAATATAAAATAATAATCTCCTGTCTTTTTTACTTCCTGAGATATCATTCATATACTGTGGTCTTGCTCACCTCTTTCCTTTTTTGTAAATGGTCCCTTGTATACACTTACTTCAATGTATGATATGTGGATGTACATTCATAAGTTCAGAGTGATTTTCTCAGTTACTTTCAAATATACCTGCTTCATCTGTTATACAAATCTTCATGCTAGTGAGTTGAGTCTTAAGCCCATTGAAAATTTCATATTTCTTTAGACACAAATACAGGTACTAAATTTGATAAATTACAGTAGAATTCTGTGGTATAAATATAGTTATTTGTGATTTTTTTGTTATTCAAATATATATATATAAGCTTAAAAAAATGTTTTCACATTCTCCATGTGGAAAATTTGTTAAGGCTTAGCAAGCTACTATGAGCAGCAACCAAGTACAGAGGTTCATAACTTGTTTGCTTTGCTTCATTATTTACTGTTCTATGCTTGAAGAAAAATAAGCTTAGAAATATTTTTGTAAATAGTAATAATCTATACACAAATATAATGTATAGTAATTGAAACATGACTGAATTTTATGAAATATTAGTCTTCTAAATCACAGCCAAAACAGGTCACTTTGTAAAGACTTAATGTCAGTTTTATATTATTGGATACAGTAACGTAAATGCACGTTTCTCATTATTATAACTTCTCTATTGCTAGCCAGATATGGCTGAAAGATAAATATATATAAATGTATAATGTTATGAGATTTAAAATAATTAGACTAAACATTTGTGTTTTTGTGTTATAATTTGTAGTCATTCTAGTTATAATTTGTAGTTATTCTAGAACAAAAAAAAACAATTTCCTACTTTTTTATGGTGGTTATGAGATTGATCAAACTGACTGAACTCGTACAGATTTGTTAGTGAAAATAACATAATATATGAAGTTTTTTCTTACAAAATAATTGATAACTACCTGGACATTATAAGGATTTCGCACACAAAATTTCAAACTTTTCTGATGCATAAAAGTATTTTTAATCTTCAAATGAAAATTACTTTGCATGTTGAATTGCAAAATGAAAAAAGGTACAAGAAAGTACTGCTTAACAAATCTTAAGACTTAATAAAACAGTCTGAATTTTGTGTATGAAAGCATTGTAATGTTTACTGATAACCTGTCAAAATTTGTAAACATATCCTTAATAATGTAAAAGTCATAGCATGAAAACTAATATAAGCACAAAATGGTTTTAAGATCAGTCCTAGGGGTTGAGCCCATGCTAAAAGAGTGAAATGTTAATAACAATACCTTATTAACATTTTAAATTATAGAATTAGAAAGTGTTTTTAAAACGTTAACCAAATTTATGCATGATGTATATATTAACTGATATAATTATACACACTTCTATTTGTAGATCCAGAGACTTCCGTGAATAACAATTGTGGATTTCCTGATTGTGATGGTTTGATCTCAGAATCTAAGCTTTGAAGAAGAATCTGACAAAAAATTTTCTACAGAAAATAACATAAAAAGATGTGAGATGACCTATGCTGGAGATGCACCATTCAATTGTGTTTCATGTGATAAAATATTTAATGAAAATGGGGAACTAAATTCACATCTGAAGACAAAGTACTCAGGAGAAACCTTGTAGTAGTTTTGTGTGTTGCAAAGAAGGTTACTGTGAAAGCAAACTTGAAATAAGTCAGAGGATGAGAAACAGTATGTCACATGTGATAAAACATTTGGAAAAATAAGTGACCTTAAAATACTTCACTGTATACACACAGGAGAGAAACAACTTAAGTGTTTAGCACATGGCAAAGAATTTGGAAGGTGTAATAACCTAAAGAGACATGAAAAGATTCACATTGCTGATCAGCAATGCAGTTGTGAAGTGTGTGGTAAAGAATTTCAAAGCAATAATAACCTAAATAAACGTAACAGGACACACACTGGAGAGAAACCTTATATTTGCTTAGAATGTAGAAAAGAATTTGGAAGAAATAGTCATCTGAAGGCACACAATGGAATACACACTGGAGAAAAACCATACAGCTGTGTAGTATGTGGCAAAAAATTTGGAACAAATAGTCACTTAAAAATACATGTAATGATACACACTAGAAAGAAGTTACACAGTTGTATGCAGGAGAGACTTTGGAAAGAAAAATGACCTAAATATTCATCAGCAAATACACACTGGAGAAAAACTATATAGATGTGAAATGTGTAACAAGGAGTTTGGAAAGAAAACTCACCTACAAAACACTATACATGTGGCAAATAATTTGGAACACTGAGTTATTTAAAAGTGCACTTGAGAATATATAATGCAGGAAATAATACAATTGTGTAGTGAGTAGTAAAAACTTTATTAGTAAAGGTCATCTTGAAATACATCAAAGAATACACAGCAGGGAAAAGACTCCACATATTTGTGGTGTGGGGAAAAAAAAGAGAGTTTAACAATAAAAAAAAACTTAAAAATACGTCAATAAGAATTCACTTGAAAGAAACCCCACAGATGTATTACATGCCAAAGAGTGTGGGAGAAAGTTCGTACTGATGAAAAATAATATATTTACATAGTCTGTGGAAATAACAGTCTGGATTGTTACTTAAAAATAAATTTAAGAGCATATACTGTCATAGTCATATAGATGTTATGTGTGTCATAAAACATTTGTGACCTTAATAAAACAAAGGAATGATAATATATTGTGCAATAAAAAGTTTATAAAAATAAATTAAAAATACACCAAAAGATCTGCACTAAAGAAAAAAATCCAATTTGTAGTATGTCTGATGATTTTAAAGAAATGATAGCTTAAAGAGATGTGTGATGGAGAAATGTTTCCATCCTAGTGAATTCATGATGTTAGAAAAACAGGTTGGTTCAAGAAATCTTCATAGAAATGAATAAAAACCCTATAAGCTGAGCACTTTCAAAAAGGTGGACCTTTCTTCTTCAGGGGCAAATTTGATTACCACCTTTCCCAACTTGCCTCTGAAGTGTATTGATAGAAATGAATAAATAACTTAGAAAAACATTATCCACACGTAAAGTATATTGTACAGTTGTGAAGTTTATGGTCAGAATTTGGAAGAAATTATTAAGTGAAAAGCAGTGAAGTAATCAGATAAAAAGAATGATATATGTATGTGTTGTGATTTTTATCTGTAAAATATCATTTGATCACATAGATTGGTTATTTTGTGGCTAAATAATTAAAAGGAATGAAAGTTTAGATGACAAGATTTTACTTTATTAAAGCACACCAATCAGATTCATGTGCTGCATCACTTACGAGCATGAGATTGGTGTTGGCTGACAATTCCTTTCAGTGTGTAAAGTTTAAAATTAGTGGTGGCTATGCATTATGGTAGACAATGTGTAATTTTATGTAAAAACTAGGGAGAAAAATTAATCATTAGTTGCTATTTATTTCATAAAATAGCATTTTCATGGAATGGGAAAAGTTATGTACTTATGGATGTATTTTTCCTCAAACAGTTCCACTTTATAAAGTCTTTGAATAATGATGTATGTCAGATGTGTGTTAAGATTTGCTAATTGTGTTAAGAAAAGTTAATCTTTTAAACACGTGTTAATATTTTGTTACCATGTTCATTAATGAATTTCTAGATGTGACTTTAATCTTGATGTGTTTTTGTTACTGTTGTTTTTTTTAAAATAATCTTTTGATTATACTGTTATGTTACTTACTAAGAAAACTGTTTGGGTTTTATACTTTGATAGTTAATTTCAACAGTGTGTACCATCTTTACTTAGCTTGCACCACAATAACCCATTGGATTGTGATTTAAAAGTGATATAGATGAATTAGATTGGTGACAACATTACTTTTGTCACGATTAGTTTAACCACTGTCATTAATGCCATTCAACTGTAGCAATCCCAGAATGGGTGAAGTGTTTTAATAGTACATTTTTATAGATGGTAGTTCTAGTGGTGATGATCAATTATTGTTACTTTTGCCACATCTTCAATCCATTTCATTCTCAAATTAGCAGTGTTAATAGTTTTTCCATGAAGCTGATTCTATTGTGCTTTTTAAAAATTCTAATTAAAATCTAGGATGTCACAAAATGGCTAAACTATGAGTTGATGTGTATTTTATTTTTTATGTTGTGTAAAAAGAATTCATGTACTACTTTTGTAAAAAGGACTTGTTGTATCTTGTTGTTTAGCATGCATGTACTTTAAATCCTAGGATTCATGTTTCACATCTGTTTTCTCTAAAATATACTTTGCACTCTGGAGCCATAGGTTTTCTTCAAAAATGATGGTCATATTTCATTATTTGGTCAGACAAGAGTGCAAGTGTTAGTAGTGGCTGGCTGTTAACTAGCTGCCTTCCTTATAGTCAAAATTAGGGAGGGTTGTGTAGTAATAATCCTGTAGAATTTCACAAAATTTCTGAAAACAGACCTTTGGAGATATTTTTTAAATTAATCAATATTACATATTATAAATTTCTAATATTGGATTATACATAATATTTCTGCTCTTAACTGGAATTACATTTGGTGGAGTCAAAATGGGGATTTGTTGCTTGAGTAGATAAAGTTTACAATATATCCACCCTTGTCAGCAGGTTTTTAAATTCCCAATTTTTTACTTATCTTGTGTCTCAAACCTTGACCTTATTTATTTACATTTTTGTGACTGCATGTTCACTTTAAACTAGTTATCTTGTTTCTTATGATCCCTATTCCCATTTTTAAATTAACAGTTTTTAATTATCCTGTTGTTGTTTTTTATCTCCATCATGGATGTAAATGTGTATAACAGCAATACTGATCTATTTGAAACAGTTTAGTTTTATGAATCATGTACTTTGTGTATGATGCTCTGTTGGAAAACAATGACAACCTTTAAATTGGCTTTGCATAGTGCAGATTGGATGGCTATTACTCCTGGTGTCATTGATAGTGGTAGTGTATGTATTATCACTGTGATACATGTTATGTATATGCTTGTATATTTAAATATATTTCTGTGGAAACAGAAATAACAATAACTTGAAAAGAAAAAATTAATTAAATTGCAATACAATACAGACATCAATGTCAAGGCATGAATTGTGAGGTGAGTCATTATGTAACATGCTCTGGTTTTTGAGGTAGTGGTGGAAGTAAGACCCATATTACATTGGGGGGTACATGACCTATTCAGTTTAACCTTAACCTCAACAGCCTCACACGCTTAAGATTTCGTTTTTTAATAGAGCAAATGTAGGTGCTGTAGTCCACAGTGTCCCACATCTGTACCACCTTTCTCTGTCTGCAGCCTGATGTGGGAAGGTGGTTGCTCTCAAAAATAAAATAATGATAATAAGCAGAAAGAAAATAAAACACAAGACATCACTAGGGCAGTCAAACTCCTTGAAGTTAGCATTCTAGCCCCCAGTATGATGTTTTGACATAAATGTCAAGATGTTAAGGTATTACTGTACTAAACCCAAATTATAAGTATAGCTTCCATCTTATACACTTCCCATACTACTACCTAGATCTTCAATGATTCTAAAGAGATCCATACAGTAGAAGATCTTGTGTAAGGAAACTTATACAACTACATTAATCTAACTATATAGCATATAAATTGTCCAGTAAGATGTGATTGTATAATGCTCTCTATTGCATTTATTGATACTTTACTATTTGCAAAAGGGAAGTCCAAAAATTGGAAATGTGAAATAATTTCTTTTTTCTTAAATATTAACATTACTTTAATTATTAATTTCCTTAATGTTTAAATCTAAATAATGTACTTCAGTATTTCTTATTTTAAGCTTTCCTAAGTAACTAGTGTATTTATATCTTGTAGCTATATGGGGGAGTCAGGACTAATGAACCACTGGAAAGGTGCATTGAGTGGAGTTTGTTACCACAAGAGTTTTATACACGCATGCCATAGTAAAGCCAGTCGTGGTTTCAATGCACTCCACAGATTTTCCTCTTTGTGACATTCTACATACTCTAAATAAGGTAAAAAATATGTGTTAATTAACAACTTTAAATTGATTGTATTAATTACCCCTCCCAACATTTCTGATGGAATTTAGGTCATGGCACTTCTATGACCTTTTTCTGCTGTGACGACCCAAAACATTGGTGGGCTGTCGCTACTGCATACTTTATCTGAAACTAATTAGTTTTAAATAAATATACATCTACAGAATTTCTGCCTCACTTGATTATTTCATGACCTACTACAGCTTTTGACTATTTGTTTGCATTAATTTGAAATGTAAAATGTTAAGCTGCAGCTTGAAATTTGAGAATATAATGAGCACTTATAGTTTCTGTGCAATTAAATTATACCTAGACTATGACACAACCCCAACTAAGGGTGTATAAAATTATACCAGTAGAAAAGCAGTCTTTTCAAATGAAACATCACTTTAAATAAACCTTTGTGTCTCTTGAGGTAATTATTCTATGAATGTGTGCAACAAAATTTAATATGATTATTTAATACTTCCTCACTTCATACGTAAAATAAGAATCAGCTTTCTGAAGACACTGATTATATAGTGTACAAAGCATCGAGCAGCTACATGTTAAAGTCGTCTAATGTTAATCTATCATTGATTGGTAATTCTTATTTCACCCTGTACTTAAGCTTCATAAAGAAACCACATATTTGTAAGAAATCTAACTTCAAGGGGTAATGATATTGTTTACACTAGAATTATAATTTTATTTGAGGTTATGAAAGATATATAAATAACTTAAAAGTACTACACACAATGCACAATTTTCTGTTTAGTAATACTGCCCAAATTTGACTGTAATACCTGCAGCCATTTCTTTTTCTGTAGGTTGGTAGAACAATAATAATGAAATGAGTAATAATAAAACAGAAAAAATGGGCAATCACTACCACGGTTCATGATAAAATTTCAGACAGCATTTCTAATTTAAAAGACACATTTTAAAAACCTTTCTAATAAAAGTTCCTTTTTTCAACAACAACTTTTACTTACAGTATCCTAGCCTAAAATATTTGGAGCCCCCATTTGCCATGAGACAACTGAGCAGCAGCCTTGTCTATCCTCCTGTTAATCCTTCATCGACCTAGACACTTGAAGTAAGGTAAATGCATACTTCACTGATGACTGTTGATAGGGTTGAATCTCCAACTTTCTTTCAGTATTTTTGCCCATGGAATGGGTAGAGATGAGTCTGAAGAAGATGTGGTAAATTAGCATCACCTGTGGAAGCAAAACATGGCAGCTGTGCAGTAGAACCATCTAATTTTAACCTTTTAGAAACCCCCAATAGTGACTTCACATGTAGATGTTGAAGAGGGGAATCATAAATCCCCTGAGTATAGAAGTAAGTGTTATAAGTAGTCAGTTGATAGCATTGTCTTTTGTTAAGATATCTTCAAGCCATTAAACATCACATTTTTGCTAGAATTCAAGCAGCATTCTTTGAACAGTTGTTGCTCTGATGCCATTTGTATCAGTGCTGCTGTCCAATAGTTCTCTTTTGTGAATTCACAAAACACCACCCTTATTGCCTGTATTGTGACTAGCATAAGTTGTAACAGTTTGAGAAAAATGTATTATAGTTTGTTTCAGGTTCTATTCATTATTTTGAAAATTGTACTTGCAAATTAGTTTGCTTTCCAAAAACCCACAATGATAAAATAAATGGATAGCAAAGATGAGGTAATTAGTTGCTTTAAAGTAATTTAGTTTTCTTACACTTGACCTCTTATACATATTTTTCAACTAATGAAATATTTTCAAGATAATATGGAATATTACTAAATTTTACTGTGTCAATGAAAGTGAAGCAAAGATACTAGACACAGAATGTAATTCAAAATGAACAACCTTTATCAAACATTAAATACAAACATTGTATATGTTTCTTATAACTTGATCACAGAACATTACTGAAGGTAGAACTAAATGATATTCTAAACCAAATGGAAAATTACTTGCACTACTCACTTGATTTCATGCTATTTAAAACCCAGGTGGATCTATAAACTCTAGACATCACATGAACAACTGTTAAATATATTGTATTGAACAATATCCTTCTTAGACAGTTATAGATATTATCACTTCCAAGAACAACAAAGGCAGCTTTAAAATGAAACCAGTTCAATGGTTTTTCTCTACAAGTGTTATATGAAACCAAACATAAATTAAGAAAAATACTATAATACTATAAGATTGTTTGTGTAACCATGGTAATGGCTCAAAAACTGAAGGCAGTTTGTCTAAAACTGCTAACGTAAGTAATGATGTATAAGGTTAAATTAAATATATATATAATTTGTTATAAACAAAAACAAGCTCAAACAAAAATCACCAACACTACTAACTGAAAGGATCCCCAGGGTACAGGCTATAATGTGAGATATAACATGAACTTTAGGTTATGGATGTGATTGAAGAAGTAGAACCCACATTGTAGTGAGGATACACTGTCTATCAGTCTTGACTTACATGAAGAATAATTAAATAATCAAAGAAATGGAAACAGATATTAGGAGAACAAGATGTGGGTGCTGAAGCCCACAATGTCCCACATCTGTATTACCTTTTACTGCCTGTAGACAGTTGTGGGAAGGTGACTGCTCTCCAAAGTAAAGGTAAAGAATATAATAATGTATTACCACTTGTGGGGTATGTATGTAAAATAAACTTAACTCCTTGATGACGAGAAACCCACTTGAAATAAAAATGTATCTCAGAACGGGTGGTGTGGGTATTAACACTTACTAATAACGTAGAGAACAACGTTTTGATCTTCCTAGGTCATCTTCAAGTTGACAAAAAGAGAGTTTGCAAACCAGCTGTTCCAAGATACAAACTTACCTCTTGAGATGTTTAGTTACTGGTTATCAGCAGGGCTGACTCACATAAGGTCCTTTGCCAAAATTTCTCAATGGTGAGAAGGTAGCTTTACACTTCATTGACTAGTGTTAGGTTATTGGCTCAGTATCACTCACCTATTTCATTAGGGTAGTCAAGCCTAGGAATGGTGTTCTAAACAGATAGTTGTTACTATGCTGTCTGCAAACAAAGATACTTTATAACAACAGTCTCCAGGAATAATGGAGGTAATGCACTCTGCAGAGAACCACAGCTGTTCAGAAGGAAAAGAGGGAAACTAAGGTCTAAACATTGAGCTTTTAAATGAATCATGAAAACTGCCAATCTTGCATTATAACAGGTTACTGCATCAAATACAGTCTTGAGAAGCTATCTGAAATTTGTGACATGACAGCAAAATCTATTATGGAGTTTATGACAGCATATATTGTAACAGTTACTAGTGCAAAAAAAACAATCTAGACAACCCACCAAAAATTACCTACACAATTCCTGGTCACCCATGTCTACATATGAATTAGGTGTAGATGAAAGTTTTGATCTGACATATTTCATAGCACTTATTAATCTAGCAGTAAGAAACTTCAATGCCAGACCTTCTGTTTGGGGTGCATGTGAAGACTTTAATAACAAATGTTTATGCTCTGGTCTCTACAGTACAGCCATCTAACTTAAACTGCCAAACTCAGGTGAACCAACAATAATAATTGTACAGCAAAGTGACAGAGTCTCCTGCATATCCTTTTTGATTAATTCCACCTTGAGTGTCATACATGGCACAGGGGATATAATATATGCAGTGTTCATCTCACGAGTAGATGTGTATGGAAACATTGGTGGAATAGAGATCATGGTAAAACCTAGAAAGCAAGCAACCGATCTCATATTGAGTTCATATTGATAAAACATAACATAGCCCAGGCAGAAGAGAGAAGGACTGTATGAAATATGGTTTATGCTCTCTATAGGTCACTGGCTTTCAAAACATAATATGAAATGATCTGTGCAGAAAGTTTAATTTTCACTTTGGTACCTCTATTGTTTTATAATTCTCACAGGAAATAAAAATATGACAATGTCAATCTTTTATGAAGTTGATCATATCAACTCTATACAGATGAAGAACAAGGAAAGGTCTTCATGCTCAAATACATTAGCACATGGTGACATGCAGAACTTCAAGCTTCAAAAATCGCTACCCGAAGTACAAAAACCAGCCGACACATTAGCTACTTTTAGCTGGATGAAAACAACAGAACCATAAATACATCCAAATAATGAACTCCAGCTACAGATGGTGTAACAAAAATTTCTCTTTAAAAACCTTACAGAAGCTAACTTTTGACATTAGTGTTGGATGATCAATGTAGGTGGGCAACAGATAACATCCCTGAAATGTGGACTGATACCTTTATCAGATTTTTACCACAATCCATGAAGAACTTGTGAAAGGAAATAAAGTCACAGGGTAAAAAAGTCATTTTATTTAAATACCATAAATAATTAAAGAAATAAAAAAATAGTTATTTACTGAAAATACGTCACTTCCACACACCGACAACACAAAATATGTGTTTTGCATCACGCATACACTAGTATGCAAAAAAATGGAACATTTTAAAAAAACGAGTTAAAAAAATAAAGGTTTGTTTGATTAATATTGCAGTTATTTTATCACCATAATTGTGCGTGTTTGTGTTTGTATTGTAACTTTTTTTTCCTAGATTTGGAGAATCACCCTTGTCTTCCATGCTTTATCCATTTCTTAGCATCTGGTAAGTTGTGTTGTACATTTCTATGTAGTTAATCTAATTTTTTGTAAATTTCACTTCATTGTGTTACTGTTAACTACTGTTTCATTATGTATATCAACATTTTTTTCTTCTATCCAATCAGTTTATTTAAGAAATTGTACATTTATTATATTTAGTGAAAGTATCTAGTCATATAATTTTTTTCGAGTGGCAGCTAAAACTTATTGATCTTAACTACTTTTTACATAAAATTTTATATCTAAAAATTTAATTTTATCACTATATAGAATTATAATTATTGGCAGATTAATTTTCTTTAGTAAGTGGCTAGTGTGTTTAGATATATACTATAAACTCTTTGTTCAGACTGAGCCTAACCTAACTTAGGTTTCTGGTACAACTGCCAGAAAAACTCATCAATTTTCAAACACTTAACTGAGTGCTACATATTGTAACTGAGTCACGAACACAAGTCATAACAACATTAGGTTCTGCTTTCTAGAACTGTTTGCAAGTTTTGCACATGACAGTGACTTCCTTGAAATAAAGAAGTATGTATGTATGCATCAACTTACATGAGTATTGTGGTTTTAAAATCTAACAAGCCCTTTTTGGGGGAGGGCTTGTTAGACAACCAAGGACATTCAGAAACTTCTGTTTCTCTTCAGCCCACTTGCAGACTCATGTGAATTTGGACAATTAACTAAAGTGAATAAAACTAAGTGACCAACTTCAGTTTAAATGGTGCAATGTGAATTGTAGCTCATGGAATTGTCAATAACTGTGTGAGATACAGATATGCACAAAGCATGACTAATTGAGAGCCTCATGACAACCAGGAAACCTGGGAATACTAAAAGTAGAAAGTCCAATACAGGAAAAGTGTGAGGAGAGGGGTGACCACTAGATAAAGAAAGACTGACTTGACTGACCAAGGCTGTGAAAAAAAGTAGCCAGTTCCTGTTTGAAAAACTGGTTTAAATCAGAAAAGTTGCAAAAATTAATGTTTATATGCAAAATATTAATAACATACGATATGACTGATATGGCATGAAGTTTAATACAGAAAATCTAGGATCAAAGGATCCACAAACACACACACAAAAAAAACGAATTTTGCTGTACTGAGAGATGGAAGAATCACAAGAAACCCCACTTTCCCAGCCAGGGTACACCCAGGGATTGTCTCTCAGTGATTTCAAATTTGTAACAAATTATAGTGACCCTGAATTAATTTTGAATGTTCCTCAGCCAAAAGCTAATTAATACCATATAGTCTTTGAATCCTAAGAGGTAGCTAGAAATCATTCAGTGTTTGAATGTTAAAACCATTGAGGACTGGGAAATTGATGTTAGTTTTCTATATTGATAAACACGAATTAATACTGGAGAAATTAGTTCAAGCAGAAGATAATTTTTTTAATACTGCTGTTAAGAATGTTAAAGATCTTTTTCAACAGAAACATAAAAAAAAATCACTTTCAGTATTACAAGTTTTGCTGATGAAGCAACCTATTAACCCCCTCAGTTTTTTTTTTCTTATGGGCACTTTATTCTATCTTCCTCAAAAGACAAATTCCTAAAAAAAACACTTCAAATTTTAGCATACTGTTCTTGCTATGAATTATTTGACTTCAGGATAGCATTCTGTACTTATAATGCAAGAAGAAAAACAAGCAGGACATCAAGTCCCTGCAAGTCTCAAAAGCTGTCAGATCTATGGGAACTGAAGAAAGCATAGAAGAAAGACTCTGCAGAAAATCTGAGACAGTACCGAAGAAAAAGTCAAGTACAAGACCAAGGATCTACAGAATAGAAGACCAGAAGGGAGTGCTGTACCATATCTATTGAAATGGTTCTACTTGGGATCTTAAATAGATCATAGAACCAACAGATTATTGGGCTCCAGTAATGAAGGTGGCTCACAAGTCAATTGTGGAAGAGCACCTAGGAGTGAAGAAGATTGGCAGACAGAATCACCAGCAACTTCAACTGGTCCAAGGTCAACAGAGATGTGACAAGATTCTGCAGGTCGTGGTTTCTGCCATGGGATAGTAGCTATATGGAAAGTAGTCAAAGTCTCACTGACGGAGAGGCCTTCATAGAAGAGCCATTCAGTAGAGTAGTTGTGGACTTGATCATAACACTAGCAAATGTATCCAAAAAGGACAATCAGTATATACTCACAGTAGTCTACCATGAAACACTTTACCAGAAAACATAGCACTGTTAAAGCTAGAAACAGAGAGACTATTAGAAGCCTTCCTCGAAGATTTCCGCAATAAGTTTTGAGTAACAGAGGGATCCAGTTTATATTAGAACTGATGCAAGAGTACTAGGCAGCTTTTATATCACTCCATACCAACCCAGACATAACATATGAGAGAAATTCAACAAAATTAAAGGGAATGCTGAAGATGTGTCAGGAGGACCAAGTTACTGGGATAGGTTCCTGCAGGTAGTATTATTTGCTTACCAAGATGTCCTATAAGTAATAACAGATTTTCACTCTTTGAGTTACTGTATGGAAGAATAATATAATATCAGATGCAGATATTGAGAGAATTGTGGATAGAAAGAGAAGAGTCACAAGTGTGGAACACAAACCAGTACATGTTAGATTGCAGAAAATGACTGGAAGAGACCTGTTAACTCAGTTGAGAGAGTCTGTATACAGTTCAAGGCAGTCAGAAGCACTTCTATAACAAGAAGGACAAGGATCGACATTTCAAGGTCAGACAGAAGGTATTAGTTCTGCTAACCAAAGACAATAACAAATTCATCCTGCAGCAGAAAGGACATTTGGAAGTAGTCAACAGAAGGAACTACAAGGTGAAAGTGGATGAGAAGACCAAGATCTACCACACCAATATGTTGAAGAGGTATTTCAATGTGGAAAACACCTAATGAGTAGAGCTGTCGAGGCATGGATGGACATTACAGGTATGGTTGTCATAAATACAGAATCAGAAAGTGGAGACTTTGTATCATCTCAAGTTTTTTAAATCACAATATCTTCCAAAGTCTTTTGCACAAACTACGCAACAATAAGGTTTCTAAGCAGCATGAACCCTCTCATGTGCTATTAAGTCACTACTTCTTCTAAATTCTTTTGCACAAACTACACAACTGTAGGGTTTCTCACCAGTGTGTATCTTCTTATGTGCTTTTAACTCATAATTTCTTCCAAATGTTTTACCACACCCTATACAACTGAAAGGTTTTTCTCCAGTGTGTTTCCTCTCGTATATTTTTAATCCACAATTTCTTCCAAATTCTTTACCACATACAACACAACTATAAGTTCTTTCTCCTGTATGTATCCTCTGATGCATTTTCAGGTTACTATTTGTTCCAAATTCTTTGCCATATACTGCACAAATATGTATTTTTTTCCCAGAGTGAATCCTTAGGTGTATTTTTATATGACTATTTGTTCTAAATTCTTTTCCACACAGTACACAACTATGTGGTTTATCCTCTGTGTGCATCCTCTCATGTTTTCTCAAGTTAGTGTTTGTTTCACATTCTTTACCACATACCATACAAATATATGGTTTCTTCCCAGTGTATATCCTCAAAGGTTCCTTCAGGTAACAGTTCCAAATTCTTTACCACACACTACACAATTGTATGGTTTCTCCCCAGTGTGTATCTTCTCATGTCTTTTGAGTCCACATTTTGTTCTAAATTCTTTGTTACACAATATACAAACATATGGTTTAACTTCACTGTATGGAAATGGAAATTCTTTTAGATTACTTCATTTTGAAAGTGGTTTGCCAAAAGCATCACAACTGTGTGGTTACTGGAACTCAAATTTTCTGTTTGTACAGGAATATTTTTTTGTTGAAACAGGATAGAAACAAATATATTAATACACCAGATACATGTGTAGGCACTTTCTGTCTAATGCTCAAGAGAAATAAAATGCTAAAACTATTTAAAGCAACTTTTGTTCAATTATTATAATACTGAAGGATAAATAATGCAGAAAAAAAAACTGATTGCTCACTTTACAAACTTGTAATTAAGAAATTGTTCCTATAAGCAAAATCATGTTCAAAAAATAATTTATCAATAGGCTTAAAATTCTGTATTCATAATGAAGCTTTAAGGTCTAAGATTACACAAGTGTGTCCAAAAAATCTAATTTTTCACTTAAGGGGAATTACATGAAGATTGACACTTACAACTTTTTCCACACATGTTTAGTACAAAATCTGTACATACAAGAAACAAATAAAATTACCATGACACTTTGTCGAAACATATCATATGATATTAAACAAGTTTCTGAGTTTACTAGCAGAGTCTTAGCAGTGGGGCAAAGAGAAAATATCTTTCTGAGCATCCCCCGGTTATCTCTATTTTCTCAGGGGATAAGGGAGTTCAAACCGAAACAACTTTCACTATTTTTGTATTTTGTTGGAAAAACATCGCATATACCCAGAGCACCAAGCGCTTGTCATGTGACAGGTTATTCTCATTTCACATTAGTGGGACTATCTATACCTCCACATATCAGTCATCAACGTCACAGGCGTATTTTTCTTTTTGTTGTTGTTGTTTTAATAGAAGGGGAATACAGTAAAAGGAAGTACTTTTGTTATCGATGGTGGATTAATAATAATAAGTGAAATATAAAATGGGAGTTTAACCTTATAGAATGTTTAGGGTGATTTTATTTCTACTTTAAGGTTATATTTGAATTTACCTTCGCACAACTGGCTGCAGACAGCCAAAACGTGTGTTTTTCTTAAAAGCAAAACCACATCGAGCTATCTGCTATGTCCACCTAGGAGAATCAAACCCTTAATAATAGCATCGTTAATCCGAATCCTTACTGCCGTCCCATATGAGGAGCTTGATAGATGGAATATCCCCAACGCATTTGGGTGGCCATAGATGTTATCCATTTTGACTTAATGTTGACAACTAGGGTTGATTATAGTAAATAATTATTTAATTTTAGTTATAAACTTGTTTGTGTGTGTGTGTGTATATATATTACCATTGTGATATAACTTTCTCCATAAACATGCGCAGATAGCCCTTGAGTAACTGCGTGAAATTCAAAACCAAACCCCATAAATATAACAATTTGGCTTATTCTATGGCAAAATACCTTTATCATGTTTCTATTAACTTTATTTTTCTGCTTTCAGATAGCCCCTGATAGCGAATAAACTTTTAGGTTGTCGTCGTGATAAAAATTTTTCCAATTCCTTTTGGATATCATTAATATTAATTGTAAATCCAAAATAATGCGATAATTTAAAAGGAATAATTTGTTCTTTTATGTTATTATTAGTCTACTTTTTAATCGTAGCTCCAGGCCCAACTGGAGAGAATATTGTTTTATAAACTATATAGGTTTAGTGTAATTCACATAATCATAAATGGATTTTTTTTATGTATTATTGGTAAAAAAGTTGGTGGTGGGTGGTGATGACTATGCCTTCCCTCTAGTCTTATACTGCTAAATTAGGGAAGGCTTTGCATGAAATTCGAAATCAAACAGTAAAATGTTAACACAAATAGGACAAAGCACCTAGACTATCTGCACGAAAAACATGTAAAATTATTGTAAAAATTAAGTTAAAATGAAAGTGTCCAAATTTCAAATAAGAGTAAAAGTATTAAAAGGGCCAATGGTTCCTTAAAAGTTTTAAAATCAAACAAGTTGGACAGAGTCACCATCGTCAATGACACTGTCCAACGTCAGAAGTAAAACGGTAAAAACAAAAAAGTCTAAAATGGAAATCTTGACTGTTCCACTAAACAAAGTGTCCATTTTTATTTAGGTGGAGAATCCTTTGGTTTACAATCACACTGTTTTTATTAGGAGTAGATCTGTCGGCCTCCATGGATTCTGTCCTGAGTTGAGTGAGCAGGTCTCTGTCAGTAGATGGACATTTCAGTAACTGAGGGTGTGAACGAATAATCATTCTACATCTTGGAGTGAAGAAAGTAGACCCAAGCAGATGCTAGAACCTGGAGCTGAAGGAGCTGGACCTGGTCAGTCACTGGAAGGGTTGGTGAGGACAGAGACAGGAGTAGACATTGATTCTTTACATGGTTGGAAAAATGATTCTCTTGGAGGCACAGAAAGATCCGTCTACACTCCCACTGTAACAGTGGAACGTATTGCAGCAACATGTGTCCAAGATAAGAATTGAAGACAATAACTTTTGAACTTTGGGGTAAGAAATGTTAACTGTTTTCAAATGCTGCACTTCTTTCTCCTCCACCCACCTAGGGCAAGAACCACTACAGTTAACACAGTGTGTTTCCAGCTCATACTCGTAGGAATTGTGATTTTTGACACTACAACAAGCACATGTCAAAGAAGCATGACATGATGTTTTTGAATGTTTGAACTGCTTGTATTAGAAACATTGGAGAGGGTTAGGAATGTATGGCTGAACCTTATAGTTCATATAAGCTGCCTGAACAGATGCAGGTGGACTGTGGTAATGCAAACATAAAAACTAAGACATTTGTCAGCAACATAATTTCATCCTTGCAAGTGGAAATATAGTACACAACAGAAGCAGCTTGACTGAAGAAATAAGTGAGGATCACCAACTCTGGAAAGTTCTTCAAATTCCTCTCAGTTACCACTCCTTGCAAGACATTCAGAGTAGCATGAGTATATCACCAATAGCCTTTGAATTTAGCAGGAGTTCCCTCCAAAATGTCCCTAGAATGTAGCTTCAAGTGCCTCTAATCCCTTTTGATTAAAAAAGGATTTGTCTGACAAAGAGTGGAGAATTACAAATCATTGGATAAGTTCTAAATGTGGTAGTGATTTTGTAACAGTCATCTATGCATGGTAGTTACCAATTAGCTGTTTTTTCATGATTTTTTTTTTATCAAGGACTGGATAATCCATAATACAGAGAGGAAGATTTAGTGCCTACACCCCATGAGAATTCTTTAAGCACTATTCCCAAACACTAGCATCAGACTATGTTCACAAAATCTGTTGATAATGCCCAACAGTACCAGTTGACCCTGTTGGGGGCCACCCCAAAGCCACCAATCTGAAGGAATCCATGGCTAAAGTGTTGTGTTTGGATCCCTCAACCACCAGGATCCTCTCCTCCCCTGAGAGCAGGGGGCACCACATGTGGGTGGATGTTCACATCCCAGAGGAGATAAACTGAAAATACAGAACATTTCCCCACAACATAAAGAAATTCACCATGGGCAATTGTGACTTAATAGTTACATATCACTGTATATTAATGCTTAACTGTATTCCTATAATCTTCATTTATTTTTTCTTTACCTTTTTTAATGTAGTGTTTCAAGTGTTGTACTCTTAACCAACTTCTAAATACAATGAGGTTCTATATCACCTCTGTGAAATTGGATGGCACCATTGTTTTGATGTTTGAGATGTAATACAACATGAAGCAGAACAAAGAAAAATAAATTTAATTTTTTGCTATGATATTCATAGACATTCCCAAAAGATGCAGCTCAGTCATTACATATTGTCATAAAAATTAACACTATCATATTATAAAGTTTTAACGACTGAGTCAGGAGATATTTAAAATACCACTTTGATGAATGCTCCAAACCATTCTTACACTTGATAGTGCTACTGCTTTCCTGATATGTATTTACTTATCTTTAAATAACCCATATTCCCCTTTTTTTTTGTCACAGTGTACAACTATATTGTTTTTCATCAGTATGATAGTCTCTCTCCAGAGAACTTTTTGATTACTTTTCTATATCCATCTATATCTCGGTTGATCAATTGCACAGAAAAATAGAGGTTATAACCTCAAGGCCTAAGGTGACCTACCACTGGATGACACCATTTATGACATTCTTGCACAATGTACTTTGCTATCACACTATGTCCACTCTTTTTTTTCCTTCACACCCAAAGCAGTAAGAATTACTTCATAATAAATAGTTTGTTCAATATATTCCATTATGCTGCATATCTATCCTGTTGCTCATGAAGGAAGTCTGTTTCACTTAAAAATACAACAGAAAGAGAATTTTGGCATTATGACCACAGGATATGTTGTTGTAGATATGTGTAGTTATGTTTACCCTAACAAAACCAAAGAAAGAAGTTCCTTCTGCAGCTCAGAAAAGGACTCTTGATGTCTCTTGCAGAAGTCAAACTGAAATATAGTTCCAAAGGAATGTAATCTGTATACACAATGATGCTAGTTATATGCCACCAAACACCCTTTCTTTCTGATTCTAGTTTTTGTTTTTATAATCAAAGGTTTTAATGAATTGCACTTATAATAGACATAAAAGATTTACATGAAACTTATTCAGAAAGGTTTTTCTTAGAATTAACTAGCAAATGCAATTCTTTAATAACCAAAAAAGTAAACTTTCACAGTAAAATATTTACATCTTATTATATTACTCACTTTAACATATACTGACTTAAAAAAAAAACATTTTTATGTTACCTCCCTTCTAGATTCTTGTAGTAGGCATCATGCATCAGACATGAGATTCACAACAGCCAGCATGACAAATGAAACTAATTCCAATAGCCAAACTATTTCTTAAATATATGTAAAGTTTTTTAAAGTTAACTGATAATTTCATTGACAATTTCATATTCAAATAGAAATGCAATAAGTTTTCCAGGACTATGGCTTAAAAACAATTTTTCCAGAACTTCAGTGTTGATAATAACTTTTAAAACTTGTTTTTCAAGACTTTGTTCAACCCCTGCTCATGTGGGAGAATAATCAATAAATTAAACATCTTATAGCAAGTACTTTGCTAAATATAAACTTATTTATTGTGTCTTTTCATGCATTATTAATAATAACATTGTCATACAATTAACTTACAACAAAAATATTTTATGTTTATCAAAATACAAACATTTAGACTAGTAAAAAATAGTTTAAAAGGTTTGAGATGAAAAATTATATATTCACACTTTTATAAACACATACCTTTCTCCACTCTGCTAAAATGATGATAAAGAAAAAATTCATTTACTTTTTCACAAAGAAGTAAACTTTTGGTAATTTAATGGCTGAGTCAGGATGTGAATGTAATAACATAAAGTAATCACTCCACTGTTCATTTCCTTTAAATTATTTACCAGAAATTATACAATATAAAGATCAGTTTGATCACAAGTGAACTAATGTTGTCCTAGAAATGTTATAATTTTCCTACAATGAAAAATGTATATCCAATAGGTACTTACCACCTCTCAAAAGATTAGATAATATTGTTTGGTGCTGCCCTCCAACTGCTGTGAACTTTGTTTTACTAAATCATGCCACAAGCTTCACACTCCTGTTGGAATTAGAAGATTTCAACATGTCTCATGTGAATATATTTATGCTCCTGTTGGTTACAGAGGAGGTTTTGTATTAGGACCCATTCCATAAGTGCAAATGAAGTATGTAAGCAACTATTGTAAAAAAATGCAAGTATGGTTCACTCAGTCCAAAACCTGTCTGCAAAGAATCTACATCCTGTGAAAGTAGGATAAGGACACTTGATCTGTATATGCAACATCAATGGATGCCACATTTTTTGTTTTGTTTTACATTAGCATAACACCACCACCCTACTCTTAACTGAATGGCTATAGCCATCTCTGTGAAACTCATACAGGAGGGTGCTCCATGGTCCACCATCCCAGCAGCTTTGAACTGGAAATTGACAGATTCCCATAATCTACTTGAAGAATGGAGGAAAGTGTTGCACTTTGGAGGATCATTGTCACTGGAGACAGTGCAATGAGTGATCATGAAATCCTATTCTGAAGAGCAGACCATACAGAGTTCTTCACTCAAGACATGACAGGAATGAGCAGCAAAATCCATAGATAAGGTGCAGGAAGGCACTTCTTATGGTGAAAGATTTGTCAGCAAAACACAGGTAAAAAAATACTTTTAAAATAAAAGCAGAATTAAACAAAATAAAGTGAAAGTGAAATGAAGGGAAACCACTTCAAGCTTAAACTAGAACTAAAGATGTCTGCACTTGAATATTGTCAAATGAGGATCAGGTGGGAGAGTATAGTGGTAGCTGTATGCATCAAGTGAGCACGTTATGCTCCTATTGGTTAACAAATGATACATGATGATTTGCATGAGAGACATATAAAAAGGTTTACAGTTCGAGGAGTGCACCAAGTGAGAATAGCTAATATTTTAAGAGAAAGCATGTACAGAATCAGGAAAAGGCATTATAAGTGACATGTATTTATTTATTTATTCACTGTATAATACTTATTCTTCAAGTACTTTCTTCAGAACTCTGTAACAAACTTCACAACTATGACTTATCTCACCTGTTATAATGATGTATAATTACATACTAGGAACATTTCTTTATTACACACACTACAACTGAATAATTTTTACCAAAGTATGTATAGTTTTATGTCTTTTAGGCTACTTTTTTTTTTCCCCAAGTCTGTAGACACACTACATAACTGTATGCTTTTTGTTCAACATAAATCTTTTGATAAATTTTTGATTAATAATTTTTATATTTTTTGATACACACAACATGATATATTTTGATTTTTTTTTTTTATATATATATATATATTTACATAACTGATCTTATGGTTATTCTTAAGATATAATTAAAAAAATTGATATATGCTGTATAACTGAATCAGCACTCTGGAGTTTGTATACTATCTAATTGTTTTCTCAGTAATTACAACAAAATTTTTCATGGCACACTATACAACACTAAGATTTCTCTCTACTAAGTAGTGTTAAACATCCGTTAAATAACCTATGATTTTTTTTTAAAGTGATTTCCTCCTCTGAATTCTTTCCCACAAACTTTGCCACTGTATATTTTCTCTCTAGTGTGTATTTACTGGTGAACTTTTAGGTCAGTTTTATTCCATATTCTTTCCCATTCATACTAAACAACACTGAAGTTTTCTCTATTGTGTAACCAATTGTGTTTTTTATGTCACTATTCCTTTTAATTATTTTTCTCACATCACACAGCTGTATACTCCCGCTGAAGTTTAACATTTTTCTTACCTAAAAAGTATTTCAGAAGATATTTAACTCTCTGCACCACTGAAAGTTATTACCATGCATACAACTACAATGAAATGATTTATCTACCATGTTAAAAAAGACAGTAAAGATAAGCAGAAAGACATAAGGGTAGTTAAAGAATAACAGGACACAGCCCACAGGTACCCCCCAGAGCACAATGAAGGAAATGCATGGGTAGAGTAAAGCCACAGTTAGCAAACTTTCCACACAGGAAGAGAAAGAGAGTGAATAGCCTTCAACATTAAGACCTCCATGACATGAGGATGCAAATGAGATACTTTAGCATGCCACGTACGAACCTCAGTCAGAAGCAAAGACTGGAGGGGAAACAGCTAGCCAAGATAACATGCAGGCAAGGCAGACTCAAGAGTAGCATTGAAACAGAATGACATTGGATCTGAACTGGAAAAAAAGCAAGCTGAAAAGACCTAACAACCTAATATAAAATAGCAGGATTGAACATGTTGTCACACCACGATTCAATGCAATTTGATAAGGTCACGGTAATTTACTATTTCCATAATACTTATAGTATCTTGCCACAGATTAAAAATTGTGGCCCGTCATATGCCAAGCATTTGTTTCACTAACTGAGCTAAAGAAATAATTTCTGAACATTAGCTATATAAGTAGATAAGGTGCCTCCAATCACTATTGACTCAGTTGATGAAAATGCTATAAGTAATAGGTATGGGCTTTGGGATATCTTTTTAAGCATTTGTGTTATTAAAAGTAGCACAAATAACACATATATATAGTAGCTAGAGATAACAAAGTTGCAAACAAGGTTATTTAGAACTAAAGGAAGAAAGGCAGTCAATCAAATAAACTAGAAATTCAAATGGCATTAGAAGACAAAATCTAAACATAGGAAATGCTGTGGAAAGAATAAGTCCATGATCATGTGTTAGTGCTAATGGGGATTATTGCACATGGAGAGTGTATCACTCTCATACTAGTGGAGATATAAACAGTATTATAAATATTATGTTATAGGCCAATGCAGTACACAGAGACATGTGTAGAGGAGTGAGTTTTGTTCAAGGGTAACAAGCACAGGTAATTCCACAGCAGTTTCACACACAGTATTATCATAATACCTCTTAGGTACAGGAAGGTGGAGTAATATTTCTAAATAACCTATTTGTAAAATTCTTTTACCACACTTTATAAAAGTGTGCACTTTTACAGTACATTTCAGACCTATTTTGCTTTCCTACAGTTAGTATTGATTGATGTATTATCAGGACACTTTTCCTGCCAAATTATTTCCCACATACATTACAATTGTATGATTTTTCTCCAGCATATATTCCTAGATGAACTTTGAAATAACTTATTTTTCCAAATACTTTACCACACATTGTAAAATATGTTAAGTGTGAGTCCTTTTATGTTTGCTTAGGATAGTACTCCTTCCAAATTCCTTGCCACACATTTCACATCTATATGGTTTTTCCCCAGTGTGTATCCGCTGATGTATTTTTAGATCACTTTTTCTGCTGTATTTTTTCTTGCACACTACACAGCTGTGTGGTTTATCCCCAGTGTGTGTTTTCATGTGTGTTTTTAAATTACTGTTTGTTCTAAAGTCTTTTCCACACACTGTACAAATATACGGTTTCTCTCCAGTATGTATCCTATTGTGTTTATTTAGGTCACTATTACTTACAAATTCTTTACCACAGACTTCACAACTGTATGGTTTCTCCCCTGTATGTATCCTCTCATGTATTTCAAGTTGATTTTTATTACCAAATTTACTGCTACACACTATGCAGATGTAAGGTTTCTCCCCAGTGTGTATCCTGTTATGTTTCTTTAGGTCACTATTGCTTACAAATTCTTTGCCACACACTACACAGTTGTATGGTTTTACACCAGAGTGAATTTTTTTATGTCTACTTAGGTGACTACTCCTTCCAAAGTCTCTGTTACACACTACGCACTGAAATGGTTTCTCTCCAGTGTGTATACGCTGATGTATTTTTAGATCACTTTTCCTTCCAAAATTTTTATCGCATATAACACAACTGTATGGTACACCTATAACAAAGGGAATCCAACACCTTTCAAGTTTATTTTCCACTGAAAGTGTTTTGCCAAATTCATCTTCACAGCCTTGTTTCTGAGGATTGCTGTTTGTTATATCAGGAGTTTCTTGTACTAAACCATTATAACAGGGAAACTGTTTTCCACTATAGCTGTTCATGCAGGTCTTTGTATCTATAATTAGAAAATAAAGGTTATAACAATATTACTTAACTTATACATTACATACAAGTACATTGGTAACTTCTTAAATATATTTCATAATTTCCTACTTATGTATGACTTTTAAATACTGTTATCAAACATTAAAATATAATAGACCTTTTGCATGCTTAACAATAGCTATTAAACTACTTTCATGTTACATATCTGTATATAATATAATTGAAAATTATTAGTATTATCTTACCATAATGGATTTAGAATGCATCTATATACATAATCAAAATCTTTAAAAATCAACATACTGATAATATTAATGCAGAAATGAACTGTTGATTATTTAAAGATTATTTTTAGGGTATATTTTAAACTTATAAGATGATCTAAAGAAAGCTATTCAAGATGGGAAGCAAGAGAGATCTAGGAGGCAAAAGGAGTGATGGGTTCAAGAACCTCTCAAGGAAAAACAAGACAGGATGAGAAAAATATCACATTATGTGAAGATAAAAAGAGCCACAGAATTGAAAGAGCAAAGACTTGAGATGCTGAGGAGGATATCTCAAAATAAATCTGATCAAAGAACTGTAGTATCAGAACCAAACAAAATCTAAGATCAGACTTTGGTATAAGGAACTTTTCTCCCATAGACAGCTTTATGTGGCTCTTTAAAGAGTGGGCAATATAAACAATACTAAAAACTTTGCAGGCAATGCAACATTTAAATCAAAACAGGGGCATATTTATTTATAATTATGCTTACCAAGAGATTCCATACATCTGATAACCTGTTTCTGATAAATCAGTAACTTTGTGATATGTTATTCCTATTTGTAATGAAACTGTGGTACTTAAAATAAAATACAAAATAGAAAGTGAGAATATCAACATGAAAATGTGGAGTTTATATCATTACAACTATAAACATGAATAGGTATAAGGTCTCTCTCTCTATAACTATATATAGTATTTGCATAAAATAATCTGTAAATATGATGTCTTACAATTACACACATGGTTAAATTTAGAGATAGGTAGTATTTCTTCTTCCTATAATGGAGGATTGGTGTGGCTGTGTCTCTATCTAAATATCTATGTATGTGATTGAAATAATAAATACAATGGTTATTTATATAATCTGTTATGATGAAATACAAGATCTCAATACCAGAAGCAGTGATTGAGGCTTATGAAGTGTGAAGCCATCAACTGAATGGCACCACAAGCAAAACCAATAGAAGAATTTCACACTGAGTATTCAAGATTCAGACAATTAAAAAAAATAGCTGTGGTACATGCAACAACCATTTCTTTATGACAGAACACAAGTTTAAATAAAAGTACTCTCCTCACAACAAGAACACAACTTTCACTAGGACTGTACACAAGGGTTTGATTACATCTTTATTGATGTAATTGTTAAACATAGAACTAAAAATACTTTTTCAATAAAGAACAGCATTTGTAATGTATAAAAGCAGTTTACATCAATAAAGTTTATTAGCATTTTGAGCTCTGTAAATTTAATAATTTTGATGCAATAAGTTGTATACAACTAAAGAACACAATCCAAACACTTTTCCTGTGTAGAATACACACACACAAAAACTCCTTGATGATGTATGTCATTTTTCAAAAAAAAAATAAAAAATCTTAACCCCTTTTAGAGAAAAGAAATTCAAACATTTTAAAATATTTCAGAACTTTCTACCAATATATACAAATTTCTCCATCTTTTGGTTTCTCAAAGCCCTCAAATTCATGGCTTCTCAAAGACTCACAAAATTAGTTTCCCTTCACACCCTACTGTATTGGTATAGTTTAATTTACAACCTCAAACTGAAAACTGGAAGATTCATTTGCAAAGACATATAAGCTCTCCTATGATGTCTATGTTTAAGCAAAAATGAAGACTTGAATTTTTTTGGTAACATTCCAAAACAACATTTATTGCTTTAAGAATGGTGATTTCAGAAGACATTGATTTTGGGGTTTTTTTGCATCAGATGTAACTTACTGAAAAAAATGACTAAATTTTCAAAGTGTTTTCATGAACACTTTGGGAAGTTCCTTGTTTGGATGCTCTCTGATTGTTTCTCATTCTTCCTATTCCATAAATAATTCTGAAGTGTTCAATGAAACTTATTCTTTTGGTTAGGTACTTTTATGATATTTTTACAGTTTATGATAATCTTAATGCTATTTATTATGGTTTTTCTAATGTAGACCAGATACACCTAAACATAAGATTTCTGTTGCTAAAGAGATGCATGTCAACTTGTTATTCTTAAATAATTCTTACAGAAAAGACAAACACTAGCTTCCAAACCTCAGTATTTCACAAGACCACTCAAACTAAAAGTTGTACCTCATGATCAGTGCCAAATTTACATACATTAAGAATGCTGTTTTTACATATAAAATATTAAGTTAGAACTCAATTTCAGGAAAAAGAATGACAACATAAATTTCAGTTACGTGTACAAAACAGTTTCCCTCCCACTGTTGCTAATCTAGTAAATACTTCCTTTTAAAATAAGCCATAAATTGAAAACAAAATCTACAGATATTCTTATTTATTATGTTTTACCTTTAACCCCATGCAATAAAAGAATATGAGAATAATACAAATGTGTTATTCAAATTTCTACCTTTTAAAAGTATTTGGTCAACTTCTATACAAAAAACATAACTGATAATGATACTTCAGAAAATGTGCAGTGGAACACACAGGCTGGTGTTTTGGAAACACTAAAGAACAGGTTTATTCTTCTTTGCTTAAAAATTTAAAATATACAATTAATGTCTTCAAACATTCATTCTTTTGATTCTTCTAAGATAAAAATCTTTAACAGAGCAACTAACATACACAAAAGAAAAAAACTGTTAATGTATCTCAGAAGAGCTGGTATGGGTATTATCACTTTCATTGATAAGCAGACCTTCCTAGGTCATCTTCAGGTTTCTTAACCTAGGAAGGTCGAAATGTTGTTTTCTTATCAATGAAAGTGATAATACCCATACCAGCTGTTCCGAGATACATTTTAATTTCAAGTGGGTTTCTTGTCATCAAGAACACTGTTAATATAAAACCTAATCTTAACCATCACAAAAATGTTCACTTAGATCTATTTTAATGACTTTCTTATATTTAAAATAAAGTTTCCATACTTAGGTTCAGGCAACAGAATTTTATTTTTATGATTTTGCATTTGATACTTAATTAACAAACAGTATTACATATATACATACAGTACTGTAAAAAAGTATTAAGACAAAATCAAATTTCAGGCTACTCTTAACAAGCAATGGAAGGTAAATCACAGATGAAACATCAAAACTTTATTAAATTTCATATTTAGTACAATAAAATCTCAGTGGAAGTACTTTAGTTCAGCAAATAATTAATATTTTGTGTGTCCTCATATTGCTCTAATAACTGCAGTCTTTCAGGCATTACTGAAACATATTTAATTAAAGTGTCTTTTGGAATTTTATTCCAAACATCTCCCATAAAGTTTCTTTGAAAGTAACTTCTAATCAAGTTTTTGATCCCTCAAATCACACATCTGGTCAAATGGTTTGTGACTGGGGCCAATGCATCATTTTAATGGCTCTAACAGTTTCTTTCTTAGCTAAGAAATATCTGCATAGGTTGGATGAGTGTTTGGGGTCATTATCTTCTTGGTAGAAGAATCCTTTACCAATAATATGCAAACAATTAGATATAACATGAAGCATCACTACCTGATGAAACTTGTGCTGGTCCATTGTTTCTTCTATTTAGGTAATATCTCCTGTCACCTCATCAGAAAAATACCCCAAACAATCACACTGTTTCCCTCATGCTTCATGATAGGTACTATGCTTTGAAGTAAGTGTTTTTCACCTTTCTTCCATCAGATGTACAACCTATGTTTGAACCAAATATTTCAAACCTGTATTCACCCATCCATAATACTCTTTTCCAATCATCAACAGTCCAGTTTTTGTACTTTTTAGAAAATTTAAGTAAAGGTTTTTTAACTACTAAATGACCAAATATTCCATTCTTATTTAGACTTCTTGATACTGTAAATCTGGATATTTTTTTTGTCATTTGGTAATTTATCTTGTCCTTGAGATCAGTGGCAGGTTTTCTTCCGTCCCAAAGACTGCATAAACAAAGATACGTAACATCAGTATCATTGAGTTTAGGTGTTCTGTCTCTTCTCTTCCCATTTTCAAATTTACCTGTCTCAGCTTCATGATCTAAAACATACTTAATAGTTTCTGGGGAGCATTTCAAGTTTGTAGTACTATGTTGGAGAGTCCAACCAGCATCATGTAAAGCTTTATGTGAACTCTCTACTCTACTGACAACTCTCTATGCTCTTTAGGCCATGACATAACAAGAAACTTGTATGTAGTGTTAAACACTGGTTTTTATCATGGTTAATTTGTGGAGTGCTATTAACTTGATTTCTTGAAGCTTTTAACAATACCACATTCTAGCTTCTTTGTATATAGTTAACACACTGCATGGATTACTACAACAGTTATTTCAGACCCTAAATTTGATTGGTAATGCTCATTCAAGCAGAACCCTCATAATGCCCTTGGTACAAGTATATGGGAATTCTACAGAATGATAAGTTAAGTATTCTCATCCTGGCTCATTCAACTGTTAAGAGGAATCAGTGAAGCATTACCATAGTGTTGTAATTTACATTCTGTAATGATATAGAACAATTAGATTTATAAAATGAAAAGAATGAAAAATATTATCTTTTCCTAAAACTTTTGTACAGTACTGTATGTGTGACTTACAGATACATGAACAATTTTATTACTTAAATATTACTTTCTGTTAGTTTCATCATAGTGTCCATTAAGTGTTGCAGCACTGTGACAAAGTAAACAAACATTTTACTTGGTACATCCAACACAAACTGTTATGAAACTTTATCTATCATTTGTTTGCACAGAATGAATAAAATAATGTGTTATTTTGGCAAAATAGGCATTTCATCATGTTAAATGAATTATAAATAAACATCATTTTGGCTTGAATCTAAATATCAAAATAAGTTCATCCTGAATCATATTTATGTTTTTTCATGTCTCATAAATTATGCCGGTGTTTCATTTATTTGCACATTTTTAAGATATTAAGAAGTGGAAACATATGATTTTTGCTAATTTAACTTCAATTCAATTCAAAGGACACTGAATATATGTTGTTCACTTAGTTTAAGGAATTACATCCTTGAGTTTTGAATTGTTTGCATGCAGAAAATACTAACACTTTCCATACGGAATCAGTCAATGTGACCAAACTTGTAACTACAAAATAACCACTAGAGTTTCTATATAATAACTTTAATATGTTTTGTTTATCTTCACAAAATTTGATAAGCTTTCAGTGAACATTACAAATTTTTAGTACACAAAAAAAACAACAAATTTTAAATAACAATTTTTACTGCAGATTTTCCCATAAATGTATGGAATTAAAGTGTTGATTGCTCTGAGTAAAAAGTGATTTTTAAGTCAAGATTAAAAATACTTTTCTGCAGCTGAATATTATCAAATTTTATGTTATCTATCAAATATCAAAATTTTTTCAGTAAAACATTACATTTCATCTGCTATTTTCTCTATACCAACTCTGTACATATTAAATAAATTTGACCAACCTTACAACCATTGTAAAACTTTAAAATATTTTCCCTTTTTTCCTTCCAGAATGAATACAGATTTTAACAGGAAGCTACATTTATTCTAAGTAGCTTAAAATCTGTAACACTGTACATCCATTTATATATATAATTTTATTGTCTTATTGCCCTTTAAACTGTGTCTAACTAATAAACCTGCCACATGAGCTGCAAATACCTCAACAAATGTGTAGCTCAAATTACCATATTGAGTGACACAATGCATAACCTTATCTTAAACACACCTCATGAAGAATGTTATTATCATAATTTTTTATTATGTTACCTATTCTAACTTTACCTAATCTAATACATTTTTCATATTATTTTTATAATAAATACTCATGAAAACACAAAACCTTTAACTTATTGTTTCTTCCTGTCAGTTCCATGAGAAATTTAAGCACTTTTTTTTTCGTACAGTAATGGTACTAATATACTAAATTTTTATTTACTTAAATATGGTGCTTAATAACCCGCAATAATAACATAAACAAAGCAAACCCTGCCCTATAGATATCATAATTTAACTGGTTTTCTAATTATGGTGTAACAACCTTAAAAAAATTCCCAAAGTTTCTCAACCTAAATATAATAGGAGAAACTTTCAAACTGAAACTGAAATAGATGATATTAAAAATATTAGTAATATATTATGACTTGTAATCTTTCTAAACATAGTGATGAATAAATTAAAAATGTGCAATCAGTGCAATGCCTTGTATCCTAGTATGCATCTAATGTAATTGTCTAGTGGTCTGTTTACAAATCTTTTGTTATTCCATATGTTATTTCAGTAAAATTGTATTGCACTTGTTTTCCAACAACAGAGACTGAATGCAATGTACTGTTGGCAAAACTGTTTTGGGTTTTAATATAATGGGTGTATGCATCCAGTTCAACAGAAAGCTCAGCTTTGCTAAGTAGTCATTATTTTATTGCCCTTCAAATTAATTATTCTACCAAACACTTTTGACCTTAACATATCAGGCAGCTGCCTCATAAATTTTCAATTACAAAACATTAATCTAATTCAATGAAAAAACTCCTTTCTTAGTCAGTATTCTTATATAGTGTTTTTGCATTGCTATTTGTACTTACAAAATGTACCTTCTAACACTAAGTCAATTCTATGCATCTCATCTTGAAATTCATCCTCTTTTTCAACTTTCAGTATTTCAAATTTTGAACTATCTATATCACCATAATCACTCTCACTAAACCCTAAAACATCAGCTTCTTTTAAATTACCACACTGCTCCATTTTCTCTACAAACAAAGTGTTCTGAAATATAAAAAACATATTTAATGATTCAATAACAAACTAACAGACAGAGAACTGTTACTGATGTGACCAAAAACACTAGTCTTCTCAGGTAGTTAGTTAGTATGCCCTCTGCAATTCTTTAAACATAATTTCTGTACTACAGAAAAAAACCTTTATTTTCATGAAGATTACTGGCAAAAGGCAATAATTTCATAATTATTACACCATAGACTAGTATGGTACATACTAATACATGCATAAATTGTTCGAGGACTGAGTTTGTCTGTTTGTTTGTTTTTTGGAATTTCGCACAAAGCTACTCGAGGGCTATCTGTGCTAGCCATCTCTAATTTAGCAGTGTAAGACTAGAGGGAAGGCAGCTAGTCATCACCACCCACCACCAACTCTTGGGCTACTCTTTTACCAATGAATAGTGGGATTTACCGTAACATTATAATGCCCCCACGGCTAAAAGGGCATAAAGAGGAAGACCACGTCAATCCTGACTGAAGACACTGACTCTAAAGTCTGTGAATAAAAAAAAACAGAGACCAGAACAAAAGCAGTTTATTGTTGAGATGAGTGACAAATGCAACTATGAACAGGAAACCAAGACAAGAACAGAACCACCAGAAAAGTTCAGAATCTAAGGAAATGAGCACATGCTGAGTCAACAACAAATCTGCAACAAAATCTAAAGCACCAGGATTATAGAAAACCAGGAGCTGTATCCAGTGCACATGGACCCAGAATGGGAGCTCTAGAGTCAAAAAACAAAGGGAACAGGATTTGGTACCTCCTTGCTCAGTGATGTACAAGATCACTATGGAGTTGTTGGAATACACCATAACTTCTGTCCCCATAAGAAGACAAAGGAAATGAGACATATTTTGACAAACAGCTAAGAGCCCCAAAACATAGACATGAAGCCCAAGTTCAGACAATGAATAACTCCCAGGAATCTAAATGTGAACAAGATAGGCACTCCAACCAAAAAAAAAAGGAAACATTGGTAGAAAGACGGCAGGTCTGGACAAGGAGGTGAGAGAGAAAAATCAGTTGTAGTATTGTCTCTGTCCAACCACTAAGCTAGGTCAGTCCAAATGGAAGAAAGAAAGACAACAAGATGATCCAAGTGAAGGTCTTTTGATCACACAATATCCACTGGAGAGAATGCATGACAGCACTGAGAGGTAGGAAGAGCTACAACTTAATTGACATTGAGCTTAAGCACATGACATACACAGTGGATTTAAAACACACAAGAAAACACCACTGGCCACAGAGAGGGATCTACAATACATTAGCCAAAAAGGCCCCTTCATAAACAAGAAGTGGGTGGGGGGCATTCAATAATTTTAAAATGCAGAAATGTAAATCAATAGTAAAGAAAAATTAAGCATGTAGCATTAAGATAAAGGTCTATAAACCTGCAAGCAAAAACCAGCATGTCTGTACTACTGCCAACTGAGAAATGATTAACAAGTGCAAATATGAAGAGGGTGCTGTTTACAATAGAAGCTGTAATGCTCCTGTTAGTGGAAGGCTGTTCCATGGTTATTTGCATGTGGATATTTAGAAGTAGGAGGTGGAAGACGAAGACAAGTGGTGAGTGTTGAAAATTTGAACTGATAGAGAACAGTACTGATAAAAAAATAAATTAAATAGAGCTTCACCTATTTTTGCCAAATCTTAGACTTGTGCAATCTAATCTTACAGTCTTCAGAAGTCAACATAATGAAATTGGAGATAAGGCCTTTATCCTGTCAATCTTCTAGACAATCTTGTAAACTACAAGATCTATTACTTTTTTTTCTCAATAAAGAATATCTTTAACAGCCTAAAAATAATAATTCTTTTATTCCTAAAGGCATCTGAACCTTTTACAATGTCAGAATATTTTCTTAAATATGTAGACCAAAACTGTAAACAGTATTGTAATAACATCTGAGGCCTAATTAACAATTTTTATAATTATCTCCTTTGGCTTGTACTCAGTATGCCTATAAATACAATTTTCTTTTATAGTGCTGAGTGTGTAAAAGATATGACAGTGAGTACTCCTTTGCTGTATTGTTTGATAAAACATCTAACAAGATGCTCTGTTAGCATCAGACACTTGCTAAATTGGTGAGTAGAGTAACAATGGTAACATAGAAGGCCAAATTTAATTATTTCCCCTTTACCAATTAAGACAAAGTAGCCAGATGGTTAAGACCTTTTTTGACCAAGAATTAATACAATGATGATACTAAAGTTAAACAGCTATGTGTCTGAAGACTAAATGTTTTTATTCTACAGGGTGGCCCGTAAGTCCATACCCATCCATATATCTTATGTATCCAGTGTATCTGTGTGGTGTCCCTCATTCTCACTGCATAATATTATGCAACGCCATGTTCTGTGAGACATTTTCAAGTGTAAATGGGCTTACATTGACCATATTTCTCTGGAAAAAAAGAAAAATTTATAATACATGCGTAATTGAATATAACATAATAACATATGGATGGGTAGGGGCTTACGGGCTATCCTGTACATTAAATAAATTTCTAATCAATGGAAAAGAATGAAAAGTAATGTTGCATTAGAAATCTGTAAACACAAACACTGTAATAGGAAAAATAGTCAGCAAGAGCACAAGAGATTTAATTTAAAACATTATTTTACCTACCTCTATGTGATGTTACAGTTGCTTGATTTTCTAGTAGTTCAGTATCCAATGGAACATTCAGTTCTTCATCATAAACAGGTTCAACTTTTATTTCTAAAACCTCCATTGTTGTATAAGTAACTCTTGGTGCTTGACTGAAACCTACATTTAGACTGTAAATAATTGTAACTTATTTTTCTCATATAGTATTAATGTTAAGTCTTTGAACTAAAATGCTTAATATACACATTTTCATAGATTTAGCTTCAAGTTCCTCATGCATATATTACTACTAAATGGTATCTTACATCTTTAAGGGCTATACACATAATCTGTACTGATCTTAAAGTATCTTAAGTACATAAAGATCAGTATTGATTTTTTTCTTTATCCAGTTCAACTTGCATTTCTGAGTGATTATTTTGAAGTAAGCAAACTTCAACTGATACTTTGACGTAATAGTTTAAGATTTAACAAAGGTTTTAGCAACAATTACAGAACATTCTAATCCTTCATCTAAACAACTTATTACTTTACATGTAAGACTATGTAGTTTGACATGTAAAGGATATGAATCTAAAAGAAGGAAACCTTCTTCTCCACACAGATTTCTTTGTTTACATATACAGTGTTAAACTTATCTTACAAATGTTGAAAAACCAGAAAATGAACAAGAGAAAACTTTTATTAATGTTTTGTTATAGCACGTACATATATAAATCTTTAGGTTTATTTCATGATATACAACAGTTAAACATCAAGTGAATACTTTATTTTTCTGTAAAATAATACATTTAGTATGATTGCACCTTGATGTTCAGTTAATATGGTTATGACTTGTGCAATACATTTTCTTTTACTATTTATCACAAAATGATATTCAGCATATTTAAGACTTAAGTAATTAAAAAATGGTTTTCACACTAAAATGCAGAAGCAAGGTTCAATAAATAATCATAAACTGAACAAAAAAGGCATTATGGAAACCTATGTAGGATTTATATACAAAAAAGAATATGGGAACAAATAATTTCATTTCTATAAATGTTTAATACATTACTTCCATTACAGGTAAAATAACTTCCATATTATATATTTATTTCTGGCTACTACTTACTGGAAAAAACTACCTTTTAATACACTGTTCTCCTTTTATTATGTAATATATATATATATATATATATATCATTGCTTCAGTAAAACTAACTTTAAATTACACATGGAAAATTTTCTTACTGTCATGTAACAACTGATAAAATATTCACACTCACGAAACACAATTTCTTTAAGTTGGTTGATCAATTTCAAAGGTTATTTCCTGCTGGTTACAAATAATACTACAGATGTATCAATGTAAAACATTCTCACAGTATCAACAAACCATCCTAGGATGAATTTTCTGGGATAAGTAAGCCTAGAGATAGATAAATTTCTGTTTAAGATCTCATTTCAAATCTATTAATGTCAATGAACTCCAAGTACTGGATAATAAATCATTTTTTAAACAGAAATATTTGCTACTTTAAATGTTTTATGTCCCCAATAAGCAAAGGTTTCTAAAAAAAATTCATTCTCTAACAACTTTTAATATGTATTCTACAATAATTAGAGATTTACTCTAGAAAGAAGACTATCTCACAATACTTAAGTCTTGCAATCTTTTGTTTTACTGATTACTTGGAAACTTATCACAGACACTACAAACTAAATTTTTAAAAATACAAGTATGCAATAGAGATAAAACAAGTGATTTCATATTATAAAAATAATATAATCAGGAGTAAAAAATTTCTGCAATGGCCACTTGTCATTTGAGCAAGTTTGAAATAAAGCTTAACAGCTATGTGAATGATAAGAGTTGACTTTTTTCTTTATAGTTTTAGTTTGAGATGGATCAGTAGGTCTTTTGTTGTCCCTAAATATTATGTTACATCATGCAGAACAAGTTACAGAGGTTTTACTCATCCTATACCAATTTTATTTTCCTAAGTATCTGAAACTAAAACTATAAGATTTCAGGACTACAAGGAGCCCTCTGGTCAACCATGCCTGTCCCATCTGTTAAATTACCAAAATGAAAAAAACACCTCTGATAATTCACATATTTTTCAAGCTTTCCTTTAAACTTACTCCTCCAATCTCATATTAAGGCAGCTTATCCCACAGGTCAACTACCCTGTTAGAAAAATAAAACTGTCCTAGCTAAAGATGACCCCTACTCTATCAAAATATATATTTGTGTATCCACATAGTCCTACCATTCTCACCAACACTATTTATTACCTTAACTAAGAACCTTAAATACTTCCCAACTCTTAGTTTGTGAAGAGAAAATAATCTCAGAGATAAAAACCTGACCTTGTATGATAATCTTACCACATCAGGTCAACAAGTAGTTTTGATTGACTAATACTGCTTTACTCTTAATTATCTAATATTAGTAACAATAATACACAAAGTCTGAAACATCAGAACCAATACTTAACTAAAATATGATAGACCAACTTATTCTCTGTGTAAACTGTTTCTGTTGGATACATTGCCATCAGTTCATAAAACACGGTTTTTTTTTTACAACATAACTGTTAGTCACAATAACAAGGCTCAAGTTACAAAACTGAAACCTAACCCAAGAAATCTGCATCTCTACCCTTCATCATTTACTTACATATTTCAAAACTTTCTATGTGTATCAAATTTAAAACTTACTACAATAACACAAATAACAAGGCAATATCTTTTACTAAACTGTCGCAAATACTAACGACGTGAAAAAAAAACACTTTGATATCCATACGATTAAATGCTAACCGTATTATTTTCGATACGAGTTACCAAACGAACCACGTGTGAGACTAAAATACTGAAACGCCCCTTCGAATTATGATAATATAGTTTCTGGAAGGAAGTTTTTATCTCTACGCCTATCCAAAATATTTGAACGTATCACCAATCATCCTTTTCTTAATCATTAAAGTTCTAAAAAGTGGTAGATACATATCTGCCCTTCCTTGCAATTTTTCCGAAATAAATTAAATATCGATGCTGTTTGGTTCAGAAGATAAAATATTGGTACTTATTTTTTGGATTTTTTTTTAATACTGTACACTTGCACTAGAAAAACTGCGAAAATTCTATTTAGTATATACTTTATTGGCACTATTAACTTCCGGTGAATTCACCCAGTTACCAATGGTGTGTTTTTCGTGATCAAATAAAGAACATTGGTCAAACTGAAGTATTTCACTGAAAACAGTCCCCAGCTGAGACAGCGCTACGTCTTCGCATTTACAACACTAAAATCAAAGATTCGATTCTTTTCGGTGGACACAGCAGATAGCCCGATGTGGCTTTGCTGTTAGAAAAACACACCCATAAAGCTTTTTTTTTTGTTTGTTTGTTTGTTTTGGAATTTCGCACAAAGCTACTCGAGGGCTATCTGTGCTAGCCGTCCCTAATTTAGCAGTGTAAGACTAGAGGGAAGGCAGTTAGTCATCACCACCCACCGCCAACTCTTGGGCTACTCTTTTACCAACGAAAAGTGGGATTGACCGTCACATTATAACGCCCCCACGGCTGGGAGGGCGAGCATGTTTGGCGCGACTCGGGCGCGAACCCGCGACCCTCAGATTACGAAGCGCACGCCTTAACGCGCTAGGCCATGCCAGGCCCCCACATATACACTAAAAGCATTTCTTAAATTTGTTATATCAGTTGCCATATAGGTAAATAACACAAAGGTTAAAGTGTATCTCAAATGACCTTGGAAGGTTGAAACATTGTTCTCTCCTTATCAATAAAAGTGTTAATACCCATTACAGCCGTTCTGAGATACATTTTTATTTCAAGTGGGTTTCTTGTCATCAACAAGGACAAATGTTAAACTAAAAATTATTCCTAAAAATATACCATAACTTCTTTTAAATCTTTAACACATTATTAGTGTGCGTTTTCTTACAGTAAAGCCACATCGGGCTAAATGCTGAATAACATTATTAGTCTTAAATTCCATAAAATTTTAATAGTTTCTGCTAAATTGTTAAAGTGCTAGATATTAGTTACGTAGACAAATCAACTGCCTCATACATAAACTTTTCTCAAAGTGGAAGCCAAAATAATCAAACAACAACATTATTTTGCAGACTAGTAAAGCAAAACCACTTTAATGTCATCGTAGTTGAAATAACTATTATATTTTACCCTTCCCTAACTAGGAAGAGTGTATTTTTATTTGGAAACATTCTGGTAATTTACCTAAAGTTTGTTTAGATTATATAGTTAGTGGCAGTGGCGGCGCCAATATTGTTACCTACATATATTCATAAAATATGGAAAACACAATCGTCGTTGTTGCTTAACAATTAACATCAAAGAGACAAAGATCTGTAGAACTCAACGTCTTCATTAAGACAGAAGTATGTGTCATGCGTCCCATTGCAACGTACTGAATGCACTGAAACTCATGCGCTGTATTGCCGCTCCCTGTGTAATGCCATTCTATCTTGAGCTTTGACGAAGATTAGACAACCACGTTGATTTCAAGTTACAACAGATCATCAGGGATTTTACTTAATAAACCAAAGGTTTCACTGGTATTTACCCATTAATTTCATTTATCTTTTATTGAAAAGTAAAACATAGCATGCATGTAAAAGTGTATTGTGTATAGGTCAAAACTATGAAGCATTTAGCCAGTGTTGTGTCCTCTGTGAGATCATTTTGCATTGTGTATCAGCCATCCAAAATTGTACTGATGATTGTGGCATACACTTAAAATTGTGAATTACAATCCAATTAATGTTATATTTATGATTAGATAATAACCTCACATGTTAACTGACTAAATAATATTTGTAAACAATTCCAGAATGAATTTTGAAATTGTCATTGGGCTATTTAGAATTGCCAAATTTAATGTAATGTAGTAGTTACATTATTGTTACAGGTGCTTGTCACACTTATGATAATAAGAACAATATCACAATCACAGTTTGGCCTGTATGAATAATGTAAACTTATGAAGAAACCAGCCTTTCTGTGAAGGTCAACTGGGTGGAATTTAGGTGAGCTTCCTCTTTTACATATACGCATATTTTTATAAACAGATTATTTCTAATTTATAATAATGAATTATTAATCCAATAAAAACTGCATTGAAAACGCAGTTCAAAATGGCACACCTTTCTGAAATGTACCTTGGTATTTACATTTTTATAATATACCATCTATACTTCATATTGATGGCATTTTGGGAAGCCTCTCCACAGTTTACTTCAGCCCCCCCCCCCCCAACGAAAATATCCTGGCGCTGCCACTGGTTGGTGGGCGTCTTTGTAAGCAAGATTTGAAAGATTTAAACTTACGTTAATCCTTTAGATTGAACAAAAGTTACGTGCAAGTAGAATTGTTCAGCAAGAATTTTCTTTTGTGTAAAATAACATGCACTAACTTTAAAACATAATTTAATTCCTAAACTACTTAACTTTTTGCTAATAAGTTAACCCACAAATTTCTGCTGCTTGCTCATTTCTGAATGAGGCTATATATAATTCGGAGCTTAAAATGTTTACACTTAGCTTTGCGGGTCTCGACGCTTATTGCACTCTTCGAAGTGAATTTGCAAAAATGCATTAATTAGTTGGGGGTTTCTTACCTGGATTGGTGTTTGTTTTCTTTCATTTCTTTTCCTTAAAGTGATTAAGCGAGAAAAGCTATAGAGAAGACAATACTAACACAAAGATTAACTGATGGAATATTATCATTAGATAAAGTCATCATGTTAATTTCTGTCTATAACCAAAAAAGATACAGAAGCAAAGTTCACATTCTCACATAACACAAAAAAAATATCCTTTATCAAGTTTAAAAACTTATAATCGATATCACAATAGTTATTGTAACATCCTGGACTCAAGCACTGAATGGCTACCTCAGGGAGAGGGGAGAAGGTAGAGAAATTGATATCACACTTCCAATAGAGGGTGAGGCTGTCTTAAAATAAGAATTCGACGAAGAACCACCAGAAAAATAACAGACCAGTGCTCTGTCGAAACATATAGTATGTATTTCATTATGAGGGCCCGGCATGGCCAAGCGTGTTAAGGTATGCGACTCGTAATCCGAGGGTCGCGGGTTCGAATCCCTGTCGCGCCAAACATGCTCGCCCTTTCAGCCGTGGGGGCGTTATAATGTTCGGTCAATCCCACTATTCGTTAATAAAAGAGTAGCCCAAGAGTTGACGGTGGTTGGTGATGACTAGCTGCCTTCCTTCTAGTCTTACACTGCTAAATTAGGGACGGCTAGCACAGATAGCCCTCGAGTAGCTTTGTGCGAAATTAAAAAAAAAACAACAAACAAAGTGGATTAATGTCACAAGTGGAGTACCTCAAGATCCAATCTTACTGCCTTTGTTCTTTTTTTTATTACATTAATGACATAGATGAAGGAATGGTAAATAAATTATTTAAATTTGCATATGATATTAAAAGTCTTGGAAGTTAGCTGTGAAGAGGATGCTGCTGCTTTACAAAAGGATTTAGATAATTTAGTGAGATGGGGAAATAAATTGCAGATTGGATTTAATTATAATAGATGTGAGGTAATGCGTGTAAGGTATCATAATTTAAATTATAAGTATAATTTGTATGAGAATAACCTTAACAGTGTTATGAAAGAATGGAATTTTGATGTAATGGTTGATCAGTTTCTTAATTCATTCAAGCAGTGAGCTGTTGCTTGTGCTTGGTGAAATAGAGTTTTAGGTTGTATTTACACAAATATTGATTACAATTTTAAAGAAGATATAATTTCATTGTATACGTTACTGGTCAGGCCACATATTAAATATTGTGTTCATTCTTGGGATCCTTACGTTAGAAATGATATTGTGCAAGATAATAATTGCAGGCTTTTTTGTTTTTCTTGGAATTTCGCACAAAGCTACTCGAGGGCTATCTGTGCTAGCCGTCCCTAATTTAGCAGTGTAAGACTAGAGGGAAGGCACCAAGTCATCACCACCCACCGCCAACTCTTGGATAGTGGGATTGACCGTCACATTATACACCCCCACGGCTGGGAGGGCGAGCATGTTTAGCGCGACGCGGGCGCGAACCCGCGACCCTCGAATTACGAGTCGCACGCCTTACGCGCTCGCCCATGCCAGGCCATAATTGCAGGCATTTGGATTTACACATAAAGAGGCTTCGTTTATGAGTTGTACTCTAAAACCACAAACTTTATGGATAAAGTTCCAAACCAACAGGAAACAAGCTCTGAACAAAGATTAGTAAAAACATCTACAGAAAGGCAAGAATAGTAATAGTAAAACACGATATTTAAATAAACATTCTCTTCAGGACAATAACTGTTAAAAGAATGTTATGCAAACTAAATACAGAAAAAACAGCTGTACTACAATATATTAAGTGTGTATTAAATCATAGAAACACAAATGATTACGCTAACTGTTTCATTCAGTATTTATAAAAGCAACATATTCAATTGATAAAACGTTTTAGTAGGATGTTAAATGTATTAGTAATAATATATGTCTATAGAAACGCGCTAAATCTATTTAATGCAAACTGTAAACATAAGATGAAATAAGTTGAAATTTGTACACAAAATATTTGCATGTTTATCATACCAATGCGTCCTCTTCTACCACTTTGATGAACTACAACTCTAAGTAGCTATGCCTTCTGGTGCCATTTTGAGGAATGATGCCATCTTTTCCACGCCCTCCCTCTGAAGCAGCCAGTCAGTCTACGCAACCAAGGTATCATCCTAGAATACCTAAATACTTAATCATAACGACCCATCATAGTCCTTTTCCAATGTTATGCTACCTGGAATATAGGATCTCTTCTATCACCAGTTCCAAAGTCATATGGATCAAGATTCGAAAGATTAGTGAACAGTACACTTCTGCTCCCTTTCACTCTTGCTCTCTAATGGCCAGGAAGTTGCTGACGCTCAGAATATTGTTGATACTTTCGGTGAAAGCTTTTCTTATCCATCTGACACTTCTGCTTCATATAGCACCTTCCCAGCGCCTTCAAGACACGGGCGGAGCAATCGCTTCTGTTCTTTCGGGCTGATTGTCTCTATGACTATAATCGCCTCTTTACGATGGTGTAACTCAAGATGACCTTTCATCGGTTTGCCAGGACATTAGTTGGGCTTGACGATATTCACTGCGAAATGCTGCGCCATCTTTCTCCTGCCTCTCTTGCTATTCTTCTGGTTATTTTTAATTGGATCTGGCAGGAGAATTTTTTCCTCATGCTTGGTGCCATGATATTGTCCTCCATTTTTCTAAGCCTGGGAAGGATCCCAAGATTCATTCAAACTACTGTCCAATTGCTTTGACTAGCTGTCTCAATAAGATCGTAGAAAGGATGGTTAATGCTCGTTTCATTTGGTTCCTCGAATCAAACAACCTCCTCTCGCCCACCCAGTGTGGGTTCTGACGACAGCGCTCCACCGTGTACGACTTGATTTGTCTTGACACATCAATCAGGAAAGCCTTTCTCAAGTAACAACATTTTGTTTCTGTATTTTTGACCTTGACAAAGCTTATGATACTACCTGGAGGTATGGCATCCTGCGAGACCTCCACTCGTATGGATTGATTGATAATTTGCAAATTTTTATTATACATTTTTTGATGAACTGGCTATTCCAAGTCCTTGTGGGTTTGCCACTTTCCCGTTCTTTCCCATAGAAACTTGAAGTCCCTCAGAGCTGTGTCTTGAGCATCACACTTTTCATTATAAAGATTAATGCCATCAGAGGACAGTTCTTCCTACAGTTGCATACAGTTTCAATGTCGACGATTTCCACATCTTGTATCAGTCATTGAGCATGGCGTTTATTGAACAGCAGCTACAGGCTGCCCTCAGTCGTTTACTGAAGTGGTCCATAAAAAATGGCTTTTATCTCTTTTTGCTCTAAAACTGTTTGCATGCACTTCTGCCGTGAATGGTGTGTACACACCAATCCCGAGCTCCATGTTGGAGAAGTTGTGCTTCCTGTGGTACCTGAGGCAAAGTTCTTGGGACTTATCTTTGACTGTAAGCTGATCTTTATTCCACACATCAAGGAGCTATGTGCCAAGTGTAGAAGGGCACTAGATATCATCTGTGTCCTCTTTTCCACCTCTTCAGGAGTTGATTGATGTTCTATGCTAAAAATCTATTGTGCCCTCATTTGATCAAAACTGGACTATGGGTCTTTAGTCTATTGTTCTGCCAGGACCTTGGCCTTGAAGATAATGTAATACACAATTTTTTTATTTAAATTAACAGTTATTGTGATTGGTATGCACTATCATAAACAAATGAATAAACTGTTTTTGTTTTGTGTGTTCTGATAATGTATCAATAATTTAAGAATCACATGACTGATCATACTTAAACCTTTCGAGATGACGTCTGAGTAAACTGTGTTGAACGTACAGCCTGTCTTATTTTTATTAAACAGGACACGAATAATGTTTGGTAGTTTTACCTGTTATTATAGGCTATAGTTCAATGATATGTTACAACAGTAACTTAAATGGTTAGGTAATAATGAACTTAGGACAGGAAAAGTCAGAGAATATCATTCTGCTTAAGATTTGGAAGCCATGCACTGAATACCAGTAACTTGTGTGTAAGAGAGAACCATACCTCATTAACGTTGCTCAGAATATTTCCATAGTTGAATTAGTGTTGTACACAGGCCGTGCACTACACAGAGAAGTGCGCATTTGTACACATACACTACATGGCCAAAGGTTTGTGGACATCCCTTCTAATCAGTGGATTCAGCTATTTCAGCCACACCCATTGTTAACAAGTACATAAAATCAAATATACAGCCATGCAATTTCCATGGACAAGGCCTGGCATGGCCAAGCGCGTAAGGCGTGCGACTCGTAATCCGAGGGTCGCGGGTTCGCGCCCGCGTCGCGCTAAACATGCTCGCCCTCCCAGCCGTGGGGGGCGTATAATGTGACGGTAAATCCCACTATTCGTTGGTAAAAGAGTAGCCCAAGAGTTGGCGGTGGGTGGTGATGACTAGCTGCCTTCCATCTAGTCTTACACTGCTAAATTAGGGACGGCTAGCACAGATAGCCCTCGAGTAGCTTTGTGCGAAATTCCAAAAAACAAACAAACAAATCCATAGACAAACATTGGCAATAGAATGGGTCGTACTGAAGAGCTCAGTGACTTTCAACGTGGCATTGTCATAAGATGCCACCTTTTCCAACAAGTCAGTTCGTCAAATTTCTGCTCTGCTAAAGCTGCTCTGGTCAGCTGTAAGTGCTGTTATTGTGAAGTGGGAACGTCTAGGAACAACAACAGCTAAGCCACAAAGCGATAGGCCACACAAGCTCACAGAACGGGACCGCCGAGTGCTGAAGCGTGTAAACATCATCTGTCCACAGTTGCAACACTCACTACCGAGTTTGAAGCTGCCTCTGAAAGTAACGTCAGCACAAGGATTGTTCGTTGGGAGCTTCATGAAATGGGTTTCCATGGCCGAACAGCTGCACACAAGCCTAAAATAACCATGTGTATTGCCAAGCGTCGGCTGGAGTGGTGTAAAGCACACCGACATTGGACTCTGAAGCAGTGGAAACGCGTTTGCTGGAGTGACGAATCACGCTTCACTAACTGACAGTTTGACGGATGAATCTGGGTTTGGCAGATGTCAGGAGAATGCTACCCGCATGAATGCATAGTGCCAACTGTAAAGTTTTGTGGAAGAGGAATAATGGTCTAGGGCTGTTTTTCATGGTTTGTGCTAAGCTCTTTAGTTCCAGTGAAGGGAAATCTTAATACTACAGCATACAATGACATTCTAAAGAAGTGTGTGCTTCCAACTTTGTGGCAAACGTTTGGGGAAGGCCCTTTTTGTTTCAGCCTGACAATGCCCCGGTGCACAAAGCGAGATCCATAAAGACATGGTTTGCTGAGGTTGGTGTGGAAAAATTTGACTGGACTGAAATGCGACTGCAAGCCAGGCCTTCTAGCCCAACATTAGTGCCCGACCTCACGAATGCTCTTGTAGCTGAATAGGAGAGAATCCTCGCTGCTATATTCCAAAATCTAGTGAAAAGCCTTCCCAGAAGAGTGGAGGTTGTTATAGCAGCAAAGGGTGTCCACGTACTTTTAGCCATGTAATGTATATGATCATAATTTATGATTTCAGATATCATTAACATATCTGTGTGCAAAACAAAAAAGATTTAACAAGGGTATAAAGTATGACAAAATATAATTTGGACCAGATGACACATAGATACAGATGCTTCAGACAGAGATCGCTAGAACCTCTGTAATCTAAATAAGTGAAAAAGAGGAAACAAATATAATTCAGTAAAAACAATAAAACGAATGAAACTAGAGATAAATATAATAATTCTAATGTTATATCTTGCACAGCCCCAGTCGTAACCAGTGCTCTCTTTGCAGTTGCACTTATTGATCATTTCTACATTAGTAGCACTGTACAGACAGTCTTCTTTTTGCTTAAAAATTTGTTGCCATTTCTGTTTATATTGCATGCTTAGTTTTCTTTAATATTTTTTGTTATTTTTATATTTACATGGGCATTTCTGCTAGGGTATCGTTGATCTCACTCTGACCAGGTATACCTTCTACTGTGGCCTGAAGAACCATATCCAGTGCTGTTGTGTTTTGGACTGGAGATGTCATCACACTGAGGTTTCCTCACATCTGGTAGATGTCAGTTAGTGATGGATCTGGTGTTTTTTGGTGTCCTTAAACCTTCACATGTACCTCACTGTGATCACTGCAGGCACTACATTTCTTACTAACACTGAGGTCGATCTTACCAACACTACTACTTATATCAGACTTCATGTCTTAACACGTTGGCTCCCAAGCCTATTTTGCGAATACTTTTCAGGGTCCCACTAGTCATTTTACAATTACTTTTTCAGGAAGAGTGTATATGTACCTGTTGTATCCCAGCCAATAAGTGACCATTTAAAAACATAGAGCAAGATTTACTGGTGGGTCTTGTGGGTCTTACTGGAAGACCATCACGACCCACCGTGTTAAACATGCACTAAAACTAAATTAAGTTAAATCTCTTTAATTTTATTAAATTCTCAAACACCTTGAGACCCAATGTTATAATTTTCACATGTGAAGTAGAATCCAGTAGTTTTCTTTTATTTTTAGATGTTAATGCAAACAGAAAGAAGAAAATAATTAAATTTGCCACAAGTATATACCAGAAAACCCATTCTATCACCATGTTGCCACACATAAAATCTAATCACCACCTGTCACAGCCCCCCCGCCCCAGTAACTCAGCGGTATGTATGCGAACTTAACCTTAAAAACCGGGTTTTGATACCCGTGGTGGGCGTAGCACAGATATCCCAATGTGTAGGTTTGTGCTTAATTCAAAACAACAACAACAACCAATCACAGAAAATAGTTTCCTATTTCGCCTGCATTATCTTGCTATACAATTTGGCTCGCACAAGAAGACTTATTAGCTGAACTCTTTAAAGAAGTTTCAGTTTCAACATAATAGATACGGCTTTTATTGAATTCTAAAACTGTTTAAAAAGATATGCTAAATATAGCCTTTTACCTATCAATGACATAACACGCAGAAAATCTGTTTCATTCCCTTTTATACCGTTCCCTTCAAGTACAGCGGTAAGTCTACGGATTTACAACCCTCCAATAGAGCGTTCGATTCCCCTCGGTGGGCTCAGCAGATAGCTTGATGTGGCTTTGCTATATAAAAACACACACGTTTATGACAGACATTAACCTGTTTAACAAGTTAAACATTGCTGTTAAAACTATATTCAAAGATTCACATAATATTAACATTCTACCTATCCCGGAAAAATCCTTACTAAAGGAACAAAAGCAAGACACATTTAGCATCCCATGTGAATGTTTGTTTTGGAATTTCGCGCAAAGTTACACAAGGGTTATCTGCGCTAGCCATTTCTAATTTAGCAGTGTAAGACTCGAGGGAAGGCAGCTAGTCATCATCACCAACCGCCAATTCTTGGGTTACTCTTTTACCAACAAATAGTAGGATTGACAATCACATTATAATGCCCCAAAACAGCTGAAAGGGTGAGCATGTTTGGTGTGACGGAGATTACGAGTCGAGCGCCCTAACCACCTGGCCATGCTAGGCCTCAATATAGAGGTGAATTTCAAATATCAACTTTAATATACCATCAGTTTGAAACAAGTAAGCCACAAAATATTTTGTGTTTGTTTGCAGTTTGTGCAAAACTACACAATGGGCTACCTATGTTTAGCCCACCACGAATATCGAAACGCAGTTTTTAGTGTTATAAGTATTTCGGGATAAAAATTATTTTCTTATACCACCCTAGAGCTAAAAGTAAAGCGATTATTTAGAAATTATAGAAATAATCAAAGCAAGCGATCTCTCACTAAATCGTAATAATGATCAGTTAAACAATCAGTTAAACTCTTCCCTTTTAGATGTAATAAGACTGGTTGGTTAACATATTCAAATGGCGAAGTGGAGCACTTGACCAAACGTTATGCAAAAGGTAGTGAAGTGGAATATTTAACTATCAGTAATCAATAAGAACGTGGTAGAATGTTTACAAGTACACTGACTTCCATTAATCGTCTTCGAGTTGGTTTCACAGGAAAATAAAAGGATCAACCTGAAAATGTAGAGAAACAATGAATTTTGAATTCGTGTTTGTGTGTGTTTTTCTTAGAGCAGAGCCACATTGGGCTATCTACTGTGTCCACTGAGGGGAACTGATTTCCTGATTTTAGCTATATTTATCTGAAAACTACTGCTATTTCAGCGAGGGACTTCCGTCTGAGTTGTGAAGAATGGTGAAGATTGAACACGATTTGAAGCTTCTTTTTTTTTTTAAATACGAACATCGAACAATCAAGTTCACGAATGTAACAAAAGATGGATTCTTAACTGGAGATTCCAGAGACCTTTGCTAAATCTATAGAATTACTATTTCGAATTGAGAAACTTGACATTATATGCATAAAACAATATTTTTTTCCAAGACTAGTTAGCTACACTTATCGTTGTTTGTTATTTCCGGTGAAAAAATAAGAGAGGTTTTATATTCATTTTGAAAATGATACAAAGAAAAAAAATCCAAAAGAGAATACGAAATGTGAAGGGATAGATTAAAGCTTACACCTGTTAGCAGAAAAATCCAAAGGAATCCTTTTGAAATTACTTTAAATTTTTCTACGCACACATTTACCACAAAATAGCATTTTTGAAAGCTATTTAAACTAAAATAATTGCATTCAGATGCCATAAAGATCTTTACACAATAATTAAGCTTTTATGAATTAATTCACAAACTGAAAAGCGTGACTTTTCATGTGAAAGAGGATTAAAAGCATCACGTTAAAACGATTTTAAATATAAATTAGCAAATCAAGTGATAACAACACCTGATTTACAGGACCACCTAGAGGGCAGGGATACCAGGTAAAAGTTCCCCAGGACCCGGAAGAGAGGGGAAATAAAATAAATAATAATACAGTACTTAATTCATTAATTAACAGAGAGGCAATATGAGTGATAAATAAAAATGTTATAAATAATATCATCCATTGACGGCAGTCAAAATATTTACTGCCTCAGCCAACAACAGTCAGAAGACAGAGGCGAAGTGTATTAAAAAATACGAAATTATTACAGTGCTTCGTTTAATTCACCTCACATACTACTTCCTCAAAGTACGGAGGAATACTTATTGATTGTATGTGTAAATTTTTAAAATTATATTTAGGAATTTTGATGTTGTATCTCTGAAATGTGAATTTGTTTTTACACATTTTTCTAATGTGTAACAAAATAAAGGGTTACCTACGTTTTCAGTTTTAACATTCTAATGTAGTGGTCACAATACCGCTGTTCATTCAAACTTCAAATGAAGTAATCCAATTCACGTCGTAGTTGCTTGTTTCTTGATCGATATTAAAATACGATACTATGACAAATCATTATATTATAACCTAAATGTGATACTTTTCCAGGTTAAAGTTTTATGTTATTATAAGAGTTATGAGAGAAGCATAGGATTACATTTCTTTGTTTCACGTGATTCAATGTTCTCAAATTAGGTTTATTTTAATTTTGAATGAAAGTCTACAGAAGATGACACATGCTCTATACTCGAATCGAATAGAGAAGGTTAATTAAACACGTACCTAGGCATCATGTCGCCAGTAGTAGGCCAGCAGGCTGGCTGGTATTTGGACAGTAGAAACTGATTGAACTGTATGTAAAACGGACTTCGTCTTCATTGTTAACATGGCCAGGATAATATGGTTTATTTTGTATAAACAATAGGCATATTAACAAACATATGTGTGTGAATATATATATATATATATATTAAAAGAATCAGGTTTTATGTGATGTTGTATCACATCATACAACTTATGATGTGTGACTCCGTCACACCATAACATTACAGTGTTATGGTAATTAATACCATAATTAGAAAAGTGCAACATATTGTAATAGGTGAGAAGCTATAATTACAAAGATCAATATCAAAAGCTGACCATGTGTCCCGGACAAAGTACGTAACATAATCAAGAAAGATCTTCAACTAGAAACAAGAGCAACAACATACGGATTCACCAAGATAAAGGTTTCCAACCATACTTAACTTTTAACCATTATATACTTCATAAAGTTGGAGAATAAAAATAATGTTCAGCATATAGAGATTTATGTGTGATCAAAGCGTTGAAATATCAAATGGGACACCGTCATACTTGTAAACTTAATGTGTTATGGAAATTCTTATAGGAATGAATGGTTTAGTGTACAAAACAGCTTTAGGATGGAGTATTTTGCAATAAAACTACACTATATGAGTTTTATCAGGATGCGCGGTCGTCAGACAGAGAGAGAACAAGTGGACGTGACAGCACGGATTGTAAAGATTAAATTGAAGCCCCGTTTGTTTGTTTATTATTATTATTTCTTTGTGAAAACTTGTGCATTATTATTAATATTTGTGGCATTTATAAATTTTGTCGATTTACAATAAACTGACAAAATAATTTTTTTAAGATATGTTGTTTTGATTTGTTTGTTTGTGGATTCTTTGTTGCCTGAATGTCACAAACATAGGTGTAATAGATTTGGAACTTAACTAGCTTTTGTACTTCTGAAACTTTGGTTTAAATTTAAAATTGCAAAAATGAAAGATACCGAGAAATTAGTTTCTCTCCGTTAACATTAATGTCTGTACCCAAGAAGGTATGAACAAAGACATTTAAGTTTGTGTACATGAAAACGTATTTTTTAAACTGGATATATAAACAACTAGTCAGTTAATTTATAACAGCAGACCGAAGCTACATAGGGTTATTTACTGTCTCCACAGCAGGGAATCGAACTCCGAATTTTAGCGTTATAAGTTCGTAAACTTACTGCTGTCCCATTGGGAGACTGCATAGATAAAATATTTTCTTCAAGATTGAAAGGAAGAAATTTTAATGATACTTTTAACGTAAGTCTGAGCGTAGTTTAGGCCTAGTCATGCTATCTATATTTGCTCTTTTCTCGATAAGTTTCAAAACTTGGCTTATCACCAGCGTAGTACAACTTGCAGATAACAAAATAAAAACAGTTATCGAAAGTTATCTTTTTTATTAGTTATAACTTGTGACAACTTATTTACCCTTCCTGTGTTGAACTTGATAAAAAATAATGTTAGGTGTTACTATAGGTTATAGTATAAAACTGTAAATATAATCTTCTAATTTACATCAGATCTCTCTTAACTCTATTTTGTGTATGCGTAGTAATACCATTACAAGTAAATAGTGTGGAGACTGCCTCTTATCGCTGAATTCCCAAAATTACTAATCATTATTATGTTATATTTTTAATTTTAGTTGTTGTTTTTTTAAAATTATAAATACACACAATCATATTACCTTGGAAGTTCAATATGACACTTGACATATTTTTTGCTTTTTTTCAGAATTAAACATTTAGGCTCAAGGTAGACATAAAAAGTACTACATGTTCAATCCTAATTATCACATACATAAGAAATAACTTATATGCAGTGTTGTATAACTAAAGTAATCAATACTAGTGGACACTAAGTTACAATGTAATTAATTTACTGATTCGTACTTCTCTCATTACTTATGAAATGTATTATTTTACTGGTGAAAAAATACAATAAATGGAACAAACTATCGGAATATTTGGAATTGGGTTACCAGTTTGAATCTAGTTGTGTATTCTCATCAGTTTTATATCTTCAAAAGATGACATAAGATAAAAAAGGATGCATGAATGTGTCAAAACTGGTATCTCTAACTTCAAATCTGATAGTTTATGCAGTTTACTGTGATTTTATTCAATAACATTTCTCTTGATACACATGATATGTTATTTTAATATGGCACAATAGTACTGCGTATGTCTTTGCACTGACATTTGGTTTGGAAGTTAACATTTTCTTTACATGGGAATGTATTTCCAATAAATACTTCAAATATTTTTCCACTCATCCTACTCACTTTCCCAATGCACATTTTTTTCTTACTTAATCAAATCATGAGGATTCATGAGCATGAATGTAAAGGGAGTCAGTGCACATGGAAATGTGTTGCACTTCTCTTGATGGAGGTAGGGATGCAAATTCACATGATTTTATGTAACATTAGTTAGGAGTTGTTTCAAGGCTAATGGCATGCAAGCTGCACAACCTCAATAGGAAAGAAGCTATTCTATATATGGATGCTAGTATCTATATCTATTAGATATATACATTTTCAGGTAAAGAAAATATTAATTTTCTGTTGCATATGAAACAAATTTGAAATGCTAATTGAATCAGATAAAGAAAAATTCATGCTAGACCTTTATGCATATAAAAGACATGAAGATCAATTTATTATAAGTATAGCTAGGAAAGAAGTAAAACTCCATTTACTAATCAAGATATGCATAAGATACATGAAGTCAAAGCTATAAAAATCATTAAAACATGTATGTTAAAAATTTTAGTTTAAAGATATAAAAAACAGAGGACATTTATTTTAGTATTTCTGATGGTGGAACACATCATAGTAATAAAAATGTTGACATTTTTATTCAATGTTCATGCACTTGGAGAAGGAAAAAAAAATCATAATTCTTTATTTCTAGGCTAAATGTGTGCTTCATTTGAGCCTGAGATGATACTGATTCCACAATGGAGGAAGTAGAAATAAAAGTTGAACCCATTTTTGATGAAGAGCAGAATGCTCTGTTGAATATCAAACTGATGGAAAATCAAGAAAAAACTATAACATCACCTTATAGTAAGTAAACACTTTTTTTTTTTTACTTACTTTTCATCTTCTTCCTGACGTTTTTCATGATTATGGTGTATGTTGGCTTTCATAGTGTAGTAATGTTTCATATTCTTTTACATTGATTAGAAACTTATTTAATGTCAGCAGAGCTATTTACTCTCTTGACACATGAACAATTAAAGATACATCATTTTATTATTATACTTTTATTGTAGTAGTAATATTTAGACCAGTTCTAACATGATTTCAATGGTCATACTTGCCATTAACACAATGCATGTTTTGATGATAGAAATTATAGTACTTCACAACCTAGTTATTGGGCATTGCTATATATGAAACACTCAGTAGCATGATTGTAGAAAAAACAGAGGTAGTTGAATCTGTTCTCTATTGCTCATAATAAAGCTATGTGTAATAGAGTTGTAGAATATATTTACATGATGTAACCTCTAAGTTCAACAGGAGACCAGCAGGTCCACAAAGGTTGCCCCATCCGTTAAATTGAAAAAGAACTCGAGTCTACTCATTGCCATTCAAATATTTATCTTGCCTTCCTTTAAACTGTTAAACTTACTACTTCATTACATTTGAAGGCTGGAGGTGATTCCTTCCCTCTGAAAATGTATATTTATGTCCTCTAGTCTTACCATTCTCACTGTTAAATACGATACTTTGATACTGTTGATGTTGAACATTCCTATTTGATTTTTTCTGATGGTTTTCTAAAGAAAAGAATACTATGAGAGGTCTTAACATGTTGTCATGTGACAACCGGTCTATCCCAGTTAATCTTCATAGCCATCCTCTGAACTATTTTGAAAAATTCAAGCCGTTCTTAAAGTAAAGAGCCCAAGAATAAACACAATACTTAAAACTTCATTGAATCAATGATCTATACTATGAAAGTATAGCTTTATAAGGCTTATTTTCAGCTATAACCTAAAATCCAGGTTTCCCTACCATTAGCAACAGTATGTTATGTATGAAGAAATCAGACCAAGAAAATAATACAACACAAGATATCTCTGTATACACACACACACACACTACATCCTTGAAACTGACATATGTGGTACAGCAAAACTAGTCAGGGTAATAATCTTTGTATTTTTGCAACTTTGTGTTTGTTTTTTGTTACTTAATTTTTTGACCTTATAAAAATGTTAATCATTACAACAGTGCACTGCATGAAGGACCAGAATTATAATCTCAAACACTCAGCAAACAGCATATAAACAAACCAACTTCAGAATAAAAGGCACTTGAGAAAGTCATTAGAGTGAAAACAAAAGATTTTACAGTGCCACAGATTTGTCAGCCTGACTGACTAATGATGTCAGAAAGGCATAGCTCTGTCCTGCATTCACTTTATGCAAATGTAAATGCGCGTGATTTAATTTCACTTAGTTTTAATTATAACTTTAATACAATAAGTAATTATAACCATTTTGAAACACTATTAGTAGTCATATTCTGTGATTAAGAACATGCACTGTGAGTTGCCAAGTAACAACCTACCCTTGTATCTTGTGCTGATGCACAGTTGTTCATGTACACGTGATACATGATCAGCCAGCAGCTGTATCAGCTAGATAAGAAAAATTGGACAATGTAGATTCTCTAGATGAAGGTTCTAACTATTATCTAACCTTTGAAAGAAAGGTTTTTAGTTTTCTGCATCTGACTCGAAGGCTCTGTGTTGGACAAAGCAATTCTCTCACAGCAGTTGATGCCTAAGTCATCAGTCTCCTATGTGAAAACGAACACTATCACTACTGAAGTTTGACAATGCTTTGTTTGAGTATTCTGGACTGAAAACAAGAATGATAAGTTATATAATTTACTTTTGCATTATTTTCAAACTAAGTGGCATAATAACATCAGGTTGCAGTTTTTAAAATTAGAGTAAAAGAGAAAACCTTATGACAGTAACTTTGAAAAATCTTTGTGCTAGTGAAGAGAACATTACTGCAAGAATATAGATAAGGTTAGAAACAATAATGCTGAATACATAAAACAAGCCTTAGTTATTAATCCAGCCAAAGAAAAGGGAAAAATTATAGTAAAGCCATAAAGAAAGCTATGAGAACAATAGGCCTAGAGCCAAGTCACTTTCAAGACTTAGTAACATAAAAAGCTATAGCTTTTTAATTAGAAAAATTTGGAACTTGGAATGGGATCACCAAAGAGTAAGGAAGCAAGGTAGGAATGGGTGTATAACATAACAACACTTGATGGATTTTTGATGTGGTGCAACGTTACAGTGAGTATGGCCATCATTCTGCCCCTTCATACTTTGTGTGCTTTTTGTAACTTGGTGGTTGTTCAAACTAAATAAATAGTGTATTTTGGTAAATTTTTATATTGTAAACTTTGTTTCAGCAACTAAATACAGATATATATGTGTGTGTGTGTAATTAAATTACGTGATCCATATGGAATGCACAACATTACGAGTGGGGGTGTTTGGTGTCGGAAAAGAGACAGGAAGTTCCAGTGGTCATATTTTGGTCATGGAAGACATTGTAGCATTCTGATATGGTACTTCCCTTCACTCACAAGATTATCTATTCTTGTCCAGTGTTGCCCTCTGTGTACAACTTTTTTCTTCACACATGCCACAAGCCTTTTGCTTCTCTATTGGAATCAAATGATTTGGACATGTCTCCCTTTTAAATCATCATGAATTACTTTTCCACCAATAGGAGTATGACATACTTATGTGGCACATGTGATTCTCTGTGTATGTCTAACAAAACTATCACTTTTTGTTTGGCAGTGCTTGTTCTTGGACATGTTAATTTTTGTTGTTTAAAGTTTCACATTCTTTAGTATACTTAAGAAGTGATTTTTCATTTATTTCAATTCTAGTTTCTATTAAGACTGTTTTTTAACTTCACTTTAATTTCATATTACTACAATTGCATTGTTATTTATACTCTCAATTATTGGTTGACTCTTCCTCATTAAGAATTCTGAAGTTCATATTACCACTTCTTAGGTGACACTTGTTATTAGTTTTATGTCTCAGGCTTCAGGTGCAGGTAACCTGTCAAAGGATTTATCTGTGTTTATTGACCAAGAGATTGAATGTTACATGGATCAACCTCTGTCTACAAACCTTGCCTCACTACCTCCCAAACAAGCTGAGCCTGTTTAGGTAGATGAGGATTTGGATTACCTATTTCCACCTCCTGATTTTCCTGTGCCCTTTGTGACTACTCAGTGGAAGCTTGGTTTGCCAGTGTTTTTCATCAGTGGTGTCCTTTACTCAAGAATCATTGGATACTTCAAATTTTATTGGAAGGATTTGTGATTTCATTTTTTCCCTCACCTCTCATGTCTCCTTTAACCATTTCCTTCTCTCAGGATCCCATGACAAGTGAGCATCTGTCAAAGATGGTTTGGGAACTATTGTCTCAGCAGGCCATCATACCTGTTCTACATACTTCACCAGGTTTTTATTCTGAACTCTGTTATTTTCAAGAAAACCAGAGACTGGAGGCATGTTATCAATTTGTCTAACCTAAATCTCTTTGTTCAGCTGCCTCGTTTTACCATTGAGTCATTTCTCACCCTACTATGGCATTTTCTGTGGGTTTATGGATGATTAAGATGGACATTGCCAATACTTATTTCTACACTCCTGTATCACCATGGTCTCATCTGTATCTTCAGTTTGTCCATTACAGGCTGGTTTATCAATTTTGAACCCTACTCTTTAAGCTTGCTTCTGCCCTGTATGTTTTCTGTCAGGTGGTCAGAGCTTTGCTTGCTATTTTCATGCTTCACGGTTATGATTCTATCATTATTTGAGCAAACCGCTTCTTCTGGCTCATTCCTGACTGGAGTTGGCCAGCCATACTGTCAGCTCTAACTAGTGGTCTCTCAAGTGGGCTGGTTAATAAAATTGGAGAAGTCCTTCCTCCAACCTACCCAGTATTTTGTCCACTTAGGTGTCTTTTGTAATATCCATTTCAGTAGGGCCCAACCTTCTCCTCTATGGCTCTTTTACATTAGGTGGAACCTTTCTCATGATCCCATGTCAGCTCCTGTTACCCGTTCTCTTACTCTATAGGACAATCTGCATTGGTTGTTGGACAAGGTCCATATTTTGGTGGGCATCCCATTTTCTCCTCCTCATCTTTCATGGATGCATCCTTCAGAGCTGAGGTGTATTGTTCACTTCTCACAGGGATTTGGGTAGTTGATCTGTAGATGAAAGATCTTTGCATATAAATATTCTTAAGCTTTTTCGATAAGGGGAGCAAAGGCTTGTGGCATGTGTAAAGAACAAATAGAACAAAAAGGTAGTACTAGACAAGAATAGTTAATCTTATTAGAAGGGAAGTAATAATTTGAAATAAATTTTCAGCAAAGGAAAATATAATGTCTGACTGGTAAGGACTAGGCCAGAAGAATAGTATCAAAAGTTACTGACTTTTGAAACTTCTGAATTTGTTCGATATTTGGAAAAGATTAGCAACTGACAAAACTCTATTCAAATCTGTAATTGATAAAGTTCAAGTAGAACACGAAGTAAGAATGAGTGGAACGATGGTCACACCCACTTTAAGGTTGTACCATGTCAAAAACCATCAAGTGTTGTTATTTTATCCTGTTCATTCTTACCTTGTTTCCTTACTTTTGGTATTAGCATTCCCACTTTCTAATTGTTTTATATAGAAATTTGTTTACACTTGTGTAAACTGGTCTCTACTTAGTTGTACTGATCTTTTGTCCAAATTAACAGGGTAGGAAATATTGTGTGATGTACCATTAATTGTAGATTTTATACCAAAGCAACTGATAAGGGCATTAACACTGTATAAAAATGGGAATAGCTACAAATGAATTGTAAACTGAAATTCTGTTGATCAAAAAGATATCAACTATGTTAGCTGTGGCTAGAAGGCTCAGATTGAAAGATCACTTGGAGAACTTAAGGCCTCTAAGTATAGCCTTTTCTATTAGAATAAATAACTATGGTAGTGCAGCTCTTTAAGTACTTATAAAAGGTAGTGAGTATAAATATGCTTTACTCAAAGGTTGGGAGGGGATGATTTTGGAGCATCAGGAGGTTTTAAGGCATGGGTTTTCTTTTGAGAGGATTGTGCTTATCGACATTTTGGAACTTCTGGGTCATCAGGCCTTGGAACACTTCCTTGCTAATGTATGAGAATTATTGATTGTGAATCATTCCAACAGCTCAATAGTTATCTCATACGTCAATCAACAGGGTGGCACCCATTCATAATCACACTGATTATGGATGTTAGAACAATTTTTATGGGCCCATGCCTCTCACACACACCTCATAACATGTCATATTCTGAATACATTTACTCTGCTTATGGTTCATTTCTTTCCTTATCACATCCAGATCCTCCCAACAGAGTGGTCCTTAGACCCTCCAATTTTCCACTGTCTGTGCACATAATGGAATATTCCTTATTTGGATACTTTTGTCACACATTATAACATCCACTTCCCTCTGTGCTAGCCCCAAGTATCTCATATCTTGGCTTTGGTGGTAGATGCTCTCAGTCACGACTGAATCGAACTGTACATATTGGCCTTCCCAACAGTCCTTCTCTTACCCAGGGTTATATCAATCATCCAGTCTATACAGTGTCAAGTACTTCTGATAGCACCTTTCAGGCCAGCACAACCCTAATTCCAGGTTTTCCTTTACCATTTTTCAACTTGCATTTAGTACACTCCATCTTTGCATGGGATTTTTTTCTGGTCCTTTGCAAGGAGATAGCAACTATTCAAAGGTGTGGTATTATTTTACTCCTATTCAGTTTGCCCTTAATTATTTCTTGTTTAGCAGGGAAATTGACAGACCTTTTACTGCTGGTTATGTACCATGAGTTCTTCCCGAGCAACCATACCTCAAATTGCAGACTTTTATCTGCCTTTTTGATCATAATTTCTTAGTATCTACCATAGCTGTATATTGAACAGCCTTGTCCAACACCTGTTTAACAGACACTACAAAGTGCTTTCTTTCACACCCGGATTCCTGTATGTGGCAAGGGGACCTCCCAGGAAAGGTTCTGTTCTTTCAGTTTAATTCCTCTGGAATCTAAACATCCACTCACATGTTTGCCATGTATGGTGACCTTGAAGAGGAAGAGAGGATCTTGGTGGTAGAGGGGTCCAACCCTAACACACCACTTTGGCCTTGAATTCTTGTAGACAGACAGCCTTGGGGTGGCTCCCATTGGGTCAGTCGGCTGGTCCACTTGGGCTAGGGTCAACCAAGTACCAGTGTTAACCAAATATCTGATGTTACTGTTTGGGTATAGTGCTCACGAAACCTTGGTGTTGCTGCAGTTCCTTGTTTGCATTGTAGTACATCCCCTCATAGGGCTCTATGGTAGATGGGGTCAGAAGGCACCAAAATATTCCTTTTTTATTATGGATCCACCAAAGAAAATAGTGAAAAATAGTCCATAGGTAAATTGACCACATCTTGAAGATTCTGAGCAGCAATCTTCAACATCTGTAACACCTGTTTTACCTTATTTTCTTATCCTACTTTCAGACAAAGTTTTAGGGCAAATATCTCTCTTTTTCATTCAGAAGGGACAAGAGGGACTTGCTGGCTCTCCAAAGTCAGTAAAGAAGCTTCGATCTGGTGACATGTTAGTGGAAACATCAACATCTCAACACAGTGAACTCCTCTTGCATTCAAAGACAATTGGGGATATACCTATTGAGGTTACACCTCATGCTGCTTTGAATTCATCATGAGGAGCTATTGTTGAGAGGGATTTTAAAAACATCCCAGAGTTAGAGATTCTCCCTGGTTTCTCCACCCAAGGAGTTTCTGCAGTTAGATGTATATCCACTCTCAAAGATAGAATTATGATGCTGACCAATGTCCTCATTCTCACATTTACGTCACCATGTCTGCCTATCACAATTAAGGCAAGTAATCGTAAGTGCAGAGTACAGCCATACATTCCAAACCCTCTCACATGTTTCCAGTGTCAGTGGTTCTGTCACTCAAAAACATCATGTCATGGTTCCATGATCTGTGCTCGTTGAGGTGGCAAGGACCATGATGCCTATGAGTGTGAAATGGCCCCTCATTGCATCAATTGCAATGGCTCTAATCCATTCTACTTTCATTTTTGCCCTAAATGGTTAGAAGAAAAAGAGGTGCAGCATTTGAAAATGATTCATAACATTACTTATCCCAAGGCTTAAAAGTTGCTGTCCACCATTTCATCTCAGACATATGCTGCTGCACTTCATTCCACTACTACAGTGGGAGTGCAGATGGAGCTCTCTGTGCCTCCAATAGAATCATTCTCAAAACAAATGAAAAGTCTTTTGACCTGCATGGTTAAAAAAGTTGATGAATCAACTCTGTCCCTTACATACATTCCAACAAATCCCAAGATTCACTTCCTTTGGTTCCAGATAGAAGCATTTCCTCGGATACATCTTCTTCTCCAACCCCAAGATGCAAAATGATCATTTGTTTACATCCTCAGTCACTGGAATCCTCTTCCAACAGCAAAGACCTGCACAATCGACCCAGGGCAGGATCCATGGAGGTCGATAGACTTCCGTCGAATGATGACAGTAAGGAAAAAAGATGTAAACAGAAGGGTTCTCCACCCAATTTGCTTATACATAAATAAAAATAGCCAACTTGATCCAATGAAACTGACGGGGTTTACGTTCTAATCTGGATGACATCAGAACACTGATTGCTTCCTTCTATCCTGTATGTCTTTTCTCACAGGAGACATTTCTGAAACTTGCTGATACAGTCACCTTTCAGCAGTTTTTTTTTGTACAGAAATGACAGGCTGTGTGATGGACAAGTGTATGAAGGGTTGGACTGTTAGTTGATCAGCATGTGCCCATCCTGTCTTTGCCACTCGACACACCCTTGGAGGCCGTACCCATCCATGTTTCCTTGGGTTATACCATCACTGTTTGTTCTATCTACCTGTCACCTGGAGAGACCTATGACCAATCAGACCTTGATGCTCTCATTGAACAGTTGCCATCTCCCCTTTTAATCCTGGGGGACTTTAATGGACATCATCCCCTCTGGGGAAGTGCTGATATTAATAGGAGGGGCCACTCTGTAGAGTATATGCTCTCTGATCACAACCTTTCTCTTTTTAATACTGGTTCTTCTACTTATTTTCTTACACCTAGTCAGTCCTTTAATACTATTGATCTCAGTTTGCTCCCCTTCATTATTCTCCCATTTTTCATGGATGGTTGACAATAATCCACGAGGCAGTGATCATTTTCTTATAATTTTGAGAGAAACTGGCTGTGGTTGATGCCACCTAACCAGCATGTCCCAGTGAAAGCTGGATCATGCAAACTGGCCCTCTTTCACTACTCGCAGAACTTGATCCTGCCATCATCTGTAAGCCAACAGTAGATGATTGTGTGGCAGCAGCAACTGACTGTATTATACAAGCAGGTTCTCAATGTATTTCTAAAACCTCGACACATTTTCCATGATATCCTCATCTGTGGTGGAATCCTGCCTGCCACATGGCACAGAAGGCTCAAACTGGGCCTGGGATACTTTCTGTAGATATCATACACTCTCAAACCGCATTGCTTTCCAGCAGGCCCGTGCACACGCCAGTAGGTAAGATGTCAAAGCCAGAAGGAATCTTGGATTAAGCTCACAATCAGCACATCTTCTTCCACCAGTTCCAAAATCATATTGGACAAGATTCATAAGGTCAGTGGGCAATATAATTCTGTTCCCCTATCGATCTTGCTCTCTGATGGCCAAGAAGTAGCTGATACTTAGAGCATCACCAATACTCTAGGTAAAAGCTTTTGCCAGGTATCTAGCTCTTCTGCTTTGTCATCCACCCTCTTAACCATCAAGACTCAGACAGAGCAATCACCTCTTTCCTTTAGAGCTGATTGTCTCTATGACTATAATTTTCCCTTTACACTGGTGGAACTCAAACTGACTCTTCATCTGTCTGGCAGTACATTGGTTGGACCTGATGATGTACACTATGAAATGCTGCACCATCTATCTCCTGCTTCTCTTGCTATTCTTCTGATTGTTTTTAACTGGATCTGGCAGGAGAATGTTTTTTCTGATGCTTGGTGCCAGGCTATTATCCTACCTTTCTCTAAGCCTGGGAAGGATCTCAAGATTCCTTCAAACTATCACCCAATTGCTTTGATTAGCTGTCTCTGTAAGACCTTAGAGAGGATGGTTAATGCTCGTCTTGTTTGGTTCCTCAAATGAAATAACTTCCTCTCACCCACCCAGTGTTGGTTCCAACGACAGCACTCCACCGTAGTCCACCTGATTCGACTTGAAATATCAATCAGAGAAGCCTTTCTCAAATGACATCACCTTGTATCAATATTCTTTGACATTGAGAAAAGGCTTATGATACAACATGGAGGTATGGCATTTTGCGAGACTGTCACATATATGGGTTATATGGCCATTTGCCCATTTTTATTAAAAAATTTTTAATGGATAGGAGATTCCAAGTTCGTGTGGGTTTGCCACATGTGCCACCAACAGGGAGTTCACCCTGATCCTGAACTTGATATAAGTGAAGTTGTGCTGCCTGTGGACCCTGAGACAAAGTTCTTGGGGCTTATCTTTGACCATAAGTTGACCTTTATACCACACATCAAGTAGCTACAGGTCAAATGTACAAGAGCACTGAACGTCTTCCGTGTCCTCTCTTCCACCACTTGGGGAGCAGATCGACGTTCTATGCTAAAGATATATCATGCTCTTATTCGATTGAAACTTAAGTATGGATCACTGGTCTATGGCTCAGCCAGAACCTTGGTCTTAAAGATGCTGGACCCATTCATCATTAAGGAGTTTGGCCCTGCTCTTATCCAGTTCAAAGCTTATACAGAGAGTCTCATGAACCTTCTTTGCATCTCTGCTGTTTGCAACTGTCCTTACTATATGCTTTGAAACTTTGTTCCTTATCAAAGTATACCACCTGGGGTAGTGTTTTTCTTCCTCAGTGAGCCATACTTTTTCAGAACAGACAATCTGCCATTACTTCTTTTGGCCTTCTTATCCAGACACAGTTGGATGAATTGGGTCTGTCGTGGGATAACATTGCTGTATACACTGATCAGCCCATCCAACTGTGACCTGCCTTTAAGTCACCTGAGAAAAGTAGACACTTCCAATTGGAAATACTGTCTGCTATTTGCTGAACATATTTTGAACCATCCTTCCATTCCTATCATACAGATGGTTTGAAATCAGGTGACTGTGTGGGCTGTGCCATGGTTTGTTGTGGTTCTGTGGTTCCTCCTGGTGAGTTATTATTAAAATTTTGTTTCAAGTCTTTTAAAACATTTATTACATTACTTTTTGAAAATGGCCATAATGTCAAATAACTCAGAACCAGGACTGGAAAGGCCAACTTTAGGTGATTGACAGTGGTTTTTGCACTTACCTATTAGTCTTCTTGGTGAGCTATGCTAATTACAATTATGCTACAGAAAGTCCTTTACAACTTGTATCACTGTAGTTTTTCTCATTCCACTGTAGACTAGATGTAAATGCTGGTTTTATGTTGTTGTTTTTTTAAACTTTGTTTTGTTTTACCTTAATTTTGTTTTGTGAATTTTATTAAATTTTCTTTAACTTTAACTTTTTACCAGATGTTTTGTGTAGATAGCCTAGCTGCCATAAAACACCAAATCAACCAACCAACAATCTTTCACACCTTCTTCTTTCATTATGGATTAGTCATCCTCCTTACTCTACAGTATTGCTGAATTGGGAATTAGATTAAGAGATAGCATACAGGATCACCTACAAAAGTTGTAATAAGGAGAATTGGGATATTTCTGTTGTTCTGTACACACCCTTATCTGTTCTCACTTTGAATTCTTAGCCACTAGTTCTCTTGCAACTTTCAATCTATTTCCTACTTCTTTTGGCCTGTGGTCATTGGAGGTTGGGCAACTTCAACATTAGTTTTTCTTGTACTCTTTATCACTCTTTATACTATTGCTGGTGTAGCAAGGAGCTGAATGATCAGGTGAGTAGTTAACTTGGATGCCTCACCAGAGGAAACCCTGGGGTTGGCCCCACAAAACTATATATATATATATATATAGTTACCTCTCAAGGCCTACAATGCACATTGTTGAGATTGGTGTTCGACAAGACTGCTATTAGATTATTCAATTAATGGTATATTGCTTCAGAGGTGAAGACAGTAGGGACTCTCCTTCTATCACAGACTGGATGATAAATACTTGATGCTGCCTGGTGTTGGACTGAAGTTGACCCACCAAGTATGGTCTGGCACACCCTACTCATTCCACACAATGGAGCACGTCCATTTATTTTTCCCAAGCATTACTATATTTCTTTGGAAACCTTCCTTCCTTCCATCTCTTGGATGCCAATTCCTTGGTGTTTGTATTGAGTGATGAGCTTGATTAACCAACATGTACAAATTATTGGATGTGCTCTATTTAATTTCTGCCCACTTATGTGATACTTCATATTACAATGGATGAAGAGTATACTGGTACAAATGTGATGCAGTCTCTCATGGATGTGTTACTCTCTTGAGGGAAGTCACACTCAATGGACATTTTTTGGATGCTTTCTGTAGGGTGCTCATCTAATTAACTTTCGCACAAGTCTCTCCACCTTTTTAATGTGGGATTCTAGCAATTATGTTAGAGGGGGTAGAATACTCCATTGGAAGTTAATATTTTCCTGCAGTGAAAATAATTTTCTATATGCTTTTACTTCAGTCACATTTCTCACCCTTCCTTCCCCCTTTTAATGCTTCTTTAGCACCTAATCTCAAAGTGAAAAATAGGCCAAATAGTATACAGGGAGTGTGCTTCTGTTGGTAGAGGATTGCTACATGATTATTCCCATGCAAAGATGTGGTAAAACCATGTTAAGTGTTGGGTAAGTGGGAGTTTTAAGTTGACTGATGGGCAAAACTAATTTGGATATATAGAAGGTAGCACTGAATGAGAGAAGCTATTGTGTGTGAGGAATTTATATTCAGTGTATGAAAATACTACTATTATTGAAGATCTTGAATGCATAAAATTAATTAATTTAAAAATATAGAACATTTGTTGAGCTACTTAAATCGTCAGATATTTTCATTTGCCATTTTGATTGATGGAGAAATAGCCATATCACTGTAAAATTACTATTAAATTGCATCATTAAGTTAATTAATAATGTATAAGATTATCTGTTGTTTACATGATCCTTAATTAGCTTACATTGTTGTCTGTCTTTAAAAAATAAAATATGGGCACTTAAAAATCTAATTTTCTTACCTATCCATTTCCATAATAACCTGTGCCAAGAATCAGTTATTGATCAGTTCAGCTGATTAGAATAGTTCTTGATTAGTTTGTAATTAATTAGAATTTAGCACACCTTTAATAATAATATTTCTAAGTTTTATTTTGTCACTGTGAATTTTTAAGGAATGCACTTTCATTTGGCCAAACATTGCAATAGCTATTCCCTGTAACAGTTCACAAGAGATTTTATTGTAATTTGATGATTTTTTTTAATCATCGTCATCATATAAATTCTTTCAGACACATATATTATTGATACCTCTAGGAATTTCAGAAGCTAACTGCTTAGAAAATGGAGTTTCACATGCCCATGAGTTGAATGTAGCAGTAGAGGAACAAGGAAAGAACTGTGATGAAATAAAAGGAAAGACTGAGGTAATACAAAGATTTCTGTTCTGATAGAAAAGTGATTACATGCATGTGTTTATAACAGAACATGTGTATTTAATAATATAGTGATAATTATCATTGTCTGAAATTAATGGAATGGGTAGATCATGTGTTGAACAATACACACTGCAAATAATATAAAAGTTCCAGGATATGCATTTGTTAATACACACATCACCAACTCCAGGAATTTTCATAAAGAGTAAGGACTTGGATAGAGCTCAAATGTCACAGAACACATCTTTATTTACTGCAGTATATATTACAAAAAACAGGATGTCCTTAATGAAATTGCTACTTTGAGAAAATTCTTCTAAAATTCTCAGTAGCAACTCAGTTACCTTGATCAATAAAAACAATTAAGCTACTAGTTTTTGGTTTAATAGGCATTCCAGTCTGCTATAAGTTATTACATTGCTAGTCATATGGGAGAAAGTAACTTACAAGTTGAATACTGAAATTTCTCTGTGATTACTTGATGGCTGGAAGATTCAAACAAACTCTACTGCAACTTGTTGGCAAAATCTTCACCTTTCTTAGCTTACAGCTAGCTGTTCTTTTCTGTTTCTAGAATATCAGTCTCTGATATCTGTCCTCTGTCTTGCTCTTTAGTGCCCAATTTTTGTGTCTTTTTCTTACATTTAAGGTTCTTCATCATGTTGCAGAAGTGTTTTAAGAGGATGTTTGTTCTTTTCTTTTTACTACAATGGCTCATGTCACTTTTGCCTTATCCATACTTACTTGGTTCTTCTACTAATGGAACTTAATGGGTCCTTACTAACATTCAACTCCCTACTGTGTGGAAAGGTGAGTTATCGTTTTGGCAGTTACCAGTTTCCTAATCTAAGAATTTATTTCCAATAGATATTTCCATACACATTTCCACCCATCTTTCTCACTTCTCACAATTCTTTTTTTTCTTACCATGTTTAAAAATGAAGTTATCACAAGTGCATAGAGGGAGCTATTGTGAATAGAGGTTGTATCACTTTCCTGTTGAGGGCTATTGTTGTATAATGCAATTCTCACAAACCATTTCAGTTCACAATAAATGTGAATTTAGATGGAAGATAGCTTAAGGCTAATGGCATGCAAATCTTATAGAGAGATGTGTGAAGGAAATAGTATTTGTGTGTGAAGAGGCATCTATTAGAAATACATTTTCAGGTTAGGAAAATGTTAACTTTCATAAACATTCTGTCAGCTGATAAATCATATAATATATATTTTCTGTGATGAGAAAAACCCTGGAAATTTCCAATAATTCTCAGAAGTCTGACTTAAACACTTATTTTTATACATGATTATTCTAAATGTAGATCTTTGATGAATACTCTAGATTTTCCTTAACAGGCCTGCCACTTTTCTGTGGCTTTATTTATGGTTACTTATGTTTAGTGGAAAATCTTACACTTTCACTGACTGTTACATCCATCAAGTTTTATTGATGAATAGTTTTCATTATATTTCTCTCATGGTTGCCCATTCTCTTCTTCATAAAAGCAAATATAGTTAAAACTGCATGAGTGATAAAAATATCCAATTAAAGAGTAGGTTAAACAATCTCTAATTATCAGATGAGTTTATACCTAGCTTTTTTTCTCTAAGAGATCCCTGCTTAAAGTAACATTGTGTATTTTATCCCGTCATTGACAGTTTAATTCTGATATAGTTTGGCACTCCATCAGTACATACTTAAATTCCATGTTGTAGCATGGCTCATTTTCAATAATACATAAATTGTGTTTCCAGTGCCATTTCACTGCTTTGTCTGCTGTTTGATTAAAGCTAGTATATCTACTGAGAATGTTCTACTGTGGGATGTTACATTTATTAGTGTTTCAGTGTATTACCTAGATAACTATCAAGGATGTGCCTTAATACCAGGTCTTTAGACTTCTTACCTCAATACCATTATCATCCCACACACACACACACACACACAACCCAACACCAACAATTCAGTTAATAATAATTACATAAGAGTTAGCAAAATATACCACAACATATGTGACTTTTTGAATTCCACATGGTTATTTAATTGGTATGTTTACAGATTTAGTTCAATCTGTTTTTTTTTCATTTACAAAAATCATAAGATATATTTCTGTGCTTTATCCTGTCTCGTATCAATTTCAGTTTAAGAATTTAATCTCCAGGTTATATTAAAAGTACAATATTGTATTTGAAATTAGCATTTTGGTAGTAAACTGTATTTCAGAATGATATTTATCTCTGCCAAAACTCTTTCTAACCCTGTAGATTAGAAAAAAATATGACTATAGTAGCTATATATGAATATATTGGTTTGGCAATTTTGATCAGACTTCTAACTATGAAATTATACATACTGTAACTCTGAATATACTAAGCATATCTTCACAAAATTTGTGAGATGTTTATTAAACATTACATGTCTGTTGCATGCAAAAAAATCTGACATTTGATAAATTATTTTTACTAACTAATTGTCTTTGAACATATGAAGTCTTTACAGAGTCAGTCTGAGTGAAAGTTGATTTTTTTGCTAACAGTAAAAAAAATACTCCTTTTTGTCAGGACTGAAGATTGTAACAGACAGTTGTAATTATTTTTCCTAAACAGTGTCACATCTGTTTTCATATACTTTTGTTGTTTTAATTGCTCTTTGAACAGTGTCCATTTAGTGGGATAAATCAATACATGCTTGATGATGAGAAACCCACTTGAAATAAAAATGTATCTCAGAACGGCTAGTACGGGTATTAACACTTTTATTGATAAACAGAGAACATCATTTTGACCATCTTAGGAAGGTTGAAATATTGTCGTCTGCTTATCAATAAAAGTGTTAATACCCACACCAGCTGCTCTGAGATACAAATCAGTACATCATCTTGCATGTGCTTAGGGTAAGCAGCTGCTGTGTTATATTACCTGACAGCAGCCCACATTTGTTTCATGAGTAGCTGTTTATTCAGTTTTTATGTAATAAGGTTCTAAATTTTATATTTGAATTACTTTTTTTAGAAAATATAACAGTAAATAAAACATATACATAAAAGAACAAGAAATATATAGCACTTTCATTAACCTTTAAACCTTTTACACTCAGATGTGTGATTTAGTTAGCCTATGTTTTTTTCTCACAGTGTTAGTTGTTCAAAAATAATTCATATACCCATCAAACATCCGTGTTAGAACACATGAAGAATGAAATTATTTTCAAGTTACTTTGAAATTATTTATTACTGAAAGTAAGCATTTTGGTGATAGGCAATAAAAAATTGTTTTAGTAAAAAACTACCCAAGTCTGGATCAGAAGACTTCTGTGTTTGGTTACTTTAATAACAATTCTTGTTATTAGTTAGTGATCCATTTAATGTGATCCTTATATTTCAGGACACTTTAATCAAAGTGAAACCTGAGCCACCTGGTGTTTTCCAAGAAAGTGAGGTTGTTTTGGGTTTCAGTGAGAGTAATAATATTGATCTAGATAGTTCGAAAGATGAAATTTTGAGAGTAGGAAAAGAAAATGAATTTCAAGAAGAATTACATCCACTTGACTCTGTGTTAGAAGGTACATTTGGTAAGTACAGATACCAACATAAGAACCCATTTTCAAGAACACTGATTTAAAAAAGATATTATTTTTCATTTAATCAATTCATCAACATTAACAGAAACTTTTTCAAAAAATATCAAAAGATTAATGAGGCAGTATTTCTCTTTAGTGAAACTGTGTTAACCATCCAACAAAGTTTGTTACTTAGTGTGATTTATTGAAAGTCTGAAGAAAGATACTTCAAAAAATCATTTAACAAAGTAACACTAACAGGCTTTCAATAACCACCTGCACAATTTAATCATCTTCCTTTAATAAAGAGGAGTAATATTAGCCAACTTCCAATAATTTTGAATCTATCCACTGTTGAAGGAATTTCATTCAATACTAATTGTTATACTATTTCATATATTGAATATCATTATTTTTGTATTGATTATTGTAATATTATTACAAAGATAGTTTTGCTTTATTAGCTTAATATGTGTGGAGGAATAACCTAAATCTCCCAGTCTTGCCTAACCTCCTAAGATCTTATTGGAATCATGGCTCAACATATTAACAGTGAGGATGCTGAACTGATAAAACAATGCAAATCACATCCAAAATTTCATAACAAAAATTATAAAGTATGATTTATAGAATAGAAAGTATATTTCATAAAATTAAATTTATATGAAGAAAAACAGTTATTTTGTAATACAGCTTTTATGTTCACAGAAGCATATTTTCAAAACCAAAAAACATTGATAGGTTAAGTGGTCTGCAAAAAAGATTTGAAATTAAAAGAGGTTCTCAGGTTACAAGATTGGGAACCATTGACCTAGAATATACTATCTTTCTTCCACCTAAAATTTTCTGTTATTATTTGTTTTACACTGTGAACATTAGTGGTGTTAGATATGCATTTTACTGTATTTTGTGATGTTCTAATTTCTGCCTTTAGGGCTTCATTCACTGATAAATAAGTGGAGAGCAATAATGCATCAAAACTCTCTGATGTGCTTATTTTATTTTACTTTAACATTCAATAATGTGCTTAATATAAAACACATCTTTAAGAGATATTTCAGTGTTGCAAGATTATTGTGTCAGTGTTACATCTGTTAGAATTTGTCATTATATTGATGTAACAAAGATTCTAAATCTCATGATTCATAATATAAATCTAAAATAGTTTAGGGGTAGAAAAATATAATTTTAATTAATTAAAAACATAACTGTATTAAGCATACAGGGCTGTTATTCTTTCAGTTAACTAAACAGAATCATGTATTGTTTGACATCTATAATGTCTTTAAAGTTCAGAATGAAAGCTAATTTTTTTTTTATGATTTATGTTCTGTTTGTTTATTTTTTGTGGTATTTAATCCTATATGCTGTAACAAGAAATTTCCAGTTATTATATTTCACAAATATCATTAGTCGAGTGAAGGGACTTTATAGAGAGTGAGATGCAAATTCATTTCTGCTATATCAAGTTGTTAGGCCTAGGATAGAGTTACTACATTTCTGCAATTAATTTTAATCACATTATCAGTTTTACATTTGTTTGCATATAGTAATCTACACAGCTGGGAAATATCTTCATATGTTTATATAATAACTATTTAATGTGTTATTCATTCATTAGTTTATTTTGTTCACTGAAATGTGCATTTGAATATAAAATTATGATGAAGAGACCTAATTTATTCCTTGGTTTGTTACTACTGCTGCAACAAACTAGTTTTACTGAATTCACAGCTCATCAGTAATGCTTGGAAAGGCAAAGTAAATAAATAAGACAGGTTTTGTATAGTGGCAGAATGTAAGTTGTTTGTTTGGCTTAGATGTATAGCCTTATACTCACCACAAATGATGTCTATGATCTATAAACTGGGCTGTGTATATATTATTGAAATTAATATCCATATCTATAATAATATTTCTTGTTAAGTAATTAAGTAATGTATTCAAGAACTTACTAAACTCATACATGATGTATGCATTAATTACTATAATTGTACATCTGTATTGTCTACTTGCAGATGCAGAGACCTCCATGAAAAATCATTGTGGGAGACAGTTTCCTGGGTATAATGGTTTGGTACATGAGCTTTACAATACAAAAAACAGTAGTTCTCAGAAACCAAGCTGTGGTGAAAAATTTGGCAGAATATTTCCTAGGGAAAATAATATAAAAAAATGTCAGATTGGAGGTCTACAATTCATTTGTGTTGTGTGTAAGAAAACATTTGGAAGAAAAAGTGACCTAAAAATACATCAACGTATACATACTGGAGAAAAACCATATAGGTGTGTAGTGTGTGGTAAAGGATTTGGAAGGAGTAGTCATCTGAATAGACATAAAAAAATTCACACTGGTGAAAAACAGTACAGTTGTTCAATGTGTGGCAAAGACTTTAGAACAAAGAGCCACTTAAAAATACATATAAAGATACACACTGGAAAGGAGTCATACAGGTGTGTAGTGTGTGGGAAAGAATTTAGAAGAAAAAATGATCTAACAACACATCAGCATATACACACTGGTGTGAAACCGTATAGGTGTGTAGTGTGTGGTAGAGAATTTGGAAGGAGTAGTTACCTAAACAGACATAAAAAAATTCACACGGGTGAAAAACCATACAGCTGTGTAGCATGTGGCAAAAAATTTGGAAGTAATAGTGATCTGAAAAAACATAATAGGATACACACTGGGGAGAAACCTTATATTTGCATTGTGTGTGGCAAGAAATTTGGTAACAAAAATCAACTTGAAATACATGAGAGAGTGCATACTGGGGAGAAACCATACAGTTGTGAAGTTTGTGGTAAAGAATTTGGAAGTAATAGTGACCTAAATAAACATAACAGGATACACACTGGGGAGAAACCTTATGTCTGTGTAGTGTGTGGAAAAGAATTTGGGACAAATAGTCAACTAAAAACTCACATGAGAACACACACTGGGGAAAAACCATACAGCTGTGTAGTGTGTTGGAAAGAATTTGGAAGAAAAAGTGACCTAAATATACATCGTCGGATACACACTGGAGAGAAACCATATAGATGTGAAGTGTGTGGCAAGGAATTTGGAAGGAGTACTCATCTAAACAGACATAAAAAAATTCATACTTGTCAAAAGATACACACTTGTGCGGTATGTGGAAAAAGTTTTGGAAAAATGGGTTTTTTAAGAGTACATCTGAGAACACATGCTAAAGGTAAATCACACAGTTGTGCAGTATGTAGCAAAGAATTTAGCAGTAAAGGTCAATTTGAAATACACCAGAGAGTACACACAGGAGAAAAACCATACAGCTGTGTAGTATGTGGAAAAGATTTTGTAAGTAACAGTGACTTGAAAAAACATAATAGGATACACACTGGAGAGAAACCTCACAACTGTTTAGTTTGTGAGAAAGAATTTGGAAGAAAAAGTGACTTGAATGTACACCAGCGGATACACACAGGAGAGAAACCATACAGCTGTGACGTGTGTAGCAAGAAATTTGGAAGAAGTAGTCACTTAAAAAGACATCAAAGGATTCATACTGGTGAAAAACAACATAACTGTATAGTATGTGATAAAAAATTTGGAACTATGAGCTATTTAAAAATACATCAGAGGATACACACCAGAGAGAGACCGTATAGATGCATAGTGTGCAGCAAGGAATTTGGAAGAAGTAGTCATTTAAAAAGACATCAGAAGATTCATACTGGTGAAAAAAAGCTAATTGTATAGTCTGTGACAAGAAAGCATGAAAATACGTAAACACTTCAGAGAAAAATGATACAGGTTTACATTGTGTATCAAAAATTTGTGAGATGTTATTGCTTAAAAACTCACCAAAAGAGTAAAGTTATGTAGTGTGTATTCAGATATTTAAAAGAAGTTAGTAACTAAAAATATGTCCAAAGACATACAGTGAAAAAAAATTATCCATTTGATAATGTATGTGTGTATGAGAGAGAGAGAGAGACAAAAAACAATTCAGTCCCATATTCTTTATAAATAATTTTATCCTAGTAAGATATCATATTACCCATAGTTAAGATAACATCATGCAGTTATGTAGTTTGTGACAAAGAAATTAGAAAAAAATGTTGCATATTTATATAATGATTTTATTTGTTTAGCAATATTAGATCACTTGTTAATCTTTAAATTAAGTACTCTCTGGCAAATAATTCGATATAAATGAAGGCCTAAGCAATGATGCTGTATGATTTTAAAACATGGCAATCAAGTTCATATACTGTGTCATCCACTAAATATACTTGTTAGTGAAAAGATGCTTTTTTTTTCCAAATGTCATTGTTAGATATCCATCAAAAGGCAGAAGAAATGCCTTGTTTATATTTTGTGAAAATACTTATATCTCTGATCTCTTGATTCTTTTTACCATCTCTGTGGTTAGTTTTTATTCATTTAGTAACCTGTTGATCCTTCAACTGGGTTTCCATAAACCTGTGAAATCATGACAGGTCTTGGAAATATGAGTTTTATAACTTTTAGTACCAGAAGTCTTAAGGAAATGTTTGCAAATCATGAATCTGAAAAATATCAGTTTTAATGAAAATCTCTCATGAAATAATTGACTTTATTAAAAAAATAAATTAAAAGTTTGGTTGTCAGAATTGGAATTGTTTATATTTCTGTTGGCCATTGTGGTTCTTTTCTTTGGAAAGACCTAGAATGTTCTGTTATCATAAGGTCTGTATTTTCCTTGCTTGAGAAATTGGGAAGGAAGATTACAATAACAGGATTTACAACAGCCAGTTTTGTTTGAAGTTGGTATTTGGTAAACCCATCATGGAACATACTCCAAGATAAACAATGTTTTACTTTAAAAGTTTACTTGAATGGGGAATTTTTAGCATAAACTTACATAGATACTGCCTGTGCTACTGGCCCTATATTTTAAAGTTATAGACTAGAAGGAAGATAGCCAGTCAACACTGCCTATTGCCAAATCTTGAACTCCTCTTGTGTGACTAAGCAGTGAGATTTGACCATCACTCTTACAGGGCACCCATGGCTTCAAAATGCAAAACACTACGTATGTATGTGGTAACGCGATAAGCATCCTGGAACCTGAACTCCATATCATAGTACATTAACCACTGGATTGCTCTCAGCCTCTCCATTTTTAAATAATTACTCTTGTGTCTCAAGACAGCTGGTATGGAAGATCAAAACATTGTTCTCTACTTTATTGTAATAAAAGTATTAATACCCATACCAGCCATCTTGAGATACATTTTTACTTCAAGTGGGTTTCTTGCTATCACGAATAACTACTCTTGCTAGTTAATGCTGTGAAGAACTTGTTTTTGAATAACTGTCCTGTAAATCTTGTATGTTGACATTTATTTATTACAGAGGTATTTTATTAATCGTCTTAAATAATAAAGAATGTATAGAATCAGAACATAATGTCAGAACTTGTCTTCATGCTATTGTATATAATATTGACAAAGTGATAATTTCTTGAACTTGGTATTCTAGTTTCTAAGAAAGTTTGGTTGAGTTTTAAATTGTTAGTTAGTACTGTGAGTTTAACATTATTTTCTGTCTTTTTGTGGTAAACAGGGAAATAAACTTTAATTTAAATTTCTATTTAAAATCTGTTAATATATGTTAGTCATTATTCACAGACATACATTAGAAGCATTTACAGTTAACAAGTTATTTTCATTTCAAAACAGCAACAGCATACATATGAAGAAACTAAATCTCATGATGCACAAAAATTATTAAGAAGCATTTAAAACCTGAAATGATCTCATCTGTATTGATGAAAGTTGTAAACAGTCTTAAGGTAAGTTTTATTTATTATGTTCACATAATTGCTACCCTGAAATTAGCAAAATTAACTTGTTACTCAACAAGTGAAATGTCAGGATGAAAGCCATTTCTATGTGTCTAAGACTCCTTTCCCATATGCATGTGCAGAACACTCCAGAAATTTGTAACAGCATTTCTTTTGGCTGTTTATAAATTAAATGTCCCCTAGTGGGACAGTTGTAAGACCTCAGACTTACAACACTAAAATAAGGGGTTTGATTCTCCTCAGTGGACACAGCAGATAGCCAGATGTGGCTGTGCTTTAGGAAAATCACAAACACGTTAAATCAAATACAACTCATTGAACTCCAGATAGTTTATAATTACGAGTCGTAATCTGTGGAGGAAACATCATTCACTTAACAATCCAGCATCTTTAGAATTTTTCTAGAATCTTGCATTCTAGATATAGCAGAAAGCCCAATGTGGCTTTACTATAAAACATATACACACACTTGCAAATTGCAAGTTTGTCAAAAAAACGTTGTCACAAACATGCAATATTGTGATGTTAGGCTCTATTTCTCCTAACGATAAATATGAGATAAAATAATTTACTCGAGAGATAATTGATTACAAACTAGTGCCATACATATCCAAGAAGCCCCTTTACTTCTGTAACGATGCCCGGCATGGGCACTCGACTAGTAATCCGAGGGTCGCGGGTTCAAATCCCCGTTACACCAAATATGCTCCCCATTTCAGCCGTGGGGGCGTTATAATGTGACGATCAATGCCACTATTCGTTGGTAAAAGAGTAGCCCGAGAGTTGGAGGTGGGTTGTGATGACTAGCTGCCTTCCTTCTAGTCTTACACTGATAAATTAGGAACTGTTAACATATCTTTGCGCGAAATTCAAAACTACACTTCCGTAACGCACCTCCAGTCATCTGAAGGTTAATACCACACCAGTATTTTCAAAAATAAGGATATGAACATTGTTTCTTTTTGGTATTAGCACAAAGCTATTTGCTTTGTAATCCACGAATCACATAGTAATTTTAAAATGTGATTAAAGAACATAAGTAAAATTTCAGCAGAGCGTGATATGGTATATGCTTATATTATTAACAGTAATACTTTTCTTTCCTTTGATTCCACTCGGTGGACTCAGCAGATAGTCAAATAAGGCTTTGCAATAAAAAAAAACACCTTCTCTTTCCAGTTGGGGTCTCACTGAGTGGGTATTTGGGTATTGAGGTTAAATACCCAGGAGGGTCAGGTACATTAAACCTCTACCTCCCTTCTCTTTCCAGCAAAACTTATTTGTTTGTTTTTGAAATTCGCGCAAAGCTACTCGAGGGCTATCTGCGCTAGTCGTCTCTAATTTTGCATTTTAAGACTAGGGGGAAGGCAGCTAGTCATCACCGCCAACTCTTGAGCTACTCTTTTACCAACGAATAGTGGGATTGACCGTCACATTATAACACCCCCACGGCTAAAGGGCGAGCATGTTTGTCGCGACGGAGATGCGAACCCGCGACCCTCAGATTACGAGTCGAACGCCTTAACCCACCTGACCATGCCGGGCCCACCAGCAAAACCAGAAATATATACTGTTACATTTTGACAAGTTTCGTTAACACATAAATTGTTTACAAAATAAAACTTGTTTGTCAGTAAATAACATGAGTAATAATGTATTACAATAGTTACATAAAATGTTTGAACAAAATATAAATTGAAAGTTGTGTCAATATCACAAAATCAATTTATTTTACTATTATAATAATGTGAATGTACTAATTTAAAAGAAAGAAAAAGGTGAACTAAATGTCGGGTATTTAACTTTTTAAGTAGTTCAGCACGACTAGGTGGTTTAAAGTGCTTGGATAATAAACTGAGGGTTACTGGTTCGAATCTCTGCCTTATCAAACGTGCTCTCTCGTTCAACCATTGGGGCATTATAATGTGACTGTGGTGGGTGGTGATTACTGACTAGTTTTTCTCTGTTAAATTACAGACTGCTAGAGTAGATATCCCTAGTGTAACTTCACATGAAACTCAACAAGTTTAAATATATAGTTTATATTAAATTATGTATTGCTTAATATTTAAATTTACCCATATTCTGCCAACGTTATGTGGTGCACAACTACCAAACCTTTTCATACCATCCAGGTTGAATGGTTAATTTCTGCTACAGTCAAAGCAAGTTATCTGAACTGTAAGGTACAGCCATACATTTCCAACCATTTTAGATGTTTCCAGTGTCAGTGGTTTGGTCACTCAAAAATATTATGTCGTGGTTCTTTAACATGTGCTCGTTGTGGTTGCAAAGACTAAGACACGAGTGCAAACTAGAACCACGCTGTGTTAACTGTAATGGTCCACACCCCTCTTACTATATTCCTTGCCCTAAATGGGTAGAGAAGAAAAAGATGCAATGCTTGAAGACTATAAACAACATCTCCTACCCAGAAGCTCAGAACGTATTGTCCTTAACTCCATCTTGAACATATGCTACTGCACTTCATTTCACTGCCTCAGTGGGAGTGCAGACAGACCTCTCCGTGCCTCCAGCAGAGTCGTTTGCAAAACATTTGAAAAGTATTTTGCCCTCCATGATTAAAAGAGTTGACGAATCTATCTCTACTTTCATCTGTATTCCTGCCACTCCCTCTGGTGACTTCCTGATTCCATTTCCTTTAGCTTTGGGTCCAGGTACATTCTCTTCTGCAGTCCTGAGAAGTAAAACGATCATGCGTTCATACTCTCAGTCACTGGAATCTCTGTCCACAGACAGAGACCTGCTTACTCAACCCACGGCAGGATCCATGGAGGTCGATAGACCTCTGTCCAATAAAGAAAAAAATGTAGTCGAAACAGAAGGGCTTCCTGCCATGTTCTCCTCCATGTAAATGAAAATGGCCACCCTGATCCAGTGGAACTGTCGGGGTTTTCGTTCAAATATAGATGACGTTAAGGATTTGATTGATTCTTACAATCTATATGTCTCTCCTTACAGGAAATGTTCCTGAAACCTGCTGATACAGTCACCCTTTGGCAGTTTTCTTTGTACAGAAATGACAGGTTGTGTGATGAATGAGTGCATGGTGTGATGGCAATGCTGATTGATCAGTATGTGCCCATCCTTTTTTGCCACTTGATTCATCCTTGGAAGCTGTAGCCATTCATGCTTCCTTGGGTTGTACCATCACTATTTGTTCTCTCTACCTGGCTCCTGAAGAGACCTATGATCAGTTAAACCTTGATGCCCTCATTGAGCAGTTACCATCTCCCTTTTTAATCCTGAGGGGTCTTAATGGTCATAATTCTGGCATTTTGCTGATATTGACGGGAGGGGCTGTTACATAAAGCATATGCTCTTGAATCACAACCTACATCTCTTCAATACTGGTTCTTATACTTATTTTCATGCACGTAGCCAGTCTTTTACTGCTGTTGATTTTTCTATCTGCAATTCTTCACTTTTCTTGAAGGGTTGACAGTAACCCATGGGGCAGTGATCTTTTCTTATTTTGAGACAGACTTACTATGGTTAATGCTCATCTTATTTGGTTCCTGCAATCAAACAACCTCCTCTCACCTACTTAATTTGGGTTCCGACGACATTGCTCCACCATGGATTGCCTGATTCACCTTGAAACGTGAATCAGGTAAGCCTTTCTCAAGTGACAACATCTTGTTTTTGTATTTTTTACCTTGAGAAAGGTTATGATACAACATGGAGGTATGGCATCTTATGAGATCTCTACATGTACAGGTTGGTTGGCAATTTACCCATTTTTATTAAACATATTTTAATGAATGGGCAGTTCCAAGTCGGTGTTGGATTGACACTTTCTTGTTCTTTCCAACAGGAACTTGGAGTCCTTCAGGGCTGTGTCCTGAGTGTTACACTTTTCATAATAAAGATTAATGCCATCATTTGACAACTCCCCCTACAGTTGCAAACGGTTTTAATGTCGACGACTTCCACATTTCGTGTCAGTCATTGAGCATGAGGTTCATTGAACAGCAGCTACAGACTGCCATTAATCGTTTACTGAAGTGAACCACAGCAAACAGTTTTACCTTTCCTTGCTCCAAAATCGTTTGCATGCCTTTCTGCCATGAATGGGGTATTCACCCAGATCCAGAGCTTAATCTCAGAGAAGTTGTACTTTCTGTGACCCCTGAGACAATGTTCTTGGGGCTTATCTTTGACCATAAGCTGGCCTTTATTCCACACAGTGTACAAGAGTACTGAACATCCTTTGTGCCCTCTCTTCCACCTCTTTGGGAGTGAATTGATGTTCCATGCTAAAAATCTATTGTGCCCTTATTCAATCGAAACTGGACTATTGGCCTCTGGTCTATGGCTCTGCCAGGATTTTGGCTGTGAAGACGTTGGACCCTGTTTGCCATCAGGGGCTTTGGCTCTGCACAGAGGTCTTCTGCACTTCTCCAGTCCAGAGTTTGTACACTGGGTCTCATGAACCTCCTCTATACCTTCTCTGTTTGCAACTGTCTTTTATGTATGCTTCAAAATTTCAATCCTTACTACAGCACCCCACCTGGGGTTGTATTTTTCTTCCTCAGTGGGCCATGCTTTTTCAGAATAGATGATCTTCGTATCCAGGTGCAGTTGGATAAATTGGGTCTGTCCTTGGATAACATTGCTGTATCCACTGGTCAGCTCTTCCCACTGTAGCTTATAACCATCCCCAACTGTGACCTTTCTTTGAGTCATCTGAGAAAAGTGGATACTCCCAATTGACAGAACAAGTAACTCTGTGGGCTCTGCCATGGTTTGTTGTGATTTGGTTGTTGCACACAGAATCCCTTCTTCAGAGTCTGTGTTCATTGTTGAATTGTATGCCACTTCTCTCGCCCTGGATCACATAGAAGTTATACAGTACATGAACTGTATAATTTTTTCTGACTTGCTTAGCTCTCTATTGGCCCTGAAATTGATTGACATTAGTTCTTACTCTGTTCTTGTCGATATTTACAACTGACTGTTTCACTTCTTTCTATCATCTATTTTTATCCAGTTCTTCTGGATACCAGGCCACGTTGGTATTTGCAGGAACAAGCTCGCTGACATTGCAACTCAATCTGTTTGCTCCAGTACTATCACTGCCATGCCTGTCTCATACATGGACTATGGTCCTGTATTCAAGGCTTGGATCTGAGCCAGTTGGCAGTCGACTTGGAATGAGCAATGTGATAACAAGCTTTTCCAGGTCAAACCTTCTATTGCTCTTTGGCCATCTTGCTACAATGAGGATTGGAAGGAGGAAGTTGTTCTGGCAAGGCTGTGCATTGGTTTCAGGTTTTTTAACTTACTGCTTTCTTTTATCTGGTACTGATGCATCAGTGTGTGGTCTATATAACACTCAGGTCATAATAGTCCACAATTTACTGTCATACCATCATTAAGATTGAAAGAGACAGCACCATCTTAAACATATTTTTACCATGGGTTCACCCTTGACGTTGAAAATTGTCATTGACAATTACTCAAAAAATTTACAAAAATGTATACAGTTCTTTGCATCAGAATATTATAATAGGAAAGTTAGAGCAAAGACAACATGTAATTACATGTGACATAAGTATCACTCTCTTGTCTATATATATTAAAATACTCAGTTAAATGATGTACCATTAGATTTCTATCAATCATGTTTAAAATTTCCAAGTTGTAAGAGAAGTAAGTAATATGCAGTTCAAGAGCTGGTATTTGATGTAATGGTGTAGGTCTTGTTAGAACATTAGTAACATGCATTTTTCAGGTTTTGTATCTTTTAATTTACTACATAGTTTGGTATTATTTTGAATAGGTAATTAAATATAATAAGGACTATTAGAATTATTATATTTTTCATGTGTTATGGGTGATATGATTATTAAAATTGCATCATTTTTATGCAAATTGTGGAATGTATAAATACGAAAAAAGTAAACGTTCATATAATACTTTTGGATAAATACCCACATTCATTTTAGTTGGATTTTTGAAGTGTTTATACATTCCATTAATGTTTTCATACACATATAGAAGAATTGTGTAACAGTATAATTTTGTATAGATAGGTCTCCTATTATTTTTAATAAATCCCAAAATGCATTAAATATAAGCTGCAAAATGTCAGCAGTTACTGTGTCAGCTACATATAATAAAGTGTGCTCAAATTTGTCTTTTCCAGTTCACACATCAATTTGTGATTTGTTGATTTCTGTTGGTGGCCTGAAGAGTAATTCATTGTATTAACTTCCCACAAGTGATTTAAAATGTGAAAGGTCTGTGTGGGACTACTTTGAAGTTTTAATTATTTCAAAGTAAAATGCCAGTTACGTTTCATGTTATTTTTATATTTGCAAAGGAGAAACAACTTCTAACAGAAAGTCAAGGGGCATGGAAAATGTTGTAAGATTTGCTAGATATAAGAGAAATTGAAATGAAAAATATTTAGTTCCCTTATAAGAGATAGTGTATATAATACTGTGAGAGATTCTAATTAAGCTGGATAATGAAGTGAATAATTTTTTTCTCTGCACATAACAACTCGTAGTTATAAATTCTCTGGAATCCCACAAAGCTGTAGTTGATCTTATATCATTCAAAAGAAAGGTTTTTATGCACTTTAACCACTCATCTATAAAATCTTTATAATTAATGGCTATCCAAGCAATTCAAATATATCTCAGAATAAACTTTAAGAATATTACAATGGAGGAACTTATATTTCTATTCCCTCAAGTATTTTGGAACAAAAGAAGACAATATGTTACCTACAATAACATCACCAATCTCACCATGTTGAAGGTGTGTTTAAAAGTGCTATGGTCATTTTAAGAAATCATTAGGAAATTGTTACACAGGCTGTAATTTTAAAAGCTACCTGGATGCTTTTCATTATTAGCTATCAAAGGATAACACATGTCACTATGGGCTGGGAACAGTGAAAGCACAGTTTAGAGAAATGTATGAGATTTGAAGAATTATAAATTGATCAAAATTTCAACATCTACATTGTTAGATCCTCACTTTAGATTAAACAATTTCATAATGAAATGTGGTTGAAGACAGAAATAGTGGAAGTGACTCCTCACCATTAGCTCCACCAGACATGGATTAGCACAGTGAACTATCAACAGGCATCTATGATATAAATGATATTGGTAAAACTAGTAAAGAGAAACAAGTTTTTGTAACCACTGAAATTATCTTCTGTTTATCTCTATTACACTTAAAGTGACAATCCAATCTATTATGGTGGTGGAAACTGAAGCTGTATTTCCAGTAGTGTTTCCTTTAGTTTTATCAGACCTAACCAGGAGTGTGTGTGGTGAGTGCATCTTCCCAGTAGTTGACAAGATTTATGAGGCAAAGAGAAACCAGTTGTTTCCACAAAATCCAGAGTGACTACTGTTCTTGCATTATAACCTCAAATTCAATGACATTAAGTATTTATGAAGGATATTTAAGTGATAAATCTGAATTAGAAAATTCACATCATTCTCTGCTTTGCTTTTAGTAAATAATGTGATCTGCTGATGTAAGTACAGCTTACATAAATGCAAAACCAAAACACTGAGGCTACTAAGTGCATTGTATTAAGAAAAAAAATTAAGATGAATATTGAGTTACTTTTAAAACTGAGATAACTTACAGCTAAGTATTTGGTATAAGAAAGGTTAAAATAGACTCAGACTGATAATGGTTGAAATTATTTGTAAGAAAAACCATAATCTTCATTTACTATAATAAAACTAACAAAGTTTAAAGACACAGCAAGAAACATGTTGGTTCACCTAGACTATCCCATCTACTAAACTTAAAGAACAACATCTCTAAACTATCGTTGAATGAATGAATGTCGTCGGTGTTTGGGTAATAAAAGTTCATATCCTGGAGGGTCAGGTTCTCTATGACCTCTTGCTCCTCCCCGTACTTATATTCTTGGCTGATTGATATTTATGACTGTGAACTGAATTTTATTTGGTCCTTTTCAGGACAATGTCCATGTATTTTGGCTCGTATACAGTTTTTATTCTATTAGCAGAATGTCAAGTTTGCTGGTGGCATTAAAAAAATACAAAAAAAACTATAAATATTTATTTTTTATTATTTAGAGTTTTTATATTTTTTTCCTTTCTTATTTATTTTTATATTTGAAATATAAGTTAACTGGAGAGAGATATTTAGGACTAGCTTCATCATGTATGAGGTACCTGTCTAGTTCGCATAGTAATTCATTTTTCATCCAATTCTTATTGAAATACATCATTGTAATATGTAAGAGTCTATCTGGTATGGTTGGTATGTTCGAGTATTTGTGAATGAATTGAGATGATATTGTTCTTGGAACTCTGTATGCAGTTGTGAGGAGTGTGTTTTGGATTGTTTGTAGTTTAGTTTTAATTATTTTATTGCTTACAGTTATCCATGCTGGAGCTGCATAGTCTATTACAGGTCTAATATATGTTTTATAGATTTTTAGTATGTTATCTGTAGATGCTCCACTGTTTTTACCAGTTACACTCCTAGCATAGTTAGTTCTTCGCCAGACTTTATTTTTAATTTCGTTCACATGATTGATCCAAGTTAGTTTTGAATCATAGGTCAGACCTAAAAATTTTGCCAATGGGGCAATCTGGAGTAGAGTGCCATTCATATATAGTTCTGGCTGTTGTTTTTTGTGTTTTGTGGATTTCGTAAAGACTACGAGTTGTGTTTTAGCTGTGTTTATTTTTATTCTGTATTTTTGACAGTATTCACTTATTCTATTAAGTTGCGGTTGTATGTTAGTGGCTGCTATCGTGGGTGTTGTGGCACTTTTCCTGAATGCCACATCATCTGTGAACTGTGAAGAGAATCCGTGATTTGGATCCCTCAGTGGCATATTGTTTACATACATGATGAAGAGTATAGGGCTAACCACCCCTCCCTGAGGGACTCCAGCTTGTGGAGTAAAGTATTCAGAAAAGGTTCCTTCAACATTTACTCTACATTTTCTGTTTTCCAAAAAGTTAGATAACCAGCGAATAATTCCTCGGTAGTTCCATTTCATTCATTCGGAACCTTAGACCATCGTGCCAAACAGTGTCGAATGCTTTCTCGATATCAAGGAAGCAAGCGACTGTACATTCTTTTTTGTTGAAGCTATCTATTATGGTTTCAGTTAATCTGATTAGGTGGTCTGTCGTTTGTCTAAATTTCCTGAATCCATTTTGTTCTTTTAGCAATTTTGATGTTATCTCCAAGAATGTGGAGAGTCTATTACTGATTATTCTTTCAAGAATTTTGCCTACACAGCTGGTCAGGCTGATTGGTCGGTAGCTGTTAGGTTTATTCGCTGGCTTTCCTTCCTTATGGAACATTAATATATTTGCAAGCTTCCAAGAAACTGGGATGTATCCTGAGGATAGTGATAAGTTAAAAAGTGAATTTAGGTGGTCAAACAATTTCGGAGTGCCCTTTTTTAGGAGGATAGCTTGTATTTCGTCTTCACCTGGTGCTTTGTTTTTTGTGTTTTTTATTGCTTCCAGTAATTCTTGAAGGGATATTTCATTTGTTAGTAATGTGCTTGCATAATCTGTAATGGATCTTGTATTTGTATCAGTTATGTTTACTGGAAAAATTGATTCAAATTGATGTTTATTGTTGACTATGTGATTAGTGACTTTAGTGTAGAAATATGTATTCATATCTGGATCAGTGTGAGTTTTAAAAGTATTTTGGAGTTGATCTTTGAAAGCTTCAGCTATTTCTTTATTTGTGTGTGCTGTAGTATTATTATGTTCAAGTGGAGGATATTTCTTTGTGTTTGTGTTTTCATTTGTGAGTCTTTTAAGATGTGACCAGAATTTTTTCGGGTCAGTTTTATCATTTAGTTTATTGCAGTAATTGTCCCACTTATTTTGTTTTTGATGTTTTATTTGTGTTCTGATGTGATTTCTAATGTTGTTTATTTGTGTTTTGGTTTCTCTGTTTCTTGTTATCATGTACTGTTTTCTTAATTGTCTTCGTTTTTTGATTATATTGATCATTTCTGTGGTGGGTTTACATGTGTTGTTTGTTGTTTTGGTATTGTTAACTTGGCTGCTTTCTGAAGGCATTCCGTAATTGTTTGACAGTAATTATCCATTTCGACATGTGTTTTAACTTCTTTTATAACTTTATTAGGTAACAGGTTGTCTAATTCCTGTTTATAATATTGCCAATCTGCTTTTCTGTAATTAAATTTTTCTTTCCTATATGTTATATTTTTATGGGGGGCAAGATCAAAGACACAATATATTGGGAGGTGATCACTGTCAACATCCTTTCCCACTTGAAATTTTATTAATTTCTGGCTTAGGTTATATGTACACATACACAGGTCTAGTATGTCACTGGTGTTAGTGGCATACGCTGTATGTGTAGGGGTGGTATCATTTAATAAAGCTATATTATTATCATCTATGAATTTTATTAGATTTCTACCATTGGAATTTGAGCTACGGCATCCAAAGGTAACATTTTTGCTATTTAAGTCCCCCATAACTATGGAGTTTTGGTTGTGGGAAAAGATGTTGCTAAGTAATGTTATATCTATTTGTTTGTTAGGTGAGCAGTAAATTCCTGCTACGGTTACTTTAGTTTTATTTCTTTGCAGAATGTCTACAGTAATATGTACATTGCTACTGCTAAATTTAATTTCTATTACTGAAAGCTCCTCTTTGTAGAGCAGCATAATGCCTCTGTTTTCATCATTCTTATTTGTTCTGTCTTTTCTTATGGTTGAATAATTTGGTATTTTAAATCTACTGTTATTGTATATTAGAGTTTTGCTTACAATTATAATATGGGGGTTAATTTCTTGTATTAGGTCTTCGATCTCATGTTTCTTGGAAGCTATTGCACCTTGGATGTTGATATACACTACTGTGAACATTGTGCTGTGAGCATGTATCCTAAACTATCATTGAATATTTATCAAACCTCCTCTTAAATTTACCGCTTCCACCATATCTGAAGGCAATCTATTCAAAAAGCCAATTACCGTATTAGAAAATTAGAATTATCTCAGCTGAAGATGATCCCCTACTCTTCCAAAATTTGTATGTGTATCCCTTAGTCTCCCCACTCTCACCATTAATTATGAAAAACACTGATACATCAACATTACTGATTATCTTAAACACCTCAATTAGATCCTAACTCTTTTTATATTTTTTATCAAGAGAAAACAATTTTAGAGATATGAATATGATATTATATAACAACTTTTCAATTTCAAGTGTTATCCTAGTAGTCCTTCTCTGAACGTTTTCTAATAGCTTGTTCCACTTTTAAGGTGAAGAGGCCAAGACTGACATAATACAAATGAGCCCTAACCAGTGAAATACTTACCATTGTAGACATGGATTTAATATTTTTATAGATCCCTAGATCTTAAAATCGTATATTTTCCTACCACTATGAACAGCACACTACTTGTATGGCTTCAGAGACTGGTTAACCAGATCACTTTAAGTTATATTTATTTGACATAAGGAAACAAGATCATTTGCTTTAGAAATTTTAAAAATGAAATGGATTTATGCAAACAAGCATAAAATATTTGACTGATAACCAAGATGTAATATTTTTTTGTAATTACACACACATACACAGAATATGTATTAAGTGTTATTACTGTTGTACATTAAAATGTTTTAATTTGTATGTATCTATATATATATCAATATAAATTCACATACATATATAACATATATGCATATATATGTTATTTAAGACTTTTTACTTCATAATTAGTACTTGTAGGTTAATTAAGGTTATAACCTTCCTGAATTTCTCTGCAGATTAAGTACAAATATCCATCCAAGTTGATTATCTAGCATAACAGCTGAACAGTTTCAATAGTGAATGCACTAAATATTTATAACAACTATGGGTGTAACTTCAGAATAAGTGGTATATAATTTCTTTAAAATATTTGAAATATTTTGAAATAGTCACCAGTAACTTTTTGTCAATTTTTGACATGTTTATTATGATTTATTTTATCACTTACAGTACAGTGTATGTCATATTTATCTATAGTAAAGTATAAAAATAAATACAATAAGATATATCCATCAAGTTGAAGCTGGATATATGAAGTGGAAACTTCTGATCAATGTCTTCCCAGGGGGACCACAGACAGATCCAGAATTAGTATTTATGGGAAGCTAAAGTTTTGGAAAGATGTTGTCAAAGGTATTAGTGAGAGTGTAAACGTTTATAGGGTGGGGTTCAGGGGCAATACCCCCAGAAGCTTTGTGCATTTGTGTCATATGGAACAGATAATGTATCTGAAAATGAACCAAAAGTAATCTTTCAATATTAAACTCTCAACAATGGGGCTCAAAAACATTTTCACATTGTAAGAAATCATACTGACAAACCACCTGTTTCTGGTCTAAAATTGCCATGATATTTTTCTTATTTTCATATTAGGGGCATAGCTCCTTTACCCTACTACCCTGGAATCTTACAGGGGAAGGGGGACAGCAGTAAGTTTATGGACTTACAGTGCTAAAATCCAGGATTTGATTCCTTGCAGTGGTGGCTTTACTCTATAAAAAAACAAGTTGATCAACAGTTAAATACTTCTAAGATTAAAGGATGTATTTTTTATTGTTTTCCAAACTGTTTTGCAAAATTTAAGAAACTTCACAACATCGAACAATTATAGAAAAAGAAAATCAAATAAGTTGGATTGCTTTAAGCTAAAACTAGATGCTATTCAGTGTGATTTTTCTGAGATTCAGATACCTTACATATTTCCACTGTGAAAAGGTAAAAAGCAAAGGATATGAGCAGCACCTCTCTAGTCCAGAAAGGATTAACAGAATTGCTTGAGGTGTTCTGAGTGTCAGATAAAGTAGAGAGTAAGAGTGAAAGTTAACAGTGGTATCACAAATGATGGATTTCAAGATTTTATTTTAATGAAATATTTGTGTTTAAAGCTACACAAATGGTTGGTGTTAAGCACAGTTTGTTTAGAATGGCTTAAGTAACAAACAATTTTTTTAATTCCTCCAAACTTCTAAACAAGTAGTAGGAATGGAAAATCTGGGTACTTGGATAAACTGGCTGTGGCAAGTAAAGCATGCATCTCCATGAAGTTAGATATTAGTATAATTATCAATTTCTTAAATATAAACCAGTAGAGTGTGTATTTAAGTTACTAGTGTATATAATGCACGTATGAATAACTGCATTTGTTGCATCTGTGTTTTGTTTCTAGATCCAGTGATGTACACTGACAACAATTGTGAAAAGTTTCCTTTCAGAGAAGTATAAACAAGCAAGTTTCAGAAACCAAGCAGTGGAAATGTGTTTTAAACATTTTCAACAGTGAATAATCGCCTAAATGGAAAACTCATATCTAACAACAGTAAAGAACTGTCAAGGTGTGTTGAGTGTGGTAAATATTTTGATAAAAAAGGTGTTCTAAAAAAATATGAGAGGATACAGAATGAGCAGAAACTATATAGTTATGTACAATGTGACAAAGAGCATGTGACAAACAGTCTACTAAAGAAATATGAGAGGATACAAACAATGGTGAAAGTGTACAATTGTTCTCTGTGTGTAAAAACATTTAGTAATGATTATCCAAAACAACATCAGCAAATACTCTTTGATTGTAATGAAAACTTTAAAGCAAGTTGTAGTATAAAAGTGCATGAAAAGGCACACACTGTGTAGAAAACATACAGTTGTGTGACAAGAAATATAAAACAAGTAGTAGCCTGAAAGTGCACCAGTGAACACATACAGGAGAAAAACCATACCACTGTCTTGTTTGTGGCAAAGAATTTGGAACAAATGGTGTTCAGATCCATGAAAAGATACACACTTGGTAGAAACTATACAACTGTACAGTGTGCAAAAAAATATTTGGAAGAAATTATCATTTAAACATTTATCAGCTGATACATACTGGAGAGAAACCATATAATCATGTTGTTTACAGGAAGGACTTTGGAACAGGTACTGAACTAAAAACACATCAGAAAACACACACTAGAGAAAAACCAAACAAATATACAGTATGTGGCAAGGAATTTGTTACAAGTAGTGGCTTAAAGGCACATAAAAATGTACATACTGGTAAGAAACCATACAACTGTATAGCGTGTGGTAAAGAATTTGGAAGAAATTCTCATTTAAAAATTAATCAGCAAATGCCTACTGGAGAGTGCAGTAAGGGATTTGGAATAAATAGTGGTCTAAAAATACATGAAAAGGTACATACTAGGGAGAAACCATATAGATGTTTTATGTGTGGAAAAAATATGGAAGACATCTTCAATTGAAAATTCATCAAGAGATTCCTGCTGTAGAGAAACTATACTGTTAAGTTGTGTGTGGCAAAGGGTTTAGAACAAATTGTGACTTAAAGAAACATGAGCAGTTACACTTGAGGGGAACAGTACAGTTTTTGATTTCAGATAAAGGATTTATAGAATGTCTTTCATATGTAAAATGACATTTACTGTGTGGGAAAAACGTTTGTTGTAAAATAATATCAGAAGATATAAACTTTAGACAACCATATCAAATAATAATTAAACATTTCATACACTGAACTCACTTCAGATAAACCCAATTGTTTGTGAAGTGTGTGAAAAACACTTTTGAATCACACAAATAAGAAAAAGTGACAGTTCTTTGGTGAAGAAAGTATTTTAATTTTTCCCTGTCTACTTTTCATCTCTTCAGTTGTTAAATGTTACAAAAACGAGATTTAATTCTACTGTTTTAGCACACATCCAGTATAACTATTTTTCCCTGTAGTATTCTGCTTATCACTAAATATTCAAAAGTCTTTAACAAAAATAATATATATATTCTCTGTTTTCAATAACTAATTTATTTCTGACTTTTATTATTTGTATTGGATGGAATACATCATGGCTGCAAAAGTAATGATATTAGAGGAGATCAGAGTTATTAATAACAAGAAATTCTAGGTGAAAGTAAAGAGGAGTGTACAATAATATGTCAACTAAACTATGTCTGCCATTTCTAGTGCCAGTGAGGCCTTCCACCCAATACCAGGTTTTTCAGGCAGTCTTGGATAAAACAGACATAGTAGTAGTTATTTATATTACCAAACTGGTTGACAACAAGTGTTAAGGTGTTATCTAGACTAATGGTAACCTTGGTTAACTTTTGACTTCTGCTAAATTCTCAAACTTCATGTTTTGAACAGTTGCGCAAATGTGTGAAGAACCTGGACTTAGTTTATCAATAATCTTCAGACACAGATCCAGACTAGATCTCATTCAATCCTCATAGTGTCTTATTTATCTCGCTACTTTAGCTAATAATTTGAAATAATATACTTTCAACATTAAATTCATAGAAATTGTAGAGCTGGTTTCTGTTAAAATATCTTTAACCTATTATTACAAAACTATTATTTACAGGAGTTTTTAAGAGGGGAATCAGTGATTTCCTGAGAAGTAAAAAAAAAAAAAGTTTATAATTTCTACATTCTTTTAAACTGGGTGTGCAAGAACATTCTTGAAGGACCAAGTACTTTTAAGCCACTTTTGAAATATTTTTGTTAGCATTTGTGTTAAAATGCAGTTTAAAATAGGTGCAAATGTGATCAGTTTCCTCTTTAAAATGTTAACTTCCACAATCCTAAAATAAAATTGTCTACATTGGTGGTTATCCTGTCTTTTGCAAATCCTAAACTTGTTCCTATCATTTTACCAGGTAATCTTCTAAAAGTTAAGAAATTAACAAATGTGATTTTTCACATATGATTTGAAAACTTGGCTACGCCATTGATATAGTAGTCCACCTTTTTTACGAACCAAAGAAACTTGAAATTACTGTGTTCGACAAGTAATGCGAAACAATGGATCATGGTACGTTTTTAGTGTTGAATAGTTTGACGTGTGCATTTGCCAAAGTTTGCGTATATGTAACTATTTTATTGGTTTAGAAGCCGGAGGGTCCGACATGGCCAGGTGGGTTAAAGCGTGCGAGTCGTAATTTAAGGGTCACAGGTTCGCATCCCCATCGCACCATACGTGCGGGCGTTGTAATGTTACGGTCAGTCCCGCAATTCGTAGGTAAAAGAGTGGCCGAGGAGTTGGCGGTGGGTGGTGATCACTAGCTGCCTTCTCTCTAGTCTTACACTGCTAAATTAGGGACGGTTAGCGCAGATAGCCCTCGAGTAGCTTTGCGCGAAATTCAAAAAACAGGGTACCTGTACCCCGGATGAAAGTTGTATAAATTTATGATTAATGAAAGGTTATCTTAAGACATGAAAAGTTACTTCTTATATATATATATATATATAACTGTAAAACGTCCATAAAAACCGCAAAATGCAAAACTGAAAATTTGTATGTGTCTCCCCAAGGACACAATGAACCTTCATACTAACATTGCCGAAAATCTATCCACTCCATACGAAGTAGGTACGTGGACATATAACACAATATTATTATATTTGTATATTGCTGCAATTATTGAAACATGACCTGGACAAATTAGTAATATTAGCTTTAATATCATTGTCTGCTTTAAGAAGTTCATTATTTTCTAACGTGCATCAAATGCGTTATTTATAAGACGTGCGACTCGTAATCCGAGGGTCGCGGGTTCGCGCCCGCGTCGCGCCAAACATGCTCGCCCTCCCAGCCGTGGGGGCGTTATAATGTAACGGTCAATCCCACTATTCGTTGGTAAAAGAGTAGCCCAAGAGTTGGCGGTGGGTGGTGATGACTAGCTGCCTTCCCTCTAGTCTTACACTGCTAAATTAGGTACGGCTAGCACAGATAGCCCTCGAGTAGCTTTGTGCGAAATTCCAAAACAAACAAACAAGTGTTATTTATATTTGAAAACACAAATATCAGTATTAGATTTTACCAGATGTAAATGGCAGCAATTGCTCCCTTATTTTAATTTGCTGCCTAACTTTTTACTATTAGTAGCAAAGATTTGCTACCCGTGTAAAGTTTACTAAATCGACGTCTTTTATTCTGTTTGGTCGTTGCCTTATGTATTATTCCTTTTCCTTATGGTTTTCTTGATTTCTAGCTATATACCCATAGAACGATTTGTCTACGTAATAGACATTGGATTAACATTAATGTTTATCTATGATAATACAAAATTCAGTCCTCAAAATTAATATATAGAGTCAATAACAAAAAGAGAGGAAAGATTACCGTATATCAAAACGAACAACACGGCTACAGATGCTGTGTTCAGTTCTAAAGTAATCCTTTACATAAATATAAACTTAAAAAATAAACAAGCAGGGTGTAAGGTAAGTGTTAGTGGTGGGAAGCGTTGGGTGGGCCTATTACCCCCAGATTTCAATTTGACCTTTTTAAGTCAATTCCCCTTAACATTGTGAAAAATTGTATTATCAATTTTAAAACTCTTAGGAGTCAATAAAAGTTCCACTGGCCTCCATGAGGTTAGAAAGATTGAAGCCAGGCCTGGCGTTTACCATAGTAAAACACGCAAAAAATTATATTAGGTTTTCGTACAAACCAATATTTTATATGAAATTATAATTATTGATAAACTTCATACACCAGCTTTATCACTATACTTTAATAGAATATTCATCTTCTGTGTGATATATACCTTCTTATAATAAAAGTAATATAATATTATTCCGAATTTATCATTATTTTGCATTTGTGTAGTTTTCAAAGAGAATGCGGTAAATAAAGTTGTTTATTTCATTCTAACTGCCTTTGTCCATTTGTCATGCTTTAGATGTCAGAACTATTCTCTCAATGGATGAGAGCAGTAATTAATACATTATGAAAGAATGTAGACAGTTGTGCCTTCAAGTAATAGGTCATGTGATATCTTGATTATAAGCTTTCATATTTCAATGGCATTGATCAATAGTGGCAATCACATTTTATTAAGAGAGTGTTATAGTTTGTTTGTTTGTCTATGGTTAAGCAAAAAGCTAAACAATGAGCTATCTTTGATCTAACCACTGTGGGTATCGAAACCCGGTTTCTAGTGTTTAAAATCCATAAATATATCACTGGGTAGCGAGTATTATAGAACTTGGTTTATCATAATAATATGATTGATTAGTTAGTTTTCTATCTTTCAGAAGCTCTCTCTTCTGAAGTTTAACTGTTAATGTTAAACAGTCCTTACTGAACGTCTTTATAGGTTCTCAGTAAGTCAAAACCAACATGAAACCGCTATTGTTTAAAGCTGGTAAAATACAATGAAAAGCTCTAAGAGTTTTATTGGCCCGGCATGACCAAGCGTGTTAAGGCGTGCGACTCGTAATCCAAGGGTCGCGGGTCCGAATACGCATCACACCAAACATGCTCACCCTTTCAGCTGCCGTGGGGGCGTTATAATGTGACGATCAATCCAACTATTCGTTGGTAAAAGAGTTGGCGGTGGGTGGTGATGACTAGCTGCCTTCCCTCTAGTCTTACACTGCTAAATTAGGGACGGCTAGCACAGATAGCCCTCGAGTAGCTTTGTGCGAAATTCAAAAAACAAACAAACAGTCTTGTTTCCAAATATTTTTATTCTCAATTGTTCAAATAATGTGTAAAAGAACTCACCTTTTCTATTTGGTCTCTACGAATAAGTAAAATTATTGTGATGGTAAAGTATCTTAATATTCGTCTTTAGAGCGCAGTAGATTTTGTGACCTTGCGTATTAGAAAAGAAAAATAATTACTATACACATGTCAAGAGATATTTTAACAGCCGATCGGCCTTTGCGTTACGTTTGGTGTCTTGTATTGTCAGTTATGTGGATTTGCAATTGTACATAAGCGCGTGAGTGAATACTTATACTAATTAACTGTATTATTTAACAATAAACAACAGTGGAAATTATAATCACCTGTAATTTGTGAATATGTTTTTTAAAGAATGCCTTGTACATAAATCATAGGAAAGTTACTACGAATAAATCTGTTATTGTGAATGTATTGTAATATATGATAGTCAATCTTACGAGTACGACTCAGCCCCAAAAGCTCCCAAAAATCGAAAAAAGTTTTGCCTGATAAAATTCTAACTGATCATTAACAGCACATATCAGGATATAAACATTGCAGCTCTTTAAATGGGCATTTTACAAAAAAAAATACATGCTTTATTTGCCTTGGAATGAAAAATAGAGCATATGAGGCATCTATTTATATACAATATAGTTTATTTCTATTCGATTTTTTTTCCTGGTGATTCGACAGCAACAAACGATGATTATGTCAAATAAAACATGTGATGCAACAGTCGAACAAAAATTTCACCTGAAGAATACTATTACCTCGTTGAAAAAGTTCATACTATTATACGCATGTAAGTATGATATTATAATTTAATATCCGCTTATACACTGAAACACGCAATAATAATAAAAATTTCCCGATCGCACTAAGAATGGTTTGACAAACTATTTGAACTGGTAGTGAGTGCTATTTTGATTAAAGCAAATGTTTTATCTCTAAAACCGCTTTAAAAAGTGTAAAAGTAAATAGTTTATTTCTGAATGGGGAAACATTCTCAGAAACTGCGATATATATGCCTACACTCTCAAAGTTGTAGTACGATACAAACGTATAAAATAAATGTATGTTTCACTTGATTTATTAAAGAAATCCATTAAATTCAGTTGATAGATATTCCACATTAGATAATGTGAGGTGATTGTATCATTAAATATTCTTAATATATAAGAGTTGTTTTATTTTTGTTTGATATTATTGTTAGTCACTATGAAACGAAGAACATTTAGAAAGATAATTTTAACGATATTAACGTGTTTTGATCGAAATTAACATTTAAATCGATACTTTTTAAAGCAGAACCGAAGGTTAATCAGATAACATTAGACTTTACAGCCTTTAATATTGACCATTTATAAATTTAATAAACTATACAAGTTGTAGTATTTTATAAATTATAGTATTTTTATGTTTAATTTCCACTTCTAATTTGCTGCTTAGTCTTGAAACAGACAGCAAACTCTTTAAAGTGTTATACATGGACTTGCAAAGCAGATTTCGTACACTTTTCTTATGTTACATAATAAGTTTGATGGCAAAGTTTATTGTGTAGTTGTGTACGGTTGGGAATTTATTACCTAAAACTTAACAAGTTAGGAATTTTATGTTATTTAGCATTTTTACACAAAATACAAGAAAGAGTGTTTAGTGTAGTGGTGGTTTGATTTGTAACTTTTTTTGTTTAGTAATTTTAAGTTATAGGTCTCAATATTCAGTGATAAACCTTTATTTTGTGATCAACATATGCCTAAACTCTGCATGAACATGTGTGAAATGAGCAGTAGATTTGATGTTTAGATGTAATAATCTGAGTGATGGAAAGGGTTTTAATTTGGTGCACTTATTCTTAAAATGGTTTTTTAAAGGTTTTTCACAAAAGATTAGTTAAGAAAATGGCATTGACAAGTGAAAGGCAGTAACTAGTTAATTGGAGTATAGTTGGAGTATAGCTAAAATGGTTGGAAGAAAGAAAGGTAAAAGTTCTTAATAAAGTTCATTAAACCTCTGTTTTCAGTATAGTGTTTTGGATATATATGGGCTTGGTGTTTGATTTTTCTTATGTTGATGATATTGACAGGGACATAGTTAGTGCAGTTAACAAATGGGTATTTCTAGCAGTACTAATGTTGTTGAAGTACCACAGAAAGACTGGGATTGATTGATAAGTCTACTTATGTTTGATAGTTGACATTCATTTATAAGTAACTTATTATTTGGCTTATGATTTAGATGGAAACCCAGTGTATAACAAGACTGAAGAAACGTTTTTGGTATAGTGTGGATAAATCACTCAAGACACCAAAACAACTAGTATGTTGTTGCTGGTAGCAAAGTCAATAAAAATTTAGAATTTTTTTTAGAAATGATTCTTTGTTTTTTATACAAATTACTAATTAGTTCCTACTTGTAAGACTGTGCTCAGTTTGGCCTTCCTCTTTTTTTTCTTTTTTTTTTTAAGAAAGTAAATTGAACTTAAAAATAATTCAGAGGGGGCTATTATGATGAAAATGGGAATGGAAGAGTTACCTTACAGAACTAGATTAAGACCTCTTACCTCAGTTTTTAATAAGAAAAGAAGGGTAAGAGGTGATCTTAATGAAGTTTGCAAGATTACCTTTGTATAAAGATGATATAGGGCACTAAGTTATCTGTGCTAGATACTGAATATAATAGGCTAGGAGGACATAATTTTAAGATTTGAAAAAAGCTGATTAGGTTCCACATGAAATGGTTGTGAAATGGAGTGATGAGCTTATAAAATGAACTGATGTTGGTATTAATAGATCTTACAATGTACCTCCTCTCAAGAGTGGGTGTGCAGGAATAGTGTTGGACAGAAGGATGCCATGTTGCCCATATGTTAATTATTTTAAAATATTGGCATGTTAATAAAAAAAAATTGTTACAGTTTTAATGTTATAGTAAAGATAACTTTGAGCCTTTTAAATTAACCACTGTTTCAGTAGTTTTAGTTTAACTCGGTTAATTTAGTGGAGTGCATGGTTTGATTTCTCACCTTTTCTTTTTTAGGCATATTTCAACACATTAATAAGATCATGGAAGTACTGAAGATCAAAGTTGAACCATCATCTGATGACAAGCAGAGTGCTGTACTGGATGTGAAGTTGTTGAAAAATGAAGTAATAAAAATGTCACCTTGCAGTAAGAACAAATATTGATCAGAATGGAAATCTTTCCTTTCATTGTATTTAATACTGTCTTCATTACTACTAGTATAACAACTCTTCTATCATTACTAGAAATTTGCTTCATACAGGGCAAAGTTGTAATATTCTCTTGACACAATGAAAACAACAGCTTGAAAATTAATTTAAAAATTTTGTAGATAATGGTGACAATATTATTAACCCTGCATCAATTTTCTGTTAAAGTTTCTCATGGTTACTCTTTCAAATTCTGAACAGACTCCATAATAAAAAATTAATTTAAAAATATTTAAATAACAACAAGTAATAATCTATTATTTTGGAAAAAAAACAACAAAACACTAACCCTTAAAATATTTTTGTTTATTAATTGGTAAATGAACAGTGAATATTACAACTTTTTTATTACCTAAACTATGTTTAACAATTTAACACAAACTAGCTGAACACTGAAGCTACTGAGAACAATAAATATGTACTTGCTTCCATCTGTGAGCAGCAATGTTTACAAAGTATTTGGGGACTGTGAAGACCCTGGAAGGCAAATGCTTGGTTAAAAAAGGTTATCTAAATCTAGCTGTGATATTCTGAAACATGCTGATGTATTTTCAGTAAATAGATAGGTCCAGTATGAACTACAGATAATATTTTGCTATGAAGTATGTGTTTATTTCTCCCTTACTTTGACTGAGTTTGTCACAAGGAAAGAGATCGTACACAAAAATGTGTACGAGCCACAATGTATATTTGATACACTTGTCTGTACTTAATTGTTTAATATAACTTTAGTTTAGGTTTTTTTTGAAGAATGAACTTTTTTACATTTCCCTCAACAGTTCAGGTTTACAGTTAAGCTGTGAACCAAGAAATTTAAGTAAAAAAAATTAAATGCCAATACTTAAAGTTAAACTTTAAACAAAAAACAAATTAAGTAATGAAACTGTCTCTTGCTTACTGTATAACACAAATTAATTTACTAATTTAAAACAAGGTGTTTATAAACTACAAAACAAAACTGTTATACTACTATTTAAAAACCAAAAAACTCCTCTCTAACAGTTCAAGTTTTCAGTTAAGCTGGAAACTAGAAGTGATTACAAGTGGGAGTAAAACAAGCTAAATAGAATACTGAAAAGGTCAAGTTAATCTTTCAAGACTAAAAGTATACAGTTGAAAATGAAGATGGTGCTTCTGGAAATCTGCCTTAAAGCTAACAATACCTCAGTAGAAAGTCTATTTTTCTCAGCATATCTCAATCTCAGAATCAAAAGCTGTCAAAATCATAATAATATACACAAACACACACTTGGCACACAAGCTACCCTTATATTGGTCATAAGAAAGTATCTTTATTACTGTCTGTAAAATATTTCACCCTATAGCAATTTCTCTTAATCAGGAGTACCTTAATGTTTTTGGTGTAACTTTGCCAGTCCTGTGAATAACTATTGATATTAAAAAGTTGGTAGCATTCTTTCAATAAGTATATTAGGTTAAGACCAAGTCAAAGTGGTCTGAAATTGTATATATTCAGAGAACAGGAAACATACAGGACATTCCTGTACAATGCAAGGAATGAACAAACAGTATTAACTGTCTAAAGGTGGTTGAAGTCTGTGTCAGTGAGTAATCAATTAATTTTAACAAAGATTTTACAAAAGTTTTATGTATCAAATACAAAATCAAGATAATCAAACCTTTGATACAGTACTTGATATGCTACAGTTCAGTCTTTACCAATTACACAATGGAGTCTTTGCTGATAAATTTGATACCTTAAATAAGTAACTTGTTCTATGTGGCTTTCATGCAGGAGGATAGTAAACTGTGAAAATGCAATAATGTAATTAAATAAAATACTCCTTTTAAGATTATCATGTTATCTTCAATATTTATTAGAAGAAGAATAAAAACACAGTATAACAGTGGAGTTATGAAAGTGACCATCAAAGATTATGAAAATACATTTTATTAAGTAGTTTACTACATACTATGTCTTTAATAAAGGTTCGTTTATGTGTTTTGTACTTTAAATAGAAGTAGTAAAGGGAAAATCAAGTGTGTATGTCACCATCTTTTTATATTTGTTCAATTGATGTTATATTTCCCATCCATCTGTATTCCTCTGAACATTAAGATAATTTTTAAATCTATTTAAAACTTAGTTACAAAGACACATAAATTATAGTAGTTTTTGGATATTATATTCTAGGACATAATATAAGTTTTGTGTTCTCAAACCCATACTTGAAAGCTACTATAATTATTTCTTAAACAACCAGTATAGTGATAAATCTATGCACCAGAGTGCAAAAGGTCTAAGACTGAAGTATGTGCTGATTTTTTTGTTTTTACATATATTTTTTATTTAATAATATATAGTTATTAAGAAAGTAACAGAGATGTAAAAATTGGAAACTTATTTAAAAAAAGTTGAATGAAAAAAAACATTACAATCCCTCTTACAGGAATGTGTGTAAGATTTCATCGTTTGATGTAACATGTTAATTTGTTTACCTTAAGCTCTTACTGTTAGCACATGATGCAATTTGATAGTTTGTTTAACAAACTATAGCTCAGTAAAGGCTTCATAATTTTACAGACAAATTTGATTTTTTGTGTGCAACAGACATGTAATGTGTACTAAAAGCTTGCCAAGTTTCCGATATACTATGGCACTAATAAAATTAATAATAATAACTCTTTATCAGCTTACTCCAGTTCACACCATAACACTAGTTTTGAAGCAGTTTCATTAATATATTGTCTCAATCAATACTGTCTGTCATTTTAGAGCCAGCTTGAAGAGTCCTGATATTGAGTGAAAGGCCTCTTCAGCATTGGATTATAGCAAATATAATATGGTTGACACTGTATATACTCATATTTAGCTTCTGTCAAAAGTTTTTATTAATAAAATTCGAGCTCTTAATAGCTTGAAGAAATGTAGTTTCATTTTGCTAAAACACTAAAGATAGTGGTAGCTGTGTAACCTTGTAACTGCTTAACATGATGGTTTGTATTGTGATGTCATGGTGCTACAAACTAAAATATATAACTTGTATCTCTTGAAAAAGTGACAGTGAACTTCCTAGAAGAGGGACCTACACCTCCCATTCTTGAGGTTGATGAAATAAAAATGGAGCAAGAAGAGAGCTGTAGTGAAGTTGAGGTGATGTTTTAGTTCAGCATTTCCCAAACATTTTGAACTTAGGAACGATTTATTTTTGTAATTTTTCATGAGGCTCCTCAAATACCTAATTAGATAACTCACTAAGACATGGCTAAGTCTTAACATTAAGCTGGAGGCAGTAGTTCTATCAATACGTCATCAATTACAAGATATATAGGTGTTTTATAGTACTGCTGTGTAAAAAGAAATAAATTATATTTCATTGTTATTTAATTTTTACATTGACTGTATATTTATTAATGCTCTTTGAATAAATAACTTAATGAGAAGTGTGATGCTGTTTTCCATCACACAACAACTTCAAATCAGGAGGAAAAGAAGTCAGTTTGATCCTCAAATCTGGCTCAACATTTGTTTCTGTACTTGTTTTTTAGAAAACAAGTGCTGAGAAGCCTCATTTTCATTTATAAGTCATAACAAAGGGCATAAGAAACCTTGCTGATTTTTTGATAAATTTGGATAGTCAGTATAACAGCTAATCCAAAAGTTAATTAACAAGATTTTGATTAATGAGGAAATGTCATTTGGAAGATTACCTTCCTCATTTTGGTTTTGTAATTCTGTTAAAGTAGATAAAGACTTGTAATTTCTCTTCTCAACTTGATGTACTCGCAAGTTAATTATTTTTTATAGCTGCTTCTATATTTTCATGGATTTTAAAAATATTTATGTTAGTACTGTATGAATTTAGATTTAATGCATTTAAGAAACCAAAAATGTTACAAAAATAGGCTACCTTAGTTAACCAAAGCAAATTATGAAACCTGTCTCTAAATTTAAATATTGCATTCTTTGCAAGTGGTTGAAACATTGTTCTGTACTTTATTTTAATTAAAGTTTTAATACCCATACCACCTGTTTTGAGAATACATTTTTACTTCAGGTGAATTTCTTGTCATCATGAAGCACAAGATAACTCTATTCTTCATTTTGTAAGACATTTTCTTTTGATAACCACCAAACTTGATGGTGTAATAGGAGATGCTCGTGTTCACTTCCTATTTCTTTGCACAAAGTAGTAAAGATTCTAGAATTCAACGATCTAGTTTTTATATAGTTTATGAGTTTAACTCATTCTTGCATAGTTGAATTCAAAAGTAAGGACATTTTCTTCACATCTGATACCTTTCTGTGAATGTTACATTGCATCCATTCAGAGTCTGGTGCCACTGCTCTGACATTCTGGGAAACGTCTGTATAGGAAAATACTATTGAGTGAGCACCATTGGTATTCAATCCAGCACATTTTCTCCATTTTCATAAAAAAATTATAAAATATTGATTAAATTAAAAATTTCATAAGCTGTTATTTTTGTTGGAAGTGGTTTACAAAACAATAGATCTTCATGAATTGTGCCCTCATAATCATATCTTACAAAGCACATTAAATTGACATTATCTACTATATCTGTGCTTTCATTCACTTGTAATGGAAAAACTGATTACAGAAAACTCAATATATGAGAGTTTCTTCAGCATATTTCACCATGTTCACATTTCTATGCCTCACTGTATTATTAGATAGGGACAGTAAATTCATCTGATTTTCTTGTTTTATTATAAACACTAAATGCAATTATTTTTACTGCAGGAAGTACTGACATTTCATTAATAGTATGGTGGTAACCTGTCTCAACTATTTGTTCTGAAATTTCATGTGAGGTCATAACCAAGTCTTCATTCAAAGATCACATGGTAAAAGTGCCTTTTTTTTTTTTTTTGAAATACTATTTCATTTTTCATATTCGTGAAAACATCTATTGGCTTGCTCGAGTATTTTGGATGTCTGGTATCCAAGTGGCCACTTCAGTTTTACTAGAACTAGGCTGCATTTATACATCACTTGAGGTTTTAATGTGTGATGCATTTTTCTTCAGCCATCTATCCACATTAGAGAGGGGTTTATTTAAAAATGAACAACTTAGTTAATACAAACTAAGTTGAACAATTCTCTATCTTCTCAGAACAAACTGACGCTTCTAGGATTGGCCACCAGCAACTTGTCTGCTGCCACCTAGTGCTACCAGACGTAACACTTGGGTTGCATATGCCTGTCAGTTTCCATTAACAGAACAAGCAGATTTAATTACATACTTTCACATTTCCTTTCTGCTATATTAGCTTAGTTTGAATACTGCGAAATTCAAGTTAGATGAAATGAAAATTTAAATTATAATGCATTTGAAAATATTTATTTTATTAGAATATATTTATATCAACTGGTTTAATTACATTTTTCTTTAATATACAACAAGGGCTTGGAGAAAGTTTAAAAATGGTGGTTGGTAGTGTAAGGGTTAAAATTAATTTTTTTAGTTTTCCACAGGCCAGAATATTTTTTTCTCAAGGACTAGTACTGAGTTGCAGACCGCACTTTGGGAAATGCTGTTTTGGATTAAATACTTTTGTGCTGTGCTTGATACAGAAAGATGTTTATATATTTTAGAGGTATCATTTAGACAGTATTGTTTTTGTAATAAATCTTTACAATTTTACTTGAACTGAATCTAATCATGACTGACAATATCTGTATTAACAGTCTGAAGATGTCCAATGCAATTTGTTGTTTTTTGTCTTTAGACCAACAAATTATTCAAGCAAAACCAATACAGCAGTTTTATTCTTCAAAATGCAGAATTTATTTTGGCAGTCCATAATGTTGCCTAGAGTTTGTTTGTAATATTTAGCAATTACAGTAAAGATTAGTTCAGCTAGATCTTTGTCTATTTTTCTGTTTTGGTCACATTCTCAAAATATTCTCAAGGTTTAGAATGTTGTTTCAGGTTAGTCTCAAGGTTAAATAGAGAATGAAAAATGGTGAATTTGGAAGGTATAGAAGGAATAAAAATTTAAACATGATTAAAGGTAGTGTGAATTGAGATTTTTTTTAATACCAACAAACAATAAAACTAAGAGTAGACCTAATGTTCCAGTTAAAATAAATTATCTAGCCTTTTATCTGCATGTTTTGGTATGCTTTCTAAAAAACTTAGACTCATAAAAAATAGTTATTATTTACTCATAAAAAGTTAAAAGTAGTTTATTTTGTTACATTTAACGAATAATTATTACTTGGACCAAATAGCAAAATCGTGTTAACAAGTAACATTAGAGACTACCCTGTACATAAATTAATAGAAATAAGAGGAATATAAATTTAATAGAATTCAACAAAACAGCTTGGTTGTGAATCAAGTTTTGTAGATGTGCTCAAAGATTTAACCTCAGAAGCTTTGAGGTTATGATATGGTACATATTATTATTTCACTATCAAAGGTACTGGAAGAATACGAAACACTCAACTTGATAAGAACTTCTCGTAATGTTTTATGTTTCTCACATTAACAAACAGTGGCCCCCTGCTAGTACAGCGGTATGTCTACAGATTTACAATGCTACAATCGGGTTCAATTCCCCTCAGTGGGCCGAGCAGATAGCCCAATGTGGCTTTGCTGTAAGAAAACACAAACAGTGTGTACTAGTTTGCTGTGTATGAAAGAGTTTCAGCTATTTAACTGTGTCACATAATACAACATAATGTTTGTTATCAACAGATTTATCCTTGTAGTTCTGTTCCATTATGTAATGTCTACCTTTTATCTTTAGTATACAAACAGGCAAGTGGAATTGTTTTTAATTCTTTAAGTACATAACTTTAATATATGCTGTTTCATGTTGAATATTAATGAATTGTATTTCTGGTACAAATAACACTTTTAAAGATACTTGTTAGAATACTCATGAGTTGTTTTAAGAGTAATAAGTAATTAACAACCAGATATATCAAGCATTACAGGAGGTTAACTCACTGTAAATTATTTGTATAGGAGTTTCATCAGTAGAATTAAAATCAAACTCACTAGTTGTATTCTAAAGACAGCTGATATGGGTGTTAAAACTTTAATTAAAATTTGTATCAGTAAGGAGTACTGCAATATTATGTATATTTCTAGTCTTTAAGGTAGGTATAGTTTTAACTAAAACAGTAATAATCCATATTTATGTTACATTATTAATGTCTTGTATGTAAAAATTATGAAGTAAGTTTTTTTTATCTTTTTGTCTTGCACTCATGTTTTTCTTCCTTTAATAGCATATAAGTGGCTTTAATTTATTCTGTTCATAATTATGTAGTGGAATGAAGATATTTCTTGGGCAAATAGAAATTTATCTATTTCAAAAATCTGCATTATCACATTTTATTCTATGGTTTTTGTGCATTTCTTTAAAGTACCTTTCTGCCAAGATATTCTTGGAGGAAACTTAATGAATACTAATTAAACACTGGAATGCTATCTGTAGCTTACTGTGTCTTGCATTTCATCCCAAAACTAGCTGATCATTACCAACCTTAATATGCTCTTTGTATTTCAGAACACAACTGAGCAGTCTAGTGATTTAGAACATGATGGGATTATTTCTGAATTCAGTGACAGTGTTAATGGTGAAATACATCTGGATAATTTAAAATATGAGGTTATGAGTGTGAAGGAAGAAGATGAATCTCAAAAAGAGCTACAACCAGACTATAGGTTCGAAGGTACATCTGGTAAGTATGAATACTCCTCAGCAAAGTTTTGTTTTTTGGTACTGGTTAAGATTAGTTTTTGTCTTATAGAATTAAATCTTTGTAACATAAATTCAGAGAATATCAGCTGTTTGATACAGAATTAACACTATGGTACATACATTCATATATTTGACCTGTTTAATGATTTGTTAGAAAATCCTAATTGGATCTTGTTAAAAGTAACCATAAACTTCAGATGGTGCATATGTGTAATGATTAAAACAATAGTTGTAAAGAACACTGCCCCAGAAAAGAAAAAATCATTGAACTGTACATAAGGAAGCAAGCTATAAAGTAACGGAGATCTTAGGTTGTTAAATTTGCAGTGTGTGTGTGTTTGTGAGATCATGTATAAATATTAATATGTGATAAAACAGTTAAATATAAAGTACATATAAGACTAGCATTAAACAAGGTTAAAAAGGAGAACAATTTTAATTTTTGAATTGTGAAACGTATTTCTTCAGTCAAAATGCAAAAATGAATATGAATTTTGTTCATCTCAACTGCTGCTTTACAGAAAATATTTTATCAAGGTATAGAATTTGCTTAATTTGCATAAAAGTCTAGTATTTTACAAACGTTCCAATTTGCTATGAATTATAAATTTGACCAACATTTCTTCATTGTATATAACAAATAATATTTACTACTCAATTTTATGGAAAGGTCATCAGATATTTACTTTGTTTCATTACAATTTCATAGTAGCTTTGAGTGGTATCCTGCCAGGACTGTGCAGTGATGAGAGAATCATGCTTGAAGTAACATTGGATTTGTCAAAATGTAATGGGCATCTTTCAATATGTGTAAATAATTTTACAAATAAAGCAAGGACAAAAATGTTTGAAATTATGTAAAATAAATAACACTTGCTTGAAGTCTCTACATTGTGCTCCAAAAGCTAACAAGGTATTAAATGAAAAAACAAACAAACATTGGGGACCACTGCATTCCATTCATTATTAAATTTACATATGTTTAGGTTAATTGAACTCTTCAGAAGCAAACATCCTTACTTGACCAAGAGGTTATTATAATAACTATTACAAATGCAGCATGCTTTTCTCCACTATGCTTTTTCTCGTATGCAGGAACATTTTCACCATACCAAAAAGAACATGATGCTCAAAGGATTTTGTTGGCTATACCGTACTTGTTAACTTTTGGATGGGCCAGGTAAGGTCAGGAGGTTAGGGCAGTTGACCCCCAATCTTAGGGTTGCAGGTTCAAATCCTCATCCCACCTAATGTGCCTGTGCTTTCAGCCATGGGGGCATTATAATTGGTCATTGGTAAAAGAGTAGCCCAAGAATTGGCAGGGGGTGGTGATGAATAACTGCCATTGCCTTCACTATAGTCTTTCATTACTTATTTAGGAATGGCTTGTGCAGGTAATCCTTGTGTAGCTTTGAATGAAATTCAAAACAAACCAAAACCTTTGGACACTTCTTAAATCTCATCCAGTAGTGTAAATGTGATAAGAAGTAAAGCTTCTACAATCCAGGAATAGTGTGATGATGACAGTGCATAAGTAAGAAAGTAGGTTTTAATATCTAATCTTTTTTTTCTCTTCTCAAATTTCTAACAATACTACAAATGTAGTATGAAACTGAGCTGTAAGAACAAGTACATAGTCTGCACAAGTTTGACCAAACTTCTGAAAATAAATTGGGGTATTACAATAACTGCAGTGTGCAACTCAACTGCAATACCATACCTTTAACAGGGTTCTGTACAACCTTGAGCCATAAATACTTTAAGATGTTTTATCTCACATTAAACTTTTCTCAACTTTTACTAACCTCTATTGACACACATGTTTAATTACCACTAGACTTGTTAATTCTATTTATCCCTATGTATATAAACAAACATCAGCTACATATTTAAATCCAAATGATTTTACAGCAACCTACTGCCAACAGGAGTGCAACATTACCCTCATTGTAACTCATGCCCTCTCTAATCTTGTAGCTATTAACCACTTCTCAGTTGGCAGTCTTATTGTACTGGTTAACTTATGTAACAGTTTTTTTACTTTGGTTTTGCAGTTTTCAACATCTTTTCTAAGTCAGTCAAGTTCAGTATTCAATATTTTGTCAGTTCTCTTGGAGAGTTATGAATTTGTTTGCTGTCTCTTCTCTTCCAAGAATTATACACTCACTGTTTTGGGTGATCTTGACTATAACTACTGTTACTGCTGCAGCAAATGTTTCAACAATGTACAGAGGGTAAAAACCACAATTAATTGTTCATGAAATGATGGCTCTGGTGCATGGATTGTCTTGTCTTAACTGTTTAGTGGTGAATTTGGTCAGCCTTTTTTTTTTTTTTAACTTCCTCCTCCTGGATATTTTTATCAGTTGTGTCATTTTGGGAACTTACACAGGCCTTCTTCACTGATTGTAAAATTGATCAATAAGGTATCTTATGTGCTTTCTCTGTCTCCTTTTTTATTTCCCTGCCCTTTTTGAAGATGTGCCATTAAGTCAGGATTTCATGTTTTTCTACCTTCCCCAGATATTGGGATTTATGTGAGATATTTAGGAGGGATCTACATCAGGGATCAGTATAAGATGATACCCATATAATGTGCACATTTCTGTTTGGCTTAACACTGTTCCAACTTCCCTTATTTGGACTTGCAAAAACTGGAAACACTTATCTTTTTGTGAAGATTCAGTCCCAATACTTCAGTGACTTTTTCCCAACCACAGTTTTCTTATTTCCATTGGTATTGACTAAACTTCTTGGTGCTTGAGCTTTGGAAAGTTGTTATCAGTATCCTGTTAGGTATCTATGTTCTCCAGTAAGACCCAGTGGGAGACAGGTTCTTTTATTTTGGCTATGTTTGGAGGTTATTTGTTATGGATCCATAGGTTTAAAGACTCATCTCAAGAGTGTCTAATCCTCTCATTCCTTTCAACTCTCACATCACATCATTCAGTTTCGTTCCCTTCTCCTAAGGATCCAGTTTTTTTCCTTTGGGGTGGTTAAGTTTTCCTTAGCAAGGGTACTATTAAATGAGGAGATCCTTATATCCTTCTTGTTCCACTTTTTATTTTTGTCTGTTTGTTTTTCCCCAATAGATACTTGTACCCAGTCTTTGATTTTTCATATTTTAACTGATTCTTAGGCCTTCCACAGTTCAACATGAGGTTGTATTTTGCTCTTCTTTGGGACTTTCAATTCAGGTTTGTGGATGAAGACAGGCAATGTGTTGAATGCATACTTTCATATTCCATTCTCACCTGCATCCTGACAGTTTGTTTGCTTTGTTCTGCATGGGTGTGGGTTTCAGTTATGGTATTTCCATTTGGATTTGTTTCTGCTACCTATGTTTTGTAGAGTAGTCTGAGTGTTTTGCCTTTCATTTCCATCATTATATTGGCAACTGACTTCTTGCCTCCTCACAAGAAGACTCTGCCCTACAAACACAAGTCTTATTCTCCAGGAATTTGCTGTAGTGAGTTGGCTCACAAAGGTGGAGAAGTCTTTTTACATACACATACAATAATTGATTCATTTCATTGTGTTTAACCTATTTCATCAGTTAGGCCCAACCTTTTCCACTTTTGTTGAAAACTATAAATTGTTTCACATGAAAGATCTCATCCTCTTTTTCCTGTGGCACAAGAGATTCTCTCCTTTTTGGGGATGTAGGCATTGAAGCCCTCATTCCATTTGGTCACACCCACATGCATCATCTTCAGTAGGTTTTAATAGATTACTGGAACCTTGTTTGGGATTCCTTAGATGCCATGCTCACATTTCTTTGTCCTCCCTGACCATTGTTGCCTGGTTACCGGATTCAAGTAATACTACCTTGGATTTTCTTCTTTCCCCTCCTTGTATGGAATGTCACCTTTTATGGATGCTTCTCTTTGCAGTTGGGGGACATACCTTGAAAATCAAGATGTTTTGAGGCAGTAAACATTTTCTGAGTCCTCTCTTCATACCATTCTCTTGGAACACATTGTGGTTTGTCATGCTTTACTTCACTTTCTGTGGCTCTTACAAGCCAGCTTACACATCAACAGTTCTATAATAGTTTAATAACTTTCTAGGCAAGGGTGCCCACAGCCATTAAATGATTCTGTTGACATCTCATATTCCAGGTGCTCTGACTTTTTTCATGGATAAATTATCCCATCTTGACAATATTATGCCTAAGGAGTGATTTTTATATCTCCTTTCTGTGTGTGCTATGTGAATTGTTCCAGATTTGGCCACTTTTACTTTTCATCTCACTATGCAGTTTTCCTGATTTTTGTCTTCTGTTCCTCATACTTTGGCAGGGACAGTAGATGCTCTCTGTCCTGGTTGGACAGGTTGGTGCCTATATGCATATTCTCCTATTCAACTTCTCCAACATATTGTTGTCATATTTCAGACCACTCCTTGTTGTGCTGTGTTGGTAACTCTGTATTTTCTGGCTGGAATGTGGTTTCCACTGCTGTGTTGCTTTCCTCCTCTTTTCTGTCCAACACTTCTACATCATCCATCCATTACCACACTCCATCTTCATGCATAGCTTTTGTTTGGTCTCTTACCTGAAAGGCCAGACTTTTACAACGTGTGTCTTCTATGTGGCTTTTTGCTTGTGTAGATGATACGATGCCCATCCTATCAAGGAGTTTATTTTTAGTTTCAGATACTGCCAGATGTTGGATGTGGACTTCTTCCATACCTATATATTGCAGTTTGCCTCTCTGACTGAGGCAACCTCCTTCTTACCATTCAGTGGTTCTTGGTGGATCTGATGTTGGTTGGAACCAGACAGCCACACAAGTATTTATTCCAAATTGGTTGATAAATTTTCAATGTTGAGGTTGTATACTGGAGAAGCAACCCTATATAATTGTCCCTTTTCCTACTGTCCACTGGATTTTAGTTCCTGGTGGATCTGTTGTTGGCTGTAACTGGATGAGACACATAAAATCCCATAAATCAGTGTTACCAGGTTATGGACTGGTGATGAATTCCTACCTAGGTAGGCTCTTTACTGTCCTGCTGCCTACCAAATGTTGGTTCCTGGTGGTTATGGTGTTGTTTGTGTTGGAAGAGTGTGCATTGGGGGTGGATTCTTGCTATGGACAATTCTTTTCCCTGCTGATACCCATTCTTGAGGTGAAAGGTAGAGGGCCTTCTTCCTACTTGGACCTGATGTACTACTCCAGATGCTGCCAGATGTTGGTTGAGGTCAAACTCAATACATTTTCAGTTTGGGAGAATGATAACTTTAACAGTTCACATACAAAAATTGTGCCATATGGGCACATAGCACAGATAAATTATGGTTTGCATGTGAAAAGGTATAATTTTAGTGTTCTAAACTTCTAATGCAGTTACTAACTTTAAATTAATCATCAATATCAAACACATTAGGGTTTTGAGGAGGGTATTGAATAGATATACACAGCATATGCTACAAATTGACTTGATTACATTTCTCTGTAGAAACCTCAGTCATGCAACAGTAAATGAAATAAGAGATTACTATTTGATTGATCTTGCATATTCATTGGTGACCTATTATATTGTCATTGTTGATTTAGCCCAAGCTGTGTACTATACAGTTTACAGTCAACTGGAATGGATCTTTAACTTGCTTATTAAGCAGTCTGTGTGTTAAACTGTCAGTAATTGGTCATGAGCTATTGTTTTTTCTTGTATCTTTGGAGACAAAGGGAAATCAGCATTTTTTTGTTAGGACTAGTGTATGGTTTTTAGTATATGCACATGGAGTAAACTTGTAAAATTAAAAGTCTAGACAAAGAAGCTGAACAAAATTATTGATTTGTTAATTTAGTTTCTGAGTTGGTTAAAAAGGTTTATTTTGCAATTTCTTAATTATGCTATCATATTAAACATAACTTACCAATTATAAACAGAAATACCTAATATATATGGAAATAATGAAACAGTTCAAGGAAGAAAATGTCAGTTACCAAGTGAAAGAAAAAGATGATGGATGGCATGACAAAGCCAAGAAAGCTAAGCAAAAATTATGAAGTCTGAAGCACAAGTAAGAAAAAAATCTGTATGAATTGTAATTTAGGGCTTTTTTTATTTTTTTATAAATGTTATGTATTGTTGTGCAACAATGGAATGCTAGCAAAATGTATCCAATTATAGGAATAAAATATATTTAGAGCAAGGTTGTGTATTGTTTTTAAGTTAATGATTTAAACTGAAATTGACATTTTAAGATGGAGGCAGCAGAAAGAGAAGATGAAACAGCCGATAACAAAGATGACATCATAACCAAGAAGACGATAAAGATTTTGTCATTACCAAAGTGCAGAAAATATAGCCAGAACAAGGAGATTATATGATAAACACATCTTAAGAAAAATAAAAAAAATAAGAGTTGGGAATAGACAGAAGATGTTAAGAAAAATAAAAAAAATAAGAGTTGGGAATAGACAGAAGACGGACAGTGTTTTGTTGCAAACAGTTATGGAAGAAGGTGTGAAGTAGAAGAAACAAAAGAAACTTACAGAATGAAGTATTGAAAAGTATACAATCATTCAAACCCCACAAAAGTTCTTAATGAATGTTTGAAATGAAATTTTTGTTTTATTTTATGTTTCACAATCACAAATATAGTGGTTAGAAATAAAATTGTATCACTGGAAATGTCTTTTTACAGTTCTTTATATTTTCAATAATGAAATTGTTGTGTCAGAAAGCATGCATTTCTGTTTTGTAAAAATGTTCACACTTTGTTACGTTAATAGAAAAAATATATGTTACAAATGTTTTTTACCATATTATGATGGATTTATAAACTAGTTATTACATAATCACACACACACACTTTGTTTTAAAGTGGTGAAAACTGACCTTTGACAGTTTGAAAGTGAATGTTTGTAAAAGTAATTAAAGTGATGGAAATCGACACATTAGTGAAGTGTCCAAAAACGATTTAGGGAGAACATATTTAAAATACTAGATAAAATTCTTGTTGACAACTGAAATCAGTGATGGTGTAAATGAACTGTTTTGTTTCAGGATTTTTGTCCCAAAAATGAAGATAAAAGAAAAAATCCTGAAATATTGCTCATAACCTCTTTTTTTTTTTTCTTACAGACTTTTAGCCTTATATTTAAAAACTCAAGTTCTTAATTAGTTAGAAGAGTTAATTATCACCATCTACAAAGTAGGGGTCATCAGGAATTTAATAAACAAAATAAAGAAGGAAGGGAAGCATTACCTGATGTTGTCTTTCATTCAGTTTTTGTTTCCTTAATGGTTATTTTCAGATAATAAATATAATTTTTATGTATGTAAAAATGGCAGCTATGGGTGAAGAAAACTATGTAGAGGAGCAAACAATGTTTCGACCCTCTTTGGTCATCGTCAGGTTCACAAAGAAAGAAAGAGGTAACTGACCAATAGCTGACCACATGTTTGAAGGCGGTTGTGTAATTGAGTGTAGGAATGTAGATGGCATGCTTAGGTGTTGGATTATATTTATTAATTTAGGTATAAAGGTGTTCCTTTGTACTGGTTTATTTTGGGCTTGAGTTGTTGTGTAAGTAAGGCTTCTTTAATTTTGCATTTGTTTATGTTTTTCTTTATTTAGTATTTGGGTGTTTTGTATGGTTATGTTGTAGTTATTTGATTTGCAGTGTTCAAAAACGTGTGAAGGTGACTTTTTGTGTTCTTTGAATCTGGTTTCCATTTTTCTGCTTGTTTCTCCAATATAGAAGTCATGGCAGTTATCACATTGTATTTTATAAATAATGTTGGTGTGGTGTTTGTCAGTGTAGGTTTTACATAGTATAGACCTTAGTTTTGTGCCTGGTTTTTGAATAAATTTGGTATTAACTAGAATGTCATATTTTGTTACTAATTTTTGCCAAATGTTGGTTATTTTTCTGCTGATGTCAGGAATATATGGTATGCAGCAGTATATGGTTTCATGATTTTTTAAATCGTGGGGTATATTTACTTTTGTTAGTTAATTTTGCTTTTTGCTTAGGTGTGTGCATATAATGTTTTCTACAGGTTGTGGAGGAAACTTATTGATGTTGATGAAGTATTGGTTTATTTTGTCTAATTCATCATTAATTTTATCTGGTGAGCATAGTTTTATGGCTGTGTTTATTTGGTTTCTTAGTATGTTGAGTTTTTGCTTTGTGTTATGTGATGAGTCCCAAGGAATGTATAGTCCAGTATGGGTGATTTTTAGGTTGATTTCTGTTTTAAATTGTATTGGTTCTTGTAATTTTGAGGTTAAGAAATGATATTTGATTGCTTTCTTCTTATTCACATCTGAAGTTAATGTTGGGATGTATAGAGTTAATGTGAGCCTGACAATGACCAAAGAAGGTTGAAACATTGCTCGCTCCTCTACGTAGTTTTTTTCTCTACCCATACCAGCCGTTTTTACACATATATTTTTCTCTACAAGTGGGTTTTCATGTCATCATGGATTAAATATAATTTTTAGATTTCCTTGGCTTCTAGTAAGTATTTATGTATTACATATGCTGTGCAGCTTATTTTAATTCATCGACTATTAAAATATGGTTGACATAAGTTTTTCACAAATTTTAAAAAAGGTAAAGTTGTCACTACCACATTAAACACACTGTTTAACCTTCTTGATACAGGGTAGGTCAAAGTGCGTATGCCATGACTATTTTACACAGTTACATCCAAAAGTTATTTAAACTAATCTGTTATCAATGTATGTCAGTAAACTTGGCATTAACACATGGTTAATAATACAAGTTTTAATTTCTGTGCCTTAAAAGGATATTTAAATGAATTTCCAGTTTTCTACTTTATTTATCTTGTGAGACATCTTTGCTCCTAATTGCCTATTTTAGAATTTCTTTCCATCTCTATATTTTCTATGTTTCTGAGGTCCTAACTTTGTAAGTTAGATATCTGTAAACTAAAATGAAAACTTAACATTTGTCCTTTTTGCTTTAATAAGTTATATGCCATATAGTGAAACTGTCATGCTAGAACATGTTGTCATTAAAAAATGTGAATAAATATTAATGAAATTTACTATTGGAGTATTTATAATCAATAGAAAGAAACAGTTTTAAGTTACTGCATTTCTGATGCAGTTAGCTTCTTTTTATGATCAGTTCTCAGTTATGCCCCCGGACCCTCCTAGTCAGGCGCGGCTGTGCCGCACTGTGGCGCCAGGCTATATACCTTTTCCTCTTTTTTTCATAAATGTCATTGGCATGCCTGATTATAGCTAATTGGCTACCTTGTTTGCACAGGATCCAGAGGGAAAAGCTTGTCTTTGCAACGATTTGCAGTAGCTACAGTTTTATTATGTCATTTTCTTTTGCACCCAAATTAAAGTTAACCATATATTACACTTATGCATCATTATGTTTTAAGTTATGTTTTTTAAATGTAACAGTGTCATTACCTTATTTCGGTTATAACGTTTTAAGACCCTTTTTAATTTTATTGGATTGTTTTACACTTATTTTCTAAACAAAGTTTTATATGTAATATTTCTATTTTTTACACTTCTTGCCCCACATTTTAATTTTGTTTGTTTCATATATGGTGTTCTTATATTTGTTTTGACTGTAAAAAGTATAACATTGAACTGTAAATATTTGTGTGCTACTTTTACAAACATCTGAAAATCAGATAAAATTTTAAAAGAAATGTTATAAGCTTAATCTTCTGAAGATAAATTCATTTTCAAATTACTTCTATATAGAAAATAACTTTTTTTTTTAAATTCACTATTAGCATATTGAATTGTTTTGGTGCATGTTATGATGATTTAAAATGAACTGTTGTTTTCTGTGTTTATTTATAAAGGTATGCCACTCTTATTAAATTTTTGTTTTGCAGTCTGTCAGGAGGATTCTGAATTAATACACACAGGGTAATAACCAGAAATTGGGGGGGGGGGGGGGGGTAGTTTGAGTGCTTGATGCAAGTGCTGCAGGTGGCAGCTGAACTTGTCTAAAAAGTTTGGGTCCATGGGGGGTTGTTTTAACCCCCTTGGCTACACCCCTGAATCCATATATTAATACATTGAAAAAGACGACATATATTCCAAGCTCTTCACTAATTGACATATGCATATATTTCCTGTTTTATCATTTATGTACATACATATTTTGAAATTAGTATCAGTATTTTTATACATTAGTATGGTGAAAAATAGAAAAGTACTTAGAAATTTAATTTTTGTTTTCTCTTAATTATCATATATGTTGCATCTGTCTTTTCATTGTAGGTCCAAAGAACTACATGAATGAACATTTTGGAAAGAAGATAAAGATAAAAAGTGGCAAACTTCACAAACTAAGCAGTAGTGATCTGTGTGACAAAACATCGTCATCAGAGAAAGATTTAAAACAAAATGTTCTGAAGAGTGTGGATAAAATTTTCAATTGTATTGAGTGTGGTAAAGATTTTGACAGGAAAAGTATATTACAAAAGCATGAGAAAGTACACAGTAGGATGAAACCATACAATTGTGTAGTGTGTAACAAAACATTTGTAACAAATTGCCACCTAATAATACACCAGAGGATACATACTGGGGAGAAACCATACAGTTGTGAGGTATGTGAGAAAGAATTTGGCACCAACAGTTACCTAAAAATACATCAGCGAATACACACAGGAGAGAAACCATACAGTTGTGTTGTGTGTGGCAAGAAATTTGGATCTAATAGTGGCTTAAAGATTCATGAGAAAGTACATACTGGAGAGAAACCATACAGATGCATGATATGTGGAAAAGAATTTGGAACAAGTAGTGACCTAAAGAAACATGAAAGAGTACATACGAGGGAGAAACCGTACAGTTGTAGTTTTTGTGACAGGAAATACACATATTCATGTTCTTTAAAAAGACATGAGAATACTCACAGCTGAGGTAAACTGTGGAGTTGTGAAATTTTGTAAATGAATAAGTTGTTAGAGAAAGCCTTAAACATACTGAGAAGAAATATATTTTTGTAGTGTTTGGCAAAGATTTTTCTATACAAAATATTTAAAGAAATATCTGTATGTTTATATGTGTATGTATATATATTAAAAAAAACTAAAAAAAACAACACATCAAAAGGAAGGATAATGCAAATCTTGTGCAGTATATCCAAACCTCAGATAAAATATAATTAAATGTAAATTCATGAAAGAGAGAAGAAAAACTGCAGTAACAATACAAACATCCAACACCAGGGCCTAAATCTTAAAGTGGGTCATTATGTAATTTGCCCTAGTTTTTAGAGGTACTGGTGGAAGTAAGACCCACATTACATTGAGGAATACAACATTATTCAGTTTAACCACAAAATCAGCTTCACAATTCAGAAAAATAGAATTAAACAGATTTAGATGCTCTAGCCAACAACATTCTCCATCTTTACCACCTTCCATTGTATCTTGGTGTTGGGTGTTTGTAATGTGGCTGCTTTTGCTCTTTTCTCTCTCTTTCTCATGAATTTACATTTAATTATATATAAATATTTGGATAAACTGAGTGAAGTTTTTGATCTGTGATAAAGAATTCATTAATTTCTTCTAATGTAAAATGATATAATTTATCATAATGAAAATCAGATTTCAGATTGTTTATTGTATTAAAGAATTCTCCAGTAATAACAATCTGAAATATTTGATTCATATTAGGGAGATATCCCTTATAATTATAGCATTTGTTACAGAAAGTTCACATTGTTCATTTCTAAGGAGACACCGGATTAGTGATACGGGAGAGAATAATGTGGATAAAACATCAGAGGAAATAACCATAAGAATTTTATACAGGTATGATACCTTTATAGATTTCAGGTTTTGACTGCAAAATGCTTAAGGTAATTGCAAATGTTACAAGTCACATTTTTTATGTGTGTGGCCAAGAACTTTGGAGGAGAATGTTTGTATTAACCATAACGTCACAAGCTGCAACTTCAATCCTGGCATTATCGGATGTATTTTCCAATTATTTGCATTTGAAATTTTTCGGTCATAAAAAGATTTGCAGTTAATTCTACTATATTAGCAGGATTAAGTTACTACATGATAGAAGTGAGGTAGGTTTATAGAACAAATTGTGCACCTTGAGATAAAATCTTGAAAGTTGACAAGATATTAGATAAATTTGGTTGTGGTTACAGATGAGTTAAAAAACATGGACTCTCCTTTCTCTAAATACAGTTGTGTTTATGGCATTTTTGTCAGTGTGCAATTGACATGGTATGCATTCATCTTTAATTTTGAAACTGACCATAGGCAGGGTAACTGGTTTGAAGCAATATTCAGCCCATACCAGCGGTTTTTAAATATATAATTTTCTCTACAAGTGGGCTTTCTCATCATCATGGAGGATCACTAATCAACATTGTATGCAAAGGACAAACAAATGCAGTTCAAGTCTAGCATCACAAACCTAATGAACTGGTACAAAATAACTAGTAAATGTAGTGTATTCTGAAAAAACTTGAAATTAATTAGATTATTTATAAGAAGTAGGTAATAATAATATTTTTAACTATGATTATTGAGAGATCAAGCCATATTTTTAATCTTCTGAACAAACTTGTTTAATACATGTATGTATACAATATATTTATGACACAGTGAAGTTGAGTATTTTGTTGTTCCATTTTGCTGTCTTACCAGGCATTAACTTTTTAATAGTTAAGAGTTAGTCCTACTATTAATTATCCTCTTGATGCTATAGCAACAGAGCAATCATATTTAAGCCTAATTCTGTATAAAATTTGTACAGTCCAAGTAAATTGATCTAAAGTAACTATTTTACTTTAAAAATAACTCAAGTAGGAAATTTGTAAGAAGGTAGGAAGAATACAGATGTGCTGTCAGGATTTTGTTGAGGGGAAGGGGGCGAGCTATTTGAATACCAAAATTTTCAGCATATTTTTATATTTATATAAAGCTATAGAAATTTGTATGCTTTAATAGTTTATTAGAAAAAACTCTAATGCTCAGTATGTTGCTAAAAGTGATATGTCGAGGAAGAAATTGAATAAAGTATTTTTTGCTTTATGTACTTTTGTAAATAGTTTCAACATCTATATTTTTAGCTAACTCGGGTATTAGGCTACACAATTCTAAATTTCTATTTCAGAAATGTGGAGTTGCAGTGGACTCTTTCAATAATCTTTTATTGATTCAGCTGATGTGTTTTCTTCATGTTACTGTTGCCTACATTGCCTTGGTAAACTTTCTACAATATCATTTTCTGCTGCAAAATTGAAAAGCCTTTTATGTAGTCTTTCAAAGGTATTATAAATATTTGATCTTTTGAAATACAAAACTTTAACTTTAATATATTAGTCTTTCCTTACTGCTTCTCAGAAAGTTTATTTTTTAAATAATTACCAAAATATAAACTTCTTGGCATGTATTGAGCATTGTGCAAACTGAATGTTGTGCACAAATAGGACAGTTTGAGGACATAAAAATTATTGTCCTAGATGCTGACTATCAAGGTTGCCTTCTTCATTCTATGGTGTTGGGTCATAAGCCTGTCCTTGGTAATCACTAATATTGATGAAATGCTTTATTTTCTCAGCAATAACTACACCTGTTATTCGTTTTAAAGGTGTAGTGTCAGTTTGCATTTCATGAATTATAGGTTTTTCCTCTGATTTCTTCAATTCAGCCGAAAGCAAAATCAGACCAAAAGAACTTCATTTTATTGAGGTAACTACATCTGTCATTTCGGAAAGCTGTAAAATCCTTTAAATCATTTAAAACAAATTTTCTTTTCAAGTCTAGTATCACTTGCAGTATTTCATCCTGGATATCAGTGTGTATATATTTAGAATTCTTTAGGTATGAAGTAAGATAGTTTTTTTTAAGATTCATCTTTTCAGCCAATAATTGTAAGATAGCAATAAAATTCCCTTATTTAAAGTTGGAAGTGTAGCAAAATCAGTTATACTGTTGTGTTGGATACCGTGCAAAGCATGTAAATCTTGAAAGAATCCTGCAGTTCCTTTTATTATTTGATTTATTTCATCTATATTTACATCAATTCTCATTGAAGGATTTTCACCCTGTTTTTGGAAGTTTATGGACTTTTGAACAATATTCTGATGACAATGTTTTGCTTCATGCTTGTGCAGGAGCTCACCAAACTTATTGTAATTCACAAATGAAACAGTCATCCTCCTGGGAAAATATCACTATAGTTTTCATTTAAATTCTCTGAAATGAGATAGTTTTACTTTTCTACAACTTTCTTTCCAGTTCTGTAGTTTACATTCTTCCTTTGGCTTCCAAACATGTGAGAGAAATCTTATTCTTTCAAGTTCAGTGAGGTCACTGTTTACTGCATGGGCAATATCTAATGAACTGTGGGATGCAGGTGATGATTAAGACAGAGCTTCATCTTCAGTTATCACTGTTTGATTCTCAGTGTAAATTATCACATTTAGCAATAGAATAAATCTGCCTGACTGATGTTGAAGTAGGCATTTCCTCTATTTATCTCTTTTAGAAGTACTTACCAATTTCCTTCTTGCCACGAGGCTTTTTAGAAGTCATTCTTGAAAGAGAAACAATTATGAAATGTATGCATTTTGAGAGAAATTAAAATTATTTTTATGAAATTAAGGATTAATTAAATAAAAGTTTATATATTTTATGTTATTTTATTAAATTCATAATTATGTTAGCAATGAAATATAAATATGATGTTTGAATCACTTAATGAGCTAAATGCATAGAATATATAATTATAGCATTTAATCTGATTCTGTTTTAAAGAATAAAAGTATTTTCATGATTATATTGAATTTTTATAAAGACAATATCATTACAAATGTTTTATGCACAAACTTCTATTGAACTTGGATAAAAGCTTGTCAACAATTATGGGAAACCAAAGCTCACTGCTCGTAAACTTTAAATGTTAATGAAATAAAGTACTTGCTAAAGCTACAGCAACGTGTGTGCAGTGAAGCATGTAATCATCACATGCATATGATATTAAAAGTAGTTAAAAGAATGTAATTTACCATTAACCTTGTTGCTTTTATTTCATTACTTTACATGACAAATGGAATAAGCCTTTAATTGGTAGTGATTATCTTTTAATTAAACAAATGATATAGATAGATATTTCTGCAGAAAAATGGCATGTTATTTTAAGTAGTAAATCAAGAAACACAATAATGTTAAAAGAAGCATAATTTTTTTAAATTTTTGCTTAAAGGGTGGAGCTCCTGAGAATATTAGTTGGACTCTAATCCACATTGGCCTTTCTCTCTTCCAATAAGTAAAGAAATGATGTAAGTGAAACAATCAATATGGAAGTGACCAAATTATACCATTTAATAAAGCAGTAATATTACTGGAATTCTTGATTCTTCAGTTGTTCTGAAATACTTTGAGTAGTTACTGTTCTCATCACCCCTCATTCTATAGTTTTACATGTAGGTAAATAAATGAATAAATGTAGGTAATGAATAAAATAATAAACACATCTCTGAACAGGGTTAGTGAAATCCCTTGGTCACAGTGAGGGCTCTGAATGGGCTATTTCACGCAGCAAGATCTTGTCCTTATCTCCTTATTTTCTAAAACATGTTCTTCCTGATCTCAGAAAGTAATATGCTGTAATCATGATTTATAAATGAGTCAGCAGTTAAGACTAAATGGAACAAAAGTACTTTTGGATTGAACTCTGAAAAAATAACTTCTTTAGTCACAGTATCAAAACTATTCTTAAACATGTTTTGTGGTACTAATAAATAAAACTCGAAACAACAGGCATTACTCCAAACCTATAGCTTCGAAAGAAAGTGTACAAAATTAAAGTTATCAAGAAAAGCAAGGCAGAGAAGTAAAACAGTAAACCTTTATTAACAAACATTATTTATTTTATGTTTATATCCACAATTACTTGTATGCCTCCAAACTGACTAAACATAGTTTTATAAATTTTACCATTCAATAGATGGGGGGGGGGATTCCTCACAAAACAAAGATAAATGAACTATGTCAGACAGATCATACATTTAAAACAACATACAGGTGCTAGAGTCAGAGAATAAACTCTCAAATTAAAATCAGTTCTGAAAATGAATCTGCTACAAACTAAAATATTGAAATTTCTCTCATTTTGGGTCTGTTTTATGTGGGAGAGCTTGGTCTTTTATACAAAACAACCTAAACAAACAGTCAGGCTGCTCCTTTCTCATATCTAACTCACTTGACCCAAGATGACTCTTGCTTGAGTACAGGTACAGTTCCTTATTAGAATACATGTCTGTTTTAATACACCATGGGGCCCAGCCTGGCCAGGTGGGTTAAGGCGTTTGACTTGTAATTCGAGGGTTGCAGGTTCGAATCCCCGTTGCATAAAACATGCTCACCATTTCAGCCATGGGGGCATTATAATGTGATGGTCAATTCCACTATTTTGTGGTAAAAGAGTTGGCAGTGAGTGGTGATGACTAGCTACCTTCCATATAGTCTTACACAGCAAAATTAGGGACAGCTAGTGCAGACAGCCCTCGTGTAGCCTTGCACGAAATTCAAAAACAAACAATAATACGTCATTAGTGAAATTGCAGTTATTGTTGCAAGAAAACATGCTTTATGATATCTGAAATGGATCTAGACTATTCTCAACTAAATTAAGGACAAGTAATTGTGCTTGCTTTATCAACTTTTTATGCTGAAAGAATTCAACATGTTTATTTATTAACTAAGGGAATAGGAAACGTATGGTACCATTATGTGCCACATTACTTGTGTCAGAGTTCTGTACTATATTCCAAGGAAGATGTTCTTTTGGCTTATAAAAACCTCAACATCATACCTCCCCACTTGGGTACCACCTACATACAAAGGGAGAGATAATACAGAGGCTTTACCAAACATGCTTATTTGTATGATTGCTGTAGTGTGTAATTTTTAGTGAGACTGTGATTAGATCAAAATAGGTTTGATTACATCCTGTTTACGAGGATGTAGAATAAATACACAAACACCTACAAAGTAAAAAAATTACTGATCATACCTGAACAAAGATATTTTGGTTGTAAAAGGGTAAAATACTTGCAGGTTTCAATCATATTTTGTTTATATCAAATTTCTAGTAAAAGTATGTTGTTACTTTTATGTAAAAATGCATCAAAATGATTGTTTGTTTGTATCTACAGCAATAAAAATGTTATATTTCTAGTGGATAGACAGATATACTTCTCTGCATAAAGTAATTGTTTCTTGTGTCTGCTTTTGAGATTTTGCACATGCCATTTCCTTGAGCACTTGCACTCAAAATTAACTTCATTCTAAGCTGAGGCAAGAATAATGTATATAGGTAATGCCCTTTCAGCCATGGGAGCTATATTATGTGAAGGTCAATCCCATTACATACATTTCTACAACTCAGAGAAAATGTTTACCTCTAAGTTCAAGAAATATGTTATTAAACAAAAGTTCCCTCTCTGCTTCACATCGCAATCAAAACATGGGATAGTGGTAACAGAAGAAAAAACAATTTTGGAACATGCCAAGAAGTAATTTTTTAAGGTACAATAAAACTAAGTTTCAGAGTACTGTGGAATGATGCCAAAAACAAAACACACATGGAATTTAAAACTTTATAATGTAAACAGCATGATTTCAGAATGTACACTCAAGGATCATTTTTACAGGTACACAAAAAGGTTTATTAACACATTTGACTAACAGTTCCATTTATTCTCATTTGTTAAGATTTACATCCAAAAATTAATTTTTTTTTCACTTAAATGGTCAAATAAATCAGATGATTTTCTTTAAAACTTCGTTATCCACAAAATTTCTTGGTCAGGAAATCCTTATAGGGTGGCCTGCAAGTCCCTACCCATCCATATATCTTATCTATCCAGTGTATCTGTGTGCTGTCCCTCATTCTCACTGCATAATATTACACAATGCCATGTTCTATGAGACATTTTCCTCAATATTAGCTTACATTGGCCATATTTCTCTGAAAAAAAAAAGAAAAATTTTATAATACATGCGTAATTGAATATAACGTATGGATGGGTAGGGACTTATGGGCCACCCTGTATATATATATATATAAAAATATGAGTACTGTCAACATTGCTTAGTATTTTATTTACACAAGTCATATTAAAGATTTCCTACTATTTAATATGGAAGATTTAGTCATAAATAATTATATAAAAACATTTTAATTATAAACTATGCACACACAAAATATGATTAAGGTATAATCCACAGTATTCTTTTGTATATCAGGCTACTTCAATCCCTAATGTAACCAAATTTTACTGTAAGATGATCATAATACTGTCTTTAGTAAATTACACCACACAACTACTATTTATGTTCCAACAAACAGCTAGGCAAGGTGTGCAGTGATGCTTTTTGTAGTTTATCTATTACACAAAATTGTGACAATCATCAGTTGTAATTATTACTGTTGAAATTTTACAGTTATTCTTGTAGAAGTTACTGCACAATTCGTTTGTCATTTTTAAGTGAAAATTTCACAAAGAGATTCAATAATGTTGGCAAACATGATAAAAGTTTTTGTAATTATACTAAGCTATAAATCCATTTCTTTTAATCAACAAATTATGATTTCATATCAAAATAATTCATAAATACATTACCTCTAAGCTTCTTTATAAAGTAAAAATCTAATAAACTACATGTTGAAAAGTGAATTATGCACAAAAGTACAGAAAATATAATTACTTGTATCTTCCTGTAATATCCTTACAACTTTACAAAACAATAAATAAACTTAAATGTCCTGTAATACTCCAGCTCTGAAGGTTCCAGGGAGAGGTTTTATAAACCTTAATCAATGACACAAAGCATAATAAAGAGAAACTAAACCTAATTTAAAGAGTAATGTGACTTGCTAGTACAAATTAACTTAAACAAAATTACCCTAAAATTTCCACAACTCAATTTATAAATACGTAAATGATTGAAATTTACAAAAGTTACCTGAGCCATGCCTACCATGATTATCGAATTCAGGATTTCTTGCTGTGCCAATAGGAAGCAAATAAACAAATGAGGATAGAAATATTGTCACAAACAGCTGACAAACATTACAAAGTATGTCTTTTGTAACATCTGGACAACTTTTTTTTCAAATGACTGGCTTATTTGGACTTAAATTGAGTTTGTACTGTGAAAATCTTTTCTTACAATAACCATATAATGTGTGTTTGTGTGTGAATACCCTGTCAGACGAGAGGTAAATTGTTTCTTCCCCATAATTAATTAAATCTTGCAGGTTTCAGTTAACATTACACAACATTGCTAGGTTTTTTCTATCCCATTAGTGTAAACCTATCAAGTTCTAATTTGTTTGCTACACACATTTTTATGCATGGTTCATTTCTACTAAAGATAACCCAACATTGTTTCAATAAGTTTTAACAGTGTAAAATTTTCTATAACAGCAATTTTGTTGTCGTGAGCATGCATCTACTTATAGCTTTCAAATACTTCTTAGGAAGTTGTTTTTTGCCAAATATTAGGGAAGTCCATTTTAAGGAGATAACTAATACTTAACAGTAAATTCTGTAATCATAACTGCTCCACAGTGTATGTTTTATGTTGTATCGTATAGCAATATTTCTTTTAAATGCTTTGCACAAGTTTAGTTTCTCTTCATGAACTTGCATTTCTAATTTCTCTTTCATTAAGTTGTTATGGTTGTGTGTAATGTGGAGAATTTTTCAGATTATTTTCCATCAACAATTATTACCACTGCTTTGCTTCTGAGATTTTAATATTGTTTGCAGTGAAGTATTCAAATGTTTTACTGCAACACCCAGAAAGCTTTCCACAAATGTTTTTGGATCAAGAATTAAAAAGGTAGATGTAAATATTTGCATCACTTGTAGGAAACAAATTATTTCCAGGTTCTTTAGAACACTCCTAAAATTTTCAGATCTAAATTTAAATGTAGTTAATTTAATATTCTTTTAAATTAAGTGTTTTTCTCAAAAGAAACTTCTCCACAGCTGTTGTTTGTGTATGTTGTTGAATCTGCAATTAAACACATGCATATATATACGATTTATGTTACTCTGTATATGATAAAGTACACAATATATTAATATCACCTTAAAAATATATACACATATATCTTAAACAATATAGATACCTGGAAAACTGATTGATACTGCTTGTTAATTTCCATCTTGTGGAAATGATATTTGAAAGTGTATTTTTCTGTATGTGATATACTGTATACTTTCAAATTATTCAAGAATTTATGTAGCATAATGAATAGCATTAAAATACATCAAAGAAGGAGATTTTATGGTATAAACAGATGTCAGAAAAAAATTTAAAAATACATTTCTGATATAAAGTGATTTTATCAGATCACTAACTTTCTTCCTGACAGAAACGAATGATGTCTCAATACTTCAGTGCATAGACAAGATAACATCAGGACATAGCAAAACTATTCCATCTATCTGTTGAAATAATCACCACTTCAAAGCTAAATGTTGTGAACTACTTCTAATTCTAGGTTTCAAGATAAGCTTACTATGCAAGAATTCAGTGTTGTTGACTAAAGTCATTAGCAATATATGTGTCAAAGAATAACAGCCTTTACTCTCTAACTTGTTCATTGGTACTGTAGTCATGTTTTATATGGGTTATGATTGAATCCTTAAAACAGACTACGTATACAAAAAAAAAGATGAAATTAGAGTAAATGTACAGATGAATGTAAGTAAATAATATCTTATGAGTGTGCAAAAACAATCTAATTATGAAGAAACAAATTAATATTTTTTAGTGATTTACCTAGTTTGTGGAAATGCTGTTGTCACATTTAAACTTAACCAACATAACACGTGTTATATTGATGAAATATAAAATAACATTTCTTCCCATCAAGGTTTCTAACATAATTCCCAAGAACTACTTAAAAATTAACTGCATATGTATGGGGTCAGTCTAATGGACCAATCCAGAAAAGCAGAAGGAATGTTGACTAATTCTAAATCTACCATGTTTATTTACATGAAATGTAGGAACTTTTAGTAAAATATACAAGTCTGTTGTGTACAAAAACCAGATATATTACAAAAGTATTTACATTCAAGATATCCGTGAACTGAAAAAGTCAGTTTCACTCGGAATCAGACATGCCAAAGCAATGTTAATTGACGTACCTGCTAGAACCTACCAAATACACACAGTGTTTTCATCCTCCCTTTGTACTGTATCAGATATTTCACTACTTCAACCATGAACTGTTGCGAAGTCAGAAATATGTGGTAAAATGAATAATATAACTAAATACCATGTTTAATGATATTGTGTAAAAATTCATGGCATGGTATTTAGTTATCACACTTTTTAATCCCCACCCTTGCACTTAGGGTTAGCTTATGAAGTTTTATTTTCATAGTTCTCTGCAACCAATGACAGTACTTGTTGAAATTAATGCAAATCATTATTCAAGTAAACAATTCTGCAAGCTGTTTCTATTTGAAAACAAGAACTAGGAACTAATACTGTCATAAGGGTCACATTATTATACATATTAAAATTACTTTTGTTCTCCTCAAATATACCTATTATTGTTTCTTTAAATATTTTTAGTAGGAAAGTTTTCACCACATACACTGGTTTTCCCCTGTGTGTTAGTCCATAAGTTAACTTTTTAAAGCACAAGCCAACACTTTTTCAAACTTTTTGTATTTGATATAAACATTAGTGTTTGCTTTATAAACTAACAATACAAACATTATGCACAAAAAGGAATGATAAACCATCAACATTTATAATATTTGAATATTTCCACTGCAGTTAAAGGCACACAAGCTGGATACCTTTTAGACTGAAGAAAACCAGAGTCCCACCACATAAATGATTAATATATTCCAATACAGGAACTTACTTAACATCCAATTCCATCACTTGGCTAACACAAGTTGTTACAATCTTGTAAAACCAACCAAAAATACTATTGTCCCACCCCTTATGGGGTATTCAAAGAATGACTAGGCTGCTGCGAAGCAATGCTGCTCAAATCAATCAAATATCAAAACATATGAACCCGGCCAGTGCAGCAAATTGAACTAATAAGACTTCCTCTGTCTAGAAGATTTGTTGCCAAATCTGACTTTTTTATTTATCTATTTATAATACAATAATTCTAACAATAATAAAAATATTTTTTTTACAATATACAAAATTATTACAATGTAATATAACAAAGTTACTTACTTAGTATTAAAAAAAAACAAGTAGAAGTAAACAAATTTCAACATAACTTTTCCAAAATAGCAGAAATAATATATCTAATACCATTTACTGCTCTCATATCTAACAGTAAATTTTTAAATTCCCAGTTAAGATAATTTTTAGGAAAATATTTCTTATATAGTCATAATTTTTACAATATAGAATTATATGTTCTTGTGTTCCCATCTCTCCACAAACATAAACTAGATTTTCTATGAAATCTCGCTTGATAATCTGGGAAAACCTCATAATTTGTTAAGATTTGATTCATATAAAAATCTCCTTTGCATCTGTTAAAATTTACTTTATTAAAATATTTATAAGTAAATCTTCCAACGTAGGGGTTGTCCCACATTTGCTGCCAATTAATCAATAATTCATTATTTAATTTTGTTTTAATTTGTTTCTTACTATAGCCAAATTCAGTATCAATGTCCATTTTATCTGTGGCTTCCTAAGCCTTAAGATCCACTATTTCATTATAAATGATCCCAATGAGGGCTTTAACCCAAACAAAAGTAATAAAGATTATTGTAAGTTATATATTCTTTGATTCTATTATCTAAATAATTATTATCTTTTTATTATTTAAGTGCCATTAATGATGACCTTGAATCAGAATAAATCGCAGCTTCATAAATATCATTTACCATAAAATCAAGTCTTAAAAATTGCAAAAATTTCATCCATAAATACTGTATTATCATTCAACCTAAACATGCTTTCATTTTTAATTTCATCATTATAAATATATATATAGCACACCCAACTTTATTATTAATTTTTGAACCATCTGTATAAAATTTATTACTAAACTGTTTTAAATCTTCATCATAGTACCAATTAAAACTGTGATTAATCCAAGGAGCTAAATTTAGCTCCATTAGAATTTCAGTATTTTCTGATCCAATTACCTCATCTTCTATTTTAACATTTTGTTTAAGATAAAACAGTTCGTATAACTTAACACCAACTTCTCGTGTTAGATCTAAAAGGGGAATCCCTGTTAAAGTATTAAGTGTTAAACTGGCTACAGTTTTATAGGTCTTTGCAATCAGTCATATTGTAATTCTTTGAATTTGCAAAATTTTATTTTTAATCCTTTCTGATTGTTCAAACCAGATCTCATATCTGTATGTTATTTTGTCTATACCTAATTTATAAATATCTTTCAAAATTTTTGGTTTCAGGCCCCAAGTGGCTCTTGAAATCTGCTTTACTTTTTAAATAATATTAACTATTTTGCTTTTAACATAATTAAGATGTGATAACCAATTTAGTTTCATATCAATTATAATACCCAAGTATTTCAGTTCTTTTATTACTAATAGTAATTGTCAGTACATGCGTAATATTCTTGCCTTTATAAATTAAAATGAAATTTGATTTATCTATATTAAGTTGTAAATTACTGTCTAAAATCCAATTGTTGACCTTATTTAATATGTCCTCAGCCAATGACGTAAATAAATATGAAGCTTTTGCTTGAATTAAAATAATTTTGTCATAAGCAAATGCTTTTATGTACGTGTTATTCGTACTCTTTAATTTTAGCATTCTATCAATGTAAAGGTTCCTCAAAATAGGACCCAAACTAGATTCTTGTGGAATCCCTTATTATATTTCTTACTTGTACTTTCCAAATTGATACAAGTTAATAAATTTAAACTTAATTCGGGAAAGTATGGATTTAAAGAACATATAAGACCTACAATTTGTTATAATTGTGGAAAATTTGGACATCTTGCCAAATATTATAAAAATGTTGCAATTTGTTTAAAATGTGAACAAGAGGGACACCAATCTAAAGACTGAAAAATCAGCATATTGTGTAAATTGTTTCAATCATAAAAAATTTAATACAGAATTCTATGTGAATCATTCTTGTATGGATTCTGTTTGTAGGATTTACCATAAGGAAATTGATCGTATAATTTCACGTATTGACTATGGCTAGTGTTTCAAATTTTTTTCTTTTTGTTACTCACATTAATTTGGCAGTGGTGCAAAAAGCCAATCTGCAACTCAATCATGACATCCTACAAAGAAGTATGGATATTATTTCCATAAATGAACCCTATTATTTTAAGCAAAATATAGCTCATTTTTCTCAAAGTATGAGAATTGCTTTATTTTGTACAAACAATTTGGTTTGTATCAGAATTACTTATGGAAATCTTAACATGATTGTGACTAGTATCTATTGCTTCCCATTGGGAGTCATTGATGATGACCTTAATAGGTTACAAAACCTTATTAGAAAATATAATAATGAAATTATTTTAATACTAGGTGACTTCAATGCTCAGTCGGAAGCTTGGGGCCAGAGGCCGCTTGATGATAGGGGGTTCTCGGTCACTAATTTTATGGATCCAAATGAATTTATATTACTTAATAATTCGGATTCTATACCAACTTTCCCCTCAATTAGAAGGGAAAGCTGGATTGATTTGGCCATGAAAAGTATAATAATGAATTTTATATTCATTTTCAAGTAACTGATTGCATTACTGATAGTGATCATAATATGCTAGAATTGCATTTTTCAAACTTTGATATAAAAATAAATAACAGTGAATTTACAAATATTAATAAACTTAATTGGTTGGATCTGAAAATAGAAATAAGAATATATAAATGAGATTAAAGATGAGGTAATCAATAAAGATAATATTGATAATTATTTATTAAAAATTACTCAAAAACTTTTTTTGTTTAAACAATTCAAGGAATAAAAATAACAAAGGATTCTTGATACAAACAAGCTCACTGGTGGAATAATAAGCTAAGGATCTTCAGAAGTAAAGTGAGAGCTTTACAGAGAAGAGTTCAAATGACTAAAGATACTAATTTTAGACAATATTACAAATTGGAATATAGGAAACATCAAGCAAAATACTAAAAAATGTTAATTATTTTTATTAAAAAAGATTCTTTACGAAATTTTATAACCAGTATTCCTGATGATAATACCTTTGGTATTCCATACAAAACCATTATGGATAAAAAGAAAAAATATTTACAGATTAATGAAATAAAGGATAAAGATGAGAACATTACAAAAAATAGAAATGAAGCTATTAATGAGATCCTTAATTTTCACTTTCCATGGGTGAACTATGATCAAGTGGCCTCTGGAATGGGTTTTTGCCATTGCAAAGATACAGGATAAAAGTGAGTGATTTGAATATAATGATGATAATATTACAGAATATGAAATTAATAAAGTTATCGGGGAGATGGAGAACAATAAAGCTCCTGGAGATGATAATTTAATGTTGCCTATTGTCAAAGAAATATATTTAGCTAACAAAAATTGGTTTATTAAAGTTTTAAATTTTTGTTATAATAATGGTATTTTTTCACTAATTTGGAAAAAAGCCAAGGTGATCCTCATCTGCAAAAAAGGTAGAGACATAATGCTTCCTAGTAGTTATATACCCATCTGCCTCTTGCCCATTTGAGGTAAAATATTTAACAATATCTTGAAATACAGATTGACCTACTTTAATGAGAAATTTAAATTAATTGATGATGCACAATATGGATTTAAGAGAAAGATCTACTCTTCATGCATTACAAACACTTAAAGATTATGTTCATGAAAGTATAAATAATAAGTGTATTAATCTCTTTGGATTTTAAAAACGCTTTTAATTCATGGACATTATGATTTTAATAAAATATTTAAACAATCTAAAAATATGTTTTAAGTTGATAATGATGATTTTATTCAAAATGGACAATCTTGTGATAAAGTAAATGTCTCACTTATGCAGAATAAACATCTTTATAAACTTTCAAATTTAATAACTGTAAACTTTGTAACTTATATAGGCTTCACAATTTAACCAATCACATTTTAAAACATAAATTTAATTATTTCACACAGGTAAATCATATCAAGATACTGAAACAAAATTGACATTGTTCCTTATTGTTTTCATTTTCCATGATATAATATGACTGCAAGCAAGTCAATAAATATGCTTTAATTTAAACTGAAGCATATTTGTATCAAAATATATTGTGGTATATTTTCTTTGATTACATTTGTTGATTATATTTATAGTATTGGTGAGCTTTGCCACCACTATTTTATAATGAAACATTGTAAATTCATACAATGTTAGTTGTCCAAAACTGTTGCTTCCTCCAGTATCTAATGTGAGCAAGAATTAAGTTGTCAACTGTAATAATTATTCTGATCCAATATACTATCATTAAACTTTAAGGCATGATGTTCTCCATTACAAAATAATAACTGCAATAAAGATAACCAAATGAAAACTCAGATTTTATGCATTATCTCTGTTCTGGACCTTTCAATATTTAGTAGAAAGTGAAATGCCAAGGGAAAAATAAATGATCACTTCTACCTTGAGTGTCAAAATTTCATTATGTTGAAACAGTACTAAATCTAATTCTTGAAAAGATGAAGAACAAAGCAGAAAAAGTTCTGTTACTCTCACATTTTGTCCTTGCTGAACAACTCAAAGTTTTGCCTCTTAAGTTATTTTGCCATACATGCATTAAATATGCAACTTAATCTTTGCAGTTAATTGTAATCACTTTAACTACATCAGAGGATACAAACTGTGTCCAACAAAACATCAGATGATAGACACAGAAGGTAAACATACATATTTTTTGCAGTGTATGTTTAAGAATTTGGATGCACTACTAGCATAAAACATCACCAGAGAATACAAGCTGTAGATAAGATGTACAGGTATGATATTTGTCAACAACTGTGTAACTTTGGCATTTAACATCTTTAAAGTCAAATCCCCAAAAAGCCATAATTAAAAATAGTTGCTTCTTTTCAGGATGTACATATTGAGGTTTCTTAAAATACTTTTTAGTAAAAAATTCTTAGCCATACACTAGTTTATTTTGTAGTGATATTTTATGTAAAAAACACGTGCTAATTAATTTCACAAAAATACTTCACTATACTATGGTGGTGTGGGCCAAACAAAACAATGGGGTTGGGCTTTGCATATCTTAAGAATATCCTACAAAGTAGTTGGGTGGGTAAGAAAATTTTTAGGGTCGAAATAATCCTCCCTTCAGCACTGCACTTGATGTTAAATAATCGTTTTTCTTTATCCAGAAATGAAGAGTTTGTATAATGCTGTTAGTAGGAACTGGAATTCTGTTGTTTCTACTCAATTATTACCTTGTCTTGCATTTTCAAGTTGTCATCTGCTAGAAATTCCTTGATGGCACAAGTCTCTCGTTTCTCTTCAGTGTGAACCCTCTGATGAATTTTTAAATGACCATTTCTCCTAAATTCTTTTCTACATACAACACAACTGTATGGTTTCTCTCCAGTGTGTATCCTCTCATGCACCCTCAAGTTACTACTTGTTCTAAACTTCTTGTTACAGAAAGAACAGCTGTATGGTTTCTCCCCAGTATGTACCTTCTCATGTATCTCTAAGGCATTACTTGTTCCAAACTCCTTCCCACACACTGCACAACTGTACGGTTTCTTTCCAGTGTGAATCTGTTGATGAGTTTTTAATTGATCACTTCTTCCAAATTCTTTACCACACACTACACAACTGTATGGTTTCTCTCCAGAGTGTATTCTCTCATGCACCTTCAAGTTACTACTTGTTCCAAATTTCTTACTACACAGGGCACAACTGTATGGTTTCTCCCCAGTATGTACCTTCTCATGCATCTCTAAGCCATTACTTGTTCCAAATTCCTTCCCACATACAGCACACCTGTATGGTTTCTCTCCAGTGTGAATCTGTTGATGAATTTTTAAGTGACAATTCCTTCTAAACTGTTTTCCACACACTACACAACTGTATGGTTTTTTCTCCAGTGTGTATCCTCTCATGCACCTGCAAGCTACTGCTTGTAACAAATTTCTTATCACAATAAGCACAACTGTATGGTTTCTCTCCAGTGTGTATTCGTTGATGAACTTTAAGATAGTTATTTCTGCTAAATTCTTTTTTACACACAATACAACTGTATGGTTTCTCCCCAGTATGTATCCTCTCATGCACTTTCAAGTTACTAATTGTTACAAATTTTTTGTTACACAGAAGACAAGTGTGTAATTTATCTCCAATGTGTACTTTCTTGTGCATCTCCAAATCATTACTTGTACTAAACTCTCTGCTGCACACATCACAACTATATAGTTTTTCTCCACTATGAATCTGCTGATGAATTTTTAAGTGACATCTACTTCTAAAATCTTTTCCACAAATAACACAAATATATTTTTTCTCACTGTGTAACCTCTCATGTTTCCTAAGTGAACTATTACTTATAAATTTCTTACCACAAACACCACAAGTGTAAGGTTTGTCACCAGTGTGAATTCTCTCATGTATCTTCAAGCTGTTTTTACTTCCAATCTCCTTTCCACACATTTCACACTTGTACAGTTTCTCCCCTGAGTGTACTCTCTGATGTATTCTTAATTTACTGCTATTTATAAATTCTTTTCCACACACAACACAGCTGTATGAATTCTCCCCAGTATGTATCCTCTTGTGTATTTTTAGGTTACTATTTCTAGCATACTGATTTCCACATTTCAAACAGTTGTACTGTTTTAATCCAGCGTGTTTCTTCTGATCCCTTTTCAGAAGACTCTTTGTCTGAAAATATTTGCCACAGACTACACAACTGAAAGTGTTATTCTCATTATGTAGATTGCAATTTTGTTTTATGTGATTTTCCATTGGAAATATTTTTCTAGTCACATCACTGTTGCTTGGTTTCCGAGATCTGCCATTTTCTGGTTTTGTAAAAAGAAATTTCTTTCCATGATTGTTGCCGATGTAAGGCAATGGATCTATAACCAAAAGATAAATATAACAAATAAACTTACTAATAAACAGGGTATATATAAAACAAAACATGTTAAGTATGAATAATATAGATACCTGGAAGATGGAAAGATACTCATTTCATTTCCTACTGATAAAGATAGTTATGTAAAGAAATATTCCTGTAAATGATCCAAATTATGAAAGAAACAATGGAAACATTTTCTTCAGACAGATTCTGTTACAATGTACTAACGTTGGTGACATAAAAATAATGAATTACTGTTTTTAATGATACTATTTTCAATTATTTCAACTTGAAATATGGCCATGAATTTCTTTATTGTTAATTACAAAGCTACACAATGGATTTTCTGCACTCTGTTCACTACAGGAATTAAAACCCAATTTTTATCATTTTAAGTTGTTGATTTTTTGCCACCTGATGAGAACAGTTAATTAGTTGAACTCAGTCAACTGATATGCCTGACAATTTATCTACTATTATTTTCCTTTCACTTTCCTTACTCTAATTAGTTATAATCAAGAGATTATTTCTTTACTGCTACACAGTTTTGGAAAATTAAGTGATTTTTCTCCCATGTTTGTCTTTCATATATCTTTAGAGAATGTTTTTTACCGAAGTATTTGTCATCTGCTAGACAAGAAAGTAATTTATCTGCTACTGAGATTGTAATGTTATTTTAAAGTTTTCTCTCAAAAAATGTTTGGTCAAACACGTTGCTAATGTTATGTTTTTCTGACAGTTTTTGTATTTTAAGTAACTTCTTTCCAGAATGGTAATTTACATAAGCCTTTGGGTCTACTGTCACAGGATAGAGGTAACAATTACAATAATTAAGCAAAAACATTACATACAAGTTTTGTAACTTCCTAATTACATTTTATATTGTTTTACTTCAATAATCTCTAAAAGCACCAGACCAACTTAAAAATACACATTTCAAAAAAGGAAGATTTACCTTTCAAATACAATTTCTCCTGTATTATCAACAAACATGCAATTAAAATTTTGAATGCCCTTGACACATGACATAGCACGTGTCAACTTACCCATAGTTCTCCACTCTTCCTCCTCCCATGTGACTTATTGTACTTGTTTCTAGAAGACATATACAAGCTCTGCTTTCCCACCATAATCCAAATTTGTTTGCTGACTTAGCTTAATAATTTATTTTTCATTTGAGATCTCTCTATTCAACAGATATTTCAATTTGGTCCTCACTTTCACTCAATATGTACTTTTCCTTATTCTATTTATTACAACTACTGGATCAATAGAATCCAAAAGGAGCTGTAGAAATCATTTACTACATTGCTTTCCATGTTTCTTTGTAGTTTGAAAGAAAAGTGGAGATTTAAGACCTGTTTCAGCTCAATCTTTCACAGGATAAAAGTCATTTCAAATTTAAAAACACAAGAATATTATGGAGGTTTCTTTCATGATGTCAAGAGATGATAAAGATGGAAAGATAAAGAATGCTTTATCTTCCTGTCTCATGTCTTTCATCATCTCATCATTTTCTTCATTTTTGCCATCAAGGGCAGTTCAGTGTTCTTCAATTTGGTTTGGCCCCATACATTTAAAATAGTTTGAAGATCTTCAATTGATCAACATTAATCTCCACTTTCACATGGACGATTGACTTATTATGAGACAGTGTCATTTACACATTTACCAGACTACCCAACTGACTAAATCTCTTGGATGGATCATTCACAATGCCAAATCTCATTTGATATCAACACAGTATTTAGTAAATCTAGGACTTTGGATCAACACAGTTGAAGAAATTTCTTACAGCATTACAAAACTACTGTACTTTTACAACTACACCAAGAGACATTTGTTTTGTTTTGGGAAGGCAGCCCCCTTCATAAAATCATTCCCTTAGAGTGTGCTCACAAGTGACCATTCAATAGAACCTTGTTGTTCAGTGGTGTCTAACTACAGAATCTTTATAAAGACAGTAGGATCATCTTTTCTTCCTCTAACTTTTCACATAAGCTTTTCTTGAAAACTGGTGAACTGTGTTGATAAATCAATCTTGTTCTGGTTCTTGGATCTCTTAAGAAGCAACAAGTCACATCAACTTATTGGAATTCTGGACTGTTCAATGTGTTCCTCTCAGGTTTCTGCTCCTTCTCTACCATCATTCTGTGTTTGTTCACATCACACACACAACTTAACTGTGGTCTCTTACACCAACGTTCAGGTCAATATTCTATCTAACAGCCTTTGTTTTGTTCACATTTTTACACTTCTTTCAATTCATTCTCAAGTAGTTCTCCTTTAAGCCTCTCTTATTCCTGGTGTGAACATTTTGGCAAACTTTCTTGATATCATTACAATCTTCCCACAGAGTGGACCATCCACTCTTTTGGTTATTCAGTACATGAATTTTTGGGTTCAAGTATAACACCATGTAGCACAAATTTTGTTCCAGAATAGTATGTGTTATTTCTTAATTGCTTATGTTGTAAAAGTACAGAAAATAGCCATAATTCCCTTCAAACTTTGCTTTTGTGGCTTTGATAATGAAATTCAGAAATTAACCTATTTTCTATGTACAAACGGGCAAATTTGCACATTTTCATTTATATAAGGTCTGAATAAAACAACATATGAATCAAGATTTACATGTATTTATACTAAAGTTATATAAAAATTTTTAGAAGTGAATAGTTTTTCGAGATTTGTGACTGTAATGTAAACCACTTTCACATATCAGCCACCAAATATAGTTTCCCAAAATGTTTTCATTATATACTCCAAGGTCACAAAAGCAAAGTTTGAAGAGAAAAATGAGTCTTTTCCATTTACTTTAGGCATAAGCAATTGAGAAACAAAACTTTCTGCACAGTAACAAGAAAAGTAAAAAATTTTTACATAGTGTAATATATATCTTATTCACATCAACTACCAACCTTCTTTCACAAAAGTTAGTTTCCAGATCCAGATTTGTAACAGTGGATGCCCAAAGTCAGTTTCAGAAGATCCTCTTCATATATGCACACCCTCCACTCTGCATTCTTCCTTGGTTCCATATTATGATCAGTTACTCAAAGTGCAAGGTTTTCCTCATTTGTCAACTTTGGCTTGCTCAACCATACTTTTCCAAAGTATTTTTTGCTGTATACGTATTTCTAAGAAGCTATTTTTTTTCAAGGGTGTATTGAATACTAAGCACATTTTTTTCAGATGCTTTTCTTCATCTGTTCATTAGTCATGAACTATATCCTGAAGTTTGTGCATTAGACATGTTTTGTCTTGTTTATCTCCAACTTCTTAACACATTACTTTTTTTTCCTTATGTATCTGTTTCATTACTCTGACTTGACAGTTTCTTCCACAACTGGTTTTAGTTTGAGATGCTAAGAAAGTTATTAATCCCCTTTCACTTTATTATTCAAAGACATCTTCTAAGCCATTTGATCCATAGTTTCAACCCTTAGAAAACTGCTGCTCAACTACACTTTCTTTTATTACCAGTGTCATGCAGATTATGTTCTGATTCCTGTTCTTGACACTAATTATCTTTATTTCTCAAAAAAGTATTACACTTTAGATCACGTTTTCCAACTTAAAACTTGGGCTGTAGCAGAAAGTAACCACTGTTTCTCACCTGCCCTGATTGGTCCCAATTCTTTCTTTTCAAGTTCTGCCCTATCCATTCATTGTTAATTTGTAAGTTCTACATATCTAAAAGCAGATAAGAAAACTGGTTTGTAACTTACAATGAATCATGATCTTTTTATCTTGTTCTAACTGCTTTAAAAAATCTTTCTTATTTACTTGGACATTCAAGCATATCTTAAAAGTGAACTTCAGATTACATCTCACCCAAACATGCCATTTGGTAATGTCTGTGGCATCCCAGTCATAGCTCTTTAAAGGATATTCTATAGACCAGAATGTCAAAGAATTTCAATAAATTTTCAAATTTTTACTTTGTTTCCTTCTGGTTGTAATTCTTCCAGCCATGTAGAATTCCTAGCCCATAAAATCAACCTCTTGTTCCCTCCTTGCTTAGATAACATTTAGACACAGGTATTACCATACAGCCCAACACACCTGGAGTCATGGGAAAGCAGATCTTTTATATTTTATATATATCTAATACAGGTACGAAAACTATATGGAAGGAAGGAAAGTGGAAAAAAACATATGTAAACAGACACACACTTTGTTATATGTCAAGGATATTAAGGACTTTAATCATGTGTTTGTTGACAGCATGAAAACAACAGGAACAGTTCTCATATTCAGAAGTAAGTGCCTGTTTGATATTCATTTTAATTCTACAAATATAAATATGGATCGTAAAATGAAATGGGAAGATAACTTGTTTCATTGTCATGTCATTTCTGTCAGTTGGAGGTTGTATTTAAAGTATTTTGGTAAAGTGCTAAAACGTTTGAAATACATACATTATTAGATAAAGAGGAAACTACACTGGGCTAAGAGCTTAAAAACACCTTTCCCTTTTTTCCTGAAAAATTATAAACAATTACCCAGTAAAATATAGTAAAAAAAAGACAAAATTCACAGTTCTGCAGAGTGAAGTTGAAATGATTAGAATGTACAATTCAAAATTTACTCAATAAACAACTATACAGATATTAAAGGTCTCTACTGTTGCTAGCATCACTGAACACTAGGTGATAACTATATCTGAGGGACCTGTGGAATTATTTGATTAATTGTTAATTTCACTAACAAATTGTATTCAACTAATTGATTGTTTTCAGTTGAGACCAATATTTATATTCTCAGCTTGTCTTCGATTTTATTAAGATAAATTTTCGAACTATTCTTCATTTAATATGACAGGCATCATGTGCAATATAGGATTAATTTAAGATTTCCTTCCTAAACTGCAGCACACGAAAATATATTGTATATACAACATCGTATGAAAACTGTTACAAGCTCAATATTAGATTAGTATCATTATATGGGTTTGATTGATTGACTAATTTAGTGTTTTATGGCACAAAGCAGCTAGGCTATCTGCACCAAATGTCCAGTAAAAAAATAAAAATAAATGAAATGTAGTAAAATATATAAAAGGAAATGAAGGTAAAACATCATTGAAAAACAGAAAAAGCATAAAACCAATGTTGTCACCTAGTCTACAATGTTAAGAGAGAAAGCAGAGTAAGAGAAGTTGTAAAGGACTTTTTCTAGCAAAATGGTAATGATCATAACCCACCAGGAAGACTAACAGGTAAGTACAAGAACCACCGTCAGTCACCTGAAGTTGGTCTTTCCAGTCCTGTTTCCGGGTTATGTGTCATTATGGCCAGTACCAAAAGGTAAAGTAATAAAAGTGTGAAAAGACATGCAGCAAAATTGTAATAACTCAACAGGACAACTAATTGGTAGTTCAAACGGACAGTTCAAACAGCAGCATTAGTCACTTGAAGTTGGCCTTTCCAGTCCTGGTGTCAAGTTATTTAACGTTCTGGCCATTTTCCAATTTCAAATTGAACTAGAGAGATTGAGATTATGAAAAGGGAACCACAATTAAAAAGGTGTAATGAATAAATATCCAACACTTAAATGAGATTAAAAAGATTAATGGCCATTAAAAAACTAAAAACTTTATCAAGGTAGACAGTGTCACCATCACCAATAACACTGTCCAATGTTACGGATAAACCCTGGGACAGAACATGTTTAAAATAGTGCCGTTGTTGAGAGATGTTACGATGGCAAGAAAGTGAAATGTGGCTTACAGTGATTTAAGTGTTACACAAACTACACACTGGTGCAACATTACCAGATAAAAGAAAATGATGAGTTAAAAAACTGTGACCAATGCATAGTCTAGTTAGAACAACTTCCTCCTTCCAAATTTTAAAGAAGCTAGACAGCCAAAGCCCAATATAAGGTTTTATTTGAAAGGTTTGTTGTCACATTACTCACTCCAAGTGGACTGCCAGATGGCACAGATCCAAACCTTGAATACAGGACCATGTATGGAATAGACACAGTGGTGATAGTGCCACTGCCAGAGCAGACACTTCCAACACTGGTACTTGGTTGATTCTAGCCCAAGTGGACCAGCCGAGTGACCCAAGGGGGGCCACCCAAAGGCCGCCTGTCTACAGGAATTCATGTCCAAAGTGGTGTGTTAGGGTTGGACCCCTCAATCACCAGGATCCTCTCCTCCCCTTCACGGATCACATGCACAGCAAACACGTGGATGGATGTTTAGATCCCAGAGGAGGTAAACTGAAAGAACAGAACCTACCCTGGGAGGTCCCCTCACCACATACAGGAATCCATCAGCTATAAATCTGATGTACAGTGTAGGTTATTCTAAGTCATGCAGTTGATGCTTTCTGAATTTATATTACAATGATTTAATTCTACAATGTTAATGATTAGTTATTTGTAAAAAACCTCACACTGGGCTTCTGCTATGCAATGTTCATGATTAGTTATTTGTAATTATCAAGACCTGGATTCTTGCACTGCACAAAGACCTCACACTGGGCTATCTGTGCTCTGCCAACTATGGCTATCAAGACCTGGATTCTTGCACTGCAGACCAACTATGGCTATCAAGACCTGGATTCTTGCACTGCAGACCAACTATAGCTATCAAGACCTGGATTCTTGCACTGCAGACCAACTATAGCTATCAAGACCTGGATTCTTGCACTGCAGACAAACCACTGTGTTACTGGGGAGTTATTGTTAATGAATAAAGGAATTTGTACTTACCAGATGAGCTTTCTAACCTAAAGTCAAGTTGTTCCAGCTCTTTTTCTTCTTTCACACTAATAACCTCATCTTTTAAACTGTCGAGATATTTCTCACCATCAACACTCTCACTGAACTCAGAAATAACCCCATCATGTTTTAAACCAACAGGCAACTCAGCTGTCATTCTGACAAATGGGTTCTGAAATACAAATAATGTATTTAGAAGATCACTAAAAATCAGCTAGTACTGGCACTAAATGTAACACAGTAAAGATAAGGTGGTATTTCAGCATTATTAGCATTTACTAAACTTCTGCAGTTTAAGAGCTAATATCGTGCAACAGAGTTATTTGAAAAACACTCATAATACTAAAGGTTATTGAACATTCATAAGAATACAGCCATGCTATGAATAATAAAAGCAACTACCTTATTAAAGTAACTAATCAGTATAATTTCTGAAAATACCAGAGTGAAAGCAAAATTGTGTCAGCACACAATACTTTTTATGCTGCAATTCTTTTTTTTTTTTTTTTATCACTGAAGAAAACTATAATTATCTTGCAAATCTTGGAGAGAGGGGCAAAGCAGGACCTGGTGGACAATTCTGCACTTATCTCAGATAATGAAATCTCTCTTAATAATTTATGTATATTAAAAAAAATTAGTCCAATAAAATTAATGTACACTGTATGTAGAAATATATCTGAATTAAACTGGACAAAAGCACATTTTGGTTTCAATTTTCCTAGATATGTTTTACTTACCTACACAGTTATAAACACAATTTTAAAACTTGAAATGTCATTTAAGGAAGAATAACAGTGATAAAACAGTAGTGTGCAAAACAAAAAATCTTATCATATATGGTACTTGTATTTTCATTCAAGGCATAAATATTGTAACAGTTATGTGGATTGCCAATGTTTTAGTTGAAACAAAATTAAATATTGTAGAAGCATTTACAGATACAAATGTATTGCATGTAATTCATACATTCACCTTTCCAAGACTAAAAATTTCATTTCTTCAGTTTTCACCTTGACTACCTGGAAACTGGCACTTTAACCACCTTCCAGAGATTCCTGTTACGATCCGATATGAAATCTTTAGCTAACACGTGTCTGATGTTTGTGTTCACAAAGAGAATGATTTTTTCTTCTCTGTTTTACAAGGATACACTTAATTTTGTCAAATAATCAAACTTTCAAAGGAAATATAAAAGCTTTTCATTTAGCATTTCTGTTTAACATATTTTTAATTAAAATGAGCAATTACAAGATGACAAAATGTTTCCTATTATTTACTGCCAATGTCTATTGTTAGCAGTACCAACTATTCAATTTGACTTCAATTCCATAGACAAATCTCCTGTACATTTAACTTATTTTCAAAACTTTCTCAACTGAGTATTATGTTAGTTCAAGCAGGGGCGTAGATTTTTTACACCCGATGGGGGGGATGATTTTTGCAACCACTTATGTAAACTGTTCAATTTGCAAATTGGTAATCTCTGATTACGTGAACCTGAAAGCTGTAAACATGCAGTCACAGAGTAATCTTCTTGCCACGATACTTGGATGTATGCTTAGGCCTACTGACTGATACTTATGAACTATCACTTAGATTGAAAAGCTTAGAAGCATGCCAAAATTAAAGATGTACATTTCAGCTACTGAAAAAGCCTACATCTAGACCTAATTATGTAATTCGATTAGTAAGAACACGAGAATCACAAGAACAAACACAGAATTTGTAGGCCTGTGATGCAATAAAACAATTCAACAGACCAAACTGTAGGATCCCCCCTACCCCCCACCTAAAATGAAGGAGGGGTGTATACCCCCATCCCCACCAGGATCTACACCCCTGAGTTCAAGCAACATGGGAAAAATACTGTATTTTTATATACATTGGCGAGTTGGGTTATTCATTTGAAAGCCTACTTTCCACTAAGAGAAAAATGAGCACATGGACTTCAGAAAATGTTGGCTTTTGGAATTAATTGTACAAAATTACCATATTTAAAACACCATTAGATAAAATAACAAATTAATAAGTTAACCCAGTTCTCATTTACTGGTTGCTGGTACTGAAAAGAATAACAGTTCACACTGACACATTTTCAGCTATATTTACTATAAAGCTAATTATGAAATGGAAGTTAATAGGTTCAACTCATATTCTTCATCAGATAAAATTATCTGTATGTTTATCATTATTTTTTATACTCCCTCACAAAAACAACAAATAAAATGTAACAGATACAAGTCACTGCGATGAAACCAATTACATTATAAAATTAATAACAACTCCAAACAATATTTATCATTTTAACACCATGGACTGCCAATGCTAGTGATATAATATGAAGAATATTACTCTAATTTTTCTGTGTACAACTATAAGTCATCAGCAGAAACATTGTCTGCAGTGATTAAATTTCACTTAAACAAGGATAAACAACATTATAACAATACCATCTAAACATTACCTCAAAACTATATAACAATTTATATGTCAACAGATGTGGTAAAAATTTCAAACTTAAAAGTACCTCAACCATTTCTCTTACTTCACAGTTCTCTTCTTCCTCCATCTTCACTTTACCAAACCCCAAAATAGAATGCCCTTCCAAGAAATTAGTACTTCCTGTTTCAAGAGATGCAAATTATAGATACTAGTGTATGTAACAAGATATAATGTATAAAAAATATTCACTATCTGCTGTTAAGTAGCTAACACTAGTTTTACAGTCATCTGATAATATATTTCTTCGAAACTAGTTAAGGCTTAAATGAATTTTGTACAAGAAACTAACCATTTATAATTAAAATTTCCATTTATTATTCTTTGTTTAAAGTTCAAAATAATTAGAGAATGTTTACTAGTAACGAATAATGGATCAGTGCATTAATTTATGAAATGATCAATCATAAATTTGCATGATCATCCATCAATAACTAACTTTTTGAAAAATCATTACTATTGTTATTATTATAATTACTTCATGTATTTTACAACTCATTTGGTTATTTCCTTTCTTATAATATTTAACATTGAGTAAGGTAAACTTAGGGAAAAACAATTACAATGACACACCACAAAATGAATACAAAAGTAAAATATTTATCAATATTCAATGGAACTGTTCAAACAGTTCTTTCAAAACACTGTGCAACAAATCAAATTGTACTGAATATCTGGATAATGATGTTAAGAATGATTAGTCTATAGACACAAAAACTTCACAAACTTGTGTGACATCTGATAAACAACTTTAGTTCTAACCAATAACGTAGGGACACAAATGATGAACTTTATCTCATCATGAAAACTGCATACATTTATTGCCCATAATACTTGAATCAAAGGAACACTTAGTCACACCAGCAATGAAGTAATATTTTTCGAATCTTGACTAAATAAAGCCATTAGCAAAAACTCTAAAACAAGGATATTTGACATTATAAGAAACTATAAAATAAGAAAAATTTAAACATCTGAGAGTGCAACTTTCAATTTGTTTTTAATATTTGTGTTTTTATAGGTTAATTCATTTGTGAAATCATAAGCAATTTTAATGTAGTGCAAGTTGAAGACCTGAAATCAAAGTTGTATTTTTTATTGAAGATTCAAAGTTTTTATTTTATCAAATCATAACGTTACTATTTTAAGCAAAATAAATACCTTGTGCATAGTCTATGGATGTGTTAGAGATTGTAAACTATATTCAATGTATGAAAACATAAGTTTATTATGATCAGCTGAGAGTACCCATTAAGAAAGTAAAACTTAGATTAAAAAAAATGTTATATAATTTTTCCTTTCCTTCTTTCTTTTGTTATTAAATCCCTAATGACCCCATTAGATACTACTCACAAACCCTGCTTTATGGAAGGTAGTGATTGATTTATTTAACTGATTAAGTACTTGTGTCTTTAATTAAAAGCTAAACATTTATAAAAAGAAAAAAGGGTAACAGGCCCCATTTCGAATGCCTATGTCATTTCCCTTCATATGAAAAAAGCCTAAAAGATAGCACCCACACATTGTCCAACAGTTTCTAGTTGACACACAAAAAATTATGGTAATCAGTCCAGCCAACTGTAGGTAATGGATGCTAACATACATATATAATGGATCACCCAGTATAATTAGTGTATGTGATGTCTTGGAGATTATAAATGTTGTTCAATACCAAGCATATCTCAAGACTAAAAATCTACAATACAATATATATTAAATACCTTGTGGTTTGTTTTTTTACTGTTATCAAATAACACTCTTTTACATCCGACATTATATCGACATATGACACACTTGATTAAACACAATCCAAGTGCACGTGACAAGATACATAACATTTACAAAGATAGTTGTCATAATACTATCCCTTAATCTGTTAACTGGATTATATCATGTGCAAATTTAGCTTAAGTAGAATCTGTACAATGGGCATTTTGTGGCAGACACATAAATAATCCTGTCTGCTTTCATTATGTAATGAACTTAAGATATTTTCATACCATTTTATCCACATTTTCTAAACATATTATGTTAAAAGAAAATAACACTATATGTACTGAATAACATATTTCTATTATTTTCTAAAATGCATGTTCTTGCTTATTTCATAACTTACTATCCTGAACAAGAAACACTCATGTAGAGCATGTGTTATTTATTTCAAGAGTTAAATTTCTAAGTTAAAAAAAAAGAAAGAAATCCATGTATTAATGAGTGAGGATTAACTATTTGAGTTACAATATATCAAGTACTATGTTAAAATTAAGGTTTGATAAACATAATTCTTTATTTGACATAAGGAACTGATGTAAACAATAGTTTGAATTTAGATTTATTAACATTACATAAGCAATAACTGACACGGACTTCAACCATATTTACACAGAGTGTAATCATTTGCTAAATTTACAAGGTGATTTTGATACTGGAGAAGCTAAGGATCTGAAACTAAAGCATTTTTCTATAATTAGAAGATATTTTTTTCATCATAGCAGCCAAATAAATTTGTTTTCATCAAGTTTGTGGGATGTGTCAATGAATGTCAGTTTGCTACAATGTTAAACATTAAGCATTCTTATGGTACTGCTGCACATCTTATGGCTTTGTTCTGTAGCAAACAAAACATTTCCAGTCAATGATCTAAAAGTTGTAATAATTAAAAAAAGCAACAGTCACTATAATAACAAGAATGATCTCCATTATAAAAACTGTGTACTTACTAGAAGGTGATGTTTTTATTCCCTCTCCTTCATTTTTCAGAAACCTGACATCCAATAAAGCATTCTGTTCCTCATCAGATAAGAGTTCAACTTTCATCTTCAATATTTCCATGATTTTATCCGTGTTACCCAGGTTTATAGTATATCCAGCTTCTACAAATATTTTCGGGTCTAGACCGATATGGAAAAGTTATGGAATATACTTTGAGTTGGTTGTGTGGTGATGCTACAAGACATGCAGTTTTACACTAAAAAACGTAAAGAGTTCATTATCAAACTTTGTTATATAACATACTAAAATTCAACATCTACTCAATAATTAAAACAGTACAATAAACAACTGTAATTTAGGTGAATTCTTGCAAATAATGAAACTAAAATAAAATAATAACTACAATATCAACAGGCCAAATAGGTTGTTTCTGATATAATATATTTATCATAAAGCACTGTACACTGATAAGCAAAAGTCTTCAGCACACCTAACTTCACAACTGTTTGTAACAGGAAACTGGGGTTGGGTTATATTTATTTACTTACACAGCAATCAGTGCATGTAAACAACCATGATATCAACAACCACATAATAAGTGTTGCCTGAACTAACTGTCCTGGGTTATGTCTGAGTCTCAACACATGCACTGATTGGTTGAATTGAGAGAAAGAAGAAAAAAAAAAGGCACAAAATTAGTAACATGTCGTGCAACTGCAGCACTTCATTCCTGAAAGAACAAAGTGCTGAGTCAACCACTAAAATCCTAGAAACAAAATTCAATTTTGGATTCAGTGCAAAAACAGTTTTGGACTTCCTACAATTCAGAACTGTTATAGATTCATGTACTACTTAGCACGTCCATGTACATGAATAAAACAGGAAAAAATATCAGGTGCCAAGACAAAATTTAATCACCATGACAACCTGGTTCCCAGGATTTGTTGATGCTTGCAATATACATACAAGGACAAAAATCAGAAACAACATATTTCTAAGCTGTAAAAAAGTATGACAAGTTTTATGCCGAATGAAAAGTTTTACTTCATTAAAACTGTTACAAGTTGTTCATCTGTCTTGAAATTTTAGAAGAATCTTGTATTAATGAATACAAATTACATATCTGTCAAGGTCTAGAGAATATAGATAAAAATAGTTGGTCATAGTTGGAACTGAGGAAGAGATCCCTCCTTAGGACCAATTAGAAGGTGGTAATGTAAACGACAACCAACAAATAAAGTTAATAACTAAGCAATAATCAAATTATCTTTATGTGCCAGAGAACCAAAGTGGAAAAGGTTTTACATGGAACTAAGATTATATTATTGATGTAGTAAATGTTTTCTCTGTTCTGAGTTACATCCAAGAATTCAATTAACCCTTCCATTACAAGTGGGATAGAAATCACCCAGCTCATAACCACGAAAGTAACCATGACAGTAATTATACTATGACTTTTGATAATGTGCACATATGTTTGCAGAGTTTTGCAAGTTACTGGTGAGTATTACTATGTTGGTTGGTTGGTTGGTTGATTTAGTATTTTATGGCACAAAGCAGCTAGGGTATCTACTCCAAACAACCAAAAATTAAGGTAAAACAAAGTTTAAAAACATAAATAGCATAAAACCTGTTTACATCTAGTCTACAGCATTAAGATAAAAACTACAGTAATTCAAGTTGTAAAGGACTTTCTGTAGCATAACTGTAATTATCATAACTCGCCAGGAAGACTAACAGGGAAGTACAAAAACCATCATCAGTCACCTGAAGTGTAGCAAAATTATAATAACAACTTGCCAGTATGACTAACAGGTAGTTCAAACAGCAGTGTTAGTCACCTGAAGTTGGCGTTTCCAGTCCTGGTTTGGAGTTATTTAATGTTATGGCAGGTTTCTAACTTCAAATCGAACTAGATGAGCCGTAATTTTTAAAAGGGAGCCACATTAAAAACGTGTAATGTATAAATTAAAAAACTTAAATGGCACTAAAAGATTAATGGCCTTTAAAAACCTAAAAACATTACCAAGGTGGACAGTGTCGCCATCACCAATAACACTGTCTAACATTATGGACAAACCTTGGAACAGAATATGTTTAAAATGGTGCCATCGTTGAGTCATAACAATGGCAAGAAAGTGAAATGTGGCTTATTGTGATCTGAGTGTTACAAAAACTGAGTGTTACACTGGTGCATCAGTTCCAGATAAAAGAAAACAATGAGTGAAAAACTATGACCAATGTGTAGTCTAGTTAGAACAACTTCCCCTTTCCGATCCTTATGGAATCAAGACAGCCAAAGTTCAATTTAGGGTTTTATGTGGAAAAGCTTGTTTTCACGTTGCTCACTCCAAGTCGACTACCAGCTGGCACAGAGCCGAGCCTTGAATACAGGACCATAATCTATGTATGGGACAGGCACAGTAGTGATAGTGCCAGAGCAGATAGACTGAGCTGTGATGTCGGTGAGCTTGTTCCCTCAAATACCAATGTGGCCAGGTATCCAGAAAAACTGGATAGGAGGAGATGTTAAAGAAAAATGGGACAGTCAGTTTTGAATATCGGCGAGAACAGGGTGTGAGCCAACGTGAAGTGATTCCAGGGCCAGTAGAGAACTAAGCGAGTCAGTATAAATAGTGCAGTTTGAGTACTGCTTAGCTTCTATGCAATCCAGGGCAAGAGAAATGGCATACAGTTCAACAGTGAACACAGAAGCAGTAGAAGGGATTCTGCACGCAACCACCGAACCACAACAAACCATGGCAGAGCCCACACAATCGCTTGATTTCTAACCATTTGTATAAATAGGAATGGAAGAATGGTTTGAAATTTGTTCAGCAAATAGCAGACAGTATTTCCAATTGGAAGTGTCTACTTTTCTCAGATAACTTAAAGATAGGTAACACTTGGAAACTGTAAGAAGCCATGGTGGGATGAGCTGACCAGTGGATACAGCAATGTTATCCAAGGACAGACCCAGTTCATCAAACTGCACCTGGATAAAAAGGGCAAAAGAATCAATGGCAGATTGTCTGTTCTGAAAAAGTATGGCTCACTGAGGAAGAAAAACACAACCCCAGGTAGGATGCTTTGGTAAGGAATGAACTCTCAAAGCATGTAGTAAAGACGGTTGCAAACAGCAGAGATGCAAAGAAGGTTCATAAGACTCTCTGTATAAGCTCTGAACTAGAGAAGTGCAGAAAGCCCCAGTGCAGAGCTGAAGTCCTTGATGATGAATAGGGTCCAGCATCATTAAGGCCAATGGTCTGGCAGGGCTATAGACCAATGATCCATAGTCAAGTTTTGATCGAATAAGAGCACGATATATCTAGCATAGAAAGTGGATCCCCTCCCCAAGTGGTGGAAGAGAGGACACGAAGAATGTTCATTGCTCTTGTACATTTGACCTGTAGCTGATTGATGTGCAATATAAAGGTCAGCTTACAGTCAAAGATATGCCCCAAGATACTTTGTTACAGGGACCACAGGCAGCACAAATTCACCCATAAGGAGTTCAGGATCAGGGTGAATATCCCATTGGTGGCAAAAGTGCATGCAAACAGTTTTAGAGAGAGAGAAGTTAAAGCCGTTTGCTGCCACTCAATAACATCATGTTCGACAATTGACATGAGATGTGAAAGTTGTTGACAAAGAGCCTGTTTGCTACAGTAAGAGGGAGTTGTTCAGTGATGGCATTAATTTTTATACTGAAAAGTGTGACACTCAAAACACAGCTCTGAGGGACTCCAAGTTTCTGTAGAAAAGAACAGGGAAGTGTTAAACCCCACAAACTTGAAATCTCCTGTCTGTTAAAAAATGTTTAATAAAAATGGGCAAATGGCCACATAACCCAAATATATGGAGGTCTCAAAAAATGTTGTATCATAAGCCTTCTCAATGTCAAAGAATACTGACACAAAATGTTGTCATTTGAGAAAGGCTTCTCTGATTGACATTTCAAGTCACATCATGTGGTCCACGGTTGAGCGCTGTTGTCAGAACTCACCCTGGGTGAGCGAGAGGAGGTTGTTTTATTCGAGGAACCAAACAAGATGAGCATTAACCATCCTCTCTAAGGTCTTACAGAGACAGCTCATCAAAGCTATTGGACGGTAGTTTGAAAAAATCCTGGGATCCTTCCCAGGCTTAGAGAAAGGTAGAGCAATAGCCAGGCATCAGGAAAAACAATCTCCTACCAAATCCAGTTAAAAACAATCAGAATAGCAAGAAAAGCAGGAGATAGATGGTACAGCATGTTATAGCATATATCATCAGGTCCAACCGATGTACTGCCAGACCAATGAAGGGCCAGTTTGAGTTCCACCAGTGTAAAGAGACGATTACAGTCATAGAGACAATCAGCTTGAAAGGAAACAGGTGATTGCTCTGCCCGAGTCTTGATGGCAAAGAAGGTGGAAGAAGGAGCAGAAGTGCTAGATACCAGGCAAAAGCTTTCACCTAGAGTATTGGAGAGGCTCTGGGTATTAGCTACTTCTTGGCCATCAGAGAGCAAGATTGAGAGGGGGAAAGAATAATATTGCCCCCTGACCTTTCAAATCTTGTCACATATGACTTTGGAACTGGTGGTAGCAGATATGCTGGTTGAGAACTTAATCCAAGATTCTTTCTGGCTTTGACCTCGTACCCACCAAGCATGTGCACAAGCCTGCTGGAAAGTGATTAGGTTCAAGAGTGTAGGATATTTACAAAAAGTATCCCAGGCCTGTCTTTAGGCTTTCCATGCCATGTGGCAGGCAGGATTCCACCATGGATGAGGATATTGCAGAAAACATGTCAAGGTTTCAGGAATACATTGAACAGCTGCTTGTATAATACAGTCAGTTACTGCTGCCACACAGTCATCTATTGATGGCTTACAGAGAATGGCAGGATCAAGTTCTGTGAGAGCAATGAAAGAGGGCGAGTTTGTCTGATCCAGCTTCCATGAGGGCACACGGGTTAGGTGGCATCGACCACGGCCAGTCTCTCTCAAGATTACAGGAAAATGATCATTGCCTCATGGATTATTGTCAACCCTCCATGAAAAATGGGAAAATAATGAAGGAGAGCAAATTGAGAGATCAATAGCAGTAAAGGACTGACTAGGTGCATTGAAAGAAGTAGAAGAACCAGTATTGAAAAGAGAAAGGTTGTGATTAGAGAGCACACGCTCTACAGAGCAACCTCTCCTATCAATATCAGCACTTCTCCAGAGGGAATGATGTCCATTAAAGTCCCCAAGGATGAAAAAGGGAGAAGGCAACTGTTCAATGAGAGCATCAAGGTCTGATTGATCATATGTCTCTCCAGGTGACAGGTAGAGAGAACAAACAGTGACCCAAGGAAACATGGATGGCTACAGCCTCCAAGGGTGTGTCGAGTGGCAAAGACAGGGTGAGCACATGTTGATCAACCAACAGTGCCACCCCTCCATGCACTTGTCCATCACACAGCCTGTTGTTTCTGTATAAAGAAAACCACTGAAAGGTGACTGTATCAGCAGGTTTCAGAAATGTTTCAACAAAGACAAACAGGATGGTAGGATGCAATCAGTGTTTTGATATAATCCAGATTAAAACATAAACCTTGACAGTTCCATTGTATCAGGATGGCCATTTTTATTTACATGTAGGCAAATTGAGTGGAGATCCCTTCTGTTTACAACCATGTCTTTATTCCTTACCGTCCTTATTCGAGGGAGGTCTATCAACCTTCATAGATCCTGCCCTGGGTTGACTGGATAGGTCTTTGCTGTTGGAGGGGATTCCAGTGACTGAGAATGTAAACGAATGATTGTTTTGCATATTGGGGTGGGAGAAGATGATGTATCCAAGGAAATGCCTGTAACTGGAACCAAAGGATGTCGATCTTGGGGTTTGTTGGAATGTATGTAAGGGAATTGATATTTAAGTATGTTTTTCTAACACATTTAAATTAAGAAATTAAATAATATATACTACTAAAAGTTGAATTATAATCTACAATTAGAAACCAAATTTATAAACATAAATTCATAAAATAGTCATTCAATTAACTTTTGGAAGCAAGCCAACAAGCACAATGACATGGCTTTGACCCATATTGATAGGAGAATTTGTGAATTACTATTCTGTCTGCACAATTCTTTTTAGAAAACTAATAATCCTAATGTAATATCTAGTTTATAAGATGAAAAAAAACTACTGCATATTATCCTTCTACTAATTATTCATTTGTTACTAATTCAAGTTAAACTTAATTGACAATTAACCGTGATAATTACTTACTTGTACTTTTAGGTCATTACTTCTCTTGGGTGTGAGCTATAAAAAGATAGCAGTACAAGTCTTTTTTACAAGTTATTTATTTGTTCTGTTGCATTTCATGCAATGCTACTCAAGAGCTATCTGCAACACTAATATTTAATTTGCAACTCTCAGACTAGAGGGAAACCAGCTAGTGAACACCAAAATACTAAAGGGTGTATATGCAAAGAGAGCCATGAAGGACCAATGATCCCTTGTTGTCCATCTATAATTATTTATTTTCAAATGTTTTTCCATCATGTATCTTACTTATTCGAAACTGTATGGTTATTAAATATTGGCTGACAAGGCAGGAAAATCTGCTGGTATTGTTTACTTGAGAGAAATCTTGGCAACCTCGCCTCCCTGACAAATCAACAAGTGAGTTTTACTCCCGTTAGTCATTGCAAGGCAAGGAAGTGAGGGCTAGGCTAACTAATTATAGCATTATGCAACCTATTGATAGCTGTGTGGTAAAGCAGTGCATAAGCTTTGACCTATTCAGAACTCAAAGTATAGATATGTCCATTGAATGTGAGAGAAACTGGCAGGTTCCCAGTCCATAACTAGTCAGTTTGCTTGGAAAGTTGATAAAATTAACACTAGAGCATGTTTATTTTATTATCAGTAAATTTTCAATTTTAGCCAAATAAACTTGTTTAAAAACAAGTGTCACTTCTGTATATACAAATAAATGTAATAGTACCAATACTACCACCACCATTATCACAAGCAAGACAATATAAAAATAATGCATACAAAATATGAAAGAAAGAAAAAACAAAAACGTTTGTTCACCCTGTACTATAATTCAAGATCTTAATATTATTCAGAACTGTATAGTAGTAATAGCTCAAGAATATTTTATTGCCTTATTTTGCTATCAGACTGACTATTGATATTTGTAACATATATATATTGAAAACAGTAGCATAATAAATCCTGTTTAATGATACTTTACTCTTTCTAAAACAAATTCTCAAATATATATAAATGTATTTTTAAAACAAATTGTCAAACAGATTTTTAGATGTGTCACTGCTATAGCCCTCATCTGAAGTCCAGTGAAATTTTCTTTTCAATTTATTTATATGAGAAATGTAGATTGCATTCCCTGTACTTAAAACATGTCGTGGTCAAAACATAGAAAATAAAGATTTACACTACATAACATTTCCTAATTAAACTTGTTATCTAATCAATATTTTAACACAATATATAAATATTTCATTTAATTAATATGGATTACCTGTACAATAAAATATTTTTAGCCAAAAAATATATTTTGATTAACATCAAATTATTACATCAAACATTTGAAACTTAATTTATTAAAAAAGTCCCAAGTCTGAAGATCAAAATCACCCTTACAACTCTAACTCATTTCACAAGTTAAACACTCTCTTAGAAAAATAATACTGTCTTTTTCAAATCTTAAACATGCATCTTTTCACTCAATTTTCATCAGACACCTTTATCCTGCTAATTCTCTGCATGAACTTGTAAACTTCAATGAGATCACTTTTATCCTCCAGAATGGAAAATATCTCAACTATCCCTGATATCATCTGAGAATCACCTCTCTGAACCCTTTAAATATGAGGTACATTTTGTCTCTTTATCAAATAAACAGTATCTCCTTATTGTAAAGTTAGATCCAACTAGTGATTTATTACAGAGTTACCTATTACGGATTATTATCAATAACATACACACACTAAAATCTAGTAGCTCTACTTTAATACCTAGAGTTATTTTCCACCAATATGACAAGTCTTGGTATTGAGTTGGTTTTCATTAATAATAAAAATTATGATATCCTAAATATATTATCCTGCATTTATTATAATTAGAAGCAATCTGTCATTCATATACCAAATGCATCAACTGATTTAAACTCTCTTGTAAAGTAGTGGCATCCTCCTTACAGACAGCAACAACTAAAATCTTAAAATTCATTAGCATGTTTAAGTTATCTTTGTCATTGTTGTAAATCAAAATGAGCAAAATCCTGACACTGAATCCAGAGGTTTCCAAGTTATAACATTAATCCAGTTTGACTGAACTCCACATATAAACACCACTCTGCTTTCTTCCATACAGATACATATCTATCCACTGAACCAACTTATTCTCCACACTCACAAAGTCACTCCTAGCACCTTTTACTATTTCACTTACTCTGTAGTCCTATCTTCCAATTTAGCACCCAGATAGCATAATCTATGTTCACCATATTTACACAGATTATCCTTCCCACATGCTTGTACAAGCAAAAGTTTGATACCTGTTGCTTAGTAGAAACTGCTCATTACTGTTTCCTACTTATAGCCTGAACAGTTTGGTTCCTAACTTTCTGAAAGCTATTATTAGCTACTTTATTCTTTGCTTGTAAAAGCTTAAGATGCTCTTCAAATCCTGCTACCATTTCCACAGATAACACTTCTTTTTCATGTATACTCAACATAGGACAGTCTCCAGTTTCTCCTCCAACCTGCAAACTGAAAAGGAATTCAATCAAATCACTTGTCATCTGATCACCTTCAAACCTCTACCTTTCTTGGTTAATGAAATAATTCTTGGCAAATGTCTTCCCAGTAATTCATCTTGCAACAGTAAAGATTTCACTCCTAGCATCAGAATATAAATGCTTTCATCTATCCTCTTAATTATCACATTTTCTGAAAACCAGTAAAGTACAAGTAAGATTTAGACCATTATCTCTGTGCACAACTCAAAAAATTGAAAGAAACTTACTGAATAGTATTTAAAAACTATATTCTATACAAGTTGTGAATGGAAAAGATAGTATATTTCCTATAATTTCTACCCTTTCAATCATTTCTGCATTGGAAGTCAACAATGTATCCATAATAGTATTATTCCTAGCAGGTTTCTCAACCAATTGGTAAAGAAAATCCCAATATTTAAATAGTTCAACAAACAAATGCATGTATATAACATTCTTACTGATTTATCTTTGATGTAAAACTTAAGAAATATCATAACCTAATATTACAAAAATGGCACAGAGTAGCTGAATTTATACAAATAAACATTGTATAAATATAACATCAGTACATGTGTGTTTATCTGTTTATACATTTCTGCACTTCATGATCAATCAGCACTGAGCTTCACACAGTGATACAGGATGATATGAAAAAGTTATGTACTAAGTTAACAATGAAGAACAGTCATTATAATAAAAAGATACAATAATAGAATGTATAAATTAAATCTTCTAATCAGTACTATTAATTAGTGAAAATTCTAAGTATAATATACATTGTAATTAGTTTGGTAAACTATTTTATTTAAAATGATGAAAACAATTGCATGAATATATTTATAGCACTTTTCTAATATTCTCTAAAGTTTATCTCTTACAAAAGAGGAGCATGTATTTTTGTCAATATGCACATACTTGGTTGTTATAGTAACAAATTTTATATTTATTATTATTTTGTTACAGAATTAAAAATTAATTATGAGTTCCACTGTACTTGTTTTCTTGTTCTACAATTCCAGTAATGCTTTATATCATTAAAACAATGTACTGTAAAATAGCATTTAGAAATTAATAATATTCTTTATAATAACCATATACAAGGTTTTGAACTTAACGAGTGTGAAAATACCTTAATTACCAGTAACTTGTGTTAAAGATTCTTTTTTATCCCTGAAAACAAGTCAGAACATTATTCAAAGTTATTACTTATCAACATTAGTTCGTAAATCAAATTTGTGAATAATTAACAAATCAGCCATGTATTTAAATTTTAATAAGGGTAGATGTCAATTTTGCACAATAATTATTGTTTTTTGAAAGACACAATCTTTTCAAATTAATTAATGTTATATCTTGTAATAATTAATATAAAACATACTAGGCCATGGTTGTATTTTAATTTTAATGCTGGAAACTTAAAGCTACAAGTATGTATCCAACTCATTAAAATTGTATACTATGAAACTTTTAATAAAAGTTCAGCTGTTTTAACGTGCAAGGATTAAATATTTAAAAGTATGCATTATGGGCGAAGTAGATAATTATGTAACACTTACAAAGACCTGAACAGTAGTAAATTTGAAAAACAATAACACGTAACTAGATGTTATTGTTAGATATAATACCATTTCACTAGCAGAAGCAACTTAGGACTTTTTTATTTTCTAAGAAATAACAACAAACAAACTCGCGAGGTTTACACTTTTGGCGTAATCCGATTTGAACTTGACAGCCCATTAATCAGAATGCCCTATTAAGGTTAAAATATTTATAGTCAAGTGCAATTTAATATTTGTGAAAAAAAATCTCTGTCCTTTCATTTGATTAGTATTTTTTCCCGTTTTATTAGGTTTTTAAAAACGTATAAAACCCTTACAGTATTATATTACTAGTAATATAATAGTTATTAGGTTATTTTGAGAGAATTGTGCGACAGTCCATTGCACCTACTATTTCGTTCGATATTTCAAGAAATATGAAAATAAATTCAACAAAACATGTACCTAATACAAATATATACTTACATACCATAGTTGGAAAAAGAAACGTGATATCTGAGACACTTAAAAGTTAACCTGCAACACAAAATATATCTCACATTAGTCTCTTACCTTAACTCATATCACACTTCTCAAAAATCTTCTAAATATCATTTGAAAACACCCTTAACCAGTACTGCACTACTAGGCATACGCAAAAAAAACCGCACGCACTAAATGAAAGTTTTGAGTCAGCTTGACTGGAGTAATAAAGAAAAACGTATTATAAATATACTACGTTTCGACAAGAATTATGTTAACTTCATGTACAAACATTTTATAGAGACATACACGAATACTTATACATATAAACGAAATTACTTGTGGTAATTAAAAGTTGGTCGTAAATTAGAAAATTGTAAACGAAATGGCGACTTCTGATGAAATTATTCTTAACTAAAAAAGGAATTTTGACATAATCCATAAGGGGTTTGTTTGTTTTTTCTCATAGCAAAGCCACATCGGGCTATCTGCTGAGTCCACCGAGGGGAATCGAAACCCTGAATTTAGCGTTATAAATCCGTAGACTTACCGCTGTACTAGCGGGGGACTAATCCATAAGGCAATAGAGAAGCAGTTGCAAGTCATACAGTTTCTTTATGTTGCTATACAACATAATTTTATAATTTTGTTCCCACTAATAGGCCAGGCATGACCAGGTAGGTTGAGGCGTGCGACTCGTAATCTGAGGATCGCGGGTTCGCATCCCCGTCGCACCAAATATGCTCGCCTTTTCAGCCGTGGGGGCGTTATAATGTTACGGTCAATCTCACTATTCGTTGGTAAGAGTAGCCATGACTAGCTGCCTTCCCTCTAGTCTTACACTGCTAAATTAGGGACGCCTAGTGCAGATAGCCCTCGAGTAGCTTTGCGCGAAATTCAAAAACAAACAAATACCCACAAATAATGTATAAGGTAATTAACCGTTTTGTACTGCTCACTAACAATCTAAAAACATTTTGCATAGACTTATTGCTGTCCCACTGAGGGACCTAAAAATGTCACTCTTCCCACAAACTCTCGCCAAAATTAGCACATATTTATGAGATTCCAACATCCTATTATCATAGATATCACAAGTACAATGAGAACACCGACCCCAAAATTTACCTGAATGTCACTAATAATATGCCATAAATTAGAAATTTTAAATTAACGTTTATTTAATTATAATAAAGGCGCATTGCGTCTCAGTTACTCATAATTAAGCTTATACATAGGTCTATATTGAAGATAATGTGAAGAAATAATGTGTTGTTAATTATATACAATAGATGAATTCCATTAAGTTTATCAAGATTTACGTGTTAATAAATGAAAACCTAGATAGCCTGATTTTAACTTCTCTGATGTTTCACCTGAACATCATGGATAAGGAGGGAGATCAACAGTATACTGGAAGAAGAAACTTTTCAGTTGTTGTTTATTATTGTGATAATATTAAATATATATTACAGTTCGTCCTGACAGTAATGTCTTGGTAAAAATAAGATAAGAGGTTTTGTTGTAATTAATTTATGATAACATAAAAGTATCGATATTACACTGCCTGTTTGAAAATGACAATTATGCGGTGTACCGTGTAGTAAGAAGTATTATTAATATTGTAAGGAAGCATATATTATAATTATACTTACTTTTAAATTAAAGTTGCTGATTAAAGAATGCTGGACAATGTAGATCTTCTTTTTCAGACTTGATTTAATAAAGTTGTATGTGTTATTTCTGGAGTTTGCACTCATTGAAATTACAACAAATATGTCAAATTGCATCAAATGTAGACAAATAAATTGGCATTAATTTTCTGTTGACATATTTAACTGGAAAGTATTATTTTACTCTTTATATGATACCTTTATTTGAATGTAATATTAAATACGCGAAATTAATATTTAAACATCAAAAAAGAAATACTACTTGCGAAATACGTAACAGCCTACGAGTTGGAGTTAACTGTTATTTGCTGTACTGTTTCGTCTTTCGTAGGACATGTAATACTCTCATACTATTGCTAGTTAATAGCACTAGCTATATGCTGTAAAGTTACATTTGACCACACAAATGCTACGTATCATTGGCACATTACCAAACCACTACCATGCCATTAGGTAGTAAATACGTAGTGTGTTTACTGGGTATAGTTCTCAATGCTCAGATGGATCTCGAGAGTGATTTTCTCGAAATCTATAATAACGTTTTGCATCACAAAATCGACCAGTAGCTTGTAAAGCAAGGATCACAACACCCTTTCAGTTACTACTTTTTTATTTTCAATCCCATGGTGTCTGAAGTAAATCAAGAAACTGTCACCTAATACCTAGTGGATATTTCAACTAGTAAAACTTCTCAATAGCTCAGAAAGAAAAGTTGGCTAAACCCTTTCGGTCCAGTTCACCTTACAATGAACAAATTATCCTAACTGTGAAGACAGTGGTAACCGTACAATGTAGTCCATACATCACATCTTACAATATAATCTGATAGCTTAGGAAACAAGGAAAGTTATTGTGCTAATTGTGACTGTTCTAGCATTGATAATGAAATGGTAACCCAACAATGTAGCGCAAACGTTAAATCTTACAATACCACGTAGTAACTCAGAAGGCCTGGCATCGCCACATGGGTTAAGGCATTCGACTTGTAAGCTAAGGGTCCTGGCTTCGAATCCCCATCGCACCAAACATGCTTGCCCTTTCAGCCGTGGGGGCGTTATAATGTTACAGTCAATCCCACTATTCGTTGGTAAGAGTAGCCAAAAAATTGGCGGTGAGTGGTGATGACTAGCTGCCTTCCCTCTGGTCTTACACTGCTAAATTAGGGGCAGCTAGCACAGATAGCCCTCGAGTAGCTTTGCACGAAATTCAAAAAACAAACAAACAAAAACAAACAGTAACTTAGAAATAAAGGAATGCCAATTTCTTTCAGCTTATAATAATGCTAATCAGTGACTAGCCTACTTAGTAAACAAGGGCTTATTGTACAAGTTAATCCATTTATTGTGTATTTTATCAAGACCCACTGGTTCTGAAATTAAGTGCCTCAAAGCCCTCTTAGTTATTAGTGAGATAACAAAATTCCTGTATTAACTAGTAATGAATTATATTAGTGGTCAGACTAACAGTTAGAGTTATGTTTTACCTCTAACTCCAGTAATTTCTCATTTTCTTCATAAGAGGCAAACATATAATACTTTCAGTTATTTCCCTCTTGTCATATTAATCAATATGACTTGATACAGTATCCTTGTCCTTCTCTGATATCAAACTCAAGCTCCTTATCAAGCTAGTGTGTGAAAGGTTTGTTTGTGACATTTAGATACAGCTTATTATCATATTTTTGTACTATTCTTTATACATCATTAGGTCAGTCTATCATAGCACAACATACAGACCAACTCAACTACATCCGAGTTGCTTTTGTGCAGCTGGTACATACCATAAACATATCCAATCTCCGCTCTGGTATATCCATTTCCTTACTGTCTTTTCACAGCACTTTTCCTGTCTTCAAGTCGCTCTCCTAATTGTTGTCAAACGTGTACACATTAATTGTAGATCTTAGCCTTTTCACAGATTTCTTTATAATATTGTGAAATGTTTCCTCACAGTGAGTATCATATCAACAGAAAATAGAATTTCCTACCCAAACATAAACATGTTAAATGAATTTTCTATAGATCTCTCTCATTATGACCTGTGATAAGTTCTCATCCCAGTCGGTTTGACTGGATAAACTTGAAAGGCATGTGATAAATCATCAGGTTTGGAGTTATCAAGTGAAGAGAACTTCTTCACCTCACCTTACACTTAACTCAACTCAGGGATTAACAAGATGCTGAAATTATTCATATGTATTTCTTCTGATGATTTAAATTGTACTGTTAATTAATCACTGTTCAGTACAATTTAAATCATCAGAAAAAATACATATGAATGTACTGTTCAGTGCTCTACCAGTACATCAGCTGTGGAATTTACCTTGGCCCAATTCGTTAAATAATAAATGGCAATAAGTATGTGCTGATAACCTCTCTGTATTTCTGGGTGTGAACCAGCAATATCTAGAACTATTGTCTGTAGAGATAATATATTATGGCTTTCCACACTTCTCCAGTCAAGAGCTCATGTGCAGTTGTATTATTTTAGTTTTTGAAACATTTTTTATAAAGCTCCAATTCTACACATCATCTCATCCATCACTGTATATTTATGTGTCATTAAGATTTGTTCCTTATCAAGTGCATAGTTTGCTGGTCTTTGTTTTATGTATCCAGGTGGATTGGACATTGAATGGCATGTTAAATCTAATTATCAATCAGTCTCACTGTGGCTTTGTATCATTTTCCAGTGCAATCTTTCTTTGAGTTGCCTGAAGTTGATATTCTTGATTGAAACTAGTAACTTTGTCATCCTTCCATTTCAGTTTTTATGGACATCTCAAAATCAGTTGATTCAATGAGATCTATTGTAGTTTTCTGCAGGATCTTCTCAAGAAATTATGTCAACCATTGTGTTTTTTCACAATGTCACATTGTGCTGAGCCATATAGAAGTAAGCAGCATGTTAATAGTACTATTTATCAAACTTCCTATGGAATTGAAAGCACTTCCAGTTATACCCTATTATAGCTAATTGGCTATCTAGTTTGCACAGGATCCAGAGGGAAAAGCTTGTGTTTGCAACGATTTGCAGTAGCTACAGTTTTATTACATGTCATTTTCTTTTGCACCCAAATTAAAGTTAACCACTAATTACACTTATACCTCATTATGTTTTAACTTATTTTTCTAACATGTAATAGTGTCATTACCTCATTTCAGTTATAACTTTTTAAAACCCTTTTTAATTTTATTGGATTGTTTTACACTTATTTTCTGAACAAAGTTGTATATGTAATATTTCTATTTTTTACACTTCTTGCCCCACATTTTAATTTTGTTTGTTTCATATATGGTGTTCTTATATTTGTTTTGACTGTAAAAAGTATAACATTGAACTGTAAATATTTGTGTGCTACTTTTACAAACATATGAAAACCAGATAAAATTTTAAAAGATGTTAGAAGCTTAATATTCTGAAGATAAATCCATTTCCAAACTACTTCTATAAATATTTCTATATAGAAAATAACTTTTTTTTAAATTCACTATTATCAGATTGAATTGTTTTTTGTGTATGTTATGATGATTTATAATGAGCTATTGTTTTCTGTGTTTATTTATAAAGGTACTTTGCTCTTATTAAATCTTTGTTTGCAGTCTGTTAGGAGGATTCTGAACATAATACATACCAGAAATGGCCATTGGGGGGTTTAGTTTGAGTGCTTGATGCAAGTGCCACAGGTGCAAAGCCATGTTAGGATTGTCTGGGGGCATGCCCCCCAGGAAATTTTTAAATAAAAGCATAAAAAAAGCCTGAATTATGCATTCTGAGACCACCTTTTTCACAAATTTCAGAATGGCACTGAGGTGTTTGTCTTATTTTTTTAATCATAAATAAATATAGAGTCATATATATATAATATACAACTTAAAGTTATCAGGCCCAGCAAAGTAGGCCTGCAGTCCTGTCATCAACGTATAAAATACAGAGCCACTCAGGAGAGTGCAAAATGTATATTATAGACAACAGTACCATCAAGACAGCAAAGAAAAAGCTAACAATTTTCTACAGGTCGTAAGCACAAGTTCATCTGTACACTTGCAGCTTGATGCAACTTACAAGCAAGAAATTGAACAGAACCGGCAATATTTAATGCCTATTATTGATACTGTATTGCTGTGTGGGAGACAGGGTTTAGCTTTGAGGAGAGAATATGATTCTGGTCCAATTTTATTGGTGATACTGATGAGAAGCCCATCAATAATGATGGGAATTTTCGGGCAATTTTGCGCTACAGGACAATGGGTGATGTCAAGCTTTCAACAAGCCTTAAGAGTACAAAGAGGAATACTACGTATCTGAGTCCTCAAATTCAAAATGAAATCATCAATGCTTTTAATACTCATGTTCTTGATGCTTTGGTCAACAGGGTTAATGCTGCAAAGTGTTCCTCAATATTAGCTAATGAAGCAACAGATATTTCAGGCATTGAAGAATTTTTGCTGTGTTTTAGATATTTGCATGCCAATGACAGCTCTGTTGCAATGAGAGAAGCGTTTTTGCAATTTATACCTGTTTATGATGTGAGAGGCAGAAACTTGGCTGATGTTGTCATAACCGATCTGACGAAATATGGTATTGATGTGGCTTACCTGCAAGGACAAGGATATGACTGTGCTGCCTCTATGAATGGGAAATTCAATGGTGTCCAGAGACACATAACTGATAAATTCCCACTTGCATCCTACGAGTATGTACACTGCAGTGCACATTCCCTAAACTTAGCAATTACTGATGCTTGTAAAGAAGTTCCAACCTGTGCGAAATTGTATGGGAGTAATTTCTAGCATTGAAAACTTTCTCAATACACCCAAACGAAAGCATGTTTTAGTTCTTTCAGTGGAGAATAAAGCACCTAGATAAAAAAAAAAAGTTTGAAAGGTCTCTGCCCCACCTGGTGGGTTGAGAGGCATGACTTAGTCATTATCTTTCTAGAATTAATCCATGCAGTTGCAGATGCCCTTGAGACCATATCAGATTGGCAAAACAGCGATTCTGCCATGCAAGCCAATCAATTATTGTGTTTTATAACACAGCCAGAATTCATCATCACTCTACTTACCATTGTTAAATTGTTTACCTTTGGTTAACCTCTGTGCAACTTACTGCAGTAACAAAATATTGAGTTGGGTGCTGCGATGCATCACGCAGAAAAAGTGGAATATTTAATCCGTTCACTCAGAAATAATACTGTGAATGAATTCAACAACATTTTCTGTGAGGCTCAAACTCTGTGTAGTGAGCTTCAAATTGACATCATAATGCCAAGGCAGGTTAAAAGACAGATGTACCATGCTAACCCACAAACCACTAGCCCTGAGGAGTACTTTCGTATTGTTGTATTTGTACCATTTGTTGATCACTTTCTTTCACAAATGTGTGACCGTCTGTCCAGTCGCAAAATTCTCCTTACAAACTTCATATGTCTACTACCATCAGGATCTACCACAGAATGGTCAGAACCTACAGCACAACAATGTGACCAAATTAAAGAGTTGGTCAATATATACAAGGCTGACATTGACAGCACTTCTCAAGTTGCAGTAGGTGAACTTAGGGTTTGGTACAAATCACTTGCGAACAACAGAACAAAAAATGTTATAGACGCATATTAAATATGCAATGCAGAAATGTTCCCAGTCATTCCTGGACTGTTAAAAGTATTTGCCACGCTGCCTGTGTCAACGTGCTCAGTAGAGTGTTCGTTTTTAACTCTCAGAAGACTCAAAACATATTTGAGAAATACCACCACTCAAATTCGATTGAATGGCCTGTCCTCATTGTACATTCACTGTACAATGTGGAGTTGTGAAATTTTGTAAATAAATAAGTTGTTAGAGAAAGCCTTAAACATACTGAGAAGAAATATATTTTTGTAGTATTTGGCAAAGATTTTTCTATACAAAATATTTAAAGAAATATCTGTATGTTTATATGTGTATGTATATATATTAAAAAAAACTAAAAAAACAACACATCAAAAGGAAGGATAATGCAAATCTTGTGCAGTATATCCAAACCTCAGATAAAATATAATTAAATGTAAATTCATGAAAGAGAGAAGAAAAACTGCAGTAACAATACAAACATCCAACACCAGGGCCTAAATCTTAAAGTGGGTCATTATGTAATTTGCCCTAGTTTTTAGAGGTACTGGTGGAAGTAAGACCCACATTACATTGAGGAATACAACATTATTCAGTTTAACCACAAAATCAGCTTCACAATTCAGAAAAATAGAATTAAACAGATTTAGATGCTCTAGCCAACAACATTCTCCATCTTTACCACCTTCCATTGTATCTTGGTGTTGGGTGTTAGTAATGTGGCTGCTTTTGCTCATTTCTCTCTCTTTCTCATGAATTTACATTTAATTATATATAAATATTTGGATAAACTGAGTGAAGTTTTTGATCTGTGATAAAGAATTCATTAATTTCTTCTAATGTAAAATGATATAATTTATCATAATGAAAATCAGACTTCAGATTGTTTATTGTATTAAAGAATTCTCCAGTAATAACAATCTGAAATATTTGATTCATATTAGGGAGATATCCCTTATAATTATAGCATTTGTTACAGAAAGTTCACATTGTTCATTTCTAAGGAGACACCAGATTAGTGATACGGGAGAGAATAATGTGGATAAAACATCAGAGGAAATAACCATAAGAATTTTATACAGGTATGATACCTTTATAGATTTCAGGTTTTGATTGCAAAATGCTTAAGGTAATTGCAAATGTTACAAGTCACATTTTTTATGTGTGTGGCCAAGAACTTTGGAGGAGAATGTTTGTATTAACCATAACGTCACAAGCTGCAACTTCAATCCTGGCATTATCGGATGTATTTTCCAATTATTTGCATTTGAAATTTTTCGGTCATAAAAAAGATTTGCAGTTAATTCTACTATATTAGCAGGATTAAGTTACTACATGATAGAAGTGAGGTAGGTTTATAGAACAAATTGTGCACCTTGAGATAAAATCTTGAAAGTTGACAAGATATTAGATAAATTTGGTTGTGGTTACAGATGAGTTAAAAAACATGGACTCTCCTTTCTCTAAATACAGTTGTGTTTATGGCATTTTTGTCAGTGTGCAATTGACATGGTATGCATTCATCTTTAATTTTGAAACTGACCATAGGCAGGGTAACTGGTTAGAAGCAATATTCAGCCCATACCAGCGGTTTTTAAATATATAATTTTCTCTACAAGTGGGCTTTCTCATCATCATGGAGGATCACTAATCAACATTGTATGCAAAGGACAAACAAATGCAGTTCAAGTCTAGCATCACAAACCTAATGAACTGGTACAAAATAACTAGTATATGTAGTGTATTCTGAAAAAACTTGAAATTAATTAGATTATTTATAAGAAGTAGGTAATAATAATATTTTTAACTATGATTATTGAGAGATCAAGCCATATTTTTAATCTTTTTTGTACAAACTTGTTTAATACATGTATGTACACAATATATTTATGACACGGTGAAGTTGAGTATTTTGTTGTCTTACTAGACATTAACTTTTTAATAGTTAACAATTAGTCCTACTATTAATTATCCTCTTGATGCTATAGCAACAGAGCAATCATATTTAAGCCTAATTCTGTATAAAATTTGTACAGTCCAAGTAAATTGATCTAAAGTAACTATTTTACTTTAAAAATAACTCAAGTAGGAAATTTGTAAGAAGGTAGGAAGAATACAGATGTGCTGTCAGGATTTTGTTGAGGGGGAGGGGGCGAGCTATTTGAATACCAAAATTTTCAGCATATTTTTATATTTATATAAAGCTATAGAAATTTGTATGCTTTAATAGTTTATTAGAAAAAACTCTAATGCTCAGTATGTTGCTAAAAGTGATATGTCGAGGAAGAAATTGAATAAAGTATTTTTTGCTTTATGTACTTTTGTAAATAGTTTCAACATCTATATTTTTAGCTAACTCGGGTATTAGGCTACACAATTCTAAATTTCTATTTCAGAAATGTGGAGTTGCAGTGGACTCTTTCAATAATCTTTTATTGATTCAGCTGATGTGTTTTCTTCATGTTACTGTTGCCTACATTGCCTTGGTAAACTTTCTACAATATCATTTTCTGCTGCAAAATTGAAAAGCCTTTTATGTAGTCTTTCAAAGGTATTATAAATATTTGATCTTTTGAAATACAAAACTTTAACTTTAATATATTAGTCTTTCCTTACTGCTTCTCAGAAAGTTTATTTTTTAAATAATTACCAAAATATAAACTTCTTGGCATGTATTGAGCATTGTGCAAACTGAATGTTGTGCACAAATAGGACAGTTTGAGGACATAAAAATTATTGTCCTAGATGCTGACTATCAAGGTTCCCTTCTTCATTCTATGGTGTTGGGTCATAAGCCTGTCCTTGGTAATCACTAATATTGATGAAATGCTTTATTTTCTCAGCAATAACTACACCTGTTATTCGTTTTAAAGGTGTAGTGTCAGTTTGCATTTCATGAATTATAGGTTTTTTCCTCTGATTTCTTCAATTCAGCCGAAAGCAAAATCAGACCAAAAGAACTTCATTTTTATTGAGGTAACTACATCTGTCATTTCGGAAAGCTGTAAAATCCTTTAAATCATTTAAAACAAATTTTCTTTTCAAGTCTAGTATCACTTGCAGTATTTCATCCTGGATATCAGTGTGTATATATTTAGAATTCTTTAGGTATGAAGTAAGATAGTTTTTTTTTAAGATTCATCTTTTTCAGCCAATAATTGTAAGATAGCAATAAAAATTCCCTTATTTAAAGTTGGAAGTGTAGCAAAATCAGTAATACTGTTGTGTTGGATACCGTGCAAAGCATGTAAATCTTGAAAGAATCCTGCAGTTCCTTTTATTATTTGATTTATTTCATCTATATTTACATCAATTCTCATTGAAGGATTTTCACCCTGTTTTTGGAAGTTTATGGACTTTTGAACAATATTATGATGACAATGTTTTGCTTCATGCTTGTGCAGGAGCTCACCAAACTTATTGTAATTCACAAATGAAACAGTCATCCTCCTGGGAAAATATCACTATAGTTTTCATTTAAATTCTCTGAAATGAGATAGTTTTACTTTTCTACAACTTTCTTTCCAGTTCTGTAGTTTACATTCTTCCTTTGGCTTCCAAACATGTGAGAGAAATCTTATTCTTTCAAGTTCAGTGAGGTCACTGTTTACTGCATGGGCAATATCTAATGAACTGTGGGATGCAGGTGATGATTAAGACAGAGCTTCATCTTCAGTTATCACTGTTTGATTCTCAGTGTAAATTATCACATTTAGCAATAGAATAAATCTGCCTGACTGATGTTGAAGTAGGCATTTCCTCTATTTATCTCTTTTAGAAGTACTTACCAATTTCCTTCTTGCCACGAGGCTTTTTAGAAGTCATTCTTGAAAGAGAAACAATTATGAAATGTATGCATTTTGAGAGAAATTAAAATTATTTTTATGAAATTAAGGATTAATTAAATAAAAGTTTATATATTTTATGTTATTTTATTAAATTCATAATTATGTTAGCAATGAAATATAAATATGATGTTTGAATCACTTAATGAGCTAAATGCATAGAATATATAATTATAGCATTTAATCTGATTCTGTTTTAAAGAATAAAAGTATTTTCATGATTATATTGAATTTTTATATAGACAATATCATTACAAATGTTTTATGCACAAACTTCTATTGAACTTGGATAAAAGCTTGTCAACAATTATGGGAAACCAAAGCTCACTGCTCGTAAACTTTAAATGTTAATGAAATAAAGTACTTGCTAAAGCTACAGCAATGTGTGTGCAGTGAAGCATGTAATCATCACATGCATATGATATTAAAAGTAGTTAAAAGAATGTAATTTACCATTAACCTTGTTGCTTTTATTTCATTACTTTACATGACAAATGGAATAAGCCTTTAGTTGGTAGTGATTATCTTTTAATTAAACAAATGATAAAGATAAATATTTCTGCAGAAAAATGGCATGTTATTTTAAGTAGTAAATCAAGAAACACAGTAATGTTAAAAGAAGCATAATTTTTTAAATTTTTGCTTAAAGGGTGGAGCTCCTGAGAATATTAGTTGGACTTTAATCCACATTGGCCTTTCTCTCTTCCAATAAGTAAAGAAATGGTGTAAGTGAAACAATCAATATGGAAGTGACCAAATTATACCATTTAATAAAGCAGTAATATTACTGGAATTCTTGATTCTTCAGTTGTTCTGAAGTAAATACTTTGAGTTGTTACTGTTCTCATCACCCCTCATTCTGTAGTTTTACATGTAGGAGACTGTGAAAGTCAAGTTTGTGCAGCAAGTGGGGTTTTTCCTAATTACCTCTACATCTATTATTCCTGAGAATGAATAAAGTAATAGACATCTCTCTGAACAGGGTTGGTGGAATCCCTTTGTCCCAGTGAGGGCTATTTCACACAGTAAGATCTTGTCCTTAGCTCCTTATTTAACTTCTTCCTGATCTCAGAAAGTAATATTCTGTAATCATGACTTATAAACGAGTCCGAAATTAAGACTAAATGGAACAAAAGTACTTTTGGATTGAACTCTAGAAAAATAAATTCTTTAGTCACAATATCAAAACTATTCTTAAACGTGTTTTGTGGTACTAATAAATAAAATTCGAAACAACAGGCATTACTCCAATACTATGGCAAGTGTACAAAATTAAAGTTATCAAAAAAAGCAAGGTGGAGAAATGAAACAGTAAACCTTTATTACCACACAGTTTTTTGTGTTTATATCCACAATTACTTTTATACCTCCAAATTGGCTGAGTATAGTTTTATAAATTTTACCATTTAATAGATGGGGGGACTCTTCATAAAACAAAGATAAATGAACTATGTCAAACAGATCTTACGCTTAAAAGAACATACAGGTGCTAGAGTCAGAGAATAAACTCTCAAATTAAAATCAGTTCTGAAAATGAATCTTCTGCAAACTAAAATATTGAAATTTCTCTCATTTTGGGTCTGTTTTATGTGGGAGAGCTTAGTCTTTTATACAAAACAACCTAAACAAACAGTCAGGCTGCTCCTTTCTCATATCTCACTCACTTAACCCAAGATGACTCTTGCTTGAGTACAGGGACAGTTTCTCATTAGAATATATGTCTGTTTTAATACACCATGAGGCCCTGCATGGCCAGGTGGGTTGAGGCGTTTGACTCGTAATCCGAGGGTTGAAAGCTTGAATCTCCATTGCATAAAACATGCTTGCCCTTTCAGCCATGGAGGCATTATAATGTGATGGTCAATTTCACTATTTGTTGGTAAAGGAGTAGCCCAAGAGTTGGCAGTGAGTGATGATGACTAGCTGCCTTCCCTCGTCTTAAACTGCAAAATTCGGGACGTCTAGTGCAGACAGCCCTCGTGTAGCCTTGCACGAAATTCAAAAACAAACAAACAATAATACATCATTAGTGAAATTGCAGTTATTATTGTTGCAAGAAAACATGCTTTATAATATCTGACTATTCTCAACTAAATTAAGGACAAGTAATTTTGCTTACTTTATCAACTTTTTATGCTGAAACAAAATTCAACATGTTTATTTATTAACTGAGGGAATAGGAAATGTAGGGTACCATTTTCATTAATGAGCAGTGATATTAAAAAGATAACATGAATGGGATAATAGAAAGGCTATGTTGTCAGAGTATCCTGGCCACCAAGTAAAGAACCAAATAAATCACACACATGAAAAAGAATGGATGACACTCCTATGTGAAAAAGGGGTGATAATTAATTAGCAAGGACCAGAACATAAGGGAAAGAACAGAAGAGAAAAAAATCCACAGAAAAAAAATGGTTAAGAGCAGTTGACAAGGCTGCCCAATAACCTGTGATGGTAGAAACTATTAACATTTGTTCAAACAACCAGGTAAAAAGGGCCAAAAGGTGGGTAACAATAGGATGACCTGGTTGTAAAGCAGTAGACTAAATGGGTGACATGAAGGGGATAATACAAGGGCTGCATTGTCAAAATACCCTAACCACTAAGTACATGACCAGACAAATCCCACACTAAAGAAGAGATAACTCTCCCAGGTGAAAGAAAGATATACCAGGTTGGAACCAGAATGATGAAGGTAGAGGAAGAGGTGTCCTGAATGTCAGTTGTAAAAGAGTAAACTAATATTAAGCCAACCAAAAATAGGTGTTACCAACAGCACCCAATGAGGAGTATCATGAATCACTACCAATACACAGAGAAGAAAAAGAGGATATACACATTCAGAAAGTGATGAGACAATTCCTGGCTGAAGACATCCACAATCATAACTGCTGGATGAAGTACTGGAGAATAGAAGAGGAGGAGGAATTTGATATTGCTTAAAGTGTTGAAGACATCAATCATTGGCATGCTCAACTTGGAACAAATGCAGTTAATATATAAAAATGTAGTAAACACACTATAGGAAAAATCTCTTTCTGGTTGCAAAATTTAAAGAACCTGAGACATGACAAGCTGTTAGATGAACTCATTCTGTCCAAAACAGAAAGTCTAATGTGTGGAAGTAAAGATCCCTGGAGAGGGTCCTACTTTGCTGATTTATATAGGAAACAACTGTATAATAATGGGTTACAACAAAATGATCCACAAATCAATGTAGAAAACAAGAACACTCAATGGTTGGCAAAAGTGAAATAAAAACCTAGATGGTTGATGATAGTGGGATGCCAGTTGTAGTTTGGCATGATCTGACAACCAAGACAGGTCCTTGAGAAAAGAAGTGTCAATTTGTTTCACAATATAGGACAAAGGATCATAACAGATGTTTCCACTGGTCACTGAATAAGTGTTGTGAACACAGCCTAGAAGGACAAGATGTTATAGAGATGGAAGAATCTGTAAATAAGATAAAGCATCTCATGCAGGCAGCAAGAATCATAATGATGGTTTACTTTATGTTCAAGATGTGAATGGGGGAAGGCTGATTCTCTCTTGAGTTGAGACTTTGAGAGGGACTGTGTATTTTGTTGGAGTCAGGAACATATTCTAAAACTACTCTACAAACACAGCCTAGCCACTTCTTGAAAGAGAAGTGATATAGCCAAGAATAAGGGCTCTCCAAGAAAACGTGAGGAGGAACCAGTCATCTGTGTAATGATGAAAAAGTCCAAGACTGTGGGCATGGTGAGCAAAAGGTCTCATGATGCAGTTAAAGACAAGAAGTGAAATTAATGCTGGAAAGGAGGCTTGAAAACTGGAACACTTGACCCTGGTGAAGAAAACTGTGCAAACTGGGCAATTAGAAAATGAATAAAGGCTTTAGAGACATCAACCTTGATCATTCATCGTCCATACAAAAAGAACAACCAGAATGGAAAAACCTCTATTTTGAACCAAGGAACTTCTCAATAGTGGTTGAGAGAGAAAAAGTAAAAAACAAAATGCTTGTTCCTGGTTTATCTATGGGAAACAATACGATTCTGGAGATGGTCAAACAGTCCTCTTTATAACTCTCATACAAATTATCTCAAACCATAGCATAGACATTCGAGGAATATACATACTACGTAGAGTAAGGTATTGTTTCAGTTTGTTTCATAATTCACTTAAGTTTTTATATTTAGTGCTTTCTTGAAGGGGGAAAGGCAAAATCTCAGTGTTGAGGTAGCTAAAACTACATTAGAATGAAATCAATTTTTTTTCTTCACGAATTATGGGTTTTCAATGGTAATTGAATTATTTCTGTTTGTATAATTTTAATAGTTAATATGCCTGTTACAGACGTTTTGTATAAAGCAAATTACTGTAATTATATAAATATATTTTATTTCTGTGAAAATATGTTAAAAGAATAGCAGTATGAATAACACTCTGCAACACAAATTTTGTTCCTGGATAGTATGTGTTATTTCTTAACTGCTTATGTTGTTCAAAGTACAGAAAATGACCATTATTCCCTTCAAACTTTGCTTTTGTGATCTGGATAATGAAATTTAGAAATTAACCTATTTTCTATGTACAAACGGGCAAATTTGCACCTTTTCATTTACATAAGGTCTGAATAAAACAACATATGAATGAAGTTTTACATGTATTTATACTAAAGTTATACAAAAAATGTTTAGAAGCGAGTAGTTTTTCAAGATTTGCAATTGTAATGTAAATCACTTTCACGTATCAGCCCCCCAAAATAGTATCTCATCATGTTTTTGTGAAAGGCTCCCAGGTCAAAAAAGCAAAGTTTGAAGAGAAAAATAGCTCTTTTCCATTTACTATAGGCATAAGCAATTGGGAAATAACACTTTCTGCCCAGGAACAAGAAAAAGATAAAATTTTGTTACATAGTGTTAATGAAATAAGAAAATAAATAGGTCTTTATCAGTTGCCGTAGTTGTGGTTATTATTTTGTTATCTTGCAGTAAGAGCATAATATTTGGCAACATTTTTACACTTTAATATTTCCATTATTGACAATAAGTTATGGTTTAATTATATGTAATAGTTTTGTGATGCAGCTATGTATAATTTTAATAACTGAAAAAGTACTGAATTTTATTCTTTCATGACCACTTTGCAATAAAGTGTATTCAGGTAAATCTGTGCAGGTATTCCGCTTGTGGTACATATGATATTAGTTTAACCAAACATTTAAAGGTTGTAAGCATGTATTAATGCTTTTACTTGCATCAAAAAATACATATGACAATAGCTAAAAATTTATGCCAATTTTATTCCCGATGAAAAGTGGACCCATCTCGAAGGGTTGCACAGAAACTTTACAAATTGATATAGGTTGTGAGTTCACTCTGGCAACAGCGAATGAAAAATAAACTGTAAGCTCGCCCATAGGTGTTAATAGTTGCAAAATTACTCTTATTAAAATTTTATTTGATCACGTTGCTTCTTTCCTTCATTGTCAATGTTCTAATTTATTCTTTGCAGTACAATTATTTTGAAACCAAGACTAGGGTGGTTTGTCCTATTATGAACATACCACTTAATGTAAATACATCTGTGGCTATTTCAGATTTTGGTGGTGGTGTAACTGCTATATAGAACACAAGGATTTAATGGTCATATAATGTGAAGCTATTTGAAGATACACTAATTTCACATTTATATCTCTGTATAAAATCACTCATATGCCTACCTGCACATCACCAGTGTAGAGAAGCTTCTCTAGCTGGAACTTTATTTGAATTCACTGTTCACATCAAGTTATCTTCTCTCATGGGCTTTGGAGGCAACTTTATATTTTATCACTCACAAATCTGATTAAGCAACTGTATCTTTAGAGCCAATGTTGGTCAATAGACTACAAGACTTTCCATCGATAAATCTGTTGACTAGTGGATGGATTTCTTTATCTTACTCAAACAAGTTGGTTATTTAAAGTATTTACTGGTAATCTTTGCCTTATTCATAAACAAGTTCAGCCAATTTTGGGTTTTTCCACTGTCTAGTTATTTCTGTTTCTTGGATCTGATTGAACTAGGAGACTTATAATTAACATGCACTGTAAGGATAAGCTGTTAATTACATTTTTAGCATCCTTTTAAAAGTGCTTTTAGTCTATACAAGTGTTTTTTGCTTATAGTTTGTGGCAATACATATTTTAATTTCACCCATTGTTGTGCAACTTATTTTTTCTAAAGGGTTGTTTAGTTATAAGTTCATAGCTATAGTGAGTACTTTCATAAAGTTTAAAATCATTGGTTATTTCCAGTTTTAATATTAAAAAAATATTTTGGTAAGTGAAACATAACACAATTTCATTCAAAAGAGTGAAAACAGTAACATTTATACAGTTAACCTGACCTCGTTTTTCTGCATAATAATATATATTATTCACTGGAGGCAAATTGCAAAATCTATCAAATCAATGTGTATTCTGAATCTTAAATGATTCAGTATGGTGAGATGGTAAAGGAACTTTCAGTCTGAGGGTCATGGGTTCAAATAATTGTCCCACCAAACATGCTTGCCCTTTCAACCCTGGGTGTGATATTATGTGAAGGTCAATGGTAATCTTTGCCTTATTAATAAACAAGTACAGCTAATTTAAAGCTAAGTTCAAGAAATATGTTATAAAACAAAAGTTCCCTCTCTGCTTCACATCGCAATCAAAACACGGGATAGTGGTAACAGAAGAAAAAACAATTTTAGAACATGCCAAGAAATAATTTTTTAAGGTACAATAAAACTAAGTTTCAGAGTACTGTGGAATGATGCCAAAAACAAAACACACAAGGAATTTAAAACTTTATAATGTAAAGAGCATGATTTCAGAATGTACACTCAAGGATCATTTTTACAGGTACACAAAAAGGTTTATTAACACATTTGACTAACAGTTCCATTTATTCTCATTTGTTAAGATTTACATCCAAAAATTAATATATTTTTTTCACTTAAATGGTCAAATAAATCAGATGTTTTTCTTTAAAACTTCATTATCTACAAAATTTCTTGGTCAGGAAAACACGTGTACATGTATATATATAAAAATATAAGTACTGTCAAAATTGCTTAGTATTTTATTTACACAAGTCATATTAAAGATTTCCTACTATTCAATATGGAAGATTTAGTCATAAATCATTATATAAAAACAATTTAATTATAAACTATGTACACACAAAATATGATTAAGGTATAATCCACGGTATTCTTTTGTATATCAGGCTACTTCAATCCCTAATGTAACCAAATTTTACTGTAAGATGATCATAATACTGTCTTTAGTAAATTACACCACACAACTACTATTTATGTTCCAACAAACAGCTAGGCAAGGTGTGCAGTGACGCTTTTTGTTGTTTACCCGTTACACAAAATTATGACAATCATCAGTTGTAATTATTACTGTCGAAAGTAAATGATTTTTGTTTCGTGTTAATAGAAATTTACAAAACAAGTTACCTGGGCCATACCTACTATGAGTATCGAAATCAAGATTTCTTAGCATTAGCAGAGATGCCAACCATTATGATTTGAGCGTAATCATTACGATTTTGGTGTATACATTACGACTATACATTCATACAAACAAATATTACTTGCAGCAACTCCCAAATTATTATATATTATATAGGCCTATAAGTAAATTGTTTGTTCTTTTGACAATGGTGAAATGGAAAAAAGCTTCAACGGGAGAGAATATTTTCAAGCTTTTGGACCACGAACTGACAAAGAGGAAAATTCCAAGGGAAAACTGTCACAGTTTTCCTTCAGACAATGCCTCAGTTTTATCTGGTACAGGTAAAGGTATGATGGGACATCTCAAGACGACAGCCTAGCATTTACTTCATGGGCTGTGCCTGTCACCTCATGAATATTGCTGCCCAGAAAGCTTCCAGAGAATTGACCTGCCCAGTTTCTGATACACTGATAGATATCTACTATTTTCTGGACAAAAGTGCTTGCAGAAAACAACAATTCAAAGAGTTTCAAGGATTGTATGACAAAGAAATAAAAATTCTACAACTTATTAACACAAGATGGCTATCACTTGAGGTGTGCCTCAACAGAATATTGGACATGTGGAAGCTACTGAAGAAGTATTTTCACTGTGAAAAGGAAAAACTAGATTCAAAAGGACCTAAATGTGCAGCTCAGTCAGGCAACAAGACTTTAACAGTCAAGACACCCTCCCAGCCATGCAGGGACACAAGACAAGTTTCCAAAAGCAGACAAAGAAACATTTGATATAACTCAATATTGTTTAGGCAGTGTGACCTCAACTAAAGTAGAGACAATCAATGAAAAAAGAGAAGAAAATGAAAGCTAGCAAGGAAGTAATCAAGAAAAGTTGTGCACGGAGCAAGTTAGATAAGTTAACCGTTTTCTTGGACAACAAAATGAACTTGTTATTTTGTCTTTTTCTTCAATCTGCAATTCCTCTATTTGAGCAAGCCAATTTGATATTGCAAAGAGAAAAACCTTGCATACACATTATGCATAGAACTCTGATTACACAAGTTAAAAATATACTTGTCAGATACATCAAGCCAGAATATCTTGAAGGCAACATCACTGAAATTGACTACAACAATGAATCCTTACAGAAATCTGATGAGGCAGTTTCTATTGGAAATGCTGCCAAGGAATACATTGTTAAATATGAAAAGGACCTGGACCTGATCAGCTTCTACACCAGTGTCAAGAAATACTATATTGTAGCTACAAATTACATGATGAAACATTTCCTTCTAAATGATGAACTTCTGATTCACGCAGAGGTTGCTGATCCAAAACTGAAAGTCGGCAAAGATTTCTCTTCTCTACGCTTCTTCACAGACAGGTATCCTGTCCTTGTCAATACACATGAGCACGACACTATTCACAAGTTGGAAGGGCAATATTTGAACTATCAAATTGATACTTTCTCAGAAACTGTCCTTCAGTTGAATGTTGACAAGTTTTGGGTTCAGCTATCTACAGTTAAGGATGGAAATGGCAACCAGAAGTATGACATTCTGTGTAGGATTATGCTTGGAATTCTTACAATCTTCCATTCTAATGCTGACAGTGAAAGGATATTTAGTTTAGTGACTAAAAACAAAAGCAAGTTCAGACCAAACTTGAGCACCTCAGTTTTGAGCAGTATTATAACACAAAAGATGTGTATGCAGTCAAATGGACAATATTTTTTTTATAACTCCCAACCATCCAGAGCATTCTCATGAAAACAAAAACTGCAACAGCTGCAAAACTATTACAATAAGTGTCATAAACATGATATAAACTAGTTCTTTCACAAAGGCTTTTTCTGCTTACTGTTTGTGCAGGTTCAATATTGTTTTACCAGTATGTTTGTTACTCTGAACTAAATAAGATATAATTTCAAAGAATTTCTTAAAATTTATTTATTAAATACACAAAACACAGTCATAAAAAAGCAATCTATAGCAGTAATAAATAATACTAGTTATAATAATAATAATAAACAGCTTAGAGACATTGGTCAGACCTAGTAACCGTAAATGATAAAGGGCTCTGTCTACAATCATTACGCTCAGTCATTTGAAATAGTTGGCATCTCTGCATTAGTAGCCTTTGGAATTTCTTGCTGAGACAACAAGGAGCAAATAAACAAATGAGGATAGAAATGTTGTCACAAACAGCTGACAAACATAAAGTATCAGCCTTTTGTAACATGTGGACCTTTTTTTTTTTTTTTTAAATTACTGGCTTCATTGGACTGAAATTGAGTTTGTACAACGAAAATCTTTTCTTACAAACACAAGAACCATATAACATATGTTTATGTGTGAAAACCCTGTTAGATGAGAGATAAATTGTTTCTCCACCAAAACTAATTAAATCTTGCAGGTTTCAGTTGACATTACACAACATTGCTAGTTTTTTTCTATCCCATTAGTGTAAACCTTTCAAGTTCTAATTTGTTTGCTACACACATTTTTATGCATGGTTCATTTCTACTAACGATAACCCAACATTGTTTCAATAAGTTTTAAAAGTGTAAAATTTTCTATAACAGCAATTTTGTTGTCATGATCATGCATCTACTTATAGCTTTCAAATACTTCTTAGGAAGTTGATTTTTGCCAAATATTAGGGAAGTCCATTTTAAGGAGATAACTAATACTTAACAGTAAATTCTGTAATCATAATTGCTCCACAGTGCATGTTTTATGTTGTATCTTATGGCAATATTTCTTTTAAATGTTGCCACATTTAAATTTAACCAACATAACACGTGTTATATTGATGAAATATAACATAACATTTCTTCCCATCAAGGTTTCTAACATAATTCCCAAGAACTACTTAAAAATTAACTGCATATGCATGGGGTCAGTCTAATGGACCAATCCAGAAAAGGATTGTTGACTAATTCTAAATTTACCATGTTTATTTACATGAAATGTAGGAACTTTTAGTAAAATATACAAGTCTGTTGTATACAAAAACCAGATATATTACAAAAGTATTTACATTCAAGATATCCGTGAACTGAAAAATCCAGTTTTACTCGGAATCAGACATGCCAAAGCAATGTTAATTGACGTACCTGCTAGAACCTACCAAATACACACAGTGTTTTCACCATCCCTTTGTACTGTATCAGATATTTCACTACTTCAACCATGAACTGTTTCCAAGTCAGCAATGTGTGGTACAATGAATAATATAACTAAATACCATGTTTAATGATATTGTGTAAAAATTCATGGCATGGTATTTAGTTATCACACTTTTTAATCCCCACCCTTGCACTTAGGGTTAGCTTATGAAGTTTTATTTTCATAGTTCTCTGCAACCAATGACAGTACTTGTTGAAATTAATGCAAATCATTATTCAAGTAAACAATTCTGCAAGCTGTTTCTATTTGAAAACAAGAACTAGGAACTAATACTGTCATAAGGGTCACAATATTATACATATTAAAATTACTTTTGTTCTCCTCAAATATACCTATTATTGTTTCTTTAAATATTTTTAGTAGGAAAGTTTTCACAACATACACTGGTTTTCCCCTGTGTGTTAGTCCATAAGTTAACTTTTTAAAGCACAAGCCAACACTTTTCAAACTTTTTAAATTTGATTTAAACATTAGTGTTTGCTTTATAAACTAACAATACAAACATTATGCACAAAAAGGAATGATAAACCATCAACATTTATAATATTTGAATATTTCCACTGCAATTAAAGGCACACAAGCTGGATATCTTTTAGACTTAAGAAAACCAGAGTCCCACCACATAAATGATTAATATATTCCAATACAGGAACTTACTTAACATCCAATTCCATCACTTGGCTAACACAAGTTGTTACAATCTTGTGATAAAATAAACATCTCACTCATGCAGAATAAACATCTTTATAAACTCTCAAATTTAATAACTGTAAACTTTGTAACTTATATAGGCTTCACAATTTAACCAATCACATTTTAAAACATAAATTTAATTATTTCACACAGGTAAATCATATCAAGATACTGAAACAAAATTGACATTGTTCCTTATTGTTTTCATTTTCCATGATATAATATGACTGCAAGCAAGTCAATAAATATGCTTTAATTTAAACTGAAGCATATTTGTATCAAAATATATTGTGGTATATTTTCTTTGATTACATTTGTTGATTATATTTATAGTATTGGTGAGCTTTGCCACCACTATTTTATAATGAAACATTGTAAATTCATACAATGTTAGCTGTCCAAAACTGTTGCTTCCTCCAGTATCTAATGCGAGCAAGAATTAAGTTGTCAACTCTAATAATTATTCTGATCTAATTTACTAATCACTAAAAACTTTTAGGCATGATGTTCTCCACTACAAAATAATAATTGCAAGAAAGATAACCAAATGAAAACTCAGATTTTAAGTATTATCTCTGTTTTGGACCTTTCAATATTTAGTAGAAAGTGAAAAGCCAAGGGAAAAATAAATGATCACTTCTACCTTGAGTGTCAAAATTTCATTATGTTGATACAGTACTAAATCTAATTCTTGAAAAGAGGAAGAACAAAGCAGAAAAAGTTCTGTTACTCTCACATTTTGTCCTTGCTGAACAATGCAAAGTTTTGGCTCTTAAGTAATTTTGCCATTCATGCATTAAATATGCAACTTAATCTTTGCAGTTAATTGTAATCACTTTAAATAAGAACATGAAGATACAACAAATATCATACCTGTAGATCTTATCTACAGCTTGTATTCTCTGGTGCTGTTTTATGCTACTAGTGCATCCAAATTCTTAAACATACACTGCAAAAAAATGTAAGTTTACCTTCTGTGTCTATCATCTGATGTTTTTGTTGCACACAGTTTGTATACTCTGATGTAGTTGAAGTTCGATGATTGTACATTTAGTAGTTATAAAGTTTCATCTGTGACTGATCAACAACTGTGTAACTTTGGCATTTAACATCTTGAAAATCAAATCCCCAAAAAGCCGCAATTAAAAACAGTTGCTTCTTTTCAGGATGTACATATTGAGGTTTCTTAAAATACTTTTTAGTAAAAAATTCTTAGCCATACACTAGTTTATATTGTAGTGATATTTTATGTAAAAAACACGTGCTAAATAATTTCCCAAAAATACTTCACTATACTATGGTGGTGTGGGCCAAACAAAACAATGGGGTTGGGCTTTGCATATCTTAAGAATATCCTACACACTAGTTGGGTGGGTAAGAAAATTTTTAGGGTCTATATAATCCTCCCTTCTGCACTGCACTTGATGTTAAATAATCGTTTTTCTTTATCCAGAAATGAAGAGTTTGTATAATGCTGTTAGTGGGAACTGCAATTCTGTTGTTTCTACTCAATTATTACCTTGTCTTGCATTTTCAAGTTGTCATCTGCTAGAAATTCCTTGCCTTACACAGCACAAGTCTCTTGTTTCTCTCCAGTGTGAACCCTTTGATGAATTTTTAAATGACCATTTCTCCTAAATTTTTTTCTACATACAACACAACTATATGGTTTCTCTCCAGTGTGTATCCTCTCATGCACCTTCAAGTTACTACTTGATATAAATTTCTTGTTACAGAAAGAACAGCTGTATGGTTTCTCCCCAGTATGTACCTTCTCATGTATCTCTAAGGCATTACTTGTTCCAAACTCCTTCCCACACACTGCACAACTGTACGGTTTCTTTCCAGTGTGAATCTGTTGATGAGTTTTTAATTGATCACTTCTTCCAAATTCTTTACCACACACTACACAACTGTATGGTTTCTCTCCAGAGTGTACTCTCTCATGCACCTTCAAGTTACTACTTGTTCCAAATTTCTTATCACAATAAGCACAACTGTATGGTTTCTCTCCAGTGTGTATTCGTTGATGAACTTTAAGATAGTTATTTCTGCTAAATTCTTTTTTACACACAATACAACTGTATGGTTTCTCCCCAGTATGTATCCTCTCATGCACTTTCAAGTTACTAATTGTTACAAATTTTTTGTTACACAGAAGACAAGTGTGTAATTTATCTCCAATGTGTACTTTCTTGTGCATCTCCAAATCATTACTTGTACTAAACTCTCTGCTGCACACATCACAACTATATAGTTTTTCTCCAGTATGAATCTGCTGATGAATTTTTAAGTGACATCTACTTCTAAAATCTTTCCCACAAATAACACAAATATATTTTTTCTCACTGTGTAACCTCTCATGTTTCCTAAGTGAACTATTACTTATAAATTTCTTACCACAGACATCACAAGTGTAAGGTTTGTCACCAGTGTGAATTCTCTCATGTATCTTCAAGCTGTGTTTACTTCCAATCTCCTTTCCACACATTTCACACTTGTACAGTTTCTCCCCTGAGTGTACTCTCTGATGTATTCTTAATTTACTGCTATTTATAAATTCTTTTCCACACACAACACAGCTGTATGAATTCTCCCCAGTATGTATCCTCTTGTGTATTTTTAGGTTACTATTTCTAGCATACTGATTTCCACATTTCAAACAGTTGTACTGTTTTAATCCAGCGTGTTTCTTCTGATCCCTTTTCAGAAGACTCTTTGTCTGAAAATATTTGCCACAGACTATACAACTGAAAGTGTTATTCTCATTATGAGGATTGTAATTTTGTTTTATGTGATTTTCCATTGGAAATATTTTTCTATTCACATCACTGTTGCTTGGTTTCCGAGATCTGCCATTTTCTGGTTTTGTAAAAAGAAATTCGTTTCCATGATTGTTGCCGATGTAAGGCAATGGATCTATAACCAAAAGATAAATATAACAAATAAACTTACTCATAAACAGGGTACATATAAATAATACAGTATAAAACAAAACATGTTAAGTATGAATAATATAGATACCTGGAAGATGGAAAGATACTCATTTCATTTCCTACTGATAAAGATAGTTATTTAAAAAAATATTCCCGTAAATGATCCAAATTATGAAAGAAACAATGGAAGCATTTTCTTCAGACAGATTCTGTCACAATGTACTGACGTTGGTGACATAAAAATAATGAATTACTGTTTTTAATAATACTCTTTCCAGTGATTTCAACGTGAAATATGGCTACGAATTCTTTATTGTTAATTACAAAGCTACACAATGGATTTTCTGCACTCTGTTCACTACAGGAATTAAAACCCAATTTTTATCATTTTAAGTTGTTGATTTTTTGCCACCCGATGAGAACAGTTAATTAGTTAAACTCAGTCAACTGATATGCGTGACAATTTATCTACTATTATTTTCCTTTCACTTTCCTTACTGCCATTTCCATTTACTGCCCAAACTCTAATTAGTTATAATCAAGAGATTATTTCTTTACTGCTACACAGTTTTGGAACATTATGAGTGATTTTTCTCCCATGTTTGTCTTTTATATATCTTTAGAGAATGTTTTTTTATCAAAGTATTTGTCATCTGCTAGACAAGAAAGTAATTTATCTGCTACTGAGATTGTAATGTTATTTTAAAGTTTTCTCTCAAAAAATGTTTGGTCAAACACTTCGCTAATGTTATGTTTTTCTGACAGTTTTTGTATTTTAAGTAACTTCTTTCCAGAATGGTAATTTACATAAGTCTTTGGGTCTACTGCCACAGGATAGAGGTAACAATTACAATAATTAAGCAAAAACATTACATACAAGTTTTGTAACTTCATAATTACATTTTATATTGTTTTAGTTCAATAATCTCTAAAAGCACCAGACCAACTTAAAAATACACATTTCAAAAAAGGAAGATTTACCTTTCAAATACAATTTCTCCTGTACTATCAACAAACACGCAATTAAAATTTTGAATGCCCTTGACACATGGCACAGCACGTGTCAACTTATCCATAGATCTCCACTCTTCCTCCTCCCATGTGACTTATTGTACTTGTTTCTAAAAGACATATACAAGCTCCGCTTTCTCACCATAATCCAAATTTGTTTGCTGACTTAGCTTAATAATTTATTTTTCATTTGAGATCTCTCTATTCAACAGATATTTCAGTTTGGTCCTCACTTTCACTCAATATGTACTTTTCCTTATTTATTTATTACAACTACTGGATCAATAAATCCAAAAGGAGCAGTAGAAATCATTTACTACATTGCTTTCCATGTTTCTTTGTAGTTTGAAAGAAAAGTGGAGATTTAAGACCTGTTTCAGCTCAGTCTTTCACAGGATAAAAGTCATTTCAAATTTAAAAACACAAGAATATTATGGAGGTTTCTTTCATGATGTCAAGAGATGATAAAGATGGAAATATAAAGAATGCTTTAACTTCCAGTCTTATTTCTTTCATCATCTCATCATTTTCTTCATTTTTGCCATCAAGGGCAGTGGTCTCTTACACCAACGTTCAGGTCAATATTCTATCTAACAGCCTTTGTTTTGTTCACATTTTTAGACTTCTTTCAATTCATTCTCAACTAGTTCTCCTTTAAGCCTCTCTTATTCCTGGTGTGAACATTTTGGCAAACTTTCTTGATATCATTACAATCTTCCCATAGAGTGGACCATTCACTCTTGTGGTTATTCAGTACATGAATTATTGGGTTCAAATACAACACTATGTAACACAAATTTTGTTCCAGAATAGTATGTGTTATTTCTTAATTGTTTATGTTGTAAAAGTACAGAAAATAGCCATTACTTTGCTTTTGTGGCTTTGATAATGAAATTCAGAAATTAACCTATTTTCTATATAAAGATGGGCAAATTTACACATTTATATAAGGTCTGAATAAAACGACCTGATTTACATGTATTTATACTAAAGTTATATAAAAATGTTTAGAAGTGAGTAGTTTTTCGAGAGTTGTGACTGTAATGTAAACCACTTTCATGAATCAGATCCCAAATGTTGTCTCCCATCATGTTTTTATTATATGATGCCAGGTCAAAAAAGTAAAGTTTGAAGAGAAAAATGGGTCTTTTCCATTTACTTTAGGCATAAGCAATTGAGAAATAACACTTTCTGCACAGGAACAAGAAAAAGTAAAAAATTTTTACATAGTGTAATATATATCTTATTCACATCAACTACCAACCTTCTTCCACAAAAGTTAGTTTCCAGACCCAGATTAGTAACAGTGGATGCCCAAAGTCAGTTTCAGGAGATCCTCTTTATACAGTTACGACAGAAAGTGTTCGTACCCCTACGTCGTGAGTAGTTTCTTCCTCATAACTTAAAAAGTATCATGATTAGGATAATGAAAGTAGAGTATATTATAAATATTATACTAACACACATCTACATAAATTTTTATGAAAATGGAATGAAAAATAAACTGTTTATAAACAAATAATCAAAAACAGGAGGAGCAGAAAGTGTTCATACATTTCAGAACATGTGAAAAAAAAGATATTCTCATAAAAATCTTGTTTAGTTTGGTGAATAAACTACATTATACCATTTCAGAAGTAAACACAAGGTTCATAATTTTTGGAATTTCGCCAGCAAACCATTTACTTCCTGCAATTTAGCACTGTCTCTGTCATTATCTGCTTGGTCATCATGGCAAACAGGAAACAACTATCCAGTGATTTACAAAACTGAATTATTGTAAAATACAAGTCTTGCGTGTCTCTTTCTGGTATTGCTACACAACATAATGCGTCGAAATCTACTGTTCAAAGCATAATTGCCAAGTTTAAGCTCACAGGATCAACTGCTAACCTCCTTTGTTCCGGACGCCCCACCAAAATTCCAGAGAGAACCAAGAGGAAGGTTCTCAGAGAAGTTAGTAGGAACCCTTGTTTAATACGTAATGACATACAGAAACTGGTAAGGGAAACTGGGGTTGAAGTAAGCACCTCTACAGTTACGAACATGTTACGCTCTTCTGGATTCAAAGCATGCCATCACATATAGAACTCCATATTTAAAGCCTGTTCATTTAGAAGCATGATTGAGATATGTAAGAAAGCATGTAGATAAACTCTTTACCAATTGAAAGAGTATTCTTTGGTCAGACGAGACTAAAAATAGAGCTTTTCGGCCACAATGATGTTCACAACATTTTCTGTAAGAAAGGGTAACGAAATCTTCCAAAGAACACCGTCCATACGGTTAAACACGGAGGTTGTTCAATCATGCTGTGGGGTTCCTTCAACTCTTCTGGTGTATGCAGCCTTCACCGCATCAACGGAATCATGAAAAAAGAAGAGTACGTTGATATATTAGACACTTATATCAAGAATGATGCTCGGAACTTGTGGCTTTGGCATCGTTGGATCTTCCAGCACAACAATGACCCAAAGCACACACTGAAATATGAGCACTCCTGGTTGCCAAGGAACCACATAAGTGTTCTGGAGTGGCCATCGTAGTCACTCAATCTCAACCCAATTGAAAATGTTTGGCATGAGTTGAAGACCAGGATTCATCAGCATCATCTGAAAAACTTGCAAGAGTTGGAGGCCTTCTGTAAAGGAGAATGGAAGAAAATACCAATCAAGTACTGTCTAACAATCATGGAGGGCTATGAGAGACTCTGACAAGTAATTCACCTGAAAAGCTACACAACTGACCATTAAAGTAGACGCACAAACACTTTTTGCCCCTCTTATGTTTGGTTATTTGTTTATAAACAGTTTATTTGTCGATCGATTTACATAAAAATTTATTTAGATGCGTGTTATTTTAATATTTATAATATACTATACTTTTATTACACTACTCGTGACACTTTTTAAGTTATGAGGAAAAACTACTCACGACACAGGAGTACAAACACTTTCTGTCATAACTATATGCACACCTTCCACTCTGCATTCTTCCTTGGTTCCATATTATGATCAGTTACTCAAAGTGCAAGGTTTTCCTCATTTGTCAACTTTGGCTTGCTCAACCATACTTTTCCCCATTACATAAATTCATTGTGTGAAAACAGATCCAATAAAACCAGAAAATAATGTTGCATGATAACTTTGAATATCCAATTTCCAAAGTATTTTTTGCTGTCTACATATTTCTAAGAAGCTAATTTTTTCTTCAAGGGTGGATAGAATAATAAGCATTTTTTCAGATGCTTTTCTTCATCTGTTCATTAGTCATGAACTATATCCTGAAGTTTGTGCATTAGACATGTTATGTCTTGTTTATCTCCAACTTCTTAACACATTACTTTTTTTTCCTTATGTATCTGTTTCATGACTCTGACTTGACAAATTCTTCCACAACTGATTTTAGTTTGAGATGCTAAGAAAGTTATTAATCCCCTTTCACTTTATTATTCAAAGACATCTTCTAAGCCATTTGATCCATAGTTTCAACCCTTAGCAAACTGCTGCTCAACTACACTTTCTTTTATTATCTTTATTTCTCAAAAAAGTATTACACTTTAGATCACGTTTTCCAACTTAAAACTTGGGCTGTAGCAGAAAGTAACCACTGTTTCTCACCTGCCCTGATTGGTCCCGATTCTTTCTTTTCAAGTTCTGCCCTATCCATTCATTGTTAATTTGCAAGTTCTACATATCTAAAAGCAGATAAGAAAACTGGTTTGTAACTTACAATGAATCATGATCTTTTTATCTTGTTCTAACTGCTTTAAAAAATCTTTCTTATTTACTTGGACATTCAAGCATATCTTAAAAGTGAACTTCAGATTACATCTCACCCAAACATGCCATTTGGTAATGTCTGTGGCATCCCAGTCATAGCTCTTTAAAGGATATTCTATAGACCAGAATGTCAAAGAATTTCAATAAATTTTCAAATTTTTACTTTGTTTCCTTCTGGTTGTAATTCTTCCAGCCATGTAGAATTCCTAGCCCATAAAATCAACCTCTTGTTCCCTCCTTGCTTAGATAACATTTAGACACAGGTATTACCATACAGCCCAACACACCTGGAGTCATGGGAAAGCAGATCTTTTATATTTTATATATATCTAATACAGGTACGAAAACTATATGGAAGGAAGGAAAGTGGAAAAACATATGTAAACAGACACACGCTTTGTAATATGTCAAGGATATTAAGGACTTTAATCATGTTTTTGTTGACAGCATGAAAACAGCAGGAAAAGTTCTCATATTCAGAAGTAAGTACCTGTTTGATATTCATTTTAATTCTACAAATATAAATATGGATCGTAAAATGAAATGGGAAGATAACTTGTTTCATTGTCATGTCATTTCTGTCAGTTGGAGGTTGTATTTAAAGTATTTTGGTAAAGTGCTAAAACATTTGGAATACATACATTATTAGATAAAGAGGAAACTACACTGGGCTAAGAGCTTAAAAACATCTTTCCCTTTTTTCCTGAAAAATTATAAACAATTACCCAGTAAAATATAGTAAAAAAAAGACAAAATTCACAGTTCTGCAGAGTGAAGTTGAAATGATTAGAATGTACAATTCAAAATTTACTCAATAAACAACTATACAGATATTAAAGGTCTCTACTGTTGCTAGCACCACTGAAGACTAGGTGATAACTATATCTGAGGGACCTGTGGAATTATTTGATTAATTGTTAATTTCACTAACAAATTGTATTCAACTAATTGATTGTTTTCAGTTGAGACCAATATTTATATTCTCAGCTTGTCTTCGATTTTATTAAGATAAATTTTCGAACTATTCTTCATTTAATATGACGGGCATCATGTGCAATATAGGATTAATTTAAGATTTCCTTCCTAAAGTGCAGCACACGAAAATATATTGTATATACAACATCGTATGAAAACTGTTACAAGCTCAATATTAGATTAATATCATTATATGGGTTTGCTTACAAATTTTCACAAGATTGCTCTACTTAATCTTCTTATTTGTTAAAACTAAAATTGTACATAGATTTCTTGTCACAGTGTATGATAGATAACATATAATTTATTTTAAGCAAATTTACACGTATGCAAGGTGAACAAAGATCGTAGAAAATTTACTATACATCAAGAAAACTTAACAGTACTAAATGGCCTCTTTGCAGAGACTAAAATTATTCATAAGCTTGAAATCAAAAGTATTATAAAAATATGTAAATTACAGCAATATGAAAAATTATTCACAGATGTTTTGGAAGATTTTTTTACTAGTTCAAACACTAGTGTTAAAATTGCAAAATAACTTATTGAAATTTGTTTAACCCACCACCATGCCTCAAGTTGAACAAACAAATATGTTCGAGCTAGCTAACTAATGAATGAATATTTGCTGTAAAGTTCTTATCAATGCTTTGGTGTAACCACCAGTTTTGCCACAAATTATTTTGTTTCATTCCTTTAAGTTACATGCTCAGTCAGTTTTTTAAATTTACTTCTCACTATAACATTAAAAATAAAAATACGAGTATTTTTACGTCACTGGTTTCGTGCAGAAGACATTTCAAGACAAATATCTGGTGACCTCTCACAAAAAAGCTTAGTTTAGAAATTAGAAACTTGGCAAAATGTCATATCTCCTAGTTGCTTTGTGCTGTAAAACACCAAACCAAAAATCATGCCATACCTCTATCACATATTATTACCTCATATAACCTCACATATTAATACAGGATTCGTTTTCTTACGCACAGTATATTGATCTGTCTTTAAGTTGTTTTTTTTATTATTTAAACTCTCAGCAATATAATTTCCACCATTATGGGTCCTCTAAAGTTATAATTTTCCTTAACTGAAAATGCATTTCCAGTAGGTATTTTCCTCTTTTCACATGCTTTTATGCATACAGATGGCAGTATTGAATGAGAATAACCATTTATGTGAGAAGAGGTAATGTAACACACAGAAAGTTTCTGTAACAAACTAATCATAATTTTCTCATAAAATGTAGTTTAGTGTTTAGAATACTGGACTCTTACTAAATTATAAAAAAACAGAACAAATATATATCTGATGTACCGTGTAGTTTATTCTAAATCATGTAGTTGATGCTTTCTGAATTTATATTACAATGATTTAATTCTACAAGTAAAAAAATATTCTTATTCAATGTTAATGATTAGTTATTTGTAATTAAGCACAACACCTCACACTGGGCTATCTGTGCTCTGCCAACTATAGCTATCAAGACCTGGATTCTTGCACTGCAGACAAACCACTGTGTTACTGGGGAGTTATTGTTAATGAATAAAGGAATTTGTACTTACCAGATGAGCTTTCTAACCTAAAGTCAAGTTGTTCCAGCTCTTTTTGAAGTTCATTTTCTTCTTTCACACTAATAACCTCATCTTTTAAACTGTCGAGATATTTCTCACCATCAACACTCTCACTGAACTCAGAAATAACCCCATCATGTTTTAAACCAACAGGCAACTCAGCTGTCATTCTGACAAATGGGTTCTGAAATACAAATAATGTATTCAGAAGATCACTAAAAATCAGCTAGTACTGGCACTAAATGTAACACAGTAAAGATAAGGTGGTATTTCAGCATTATTAGCATTTACTAAACTTCTGCAGTTTAAGAGCTAATATCGTGCAACAGAGTTATTTGAAAAACACTCATAATACTAAAGGTTATTGAACATTCATAAGAATACAGCCATGCTATGAATAATAAAAGCAACTACCTTATTAAAGTAACTAATCAGTATAATTTCTGAAAATATCAGAGTGAGAGCAAAATTGTGTCAGCACACAATACTTTTTATGCTGCAATTCTTTTCTTTTTTTTATCACTGAAGAAAACTATAATTATCTTGCAAATCTTGGAGGGAGGGGCAAAGCAGGACCTGGTGGACAATTCTGCACTTATCTCAGAAAATGAAATCTCTCTTAATAATTTATGTATATTAAAAAAAATTAGTCCAATAAAATTAATGTACACTGTATGTAGAAATATATCTGAATTAAACTGGACAAAAGCACATTTTGGTTTCAATTTTCCTAGATATGTTTTACTTACCTACACAGTTATAAACACAATTTTAAAACTTGAAATGTCATTTAAGGAAGAATAACAGTGATAAAACAGTAGTGTGCAAAACAAAAAATCTTATCATATATGGTACTTGTATTTTCATTCAAGGTATAAATGTTGTAATAGTTATGTGGATTGCCAATGTTTTAGTTGAAAAAAAATTAAACAAGTATTGTAGGAGCATTTACAGATACAAATGTATTGCATGTAATTCATACATTCACCTTTCCAAGACTAAAAATTTCATTTCTTCAGTTTTCACCTTTACCTGGAAACTGGCACTTTAACCACCTTCCAGAGATTCCTGTTATGATCCGATATGAAATCTTTAGCTAACACGTGTCTGATGTTTGTGTTCACAAAGAGAATGATTTTTTCTTCTCTGTTTTACAAGGATACACTTAATTTTGTCAAATAATCAAACTTTTTGAGAAAATATAAAAGCTTTTCATTTAGCATTTTTGTTTAACGCAGACAAATCTCTCCTGTATATTTAACATGTTTTCAAAACTTTCTCAACTAAGTATTATGTGAGTTCAAGTAATACTGGAAAAATTCTGTATTTTTATGTACACTGGCCAGGCTGGTAATTCATATGAAAGCCTACTTTCCACTAAGAGAAAAATGAGCATATGAACTTCAGATAATGCTGGCTTTTGGGATTAGTTGCACAAAACTACTATATTTAAAATACCATTAGATAAAATAACAAATTAACAAGTTAACCCAGTTCTCATTTACTGGTTGCTGGTACTGAAAAGAATAACAGTTCACACTGACACATTTTCAGCTATATTTACTATAAAGCTAATTATGAAATGGAAGTTAATAGGTTCAACCCATATTCTTCATCAGATAAAATTATCTGCATGTTTATCATTATTTTTTATGCTCCCTCACAAAAACAACAAATAAAATGTAACAGATACAAGTCACTGCTATGAAACCAAATACATTATAAAATGAATAAAATCTCCAAGCAATATTTATCATTTTAACATCATGGACTGCCAATGCTAGTGATATAATATGAAGAATATAACTGATTTTATTACTCTCATTTTTCTGTCTACAACTTTAAGTCATCAGCACAAACATTGTCTGCAGTGATTAGATTTCACTTAAACAACATTATAACAATACCATCTAAATATTACCTCAAAACTATATAACAATTTATATGTCAACAGATGTAGTAAAAATTTCAAACTTCAAAGTATCTCAACCATTTCTCTTACTTCACAGTTCTCTTCTTCCTCCATCTTCACTTTACCAAACCCCAAAATAGAATTTCCTTCCAAGAAATTAGTACTTCCTGTTTCAAGAGATGCAAATTACACATACTTGTGTATGTAACAAGATATAGTGTAAACAAAATAAAAATATTCACTATCTGCTGTTAAATAGCTAACACTAGTTTTACAGTCATCTGGAAATATATTTCTTCGAAACTAGTTAAGGCTTAAATAAATTTTGTACGAGAACCTAACCAATTATAATTAAAATTTCACTGTTATTCTTTGTTTAAAGTTCAAAATAATTAGAGAATGTTTACTAGTAACGAATAATGGATCAGTGCATTAATTTATGAAATGATCAATCATAAATTTGCATGATCATCCATCAATAACTAACTTTTTGAAAAATCATTACTATTGTTATTATTGTAAAATACATAAAGTAATTATAACTCATTTGGTTATTACCTTTCTTATAATATTTAACATAATATTATAATAATATTTAATATTTGAGTAAGGTAAACTTAGGGAAAAACAATTACAATGACATACCACAAAATGAACACAAAAGTAAAATATTTATCAATATTCAATGGAACTGTTCAAACAGTTCTTTCAAAACACTGTGCAACAAATCAAATTGTACTGAATATCTGGATAATGATGTTAAGAATGATTAGTCTATAGACACAAAAACTTCACAAACTTGTGTGACATCTAATAAACAAATTTAGTTCTAACCAAGGACATACATGACACAAATGATGAACTTTATCTCATCATGAAAACTGCATACATTTATTGCCCATAATACTTGAATCAAAGGAACACTTAGTCACACCAGCAATGAAGTAATATTTTTCAAATCTTGACTAAATAAAGCCATTAGTAAAAACTCTAAAACAAGGATATTTGACATTATAAGAAACTATAAAATAAGAAAAATTTAAACATCTGAGAGTGCAACTTTCAATGTTTTTTGATATTCATGTTTTTATAGGTTAATTCATTTGTGAAATCATAGGCAATTTTAATGTAGTGCAAATTGAAGACCTGAAATCAAAGTTGTATTTTTTCTTGAAGATTCAAAGTTTTTATTTTATCAAATCATAACGTTACTATTATAAACAAAATAAATAACTTGTGAATTGTCTATGGATGGTTAGAGATTGTAAACTATATTCAATGTATGAAAACATAAGTTTATTATGATCAGCTGAAAGTACCCATTAAGAAAGTAAAACTTGGATTAAAAAAAATGTTATATAATTTTTCCTTTCCTTCTTTCTTTTGTTATTAAATCCCTAATGACCCCATTAGATACCACTCACAAACCCTGCTTTATGGAAGGTAGTGATTGATCTTTTTTAACTGATTAAGTACTTGTGTCTTTAATTGAAAGCTAAACATTTATAAAAAGAAAAAAGGGAAACAGGCCCCTATTTCAAATGCCTTTCTCATTTCCCTTCTTATGAAAAAAGCCTAAAAGATAGCACACACATTGTCCAGTTGTCACACAAAAAATTATGGTAATCAGTCCAGCCAACTGTAGGTAATGGATGCTAACATACATATATAATGGATCACCCAGTACAATTAGTGTATGTGATGTCTTGGAGATTATAAATGTTGTTCAATACCAAGCATATCTCAAGACTAAAAATCTACAATACAATACATATTAAATACCTTGTTGTTTTTTTTACTGTTATCAAATAACACTCTTTTACACCCCGACATTATTTCTACATGACACACTTGATTAAACGCAATCCAAGTGCACGTGACAAGATACATAACATTTACAAAGATAGTTGTCATAATACTATCCCTTAATCTGTTAACTGGATTATATCATGTGCAAATTTAACTTAAGTAGAATCTGTACAATGGACATTTTGTGGCAGACACATAAATAATCCTGTCTGCTTTCATTATGTAATGAACTTAAGATATTTTCATACCATTTTATCCACATTTTCTAAACATATTATGTTTTAAAGAAAATAACACTATATGTACTGAATAACATATTTCTATTATTTTCTAAAATGCATGTTCTTGCTTATTTCATAACTTACTATCCTGAACAAGAAACACTCGTGTAGAGCATGTGTTATTTATTTCAAGAGTTAAATTTCTAAGTTAAAAAAAAAGAAAAAAAGAAATCCATGTAGTGAGGATTAACTATTTGAGTTACAATATATCAAGCACTATGTTAAAATTAAGGTTTGATAAACATAATTCTTTATTTGACATAAGGAACTGATGTAAACAATAGTTTGAATTTAGATTTATTAACATTACATAAACAATAACTGACACGGACTTCAACCATATTTACACAGAGTGTAATCATTTGCTAAATTTACAAGGTGATTTTGATACTGGAGAAGCTAAGGATCTGAAACTAAAGCATTTTTCTATAATTAGAAGATATTTTTTTCATCACAGCAGCTAAATAAATTTGTTTTCATCAAGTTTGTGGGATGTGTCAATGAATGTCAGTTTGCTACACTGTTAAGCATTAAGCATTCTTATGGTACTGCTGGACATCTTATGGCTTTGTTCTGCAGCAAACAAAACATTTCCAGTCAATGATCTAAAAGTTGTAATAATTAAAAAAAGCAACAGTCACTATAATAACAAGAATGATCTCCATTATAAAAACTGTGTACTTACTAGAAGGTGATGTTTTTATTCCCTCTCCTTCATTTTTCAGAAACCTGACATCCAATAAAGCATTCTGTTCCTCATCAGATAAGAGTTCAACTTTCATCTTCAATATTTCCATGATTTTATCCGTGTTACCCAGGTTTATAGTATATTCAGCTTCTACAAATATTTTTGGGTCTAGACCGATATGGAAAAGTTATGGAATATACTTTGAGTTGGTTGTGTGGTGATGCTACAAGACATGCAGTTTTACACTAAAAAACGTAAAGAGTTCATTATCAAACTTTGTTATATAACATACTAAAATTCAACATATACGCAATAATTAAAATAGTAGACTAAACTGTAATTTAGGTGAATTCTTGCAATTAATGAAACTAAAATAAAATAATAACTACAATATCAACAGGCCAAATAGGTTGTTTCTGATCCAATATATTTATCATAAAGCACTGTACAATGATAAGCAAAAGTCTTCAGCACACTTAACTTCACAATAAGTGTTGCCTGAACTAACTGTCCTGGGTTATGTCTGAGTCTCAACACATGCACTGATTGGTTGAATTGAGAGAAAGAAGAAAATAGAAGCACAAAATTAGTAACATGTCGTGCAACTGCAGCACTTCATTCATGAAAGAACAAAGAGCTGAGTCCACCACTAAAATCCTAGAAACAAAATTCAATTTTGGATTCAGTGCAAAAACAGTTTTGAAGATCCTACAATTTAGAACTGTTATAGATTCATGTACTATTTAGCACGTCCATGTACATGAATAAAACAGGAAAAAATATTAGGTGCCAAGACAAAATTTAATCACCATGGCAACCTGGTTCCCAAGATTTGTTGATGCTTGCAATATACATACATGGACAAAAATCAGAAACAACATATTTCTAAGCTGTAAAAAAGTATGACAAGTTTTATGCCTAATGAAAAGTTTTACTTCATTAAAACTGTTACAAGTTGTTCATCTGTCTTGATATTTTAGAAGAATCTTGTATTAATGAATACAAAGTATATATCTGTCAAGGTCTAGAATACAGATAAAAATAGTTGGTCATAGTTAGAACTGAGGAAGAGATCCCTCCTTAGGACCAATTAGAAGGTGGTAATGTAAACGACAACCAACAAATAAAGTTAATAACTAAACAATAATAAAATTATCTTTATGTGCCAGAGAACCAAAATGGAAAAGGTTTTACATGGAACTAAGATTATATTATTGATGTAGCAAATGTTTCCTCTATTCCGAGTTACATCCAAAACTTCAATTAACCCTTCCATTACAGGTGGGATAGAAATCACCCCGGGCCTGGCATGGCCTAGTGTGTCAGACATGCGACTCGTAATCCGAGGGTCACGGATTCGGGCCCGCGTCGCGTCAAACGTGCTCGCCCTCCCAGCCGTGGGGGCATTATAATGTTACAACCAATCCACTATTTGTTGGTAAAAGAGTAGCCCAAGAGTTGGCAGTGGGTGGTGATGACTAGCTGCCTTCCCTCTAGTCTTACACTGCAAAATTAGGGATGGCTAGCACAGATAGCCCTTGAGTAGCTTTGTGCGAAATTCCAAAACAAAACAAACAAACAGAAATCACCCAGCTCATAACCACGAAAGTATCCATGAGAGTAATTATACTATGACTTTTGATAATGTGCTCATATGTTTGCAGAGTTTTGCAAGTTACTGGTGAGTATTACAAGGTTGGCTGGTTGATTGATTGATTTAGTGTTTTATGGCACAAAGCAGCTCGGCTATCTGCAAAAAACATCCACTAAAAAAGTTAAAAGTAAATTTAGTAAAATTCATAAAAGGAAATTAAGGAAAAACAAAGTTTAAAAACATCAATAGCATAAAACCTGTTTACATCTAGTCCACAGCATTAAGAGAAAAACTACAGTCATTCAAGTTGTAAAGGACTTTCTGTAAGGTAACTGTATTTATCATATCATGCCAGGAAGACTAACAGATAAATACAGAAACTACTGTCAGTTGCCTGAAGTTGTCCTTTCCAGTCCTGGTTCCGCGAATTCTTTGCCGTAATGGAAATTTTCAAAAAGGTAAGTAATAAAAAGGTTTTAAAAGACGTGTAGCAAAATAATAATAATAATAACTTGCCAGTATGACTAACAGGTAGTTCAAATGGATAGTTCAAACATCAGTGTTAATCACTTGAAGTTGGCCTTTCCAATCCTGGTTTTGAGTTATTTAATGTTACAGCCAGTTTCTAACTTCAAATCGAACTAGAAGAACTGTGATTTTTAAAAGGGAGCCACATTAAAAAGGTGTAGTGTATAAATTAAAAAACTTAAATGTCTTTAAAAAACTAAAAACATTACCAAGATGGATAGTGTCACCATCACCAATAACACTGTCTAACATCATGGACAAACCTTGGGACAGAACATGTTTAAAATGGTGCCATTGTTGAGAGTCATAATGACGGCAAGAAAGTAAAATGTGGCTTATTGTGATCTGAGTGTTACACAAACTACACACTGGTGCATCAGTTCCAGATGAAAGAAAACAATGAGTTAAAAAAACTATGACAAATGCGTAGTCTAGTCAGAACAACTTCCCCTTTCCGATCCTTACGGAAGCAAGATGGCCAAAGTCCAATATAGGGTTTTATGTGGAAAAGCTTGTTTTTTGCATTGTCACCCCAAGTCCATTGCCAGCTGGCATGGAGCTGAGCCTTGAATGCAGAACCATAGTCCATGTATGGGACAGGCACAGCAGTGATAGTGCCAGAGCAGATAGACTGAGCTGTGATGTCGGTGAGCTCATTCCCTTGAATACCAATGTAGCCAGGTATCCAGAAAAACTGGATAGAAGGAGATGTTAAAGAAAAATGGGACAGTCAGTTTTGAATATCGGCGAGAATAGGGTGTGAACCAACGTGAAGCAATTCCAGGGCCAGTGGAGAACTAAGAGAGTCAGTATAAATAGTGCAGTTTGAGTACACCTTAGCTTCTATGAGATCCAAGGCAAGAGAAATGGTGTACAGTTCAACAGTGAACACAGAAGCTGTACAAGGAATTCTGCCTGCAACCACCAAATCACAACAAACCTAGGCAGACCCCACACAGTCACCTGATTTTAAACTATCTGTATAAATAGGAATGGAAGAATGGTTTGAAAGATATTCAGCAAATAGCAGACAGTATTTCCAATTGGAAGTGTCTACTTTTCTCAGATAACTTAAAGATAGGTAACACTTGGATACTGTAAGAAGCCATGGTGGGATGGGGTGACCAGTGGATACAGCAATGTTATCCAAGGACAGACCCAGTTCATCAAACTGCACCTGAATAAAAAGGGCAAAAGAATTAATGGCAGATTGTGTGTTCTGAAAAAGTATGGCTCACTGAGGAAGAAAAACACAACCCCAGGTAGGATGCTTTGGTAAGGAACGAAATTTCAAAGCATATAGTAGAGACAGTTGCAAACAACAGAGTTGAAAAGAAGGTTCACAAGACTAAATGTTCAAGGTCTGAACTGGGGAAGTGCAGAAAGCCCCAGTGCAGAGCCAAAGTCCTTGATGGTGAATAGGGTCCAGCATCTTTAAGGCCAATGGTCTGGCAGAACCATAGACCAATGATCCATAGTCAAGTTTTGATCAAATAAGAGCACAATATCTAGCATAGAAAGTCGATCCGCTCCCAATGTGGTGGAAGAGAGGACACAGAGAACGTTCATTGCTCTTGTACATTTGACCCATAGCTGATTGATGCATGATATAAAGGTCCGTTTACGGTCAAAGATAAGCCACAAGAACTTTGTTACAGGGACCACAGACAGCATAACTTCACCCATACAGAGTTTGGGATCAGGGTGAATACCCTATTGGCAGCAAAAGTGCATGCAAACAGTTTTAAAGAGAGAGAAGTTAAAGCTGTTTGCTGTGGTCCACTTTAGTAAATGACTGGGGGCAGTCTGTTACTGCCGCTCAATAACCTCATGTTCGACGGCTGACATGAGATGTGAAAGTTGTTGACAAAGAGCCCGTTTGCAACAGTAAGAGGGAGTTGTTCAGTGATGGCATTAATGAGAGACTCCAAGTTCCTGTAGAAAAAAACAGGAAAGTGTCAAACCCACACAAACCTAAAGTCTCCTGTCCATTAAAAAATGTTTAATAAAAATGGGCAAATGGCCACGTAACCCACATATATGGAGGTCTCGCAAATTGCCATACCTACATGTTGTACCATAAGCCTTCTCAATGTCAACAAATATTGATACAAGATGTTGTTATTTGAGAAAGGCTTCTCTGATTGATGTTTCAATTCGAATCAAGTGGTCCATGGTGGAACACTCTTGTCGGAACCCACACTGGATGAGCGAGAGGAGGTTGTTTCATTCAAGGACCCAAACAAGGGCATTAACCATCCTCTCTAAGGTCTTACAGAGACAGCTCGTCAAAGCAACTGGACAGTAGTTTGAAGGAATCTTGGGATCCTTCCTAGGCTTAGAGAAAGGTAGAGCAATAGCCAGGCATCAGGAAAAACAATCTCCTACCAAATCCAGTTAAAAACAATCAGAATAGCAAGAAAAGCAGGAGATAGATGGTACAGCATGTTATAGCATATATCATCAGGTCCAACCGATGTACTGCCAGACCAATGAAGGGCCAGTTTGAGTTCCACCAGTGTAAAGGGACGATTACAGTCATAGAGACAATCAGCTTGAAAGGAAACAGGTGATTGCTCTGCCCGAGTCTTGATGGCAAAGAAGGTGGAAGAAGGAGCAGAAGTGCTAGATACCAGGCAAAAGCTTACACCTAGAGTATTGGAGAGGCTCTGGGTATTAGCTACTTCTTGGCCATCAGAGAGCAAGATTGAGAGGGGGAAAGAATAATATTGCCCACTGACCTTTCAAATCTTGTCACATATGACTTTGGAACTGGTGGTAGCAGATATGCTGGTTGAGAACTTAATCCAAGATTCTTTCTGGCTTTGACCTCGTATCCACCAAGCATGTGCACAAGCCTGCTGGAAAGTGATGCGGTTCAAGAGTGTGGGATATTTACAAAAAGTATCCCAGGCCTGTCTTTAGGCTTTCCATGCCATGTGGCAGGCAGGATTCCACCATGGATGAGGATATTGCGGAAAACATGTCAAGGTTTCAGAAATACATTGAACAGCTGCTTGTATAATACAGTCAGTTACTGCTGCCACACAGTCATCTATTGATGGCTTACAGAGAATGGCAGGATCAAGTTCTGTGAGAGCAATGAAAGAGGGCGAGTTTGTCTGATCCAGCTTCCATGAGGGCACGCGGGTTAGGTGGCATTGACCACGGCCAGTCTCTCTCAAGATTACAGGAAAATGATCATTGCCTCGTGGATTATTGTCAATTCTCCATGAAAAATGGGAAAATAATGAAGGGGATCAAATTGAGAGATCAATAGCAGTAAAGAACTGATTAGGTGCATGGAAATAAGTTGAAGAACCAGTACTGAAAAGAGAAAGGTTGTGATCACAGAGCACACGCTCTAAAGAGCAACCTCTCCTATTAATATCAGCACTTCCCCAGAGAGAATGATGTCCATTAAAGTCCCCCAGGGAGAAGACAACTGTTCAATGAGAGCATCAAGGTCTGATTGATCATATGTCTCTCCAGGCGACGGGTAGAGAACAAACAGTGATGGTATGACTCAAGTAAACACGGATGGCTAAGGCCTCCAAGGGTGTGTCAAGTGGCAAAGACAGGGTGGGCAAAAGCTGATCAACCAACAGTGCTACCCCTCAAAGCACTCATCCATTTCACAGCCTGTCATTTCTGTATAAAGAAAACTTTCAAAAGGTGACTGTATCGGCAGGTTTCAGAAATGTTTCCTATAAGGAAAGACAAACAGGATGGTAGGAAGCAATCAGTGTCTTGATGTGATCCAGATTAGAACGTAAACCTCGACAGTTACATTATATCAGGTTGGCCATTTTTATTTAATGTGTAGACGAATTTGGTGGAGATCCCTTATGTTTATGACCATGTCTTTTTTCTTTACTGTCCTTATTCAAGGGAGGTCTGTCGACCTCCATGGATCCTGCCCTGGGTCGATTGGATAGTTCTTTGCTATTGGAAGGGGATTCCAGTGACTGAGGATGTGAACGAATGATTGTTTTGAATCTTGGAGTGGGAGAAGAAGAAGTATCTGAAGAAATGCTTGTAACTGGAAACAAAGGATGTGGATCTTGGGGTTTGTTGGAATGTATGCAAGGGACAGAGACTGGTGTTGAAGTTGATTCATCAACTTTTTTAACCATGGAGGTCAAAAGACTTTTCATTTTGTTTTAGAATGATTCTCTTGGAGGCACAGAGAGATCTGTCTGCACTCCCACTGTAGTTGTGGAATGAAGTGCAGCAGCATACGTCTGAGATGAAATGGTGGGCAGCAATTGTCGAGCCTCAGGATAAGTAATGTTATGAGTCCTTTTCAAATGCTGCACTTCTTTTTCTTCCAACAATTTAGGGCAAGAACGAAAGTAGGATGGGTGAGAGACATTGCAATTGATGCAATGAGTGTCTGTTTCACATTTGTAGACATCATGGTCTTTGCCATCAGAACGAGCACATGTCTAGGAACCACGTCATGAAATCTTTGAGTGGCGAAACTGTTGACACTGGAAACATCGGAGAGGGTTTGGAATATATGGCCATACTCTGCAATTAAGATAACCTGCCCTGATGGTGGCAGGTGGACATAGTGACATAAATGTGAGAACGAAAACATTAGTCAGCATCTTTACTCACTTTGGAGAGTAAAGTCCTTGTAGTCTCTTTTAAATGAAAAAGGGAGACATTTGCCCTGAAGGTTTGTCTGAAAGAGAATGTAGTATAAAAAAATGAGGTACAACAAGTGTTACAGATGTTGAAGACTGCTGCTCAGAATCTTCAAGATGTGGTCATTTACCTATGGACTGTTTTTTCACTATTTTATTTAAGTTTTTATTTGGAGAATCCATAATAAAAAAAAGGAATATTTTGGTGCTCACTGAGCCCACCCACTATGGAGCCCTACAAGGGGATGCACTACAATACCAAACATGAACACTGTAGCAATGCCAAGGTTTTGTGAGCACTATACCCAAACACCAGCATCAGATACAATGTCCACAACATGTGCTGAGAACATCCAACACTGGTACTTGGTTGACCCTAGCCAGAGTGGACCAGCCAACTGACCCAAGGGGGGCTACCCCAAGGCCGCCAATCTACAGAAATTAAAGGCCAAAGTGGCGTGTTATGGTTGGAACCCTCAACCACCAGGATCCTCTCCTCCCCTTCACAGGTTGCCACTCACAGAAAACACATGGTTTGACGTTTAGATCCCAGAGGAGGTGAACTGAAAGAACAAAACCTTCTCTGGGAGGTCCTCTCACCATGTACAGGAATCCACACTGAGGGGAATATTACAAGGCTTTTGTATACAAAATATAAAGATTTGAATTAAGTATTAGATTTTCTAAATTTCAAAATTTCTTTAAAATTTTGACCATATGCACATTATATATACACATAGATTACTACTATTTACAAAAAGTTTTCTTTTTTTTTAAAACATAAAAAACAATTATGTCTTTCAATTACAACAATGATTGTACTCATTTGTTTCTTGTCACAAGTTACTCAGCCTTTGAAAGTTTTGTAAATGGAGGATGTGAAACAAAATAATACAGGTTTTATATGTGCATTGTAAATAACCAAAAAAAGTATAAATATCTATATTGATGCCATGGAATTCCACTATAATTAAACATGCTTAGTGACTAAGCTGTATTTGAGACTAAAAAATATATAATTTTGAGTAAACTGAAGATTCAACCTACCTACTCGCTGTTTTGTTTCAAAAAAGGAAATGATGATGTGACACTTTAAAATGGCTGAGAAACCCAATGGAAGGACATTTTGAGCTTTCAATTGGTTATTCACATGTGATAGACAGAAGAACGTGTACATATAAAGAAGCATTTCCAAAAATGTTTGATTCAGCACATGAACAATATCTCAGCAAATGGAAAAGGCACAAGGTTATTATTTTATATTCTACCTTGACAATATCAGTTATTTGAGTTGCTAATTTGTATGAAACTACAAGCTTTATAGTTTGACAACACAAATATTCCATTTGAACTAATCTTGCATTCAAAACATTCAAAAACAAAAACATTTGTCCACCCTGTACTATTATATTCAAGTTCTTAATATTATTCAGAACTGTATAGTAGGTAATAGCTCAAGAATATTTGATTGCCCTATTTTGTTATCAGACTGACTATTGATATTTGTAACATATATATATTGAAAACGATAGCATAATAAATCCTGTTTAATGATGCTTTACTCTCTCTAAAACAAATTCTCAAATATATATACATGTATTTTTAAAACAAATTGTCAAACAGATTTTTAGATGTGTCACTGTTATAGTCCTCATCTGAAGTCCAATAAAATTTTCTTAATTTATTTATATGAGAAATGTCAATTGCATTCCCTGTACTTGAAACATGTCTTGGTCAAAACATAGAATATAAAGATTTACACTACATAACATTTCCTAATTAAACTTATAATAATGAATATAAAACATACTAGGCCATGATTGTCTTTTAATTTTAATGCTGCAAACTTAAAGCTACAAGTATGTATCCAATTCATTAAAATTGTATACTATGAAAATTTTAATAAAAGTTCAGCTGTTTTAACATGCAAGAATTAAATATTTAAAAGTATGCATTATGTGGCAAAATAGATGATTATGTAACACTTACAAAGACCTAAGCAATAGTAAATTTGAAAAACAATAACACGTAACTAGCTGTTATTGTTAAGATATAATACCATTTCACTAGTAGAAGCAACTTAAGACTTTATTTTTATTTTCTAAGAAATAACAACAAACACACTCGCGATGTTCAAACTTTTGGCGTAATCCGATTTGAACTTGATAACCCATTAGTCAGAATGCCTATTAAAGGTTAAAATATTTATAGTCAAGTGCTATTTAATATTTGTGGGAAAAAAAATCTCTGTTCTAGGAGACGGTCTTTCATTTAGTTAGTATTTTTTCCAGTTTTATTTTGTTTTTAAAAAAATGTGTAAACCCCCTACAGTATTATTATTAATGTATTACTATAACTTATAATATAATAGTTATTAGGTTACTTTAGGAGATTTGTGTGACAGCTCATTGCACCTACAATTTCGTTCGATATTTCAAGAAATATGAAAATAAATTCAACAAAACATGTACCTAATACAAATATATACTTACATACCGTAGTTGCAAAAAAACGTGATATCTGAGACACGTAAATTTTAACCTGCAACACAAAATATATCTCATGTTAGTCTCTTACCTCAACTCACATCACATTTTATAAGAATCTTCAAATATCGTTTGAAAACACCCTGAAACAGGACTGCACTACTAAACATGCGCAAGAAAACCGTACGCACTAAATGAAAGTTTTGAGATAGTTTGCCTGGAGTAACAAAGAAAATCGTATTATAAATATACTACGTTTCGACAAGAATTATGTTAACTTCATGTACAAACATTTTATAGAGACATACATGAATACTTATACATATAAACGAAATGACTTGTGGAAATTAAAAGTTGGTCGTAAATTAGAAAATTCTAAACGAAATGGCGACTTCTGATGAAATTATTCTTAATTAAAAAAGGAATTTTTGACATAATCCATAAGGGGTTTGTTTGTTTTTCTCATAGCAAAGCCACATCGGACTATCTGCTGAGTCCACCGAGGGGAATAGAAACCCTGAATTTAGTGTTATAAATCCGTAGACTTACCGCTGTACTAGCGGGGGACTAATCCATAAGAAAACAGAGAAGCAGTTGCAAGTACTACAGCAGTGGCGGAGCCAAGAGGATGCTTGGAGTTTTGAGCCCCCTTAAAAATGAGCCAAGCCCCCTCAGCCCCCCAGTATTGTTACCTACATATATTTATAAAATATGGAAAACACGATCGTCGCCGTTGCTTAACAATTAACATCAGATCTGTAGAGACATATATCTGTAGAACTCAACGTCTTCATTAAGACGGAAGTATGTGTCATGCGTTCCATAGCAACGTACTGAATGCACTGAAACTCATGTGCTGTATTGCCGCTCCCTGTGTAATGCCATTCTATCTTGAGCTTTGACGAAGATTAGACAACCACGTTGATTTCAAGTTACAACAGATCATTAGGAATTTTACTTGATAAACCAAAGGTTTCACAGGTATTTACCCATTCATTTTATTTATCTTTTGTTGAAAAGTAAAACATAGCATGCATGTATAAGTGTATTGTGTATAGGTCAAAACTTTGAAGCATTTAGCCAGTGTTGTGTCCTCTGTGAGATCATTTTGCATTGTGTATCAGCCATCCAAAATTGTACTGATGTTTGTGACACACATTTAAAATTGTGACTTACAGTCCAATTAATGTTATACTTATAATTAGATAATAACCTTACATGTTAACTGACCAAATGATATTTATAAACAATTCCAGAATGAATTTTGAAATTGTCATTGGGCTATTTAGAATTGCCAAATTTAATGTAATGTAGTAGTTACATTATTGTAACAGGTGCTTCTCACACTTATGATAATAAGAACAATATCACAGTCACAGTTTGGCCTGTATGAATAATGTAAACTTATGAAGAAACCACCCTTTCTGTGAAGGTCAGTTGCAATTTAGACATTTTGTTTTGGTGCTACTGTGACCATTCAATATCCAGGCCACGGGTTTGCTTTGTTCGAGCACACGATTCCCGCCTCGAACGCCTTAAGCATATGATCACCGAGCTACTGACCATTATGTACACTCTGCGTACAGCTAACGATCGGCTCGGCCCAATCAAGATCCAGATGCCAGACGCACGCCACCCCCGCTCACTCCCATTAGCTGCCCACAGTTTTACAACATGCCCTATCGAAGCTGTGTTTGTGATCCCGAATTAGCCCTGTAATATTACATTATCACTACCCTCTAATTAAGTACTTGTACTATATGGTTAAAGATAAACACTTTCTCTAACAGTATTTCACGGATATGTTCTGGATTTTCGTGTGCTATTAATATAATTTGGTGATTTCAATGCCGCAGAGCAGTTGTTTGTAATGTTGAACTATGTTTAGTTGTTATTTGTTTCTTATTCATGAAATAAACCAAGAGTATGTATGTTATATTTTTCTCTTTAGATTTTGATGTTCAAAATGAATATCCTTTGTAAGCCCTAATGCCAATATAACGAGATAAATTCCCATTCGTTTCATATAAACTAACATAACTTGAAAGTAAGAAGTGGTACTAGCAGTCAGCCGTCTCGGGGGTCACTTTACATTTGCACGCTCCGTATAAAAGGGAGTTATGTTTGTTTATGCAGCTCTAGCTCTGTCTAGCATTCAGCCTCACACTGGAACACACACTCAGTTTGGATTAATAAAAGGAAATCAAAATCAGCGACTCGTTTTCAAACAAGGACACCAACACACAAGACAATAGTCAGACATCACCTACCAAAACATAAACCGATCATATTACACATAGGATTGATTATTCAACAATACCTGCTACCCAAGAATAGGCAACGAGTAGATGGTCCTACAAACACATGTGGTGCAAGTGAGGTGGACATTGGTGATCGTGATGGTGAAAATGCGGACACGACCAGTGCGGGACCCCAACTGCAAGAGGGCACCACACACACCCAGGGTGAAAAACTACCACCAGGACCCAAGGACCTGAGCCAGCTTCCAGATAGTGGTCGTACTTGTCCAGACTTGAAGAGATACCCGGCCACAGAATACAGTGGTCAGTCAAAGTCATTCAACAAGAATTGGCGTAATCAGTTCACGTGGTTGGAGTACTCTGTGACCCAAGATGCTGCATTCTGCTTCGCATGTCGTCTTTTCAGTCACACGCACTTCAGTAAAACTGAGAAGTCCTTCACTCATGAAGGCTTTTGGAACTGGTAGAAGGCGACCACATCACTGAAGTCCCGTGATAACTCTATAGGACACAAGTTTGCCATGCAAGCTTGGGCAGAGTTTAAATTCCAAAAAACAAAGGGTGCAAAGATCCAACATGCTCTCGATACAAGCCATGCTAAATCTGTGGAGGAAAACCGACATTACATAAGAGCCGTGATAGATGCACTGCTCTACACAGCCTGCCAGAATGAAGCCCAGAGAGATCACAAGGAAGGTAGTCAGTCAGATACCTTCTTGACATGATTTCCAGGTATGATGAAATCGTGAAGAAGAAGCTGAGTGGTCCTGGCAATGCTAAGTACACGCACCATGATATCCAAAACGAACTGCTTGACATCATAACTGGAATGATAAGGAAGGATACCAGCAAAGAGGTCATGGAAACTGAGCATTTTGCTCTAATGGTGGATGAAACAAAGGATGTGAGCAAACAAGAACAACTGTCCATTGTGGTAAGGTACCTCCACCAACAGAGCCTTCATGAGAAGTTCCTGGGCTTCACAGCTGCTGAGGGTCTGGATGCAGATTCATTGCTCAAGAAAATCATGGAGACTCTGGCTAAATGTGGTATTGACAATAATGCCTGCATTGGCCAGTGCTATGACAGAGCTGCAGTCATGTCAGGACACATCTGTGGCGTACAGGAGAGGTTCAGGAGAGAGGTGTCTCAGGCTGTGTATGTCCACTGCTATGCACACAGGCTCAACTTGTGCTAGTTGATTGTGTGTACAACATCCAGGCTGCAGCAGAGTTCTTTGTGACAATTCAGAAGCTGTACAAATTCTTCTCTACATCAGTTGTGCATGAAGAATTTCTGAAGGTACAGAAGGAGCTTGAAAACGTGAACCAGCACATAGAGTTGAAGCGACTGTCAGACACAAGATGGGCCTGCCAACATGCTGCTTGTTTGGCTGTGAAAAGAACCCTCTCTGCCATTGTGACAACCCTAAAACATCTTGTGGAGGGGAACAATGTCCACAGAGCCACTGAATCAAAGGGCCTGTGCATCCTCCTAGATCAGCAGTTCGTAACCAGTCTAGTGGCCATAGAAAAACTACTGCTGATGACAAAACAGACCACCTCCAGTCACCTGACCTGCAGCTGACCTCTGCAAAGGACCTAGTACAATATGTCATCTCTGGTCTCTCAGAAATGAGAACTGAAGCAGCATGGAAAAACTTGGAAGAGTCTGCTGAGTATATATGTAAGAAAGTGGGAATATGCACTGAGACAGTGCATCAAGGTGGACAGTGATCTGCCCCAAACACCTGGACGAATTCATAATCACATCTAGTACCGGCCAAAGAGACGAACCAACACCAGATGCCAGGAGACACACCTTCTATGCCATCATAGACAGGATGCTCAACGAACTGAATAGAATATTCTCTTCTGATGCCCGCAGTGTTCTGATGGGTGCAACTGGATTGAACCCCAAACACTCCACATTTCTGGACAAGCAAGCACTTTTAGGAATGGCAGCAAACTATGGTGTGGTAGAGGATGGCCTCGCAGTGGTGGTCCACCAGTTGAACCGGCTAATTGCCGTCAAGAAAGACAAGGGGCAGGAAGTATCCACACCATTGGAGCTTGCAACCATGCTGGAGCCATACAAGGATGCCTTCATGGATCTCCACAAACCTGTATGCATCGCTGTGACCCTGTCTATCACTTCAGCTGCCTGTGAGAAAAGTTCTCATGTCTGAAGCTTCTCAAGTCATACTTGTGCAACAGCAGTGATAATAACCGCACTAGCAACCTTGCTGTCTTATCAGTAAACTCCAGGAGGGCAAAACAACTCGATATTGATACTGTTATAGACACATTTGCTGCCAATCACCAGAACAGGCGCATTGTTTTGAAGTAATATTGACTATAAACACAACATGATGAAAGATAGTTAGCCTGATAGTGACCTTACTTTTTCTCAGAGTGTATTAACTTCACATGGGATAATTCGTTTCTGCTATTAAATTATGTCTTTATGTTATATTTCTTTTGATTTGTAGCTTTACTCTTTATGGTATATTAAATGTTCAATCTAAGCTAATCTTGAATATCTTTTTTATTATGTCCCCGTCGCGCCAAACATGCTCGCCCTTTCAGCCGTGGGGGCGTTATAATGTGACGGTCAATCCCACTATTCGTTGGTAAAAGAGTAGCTCAAGAGTTGGCGATGGGTGGTGATGACCATCTGCCTTCCCTCTAGTCTTACACTGCTAAATTAGGGACGGCTAGCACAGATAGTCCTCGAGTAGCTTTGTGCGAAATTCCAAAACAAACAAATTTATTATTATGTATTACCTTGGGTGGAATTTAGGTGAGCTTTCTCTTTTACATATACACATATTTTCATACACAGATAATTTCTAATTTCTAATAGTGAATTATTAATCAGAGTATGAGTTTCCAACGAAAACTGCATTGAAAACGCAGTTCAAAATAGCACACCTTTCTGAAATGTATCTTGGTATTTACACTATTAAAATTTACCATCTATACCTCATATTGATGGCATTTTGGAAAGCCTCTCCACAGTTTACCTCAGCTCCCCCAACGAAAATATCCTGGCGCCGCCACTGTACTGCAGTTTCTTTATGTTGCTATACAACATACTTTTATAATTTTGTACCCACTAATAGGCCCGGTATGGCCAGGTAGGTTAAGGCGTGCGACTCGTAATCTGAGGATCGCGGGATCGCATCCCCGTCACACCAAACATGCTCGCATTTTCAGCCATGGGGGCGTTATAATGTTAGATCAATCCCACTATTCCTTGGTAAGAGGAGCCAAAAAGTTGGTGGTGTGTAGTGATGACTAGTTACCTTCCCTTTAGTCTTACACTGCTAAATTAGGACAGCTAGCGCAGATAGCCCTCGAGTAGCTTTGCGCGAAATTCAAAAAACAAACAAACAAAAACAAACAGTAACTTAGAAATAAAGGAATTTCACTTTCTTTCAGCTTATAATAATGCTAATCAGTGACTGGTCTACTCAGTAAACAAGGGCTTATTGTACAATTTAATCCATTCATTGTGTATTTTATCAAGACCCACTGGATTTGAAATTAAGTGCCTCAAAGCCCTTTTAGTTATTAGTGAGATGACAAAATTCCCGTCTTAACTAGTAATAAATGATATTAGTGGTCAGGCCAACAGTTAGAGTTGTGTTTTACCTCTAACTCCAGTAATTTCTCATTTTCTTCATAAGAGGCAAACATATAATACTTTCAGTTATTTCCCTCTGGTCATATTAATCAATATGACTTGATACAGTATCCTTGTCCTTCTCTGATATCAAACTCAAGCTCCTTATCAAGCTAGTGTGTGAAAGGTTTGTTTGTGACATTTAGATACAGCTTATTATCGTGTTTTTGTACTATTCTTTATACATCATTAGGTCAGTCTATCATAGCACAACATACAGACCAACTCAGCTACATCCGCGTTGCTTTTGTGCAGCCGGAACATACCATAAACATACCCAATCTCCGCTCTGGTATATCCATTTCCTTACAGTCTTCGAGTCGCTCTTCCTAATTGTTGTCAAACGTGTACACATTAATTGTAGATCTTAGCCTTTTCACAGATTTCTTTATAATATTGTGAAATGTTTCCTTATGGTGAGAATCATATATCATGTCAACAGAAAATAGAATTTCCTACCCAAACATAAGCTTGTTAAATGAATTTTCTGTAGATCTCTCTTATTATGACCTGTGATAAATTCTCATCCCAGTCAGTTTGACTGGATAAACTTGAAAGGCATGTGATAAATCATCAAATTTGGAGTTATCAAGTGAACAGAACTTCTTCACCTCACCTTACACTTAACACAACTCAGGGATTAACAAGATGCTGAAATTATTCATATGTATTTGTTCTGATGATTTAAATTGTACTGTTAATTAATCACTGTTCAGTACAATTTAAATCATCAGAAGAAATACATATGAATGTACTGTTCAGTGCTCTTCCAGTACATCAGCTGTGGAATTTACCTTGGCCCAATTTGTTAAATAATAAATGGCAATAAGTATGTGCTGATAACCTCTCTGTATTTCTGGGTGTGAACCAGCAATATCTAGAACTATTGTCTGTAGAGATAATATAACTTTCTGCTGGAACTTACCTTGCCTAGGTAGGTTCTTTTTTTCAGGCAGAACACACCACATAGTGTTCACAGGGTGTGGAACATTCTGTTAGAATGTTGCTAGTGGATACATTAGCAACTGGCGTAAGTGATAATTTGGTACTCTTTAGTTACAGCGTTATGTAAAGTGAAAGAATCTGTTAGACTCTTACGTTTATTAATTTGAGAGTGTTGTACCCATTCCGTGTCATTATTAAATGCACATTCATATTTCCTAGACTGTTGAAGCTCGTTAATTATCTCATTTATGCGTGGTCTACTTGAATGTTAAAGTTCAGAAACAAAAAAAAAAAAAAAATAGCAGCAATTTTTGACAAATTCAACAACTGTGAGCATTTTCTTTTTTATCATACAACATCAACAAAAAGCGGTATTCATTTTATAGCTGACAAACGTGATGCCATATCTCCTGCCATCTTATACCTTTGGCGAAACTGGTCAGTTTCGTTATTACTAGAATCATTATTCAGAATGAACTGACAATTTTAAAATATAAACAAACACTGGTACTTTAACTAAGTTATGTATTAGGGACATAAAATGCTTGCTTGTATTTTTGCATATATCGCATTCAGCATTAGTCAGCACAGACATTAATGTTTTTACCTGAAGGAAAGCTAGAATGTACAACTTAAGTTTCACTTGAATACGGTTAATAAAAATGAACACTTGTTCTCTTGAAAAAAGAAGTCAAGGGTGATGTAATTAAAGTATTCTTAATTGTTTGTTGTTGTTTTTTAATTTCGCGCAAACCTATTCGAGGGCTATCTGCGCTAGCCGTCCCTAATTTAGCAGTGTTAGACCAGAGGGAAGGCAGCTAGTCATCACCACCTACCATCAACTCTTGGGCTACTCTTTTACCAACGAATAGTGGGATTGAGCGTAACATTATAACGCCCCCACAGTTGAAAGGGCGAGTATGTTTGGTGCGGCGGGGATTCGAACCCGCGACCCTTAGATTACGGTATTTCAATTATTAAATAAATTGTTGAATTGATACATCAGTTTGTTTGTTTTTTTTTGTGTGTTAAATTCTGAGAGTGGTAAAGCAAGACGTTTAACATTTGAAAAAGTCGGACACGCACTTAAATGAAGCAGTTTTGTTTCTGTAATGTAATAATAAATATGTGGAATAAATTGCCACATGCCCATGTGATTAGGACATTCGATTCGTAATCTGAGAGTCGCAGGTTCGAATCTACATCCAATCAGGCATGCTCGTCCTTTCAGCCGTCGGGACATTATTTGTGATGGTGAATCCCACTATTCTTTAGATGGTTGTTTGTATTTAAGCACAAAGCCATAATGAGGACTATCCGTGTTCTGCCCACCACGAATATTCGTTCCCAAAAATAAGAATAGCAGTGACGAAGATAATTTTTCACTGCTAAATTAAGGACTGCTAGCATGGGCAGCACTCTTGTAGCTTTGCGCGAAATTTGCAAGAAAACAAACAAATTGTCATCTGGAATAGTAAAACAATGTTTCAGAAGATGAATAAAAGTATCGTCTGTTGTGTATTATTGACGTAATTCTTTATTGGTTGATTTACGGCCACGTGATGTTACGTCGTCTGTTGAAGGTCATCTCGTTTCATCTGTCAACTATTGATCAAAACGAGTATCCAGAATAATTTATTCATATTACAACCGTGCTCGAACATACTGATTTCATTACTCATGGTAAGTGAAATAGCGGATTTTGGTATTCCACGGTGAATATATTTTCAAATATGATCCATCAGTTTATTCAAAAACGTATTATAATCATTGAACGTGGTTTAAATTGTTTTTACCATCTGTTATTCTCCTTTGAAAAGTAGTGCACCTTCAGTTGCGCATGTTCAATGACATTCAAATCCACAGGAAAAGTATAAAATAAGTTACGCGATAAAAAAACAACAATAAACCTTCGTCATTAAAGTGTACGAATGATTATAATAAAAACTGACATTTGCAAGTTGATTCATAATTTGCTGAGACCCCTAGTGGCTTAGCAATAAATATGTGGGCTTATGACGTTAAAAATCGGGTTTTGATACCCGTGATGAGCATAGCAAAGAAAGCCATTGTGTAGTTTGTGCTTCATAACAATCAAACATTATACTATATCACATGTATGAGAAAAAAAAAGATGGAAAAATAAGATAAAAAATTACGGACCAGTTTGTGCTCCGTACTGCGAACTTCATTCTCGTCATCAAAAATGTAAACTGGCGCTACACCGGTAATGTGAAACGCTTATTCCTAGCGTCGTTTTGAATTTTGAATGTAATAGTGTTAATGAGAAACTCGAGAAATTAAAAAAGAAAACATGCTAAATTTTAATGACAATGCTAACAAGTGAAACAGTTTTAAAAATGTAATATTTATAGGTAAGTAATGTGTTTAATTTTCCTTTCTATTACACCGATAATACGTTTCACCTGTATTCCCAGATTGATGGATATATGTGGAGAGTTTGGAGTGTATTTATTAATTAAGTGATTAATTTTCCGTTTGTTGAAAATTAATTTTTGTTTGAAGAAGAGAATTACAAACCATTTGTTAATTTATTACTGTTTTTAAATTTAAATTGCGTCCACTGTTGTAGGTAAGTTGTAGTGCAACGACAGTTTACAAGGTTTTATGATGTTTCATTATTTATAATTGTTTTATCTTCTGTGAGAACTAGATAGTGACCAAATAAAATTTCACTTTCCTTTTTAGTCGAACGCTAACATTCTGTTTTGTATAAGGAATGTAAAAGTTGCGTGTATCGTAATGGGTCTATCTCTGTTCGTAAACGATGTAGTTATGGCATATTGACATTGAGCGTGAAGACTGAAAATTATTAGATTATAATTTTAACGTTCCTCGTTTGTGTTCTTGGAGGAAAAAAGTTCGTAATCGTTACCAAAGTAATGTAACATAAAATATAATTTGAAATATATTCTAACTAAGTATTTTATGAAACCAGTTTTTATGTTTTTAGTAACTTATAAAATAGTGTTATTAAACACACTAAATAAATATTGTAGACTGGAATTGGCTAGTGTAATGTAGCAGCATTATTTCTACACCAAACAACTATTTTGTGTACCAATTTTTAACTAAACCAAAAGTAAATGTTGAAAATGTTTAAATATGGTTTATTTGATCAAGCTTATATCTAACAATTTACCAATTTCACGTTTCACACAGAAAAAACACAAAAAAAAGAGAGAGATGATAAATATGCTTTTCCTCTGTAAAAATTACTTGCTTATACTGATGAGGTTTTTGTTTCAGTCTTCATGCCCAGTGCTACAGCAGGTATTCTGTGTAAAAGAAACGATGTATTTAATGTTATTCTGATATAGATTTTTAAGAAAATAACTAAACAGATAGTCGTAATGCAACTCTCTTACAATAGAAGAAACTGCTTGACATTGTTGTTTGGGTTAGATGATATTTTAAGGTTGAATTAAATTTTCATGTATAGTTGGTGAATTGGTTTTTGTCTTGTTTTTTATTCTGTCCAAAATGCCTATATTATATTGCATGTAGTTCTTCTACAATTAGAGAAAAATTAGTACCTTGAACAATCACAGTATGCACATGAGAAACCACTCTAAAACCTTGAGACCATTGTAGTAGGTGACCTCTTTTGACAGATGAAGTATCCATAGTATCTGACTTAATTTTCAAGAAACTGAAACTAACTTATGTTGCATCTTGCAGCTGCTTGTCTTAATGGAGCTTATTTCTCACCTTGTTAGGTAATCTGCATCTTGCTTAACCAATCTCCTGTTTGCATGGCAATAGGTTGTTCTGCATACTCATTTGTCTTTGTTTGAACTTGTTGTTTTCTTATGTTGAAATAATGAATGGTGGTTGAGGCTTTAGCAACAATTAATATTTTATTACACACTTAGGTTGTTGTGATCACAACATAATTAATGGTAAAAAGAAGTTTTTAATCTAAGTGTTTAAATTTAGTAATGTGGAAGTGCTTGCTTGTTTCACCTGATGAGCCATGACTGTTGCTCATAGAGCAGTCTGGTATAGTTGGCTTGTTGTAATGGGTGACCTGTTGAAAGTGGTTTAGGGCTTGGAAATTATTATCTGAATTTCATAAAAGCTCAAAATTAAATATTGATAATTTTTATTTAAAATATGATAGAAATGAATAAAACTTATAATGAGAGCAAGCTACCTGCATAGAGTAAAACTAAAATTAAACCTGCTATTATTAATAACTAGTTAATTGAATATACTTTGCTTGCATTCCTGTTTCTTGTGTACCTTTTCTGTCAACAATGGGTCATTCCATGTCAAATCATCCAGATATTGGAAACTTTTCCAGGTGACCCCCTCAGAATGCCTTGAAATATTTCACATGTGCTCATCTACCCATATAATGAAAAATTTCCAAAGATTAGATCAATATCTCTAATAGTTTTTGATAATTTTTTTTTTTTTTGTAGGCATGTAAACCTGAGTAACACACTGATAAAATCATGGAAATATTGAAGATGAAAGTTGAATCATTGTCTGATGAGGAACAGGATGCTTTGTTGGATGTCAAGTTGCCAAAAGATGAAGAAGAAAAGATAAACATCTTACCTTGTAGTAAGTACATGTTTTTATAATGTAAATAGTTCTTGTTTTGTTATAAGTGTCTTTTTGAGCTATAACCACATTATTCACTGTAAATTCATGTCTTCATGAAGAAAAAAGCCATTTATTCTAACAAAATATAGCAAGTGTACTTTATAAAAGTGTGAAATGACAAAGTCAGTTTACAGATTAGCTTTGTTAGAAAAAGTAATAATGTAGCATAACACAGATGGGATTTATAAAGTGTCCTTTAGTGATATGAAAATGTTTGTTTCTCGTTGGTTTATTACATTGTGAAATGTATTCATTGACAGCAGATATATAATTTTTATATTTGTAGCTAGAAAATTATTCAAGGTTACATGGGTTATACATTTAAAAACATTAAAGAAGAATGCACATTTAGTGACATTATTAAGTGATGGTTTCATATTATTTATATTATTAAATTTTACACAATGTGCATTTTTTCTTCTTGAAGAATGTGTAAAATCTAGTATGTGAGGAAATGTTTTGCACATGGAGTAAGTATTATGAGATGTTACTATTCCAGTAAAACAGAGAACAATGTTTTGACTTTCTTAGGCTGTCTTCAGGTTAACTTAAGAAGGTCAAAATGTTGTTCTCTGGTTTATTAGTAAGAGTTAATATGCATACCACCTGTCTTGAGATACATTTTTACTTCAAGTGGGTTTCTCATCATCACGGATGTTACTGTTCGTTTGTGACAGATAATCGGGTATGCCATATATATTGTACATTTTTAGATTTCTCTGTTTTGAGTAATATCTGCAATCCTTGACAAATCTCCATGCACACATGTACTAGTCATAATAAAGTATTTTTTGTACTTTGTGACTAACAGCCATGACATGATTTGAAGAAATGAGGTTTATAGTCTTTATAATAACAGTACTTTAGTTTAAACTCTGTAACTTCTACATCAAAATCACCTTGTAGATCTTGGTATATGGTTATGCTAGTTCACAACTGGATACCGTATAAATGAACACATTGATTTATTATTCTGTACTAGTAAATATTTCCTAATTGTTTTTCAACATTAACTTATGAAAGATCAACATTTACAGATTTTAACTACCATTTTTCTTTCTGAGAATTCAAATTCTAATTAGTTTTGAATGGTGTACTTTCACTTGGTTTATAAAAATAAGGACTGTGTAACAGAAGATAGTGAGGATTTTCAAGGTGATGCACTGAAATATGAATATCTTGTCACAGACAAAAATATATACAGTTTTCATCTATTGAAACAGGAGAAGCTAGTTTTGTAGAAAGACATTCTGTTCTTGAATGTGGTGGAGTGAAAATGAAGCAAGAGGAGAACTATGGTGAAGTGAAAGAAAAAATTGAGGTAGTTTTTTTTAAGCGTTTATTCTACTTTTCTTCTTAGAGAAAACTGCTATACAGTTTTGAGATAACATTTAGTCATTGTTATTGTTGTAATTAATTCCTTTAATTTTTATTTGAATGTAATATAATCTTAACTCATTGCTGTCAACATCAAATATTTTTCAACCGTGAACAAACAAACAGTAATATAAGAAATTTAAACTTAACATTTCAGCAATATTTCTGATATGGTAATTTACCTCCTTCACGGACAGAACTATTTTTGTTCAGTGCTGCCTTTATGTGCAATTTTTTTTTTCCATACCTCAAGCCTTGAACTCCCACATACCCCATGATTGACATGTGCATGTGGCTCGCTCTACTTGATTATACAAAAAACATTTTTTGTTTGAGAGTTCTATTATCATGATGTTTTTTGTTTGTGTTGCCTTTAAGCATTTTTCAAAAAATTTCACACGAACTTGAAATATTTTTCTCTCTGTATTTTTTCATATACTTCACTTTTGTAATTATAAATAACCACTTTATTGTTTTTCTCATTTTTTGGTTTTACCCAAAGTTTATGCTTCCACTTTTAAACATATAAATTACATCAGTAAATTTCAAGCTACAGGTGATGTTACTAGACATCAAAAGATTGTTTATATGAGTTGACCTTTGTTTGGCCTTGAGTTTGGGGACCTGCACATTTTGAATATGGTCTGCTGACTTTGGACAAATAATTTGTTATACTGCTCTAGAATTGAACATAATGTAGGGTATCTGTGATGTTCCATCTGATTTTTCTTTTTCTTGTTGCTTGTTTATCTCATTCAGAGCCTTTTTTTGTTCCCTGTATGGCACTTTACCATCGTTTACCTGTCCTACCTGTATGGATTTTCCCATTAGTCATGTATTTTCAATGCTGATTGGAGCTGTGTGATTAATCTGTCCCACCTCAATCACTTCTTGGTTCTTTCCAATTTTACATTTTTGTTGTTTATCACCCACATTTGGGCCATTTTTCTATTCTTCACCCTTCATGATGCTATCTTAGGTGCATTCACCGTGGGGTTAGGTGTAAGTTTCACATCTTATCATTTCATCTTGTTACAGATCTCTTGGTTGTTTGTTGGGTGGCCATTGTTATCCAACTTTAACATGATAGGGTATTCTACTTACACCACAACATCATTGTGTAGCTTTGTGCTCAACTACAAACAAACAAGTTATGTCTTATGAGAGTAAAGACTGCTGTTCCAATTCCACCATGAGAGGAATTGATGGAATACTAAACTTTAAACATAAGAACTTGCAGTAATTTTATTTTTACAACTTTAACACTAGGTATATGAAAAAAATGTCTGTGTACGTCACATGATACAAGGTAAAGTGTGTTTGTTACCAATGGCAGTTTTATCCTTGTAGATCTGTTTTATTATATGATGTCTACATTATACAAACAAGCAAGTAGCCTGACTATAAGCTCTTCAAATACATAAGTACTAAAACTTATAAATCTCACATTTACTGTTTTATGTCAAGTATTAACAAAGCATATATCTAGTTACAAATAATACTTTTAAAGATGCTTGTTAGAATATTCATGAGCCACTTTAAGAGTATCAAATGGTTAACTACCAGAGGTATTAAATATTAGGGAGGGGTTAACTTACTGTGGCTTCCTTCGTCAAACAGTTAGTAAACTTTTAATTATAACAATTTTTTTTCATTAAGTTATTGTTTAATCATTTAATATTGTTTTACAGCATTGATTATTAGAAATTAAATTGTACACAAGTGGAAAGTAGTCTAATTCACCCAAATAATTAAGTTATTAATAAAAAATCAACTTCTCCACTATAAATTATGTCTTTAATAGATGTCAGTCAGTACTGTGTTTAACAAGTAAGTCTGAGTACAGTTAATTTTTATGGTTGACATTCACTGAAGCCCATGTGCTCATTCTGTTATGAGTTATGGCTATATAATGCACTGTACTCTAGTTGAAATGAGTAAAAAAGTAATTGTTCTTTAAAGAAGTTTAGTCTAAGAAGTATGTTACACTGGATATTTGGTACCAAAGTCATAGTCTCTACTACTGCTAATGGCAACTCATTCCACAAGACATTCACCCTGTAAGAAAAATAAAATTATCTTAACTTGAGCCTTGCAAGTCTTTTTCTAAATCTTAGACTTGTAGACTCATTTTGTTATCATCAGAGTCCAGTAGAAAGAATCCAATGGTTACCCTTCTTTTCTGAAGATAAAATAGGAATTTTTAACCTATCCCTGCTGACTTTGGAATCATTCTAGTAGCCCTTCAATGAGCCCTTTCCAGTAAGTTAGTGTCGTATCTTAGATAAGAAGACCAAAGTTGTGCACAGTATTTCAAGTAGGCCTAACTAGTGGTTTGGGTATGTATAAATATAGAAATACCTTTTTGATTTGTAATCAGTATATCTATATCAGGAAAATTGTATCAACTTTATTATTATCAAAAGATCACTGTCTCAATGCCTTGGGTGATTTATTCACCACTATACCAAAATCTTTTGATGCTGTTGAATTATTTCCAATGAGACAAATGAGGATTAGCTAAGGATTTCATGTCACATGACAGAACCTCTGCAAAGTGGTTCATGTGTCAATTTTCAGTTAGTCAAGGTGAAAGGATAAGAAATTATATCTTAAGTCATGAAGCTTGAAACACAGATGCTTTGTTATTTTTTTATGAATTATGTGTAGTAATTAATTGTATCATAAGACTACCCTTGCAATACATTTTTTCTTTTTTTTTAAATATATATTTTTGAACTGTGACAGTATTATGTCTCCTAGGTGTGTTGATACTTGTATCATGTTTGTAATACCAGAATGTGAAAATGCAAGCATTATGAATGTTAAATTTACTTGTAATAAGTACTTGGCATATCAGGTTTTTAACATTGGATTTTTATTCCGTGGTAAACATAAGTATTTAACCTTTTGTTAACCTGAAGGTGACCTAGGAATATCGAAACATTGTTTTCTGCTTATCACTAAAAGTGTTAATACCAACACCAGCCATTCTAAGATACTAATATTCAAATTGCTTCACTGCTGTGTGCTTATAACTTTGTAGGTGAATGAGAAGTTTCTAGGACAAATGAAATTCAAAAAACAATATTATGTACAGAGTATGGTGAATATGGTATTTGCATTTCAGAATACATTTGTCAGAATGGCACCTGAGCAACCTGGTGGCTTGCAAGATGAGGTTATTTCTGAGTTCAGTGAGAGTGATAATGATGACATAAATAACTTAAAAGATGAAATCATGAGTGTGAAAGAAGAAAATGTCATTAAGGATGGATTACTACAGAATGATTGTGGATTGACAGGTACGTGTGGTAAGTACAAATTTATTCTGTTGCAGAATTGTTTGTTAAAAATATTTTTAGTGTTAAAATCGGAGAACACCAACTGCATCATAGATCAGTGTTTGATCTGTATGCTTATTATTTTGTTAGGTGCTGTAACAAAAACTCCTAACTATGTCTTTTAAGAAAACTTTATCTAATTGTTTGAATTATATTGCATATACAAATTTTAAAGACCTAAGGTTGTGAAAATTAAAATATTTGGTAAATTGGAACACTATCTTCACCCAAGAAAAAGAATCAATAAACTGTTGACAGTGGAAACAAGCCATACTCTGTATCAGAGAACATAAGTTGTGATATCTGTAAAGTGTGATTAAACATAATAACATGTTATAACACTACTAGATATAAAATACCTACAAAATTAGGATTAAACTGGATGCAAAAGAATAATAATCATTTGTTCCTTATATATATCAAACATCTAGAACATAACTTTTGCATTTTAGTTATTACAAGACAATATTACTGTTATAGTATTAATTGGTATTTGGTTCATATTTTTACAAATCTGCCATATGAAGATCCGTCATGTGATCTATGGTTCGTCATTATTCTTTTTTTCATAAGTGACCAAAAGGTAAAGGTGTATCCTTGATGTTCATAGCATTTCCCTTCACTATATAATATGGTTGTCATGAATAATGTGGGCACCCTGATACTGGTGTTACTTGCATAAGAATAGTATTGAAAGTGTCCTGAGATGTGTTTAATCACTCTTCTGAAAGAGCTGTTTCCATGAAAACTAGTGCCTGAAATTGATGGAAGGTAGCATGTTCCTTTAGAACATTCCCTTATATACTTGATGAGATGGATATTGTTGAGGAAACTTGTCCTTATTTATTTATTAATTATTTATTTAATAATTATATGAACTAGTTTAGCTTGGGGACTTGTAGCTTATCATTCGTTAGGGTTAAGTCAGAACTAATTGCACCAACATATGGCAGTACAAAGGGTTATAGAATGCAATCCTGATAATTTTGTGGCATTGATAACACCATTGTTTGGATTGTGTAGGCCAGTATGCCTAGCAGTGCCTATCTGTTTCTGTCCTCTCTGTACTTCCACAACCAAATGCACAACATTACTGTTTCAAGATAGATTAAGTCTGATCCAAAATTTTCTTCCAGTTAGTATACACCTGTTATCTGGGTGCAAGATGAAGAGAATTCATCTGTAAAAGGACTTTTCAAAGTGAATCTATGTATGAGGTGTGGGACTTCTTAAAGATTGCTAATTGTATATAGCTTGCCACCTTTGGGATCCAACCATCTACTCATGTATTTGTCATGTATGTTGGCCTATGAAGGAGATAATCCTGTAAGTTGAGTGGTCACTGCAACATATTATATTGGCCTTGAATTACTGTAGATAGAAGATTCTGGGATGGCTCCCTTAAAGTTAATTCAACAGCCAGTTATGTCTAGAGTAAACTGACTATGCATCATGCCTTCAGTGGATTTTGTGGGCATTTTCTCAATACTAGTATTTGGGTACAGTGTCCACAGAACCCTGATGTTTCTATGGCTTTCTCAAATTCTTAAACTTATGACAGTGTAGGTCTTGTAGTAGAACACCACAGCTGGTGGGTTCAGTGAGAACAGAATTTTTATTTGTTCTTCTACTGTGTGATTTAAAATTCTGGTGGATCTTTGTAAAGATTCTGTGTTGATAACTCTGCCTCTTACAACACCACCTGTACTTCACTTTCTTATCCTTCAGTATAATGTCACACATACATATGTGTATATACATATATCAAGATTAAGGCAAAGTAATATGGTTTTGATGGAATAAACTAATGCCTAATTTAAAAGTAAAGTCTGTTTGCTAACTTTGCTTGCAATCAAAAGGTATTCTGGAAGTTTAAACCAATAAAATACATGGTTACCCCTCCTTGAGTAGAAATAGTTTTACTGTGTTGTGCAATGTGAAAAATATTTCTGTTATGTTTGTTATTAAACACTAAGCTACATAATGAGCTATTTGTGGTCTGCCCAATTTTAGCTTTATAAGTGTTTTTTTTTTTTTACTTCAAGTTTATTCAACTTTGGTAACATGGGGTGAAGAGTAAAGCTACTAAGGATGTCTGATATTTTTAACTACTGACTAGAGGGAAGGCAACTATGTAGCAACACCTGTTGTTACTTTTCTGAGTACCATAGTTATGGGAACATTGTATTAGTCAATTAAACAAATGTAGTAAATTAATGCTGCTGCTAATTTAATAAATTAGAAAATGGCACTAATTGCTCAACTCTCTTAGTGAAAATTTTTCATTGTAAATGTTTATTTTTCAGTTATTCTTATTAAATGTAAATTGTATTTGTGTTGTTACCTTACAGAGAAATGTTGAAGTTAAAAAGAGAAATTATCAAAACTTTCATCCAGTGTTTTACTAAAATTTTGAATTAGGTTTGAAACTTTAAGTGGCATACATCATGATACTACTTTATTATAAGTTTATAACATTGACAAATAAACTATTTATGTATTGTGCATAGTAAAGTATTTCTTACTGAAAACATTTAAAAAAGCATCAGTAGGAAAAACAGTAACTTAATTACAATACATCTGGTATTGTGACCCCTTTAGTAATACCAATTCCTTGTATTGTTTTTCTAAAATTTATCACTAACTACATCTATTGGTATTAATTAGGAATTTCATCTTTATATTTATTACCATGTGCTGTACAATAACCATCTATGATATCAATGAACATCTTGGTTAATAACTTACTGGATCCCTGGTATTCTATAATTATAACATTGTTTTTACAGTTTTTTAGAGTGCTGAAGGAATAATATCATTTTCTTACATTCTGATTGGTGGTGAAAAACCAATCACTGACACATGTAACTTGGTTGTAATATGGTGGATGTGGTAATTTTTGTTCAGGTGCAAAATTCTGATTAGTGGTGAAAAACTAATCATTGTCACATGTAACATAGTTGTAATGTGGTAAATAGCGTACTTTTTATTTAGGTGTGATGTTCTGATTAGTAGTGAAAAACTAGTACTAGGAGTTAATTTCAACAAGTAAACTAGGAAAACAAATTTAAATCTCAACTTCTGATTAGAACTTCATGAATTAATTTATTTTTAACAGGCATTAAATTGACAACTCTGATATATATTTTATGTACAAACAATGAATATTAGTGTGATTTAGATTTGAATGTACAACAGTGTTCATGTGAACAACCTGTGTCATAATTAGATGCAAGTTCTTTAGGTACATTCATTGTTTGTTTGTTTTTTCAGTTACACTAATACGAAGATATCACTTGCAAGGCACTAATGAACAGTTAGATGAGTTATTTTTTCAGACACATGTTAGTGATACTTTTGACCAAGAACACTAAATTGTTATACAGTGAAAATCTCTTAAAACCAAACATTTGTAGTACTTTATAATATTTGCCTTTGAGGTGGGGTGTTAAATTGTTTTAACAGAAATATTAGTTAAATGTGACAGCCAGTGTATATAGTGTATTCTGTTTATAGTATGGTATCATTCACTTTTACTAAGCAAAATCTTCCTTTATGAGTTGGTATACCATTTACTTCATAAAAGAACTATCCTTTTAGTTTTGTTTTTAACATCATTTTCCCTGTCTTATAAGAACTTCATAGTTGTATATTATAATAGGAATGTAGATTGTATCTGAAAGAAACATTTCTGTAGATGACATCAATATCATTACATTTCAGACATTTATATTGTTTAACTTATATAAACCGTACTGTGCTAAAGTATTGGGACAAGAGAATATTTTTGTAATTCTTTCCATTTTATGGAATTAATTTTTCCGTGCCTTTACAAAATGTAAATTTCAATGCTATGATAATGCTTCACTGATTCCTGTTGATAACTGAATGAGACAGGGTAAGAATAATTATCATGCTTTAAAATTCACATATACTTGTACCAAGAGCATTTCATAATGGTTCTGAGTTAATGAAAATTCTCATTAAATTTGGTGTCTGTAATAAATGTCATGGTACTCCATGCAGTGTCTTAATTATATAGAAAAGGCTAGTAAGGAATTAGCATATAGTACTGGTATGTGCTTGAATAAATTAATGTAATAGCACTTTATAAATAAACATTGATAAAAACAGTATATAACACTATATATTATCTTTTGTTCTTATGTCACAGCCCAAAAAAAGCAGAGAGAATTATCAATAGAGCAAAGAGTTTGCACAGAAGCTTTATGCTGCAGACTCCCCCAGCATGCTCTAAATTGTGAGACTGAGATAGGTAAATTTGAAAGTAGAAAAGGAAGAAGCAGAACACCTACACTCAATGACACTGATGTTAAATATCTTTGCTTTTGCAGCCTTCAGGATAGCAGGAAGACTACCACTGATATCAAACATGAGATAAACAACCATAAATCAAATGACAGAAAAGTTTCCAGATCTACAGTAGCAAGAAAACTTGACAAGAATGAAATATTTGACCATGTAGCATAAAAAAAAAACAAAAAAACCTTTACTTCAATCTCCAAATATTTTAGAGAGATTGAACTTTGTTAAAATGTATAAAAGCTGGACTGTTGATGATTGGAAAAGGGTGTTGTGGATGGATGAGTTCAAGTTTGAAATATTTGGTTTAAAGTGTAGGATGTACAGCCAGCAGAAGACAGGTGAAAGATACTTACTTAAATGTACAGCATCTATCATGAAGCATGGAAAAAAAGTGTGATGGTCTGGGGGTGTTTTTCTACTTAGGGAACAAATGATATGTGCAAAATAGAATAATGGGCCAGCTCAAGTACCATCAGTTACCAATCCATCATGGTATACCTAGTGGTTTGCATATTATTGGTAAAGGATTCTACTGCTAAGAAGATAATGACTTTAAACACTCATCCAATCTTTGCAGAAATTACTTAGCTAAGAAAGAAGCTGCTGGAGTTATTCAAATGATGTAATAGCCCCCACAGAGCCCCAGTCTCAAAAGAGTTGAGCAGATCTGGAATTTGATAGATCAGATATCTGACAGATCAGAAATTACATCCAAATAAACTTTGTGTGAGTGTATTAGAAACATTTGGAGTAAATTCCCAATGGATACTTTGATTAAATATGTTGCAATAATACCTGAAAGACTTTCTGCAGTTATTAAAGCAAAAGGGGGACACACAGAATATTAACTTTTTCCTAAACCCCTGTGATTCACCTTCCATTGTAGCCTGAAATCTAATTGTTGACTTTTTCCTAACATTTTTGCACAGTATTATATGTGTTTTAAATGTCATTATGAATGTTTTTTGTAGATTATTCTGTTATAAGCTGTATTTATAAGATATCAAATTCATATATAATGAACTTATTAATAACTTTCTTTCTTCACCAATTTTTTTTTCTTCTTATTATAGATCCCAAGACCTATGCAAACAATGGTTGTGGAAAGGAGTTTCTTTTTACAAAAACAGAAAACAGCAGATTTTGGAAACTGAACAGTAGTGACAGTATAAGCAAAACACTTTCAGTGGGGAATAACATGAAGCAACATTGCATTCTCCATGAAAGGACTAAAAGGTTTTGTTGTGTTTTCTGTGGTAAAGAATTTAGTAGAAAAAGTGTACTACAAAAACATGAGAGGACACACACAGGGGAGAAACCATACAATTGTTTAATGTGTGGCAAAGAATTTGGGACAACTAGTCATCTAAAAATACATCAGAGGACACACACAGGAGAGAAACCATACAGTTGTGTAGTGTGTGGCAAAGAATTTGGAACAAACAGTCATTTAAAAATACATCAGAGGATACACACTGGGGAGAAACCGTTCAGTTGTATACTGTGTGGTAAAAAATTTTACTGTAAAAACTTCCTGAAAAGACATCAGTGGATACACACTGGGGAAAAACCATACAGTTGTGAAATGTGTGGTAAAGAATTTAGAACAAGTAGCAACTTAAAAATTCATCAGAGGATACACACTGGAGAGAAACCATATAGTTGTGTTGTGTGTGGCAAAGAATTTAGAAGTAGTAGTTCACTAAAGAAACATGAGAGAATACACACTGGAGAAAAACAGTACAGTTGTGTTGTATGTGGAAACCAGTATGCAAGAAACAGCGATCTAAAAATACACGAAAGGATACACACTGGGGAGAAACCATACAGCTGTGTCGTGTGTGGAAAAGAATTTAGAAGCAGTAGTAATCTAAAAATACATCAGAGAGTACACTCAGGGGAGAAACCATACAATTGTGAAGTGTGTGGAAAAGAGATTGGAAGTAAAAACAGCTTGAAGATACATCAGAGAATTCACACTGGTGACAAGCCTTACACTTGTGATGTTTGTGGTAAGAAATTTATAAGTAATAGTTCACTTAAGAAACACAAAAGGCTGCACAGTGAGGAAAAACAATATAGATGTATTGTGTGTGGTAAACAGTGTGAAGAATATAAGGACCTAAAAATACATGAGAGAATACATGCAAGAGAAAAAGCAATCACTTGTATAGTATGTCAAAAGAAATTTAGTAATTATAGTAACCTGAAAATTCATCAGAGAGTACACACAGGGGAGAAGCCATACAATTGTTTTGTTTGTGGAAAAGAGTTTGGAACCAATAATAACCTTAAAAGACATTACAGAATGCATACTGGGGAGAAACCTTACAGTTGTGATGTTTGTGGAAAGAAATTTTCACAGACTTCAAATTTGAAAAGGCATCAAATAAGCCACATTTAAGTTTAAACCTTATAATTTTGTATATGTGTTGTAAAAACATGAAACCTTTTGTTTCCTACAATGACTAAAATTATTTGCATACACCTTTTAATTTGTGATCCAGAAATACATGTCAGCAGCTGTCATGAAAGTATGTTTCCTGTCTGTTGTTTTGGAACACTTAAAGATTCCTATGCAAACACCATCAGGTCTCAGGGATGAAGGATACTGTTTCACATTTACCATTTTACTAATACGTAACATGTGGCAATGAGTTACCAGGAGGCAAATAAAGGAGAGAAGTCACAGATTTGTAGTTAGAAGTAAAGTACTGAGGAATAATAGTTAAATACATCAGATGATATTGTGGAGAAGTTCTGTTTACAGTATTTTCAGTTAAAAATAGATGCAACTTTCTGCATCAGATGGGCTTTTGTAGTGTTTGGTAAATCATTTCTACTGTGAGTAGGTTAAAAAAGCATCATTGGATGCAGGAGAGGCTGAAACAAAATAACTGAATGAAAGTATTGTCATTAACAACTCTAAACTCTTAATATTAAAACTGATATAAGATTACTCAGAGTGGAAATAAACCATGTATATTCACATGTGTGTGGCATACAAATTAGAACTTTCATCAATCTTACAAAGCATGAAAGATAGGTACTGAAGAGAAAAACAACCCACAAGATTGTGTAGTACATAAGAAATAATTTAAAACTAATAGTAACTTCAAAATAAATGAGTGATTTATATGTAGAAAACACTACAAGATTAAGTAGTGATTTGAGTGTGATGTTAATCTAAATGTGTAAGATTTGATAAGCTATGAAGAAACAATTCATCAGTAATGTTTCACAGAAATTTCACACATACATGCACAACACGGTTAGTGTGTTCATGAGAATAATTTTCAGAATTAAAAAAACAAAACGATTAATTGATGTGAAATAATTTAATATGAAAAGTAGTGTTTTGAGATAAAAAATTATCCACATTATATGAAAAAGTTAGAGTTGTAACTTTTATCACTTGTTTGGTGTGATAACATATCCTTGTATTTATCAGTATGTATTCTGTTCAGCCAGCTTTTTACAGTTGGATTTGTGGAAATTTTAAGGGTTGTTATATTTAGGCATTTAGAGTACAATTTAAGCCACTATATATGCTTCCAGGGTAACAGTAAAATCAGTATTCTTAGCACAATTTTAGTGTTTTCAATGTACTCTATGGTCAAAACTCCATTTCTTAGTGTAATGGGAATGGACAAGTATCATGCCATTTTACACTGTACTAACCTGCCCGGCATGGCCAGGTGGTTAGGGTGCTTGACTCATAATCTGAGGGCCATGGGTTCAAAACCCTGTCACACCAAACATACTTGCCCCTTCAGCTATGGAAGCATTATAATATATGGTCAATCCCATAAAATGTTGGTAAAAGAGTAGCTTATGATATAGCAGTGGGTGGTGATAACTAGCTGCCTTCCCTCTAGGCATCTCTAAATTAGGGATGGGTAGCACAGATAGCCCTTGTGTAGCTTTGCAGATAATTCATAAACAAACAGATTCTACTAATCAGGCAGTCAAGTCACCTTTATGTATCAGGAATTTATTCTTTCCTATTTTCATTTATACTGAGGCAAATGAATATGCATCTAAATTTATGGCTTACATACATACTAATTAATAACCTAACATCTAGTTGCAATGCCCCCTACAGTCCTGTACCCGTTTACACTCTCGTCCCTAAGACTGTGCCTGACACGGTCAACTGCAAACTCTTTGTTAACGTGAAAATGATTTAAGACGGTCAAAACATTGTTCTGTACTTTATTTTAATTAAAATGTTATTACCCATACTTGCTTTCTTGAGAATAAATTTTTACAGTGCATTTTATACCTAAAATGCAATTACATTGGGATTATAGTGGCCTGATTTACAGATGGATTATACCTCAATAATCAACCATTACCTACTTGTTATTTACATAGGTGTTACATATATTGGATAGTTGGAAGTCTGTAGTATAGCTTGTGAAATGATCATAATAAACAGTTTTGATGTTTGAAATATGTATCAATGATTTATAGACCACGAACGATAACACTGTGATAATAAAGTGTTATGAAACAAAACATTAGAAATACTTTTCCAATTCAGGTAAGAAGTTTATTAATTTTGCAGTTGTGATAGTGTGTTTTGGTGTTAATAATTCACTTACAGTATCCTTTGATGTGTGTTTTGAAACCTTTCAATTTGCATCATTAACGATGTCCGAAGAAGGTCGAAACGTTGTTCGCTCTTCTATGTAAAATATTTTCTCAACCCAAACGAGCCGTTTTTGCATATATATAATCAAACACCTAGTTGCTATATCTGGTGAATGATGACTCGATTATCCATGTGTCATTGGAGCTGTGATGTAGTTTCTAGACATCATTGACATCAACCTATGCAATGATTGGGCAAGTCCAAATGGCAAGGGCTGGTTGTGCAAGAGGTGTAGCCATGACAGTATGAAGTGTGAGTAACAGGTTGTCCCTACAAGTGTGGATGTCTGTTGAGGTAGACATTTGGCAGTGAGAAAATCTGAGCAGTGGGTTATGTAGATAAGGTATACTACAGTCTTTCTTCATAGTCATTTTCCTTAATGGTTGGAATGTTTAACATATCCATTTTTATTACTTTTTAGTTTGTTTTCTTTAGTATTATACTTTCACTATAAAGACTGCTTTGCATTGTTAGCTAAATAAATGCATTTAGAACTAACCTAAATCTTTTAAGCTGGCTGAATCTCCAAAATATTGTGTTTAGGCCAAAAATACGTTTAACAGCAAGGATATCTAAATGAAGAAACAATGCAATTAACTACACTGATGGCCAAGTTACTTTTAGTTCAGCTTTGTCCACACAGCTTACTCTGACTGAAAGTTATAATTACTATTATATAAAAAATAATTTCTTATGAATGTGTAAAAACAACTCTCATCTGATGATGAAGAAACAATTGAATGCTATTTGCTGATTCAGCCAATTCATATAAATGCTATTTCCCATATATAAGTCTGGCTTATCTTTCTTTTGTTGTGTTCAGGGTTACTGACGAAAAGTAGAATTCTTCAAAACTAGTATAATCCAGTAACACGTTTATCAAAGCATAGATCGAACTGGATCTTCCTTGATGGTAAGACTTTGAAATTAAACAATTTTCAGAATACTAAGTTTATTTATTATATTTGTATGGCTATATAATATGAACTGGATAATGGCCAATGACACTTTTTTCTTTACTTCTCTTATCCAGTATGTCGGTTTTCCTCATAGTGAATACAAAGCACATTCACAACAAGAGTATGTTTGATAAGTTAATTCCTAGTTCTGGTGAGTTAATGTTTAAAATTCGTTTTTTTTTTATTAGTTTCATACACCAAAGCAGTATTTGAGGAAATGATACAGCTTGTTTATTTTTATCACTTATCAGAATGTCATATTCAAGAGATTATTCCTTGAGTATTGTACAAACAATGTCACTTATCAGAATGTCATATTCAAGAGATTATTCCTTGAGTATTGTACAAACAATGTCACTTATCAGAATGTCATATTCAAGAGATTATTCCTTGAGTATTGTACAAACAACGAATACATTACACCAAAAAAAACACTAATGCTGATAATACAGTATTAGGAAAACAATACATTATTAATACAAAGTTTACTGATATTACAGATGATCACCATAAAGCATATTATAATAAACATGAAAGTTTTACAATAATTAATTTAGATAATTTAACATTTTTGGAAACACCTATGAGGAAGCGGTTTTATGAAAGGGGACACAATACAATATTTTCCCAGTGTTCTGTATAATGAAATATAAAACAAGTGTCATTTCAGCATATATACTTACTTTATAAACTAACAATAGAAACACAAACCACATGCAAAAAAGAATGACTGATGCAAAAACATTTATATAGAAAATACTCATTTCATCATCACACCTGCTGTATTCCCATTATAATTCAGGGTATACAAGTTTACTTCTATTAGATGCAAAAAAACAACCATAGTCCCACAAAATGACTGATTAATACATACTGACCTAGGAACTTCAGTTCACCCAACTTGTTAAAGCACCAGTTGTTACAGTCTTGTGATTAAACAAGGGGGTGTGTGCAACTGTAGAAAAAACTTCTTGTTCAAGGGACAAAATCCTTGTAAAATCTATTTGCCCTCTCACTCACTCTCCCACAAAACATACACATACATTAACTATAGTTTTCAGGATTTTGTCTTTTTTGAACAATGAAAAATAGTACAAATTATTGCACTCGTCTGTATTAGAGATGTAAACGTGAAATATTATAACAAAGTAAAGAATAAAGACAATTTCTCACTCAAACAGTTCTAACAAATATATAGCAGCAGAGCACTAATAATGATTTCTTGACCAGGTCTTCAAAAGAAAACAACCAATTAGTTATTAATAATTTTTACTTAATAACAAGTACAAGAAAACTTAACTCATCCCAAAGATATGTGCAAAAACTGGGCAAATTATTTATGTCCAGTAAACATTACAAAACAAAAGGAATTTCTTCCTTTTTTTTTTCATTTGTACTTACGTACGTCATTTCACTTTTCCATTTTGATGCATTGTAGTTTCTCTACTATAGTCACACATAACTTATGTATCAGAATAGTTATTTGGAAATTAGGTAAGTTGTATATTCCATTTTGATTTCTAATCAGCTTTTGTTTTTATTTCTGTTCTTGTTACACTTTTTCTCATGCAATTTTATGTAGTAAATTATATTTGTACACTGCATTATCAATACTTGCTTGTTTTACAATACATTTATTTACTGCATAGACAGTAAGTGTAATTCACATATCTACTTAAGCTATTTAAGGATATAAATATTTTAAAAGTCAATTTTCTGCATTTGTTCCCATTTCACTTACAGAATTTTACATGGAGGATAACATTTATATACTATATTATCATGTGTTGACTGCTTACCAACATGTTTATTTATCATATAAATAATGTACCAAGATATTTAGGTAGGGAATTTACTTTAAAAACTGATTTGATGAAGTATTTTTATGGTTCATATTTACACTGTATTCAGAGGTTGATTGGCTGTTTAGCATTTATTGGTGTCAGATAACTACTAGGCTATCTGAATTTCAGAGGTCGAATTAACAGAGAATTTTGAACCATATAAGCACTAAATTTTAATAAAATGCAAAAGAATACCTGTACAGTATATTTATAATTCAGATGTAACAAGACCAACTAGATCAAATTATGAAATGTTTTTTATGTAATGCAATGTGGAAGAAACTCTGCTGAAAAAAAACATTTCTACATATCCTGATTCATATAAAGCCTTTGTAACATGAAACATAATTAAATTCTTTTGTTTGACCTACTTAATGTAGGTTATTTTAAGACTTTATGTTCAACACAAATCTTCTGTATATTACTATAATGGAAGTCTCTCTTCTTTCATGTAAAAAGTACCAAAGATTTAGTTACAAAGTTATGCAGGTTTTTAAAAAGGTTGACGTGTATTATATTGTCATCATAAAAATGAAATGTTACAGCACGAATCAGAAGTTATCCAATATAAGCATGCTTCTGATTTACTTTATTATCAAAACACTTGCAGATACGAGTTCTCTGATACAAAACAAAAACTGAAAGAAAGTAGTTTCTGCTACAATTACCAACTGAAAACAAATTTTACTGACTTCCTCTACTATGGACCTTGTTCAGTAAAAATAATAAATAAACAAGTCCTTCTATCACATACACAACTACTTAATTTTGTTAATGCAATGTTAACTTGTTGTAAAATTGGAAATCTCTTAAAGCACTGATAAAGAACTAGGTGCAAAAACAATTTTGATAATTATGTTTTTCTTCATCAAAAGCAACTGTCACAATGTTTTATATTAATGAAATAGCCATTTTATAAAGTATTGTCTCTAAAGCGGAACCTCCCAGTGACACAACAATATGTCTGTGGACTTACAAAGCTAAGAACCAGGTTTTGATACCATGGTGGGCAGAGCACAGGTAGCCCATTGTGTAGCATGGTACTTATTCAAAAACAACAAAAAACAACTCTAAAGCAGCTTGTCACTCATACATAAATGTGACAATCTCCTTTTAATTTATGTATCATGAATCAAAATAAGAAACTTACAATAGACATCATATTTTATTTATTCTCTACACTTGTATACTTTGATAATGTTGGAATTTCATGACTGACGACTCTAACCTTGTGGTCAAATCTTCAAAGTACCCTAGTTATAAACTATTTTTTCTCATCAATGTGTTCACTGATTTTATTTTTCACAGAACATTCCTTGATATACAGCACATCAATATAGTTTCTTTCCAAAATGTTTTCACATATCTTTTATTAGGTGAAATATTTTGCCAATTTATTACCATAAATTTTACTACTGTATGGTTTCTATCAACTTTGAAAATTCTGTTGATTATTGTAGATGACTATGGATAATGTTTGTAGTAGGAACTATAACCATATATTTTTTTTTTCTCAAGCTTTTACCTTTTGTTACATCTTTACATCATTACTTGTTAAAAAAAATCCTCGACTCAAGTAGTACAAGTCTTTTGTTTCACTGCAGTGTGGATCTGTTGGTGAATTTTTAATTGATCGCTTCTTCCAAATTCTTTACCACACACTACACAACTGTATGGTTTCTCCCCAGTGTGTATCCTTTCATGCACTTTCAAGTTACTGCTTGTTCCAAATTTTTTGCTACACACTACACAACTGTATGGCTTCTCCCCAGTGTGTATTCTCTCATGTACTTTCAAGTTACTACTTGTTACAAATTGTTGATTACATAAAGCACAACTGTATGGTTTCTCCCCAGTATGTACCTTCTCATGCATCTCTAAGCTACTACTTGTACCAAAATCCCTGCCACATACAGCACAACTGTATGGTTTCTCTCCAGTGTGAATCTGTCGATGAATTTTTAAGTGACAATTCCTTCTAAACTGTTTTCCACACACTACACAACTGTATGGTTTCTCCCCAGTGTGTATCCTCTCATGGACCTTCAGTCTACTACTTGTTCCAAACTTCTTGTCACAATAAGAACAACTATATGGTTTCTCTCCAGTGTGTATCCGCTGATGTACTTTTAGGTAGTCATTACAACTAAATTCTTTTTTACATACACCACAGCTGTATGGTTTGAACCTAATGTGTACTTTCTCATCCATCTCTAAGTCATCTTTTGAGCCAAACTCTTTGCCACACTCATCAGAAATGTATAATTTATCTCTAGTGTGAATGTGCTGATGAATTTTAAGGTGAGGTTTCCTTCTAAATTCTTTTCCACACAAAACACAAGCATACTGTTGTTCTTTATTGTGTAACCTCTCATGTTTTCTAAGTGAACTATTACTTATAAATGTCTTGCCACAAACATCACAAATGTAAGGCTTATCACCAGTGTGAATTCTCTCATGTATTTTCAAGCTATTCTTACTTCCAATCTCTTTTCCACACACTTCACACTTGTAAGGTTTCCCCCCTGAATGCATTATTTCATGTGTTTCTAGTTTACTACTGTTTCTAAATTCCTTTCCACAAATAACACAAATATATTTTTTCTCATTGTGTAACCTCTCATGTTTTCTAAGTGAACTATTACTTATAAATTTTTTGCCACAAACATCACAAGTGTAAGGTTTGTCACCAGTGTGAATTCTCTGATGTATTTTCAAGCTGTTTTTATTTCCAATCTCCTTTCCACACACTTCACACTTGTATGGCTTCTCCCCTGAATGTATCTTCTCATGTGTTTCCAGTTTATTACTACTTCTAAATTTTTTCCCACACACAACACAAATGTATAGTTTTTTCTCACTGTGTAGCCTCTCGTGTTTTCTGAGTGAACTATTACTCATAAATTTCTTGCCACAAACATCACAACTGTAAGGTCTGTCACCCGTGTGAATTCTCTGATGTATTTTCAAGCTATTTTTATTTCCAATCTCTTTTCCACACACTCCACATTTGTATGATTTTTCCCCTGAGTGAATCCTCTCATGTATTTTTAGGTCGCTATTTTTTGCATACTGATTGCCACATACAAAACAGCTGTGCTTTTGCTCTCCAGTGTGTTTCTTCCGATGTCTTTTTACATTACTGTTCACAAAAGAGGAAATGCAATTTTGTTTTATGTTATTTTCCACAGAAAATGTCTTGCATACAGCATCACTGTTATTTAGTTTCTGAAATTTGCCATTTTCTGTTTTTGTATGGAGAGACTCCTTTCCACAATTGTTGTTGATGTAAGTCATTGGATCTAAAATGAAAAAACATGCAACAAATAAAATTACAAAGCATACAGTATATACATGAATCTGGTAACTCCTATTTAACTATACTAAATAATACAGTAAGATGCAAAAAAAACATTTCAACTTTAGAACAGTATGTATGTATCTTCGACTAAAGTCAAATGATTAGTAAAAGTTGTTAATCAATTAATAGTCATGTTCATTCATCAATTATTCTCATAAGACTTGGATAGTTGAAATAATCAGAATAGTTTGTTTGTTTAGAATTAAGCACAGAGTTACATAATAGGTTGCCTGTGCTCTGCCAAACACAGGTATCGAAACCCAGTTCCTAGTGGTGTGAGTCAGCAGATATACCACTAGGGGCACAATTAAAATAGAGTAATAATTAAAACAATAATTGCTTAGTCGATTATTACTATGACATTAATCTGTTTAATTATAACTTTTATTAACAGATTATTATATGTATAACTAATCAATGTAAATGATGCTCATAGGTGATCAGTTATACAAGTTAATTGCCTAACTCTACTTTCAATACAACAAATAACTTGAACACAAATGACTGTGTTGTCTTCTCATTTCCATGGGAAGAAACGTAATTTAAAGGAATTTTATTGTAGATATTTTACATCATATTGTGAAAGACTATGCAGATGTTTTTAACACATAATAAATTCTGTTAGAATATACTAAAAAGGTTAAGGTACTTCAGATGAGATGATGTCAGAAGCAAATCTAAAAAGAAATTTCTACTGAAAGGTGAATGGCACCACATTACAAAGTGAATGATTTCAACACAGACATGACTGTACAGACAGGATAACATAACAACCTAAAGACATGAACTAGAAGATCTGTTGAAAGAATTTAGCTTCTCAACTCAAAGCAAATATAGTGAGACACTGCAGATGCTTGGTCTCAAAACATTAATAACAACTCAGTGTTTCTGACCAAAATCATAATATACACGTACCAAAAACTAAAAGTTTGTAATCATCTAATTGTTCATTAATATCTCTTGTCATGTTTTATTTGGATTAATGCAAGATTAGTTTTGCTATACTAAGAATTTTATTTAAAACTTAATACACACACTTGGCTATCATTATGAAGATGACAAATTGTGGTTGATAATTCAGCTAGTGATTTACAACTAAGTCAACATTGCTATAATTGTTCCTACATGTAATATACAATGGTTCCCCAAAACAGATCTTCCTACAGTAACAGCAAAACTGCACTTTGAATTGAATTGAAAAATTATAGAAAATAAACCTGTAATCCATATATTGTTTTAAATACATCAAGGCTGAAACTTACAATAAAAATTAATTTAGTTGATTTATACAAACAACAGTACAAAAATTGTAAAATTTGATTTTGAGTTGATTTCAGCATGCTTCAAATGAAAATATTAGTACTTGTGATTATCCTGATTTATCAGTAATAATACAACACTTACAGGTTTCTAGGAGTACAGCTGAAATATTTTTGAAAAAAATAGTGTAATGTGTGAGCATCTCTGTTGCTTACCTTTAGTTGTACAAGAATTTAACATTTTCATTTAGCTATAGCCTGTGCAGTTTTAGTATGAATACAATGTACAGATAGTTATTGAGACTGCCTTATTCTAATTGCATTGTTTTTGTTGTTCTGTATAGTAGCTAATGTCAATTCTGCCAGAATGGATATTGCAGCAATGTACAGCATCTACATTGAAAGGATTAGCAACCATAATGCCCTTTCTCAGTTGATGTGATATTATCCAAATGACCAATACTGTGAGTGAACAAAGGACACAAAGTGAAGCTATTGATTGAACCACAAAACTGAGCTAACCTGTTGAATTCAGGTGCAATTTCTTGGTTCATTTCTACCAAGAGATTGTCAAATACAAGTCACATTTGAAAATCCTAACTAAACTGCAAACAAGAGACCCATAATCAAGTTTTGATCTTATGAAGGTATGAAAGATCTTAAGCATAGAACACTGATTGCTTCCTGAAGAGGTGAAAGAGAGGGCAAGGAAGATGTTCAGTGCTTTGGTACACTTAACATAAAGATGCTTGATGGATGGAATGAAAGTTTGCAATCAAGAAAAAAATTCCAAGAAATTTGTTTTTGGTACCATTGGAAAAACATAGTCACCAAGCCAAAGCTTGGGATAAGGATTCAATCTCCTTTGGTAGCAAAAGAGTATGCAAATTGTTTTGGAAAAAGAAGAAGAAAAGTGTGTGATTATCCAATGCATAAGACTGTTGAGGGAATTATGAATTTACCACTGAATATACCTCATGTGCAACAACTCACATGAAATATGTCAGTCATCAACGTATATAGACGATGTGCAACAGTTGGAGGAAGTTGATGAGTGATGGCATCAATCTTAATACTGAAAAAGTGTAACACTCAAAGCATAGCCCTAAAGGAATGAACAAGACAGTTTAGAATCCAGACCTGGATTTGCCTGTTGAGTACAAAATTCTGAATAAAAATGAGCAAACAGCCATGCTACTTATAAGAGAGGAGGTAATGTAAAATTGTGTCATCAACATTCTCAAGGTCAAAGAAGATGGAAATTAAATGTTCTCTCTTGAGAAATACTTCCCTGATCTACGTTTCAAGTTGAATCAGGTGGTGGATGGTAGAGCACTGTTGTCAGAACCCACACTGGGTGGGTAAGGGGAGATTGTTCGATTCTAAGAACCAAATGAAATGAGCATTGACCATCCTCTTCAAGATCTTACACAGAAAGTTCATTAAAACAATACGTTGATAATTTGTTGGAATCTTGGGATCCTTCCCAGACTTAGTAAATGGTAGTATAACAGCCTGTCACCATGGTACCAAGCATCATGAAAGATGTCCTTCTGGTTGTTTTCAGCTAGATTTGCAGTGGCATTTCATAACGAATGTTGTCAGATCTAACTGATATACCTATGATGTACCTATGAAGAGCATTCTGCAGTTCCACTATGATTAATGGGCAACTGTAGTAAGAGAAACCCATCTTCCAAAAGGAAAGTGCTGATCTTTCAGCCTGAGTCTTGATGGCCAAGAAGGCTGGGGAGGAAGTAGAAGAGCTGGAAAAGTAAGAAAAATTCTCCACAAGAGTATTAGAAACATCAAGGACATTGTCAACTTCCCTTCCATCGGAGAGCAAGATCAAAAGGGGTTGGGAGATGATTAACCCACTTACCTTCCGATTTCTGTCCCAAACAACTTTGGAGCTGGTGGATGAACTTGATCCAATATTCCTTGTAGCTTTGATGCCTTAACTGCTGAGCATGGGCACAGGCCTACTGGTAAATAATGGAGTTAGAAAGAAAAGGATACTATCTAAAGATTTCACAGCCTTGTTTTTTAGCCTTCTGTGCCTTCAACTGTGGTATGCAGATCAGGAGGCATTAATCACAGCCAATTTTCTGCAAGATGATAGGAGAATGATCACTGTCTAGGGGTCACTCTCTACACTCCAAGAAAAATGAGAATAGAGTGAGGGTGAGCAGACAGATAGATCTATAGCAGCAAAATACTGAATGGGTGCATGAAAGTAAGTAAAAGAATCTTCAATGAATAGAGAGAGATTACAATCTAAGAGCATATGTTCCACATAATGATCCTTCTACCAATATCAGAACTACCCAAGAGGATGCTTTGTCCAATAAAGCTACTTAAGAGGAGAATGGGAGATGGCAACTGAACTAAAAGAACATCTAGGACCAACTGATTGCAATTCTCTCCTGGAGACAGGTAGATGAAACAAATAGTAATGGTACGACCCAAAGAGAGATGAAATGTGACAGCATAAAGTGGAGCAGTTAGTGACACAGATGTGGAAGGCATATGCTGGATGCACCACCATGGGTTTTACCATCACACAACCTGTCTTTCCTGTAAAGGGAAAACTGATGAAGAATGATGGCATTGACAGGATGGAGGAAAGCTTTATGTAAGGAGAGATAGAGTGGATGTTATGAATCAATTAGGGCTTTAATGTCATCAAAGTTGGAATGTATACCATGACAGTTCTACTGTATAAGTGTGGTCATTGTTATTTGGCTGGGGATGAGAGCCCTTTGATTTATGATCAAACTGCTTCACTTTGAAAGATAAGAGATCTGTCAACCTCCATGGATTGTGGTTGAGTGGGCAGATCTCTTTCAGAAGATGGAAAGTCTAGTGACTGTGGGAGCAACCATATAACAGTTTTGCACCTTGGGGCTAATGGAGAGAGACTTGAGCAGCCACCTGAAACAGAGGTGGGGTCAGAGACAGAAGCTGATGCAGACCTGTCAACTCCCTTTTTCACAGATGGCAACAGATTCTGAAAATAAGAGGGAAAAAAAAGATTCTTCAGGAGGCACAGAAAGGTCAAGGTCAGTCTGGAGGATATGTCTTTGTCAACATGGAAGACAACAGTTTCAGTGCTTCAGAACAGAACAGGTTATTAACAGCCCTTGAGCTCTGTACCTCTTTTTCCTCAATCCACTTGGGATAAAAACAGGAATAGCAAGGGTGGGAACCATCACAGATGATGAAGTGAAGCTCCTGGTCACATGGATTTGTCTCATGGTCTTTGACACCACAACTAGGCACAGCACAGAGACTCATAGCAAGAAGTCTTAGAGTAACCAAACCAATGACACTGAAAACATTGGAAAGGATTAGGGATATAGGGGGACATGGAGAACATCAAAATTAGAAGGCAGGTAAGCCAAAGTACCCACCTTTGCAAGTGGATACACAATGCACAGCCCAAAACTCCTTGACTGGAGATCCTGTTGAGAATCTTTGATTTGAGAATGTTAAGAAAATCCCTTTCAACAATAACTCCTCAAGATGTATTCAGGGTAGCATGGCAAGTAATATGACTTGGACTTCAAGAGAAGTTTTATGTTCTAGTTTTGATGTTTCAACCAGAATGTCTATAGATCTTAATATTCAGACAGATTTGTAAGAAGCAGGCAGCAAGCCCTTCCAGCCACTACAGAATAAAAAACTAGCAACATCTGACCAAAGGACTTTTCAGATAGTGAGTGTGAAATGAGGATTTGAGGCACGTTATCAACTGTAGCTTAGGACTGAGTATTAGATCCCTCCAAGCATGGCCACATACCAAGCAAGGGTTGTTTAACCTTAATAGTGAGTGGGTGAAAGTTGTGAGAAGCCATGACAAAGAGAAAAATTCAGTGTCTACTGATCCCACTCATTATGGAGCCCTATCAGGGAGGATGAGTTATAGAGCTTAAAGCAAAAAGCTCAGCAGAAATTCAAGGTTTTGTGGACACTATATCCAAATACCAGCATCAGGTCCATAACACATATTGAATACATCCAATACTGGTAACCAGTTGACTCTAGCCATGGAGGACCAGTCGAATGACCTTTAGGGGGACCACCTTAAGGAATTCAAAGCCAAACTGGTGTGTTGGAGTTGGACCCCTCAACCACCAGGATCCTCCCTTTCATGGATTGCTCTGCATGAAAAACATGTGGGTGGATGTTCACATTCCAGAGGAGGTAAAGTGAAAAGAAAGAACCTTCACCATGTACAGGTATCCACACTGAGTGGACAGAAGAAGGTAATTACAATTAGGTTGCTATGTACTTTTTATGTCTAACAATGGGGCCACATAGCAAAAACATTGAGAAATTCTGCACTGTGTATTGCCAGTCATTTATTCTTCTTATAAAATTAGCAAATTGTGGCCCACCAATTTAGACTGGAAGACGACTACAGTATTGATGAGTTTTCCCCATCATGTATCTTATTATGTATTCTACGAGTACCTTTTCCACCAAACTCTTTACTTCACAAGTCACTGTAACAAAAACAATTCAACCAATCAGGTAAACTTTTCCCACAATATTTGTTTAGGGGTACCTAATAAAACACCCTCTAAAAATGTAATAAAACAACAGTAAAAATACAAATCTATGTAGTCTGGAATTAGTTTTAAATCATCCAGTTGATGTCCCCTGAATCTTTAATAACTAAGAGTTAATCCTGTTTTAAAATGGTAATTGTACAAAATGTTAATAGGAGTTCTGGAAGTGATATCTGTACTCACCAGATGTACCTTCTAACCGAGAGTCAAGTTCCAACTCTTCTTGAAATTTATTTTCTTCTTTCACACTAATAACCTCATCTTTTAAATTGTCTAGATGTATTTCACTATCAACACTCTCACTGAACTCAGAAATAACCCCATCATGTTGTGGACCACCAAACTGCTCAGCTGTAATTCTCACAAATGTGTTCTGAAATACAAAGAATATATTCAGAAGATCTGAAATAATCAATTAGTTCTGGTACTAAATATAAGACACAACAATCTACAGATGGTATTTTAGTGTTATTAGTATTTATTAAATTTCCTTATTGAATGAACTAATAACTCACTACTTATCTGAAACACATCAGTGCAAAAATGTTTTACAATAATCTATCTATGAAAATGATATGAACTATAATAGCAAATACTTTAATAACAAGTAACATCTCTGAAAATTACTTGGGAAGAGGAGTGTCAGCACATTTCTTTATTGTAATATTTCTATTTATTTGTGAAGAAAACTTTAATAATTTTATACATGATTATATTATGTAAAACTGAGATGGTAAAAACAAAGTTAGTGAATGCAACTGATGTTTATAGGCCATATTATTTGAAACTTCTGAACATGTTAAAGGTAAATATTTCTGTTCTTGAGATAAAAGTTGATTTTACTAATTTTATGTGCAGGGTAGCATCTAACACTAGTTATCAACATTGATAAGACTTTGGCATCTAGAAAGAGTAATAATTATTAGGAATCTATTTAAAGATTATACATTAGGAATCTATATACTATCTGTTGTCTATCTCTAACTACTTTCCAGGGTGTGGATCAATCTTCAAAGTTGGCATGGAGGTTCATTAAGGCCATGCTGTGGGTACATACAAAAGTTCATTTTTGTACTTTGTGTTTCTATGGTATTTAAGTTTTTATCACTACTTCAGCCTCCTGTATATGGATCTTCACTATATTTGGAGGTTCAATGGGTCCACGGCAAGATACATACAAATTTTCAGTTTTGGAATTTGTGGATTTATGGACAATTTTTTTTATTAGTACCTCACCTTCTACAGACAAACCTTCACCAAATTTGGTATGGAGGTTCATTAAGTCAATGGGGAAATAATAATAATTTTTAGTTTTGGATTTTATGGGAATTTTTGCATTTTTTAATCACTCATTTGCTCCCTGCTGATGAATATTTACCAAGCTTGACATGAAGGTTTATTGGATCCATGGGGAGATAGGTACAAATTTTCAGTTTTACATTTGATGGCTTTTATTAGCATGTTTTACAATTACATATACAGGAAGCAATTTTTCATGTCCTGAGAAGACCATTCATTAATAATGAATTTACATAACTTCCATCCAGGGGATGAATACTCTAGCTAGCCTTATCAATATGTCAGTATCAGTCATATTAGCAATTCTGGCAATATAATGATACCAGCTGATATTTATAAACTACTGACTGGCTCTTGGCCAACAACTCTCTTCTATCCTCATGAATTGCAAGACCAGTGAATGTGTGTGTAACAAAAAATAAAAAAGTATTTGTTAAAACAACAGAACTTTGAGAAATGGTCACAAAATTAATTTTTGCATGTTTGGAATTAAACACCAAGCTACACAATAGGCTACCTGTGATCAGCTAACCACAGGTACTGAAATCCAGCTTCCAGCATTGTAAATCTACAGACAAGACACTGTGCCACTGGGAACAAAACTAATTTTTGTAAATTAAAAAAAGAAAATTTTACCATAGAATTTCCTTCCAAGACATCCAATAACTTCAATGCCATAGAAAGTATGGTCTTCTAAGTTAACAGTATTAATAACTAAATGTTAACTCAAACTGTATAACAGTTTACTCTAAGTAGAAACATTTTTTTAAAACTAATAAATCACCTCAATTTTTCTGTTACTTCATCATAGTTCTCTTCTTGTTCAATTTTCACTTTACCAAACTCAGGAACAGAAGGGCTCTCTAGGAAACTAGTTTTTCCTGTTTCATGAGATAAATGCATATGTGTCACAAGACAATTTATACATTAGTGCATCATAATAAAATCATCACAGTATTATGTTACATGATTATATATCTAACATTATTTTTAGTTTTTTATTTCAAAACCAGCTACAACTTAAATTTTAGACTTGCTTTTTTATTTCAGTGTTTAGTAAATGCTTGGTAATAAAGAATACTCATCTTTGTTATAAAAAGAAAAAAACATTCTATCTTGTACAGCATTTTTGTTACATTTCATACTCTATGACCTTTATATTTATTACTAATATAAGTAATAAAAATGAAAGCAAAATGCCACAGAATAAATAAAATATGTTTACCACAAGAGAAAACAACGTCCAGCTGCTCTTTCCTGGACAAACTGGACTGTACTTAGAATTTGGCAAATTCTGAGAGGTGTGATTAATGTACATGTATGAAACTTTGGAAAGCTCAGTCGCATGTTATGAACAACTTCACTCCTAATTTAAAACACCATCAATTTAATACATGTGGATTGTATATTTCCTGCACACTAAAAAAATGTACACATCTATATTCCAATGAAACTAAAATGACATATGCAAACATAAGTGATACAAATAATTATTTGTATCAGTAATCAGGTCATATGTTTAGGTTATTTCAGTAACGAAAAAAACTGAAACTAGAGTTGATGTTTTAAAAAACTTCATCTTCATCACAGTTTTTATATGTTTTAATTTCTTGAACCATACATCATTACATTTGTTTTTGTTTTTATAAAATTTCAAAGCAGGTAAGAATTAATTCTTCAAATGGTTATCCACCAGATGTAATTTATTCAGAATATGGTTGTGCAGCCAAAACTTCAAAACTTGCAAAGTGTGTGTGTGTTTTCTTATAGCAAGGCCACACCGGGCTATCTGCTGAGCCAATCAAAGGAAACTGAACCCCTGATTTTAGCATTGTAAATCCATAGGCATGCCACTATACTAGCAGGGGAAAACTTGCAAACTAGTTCCAGTTTTAGCATTTCTTAAGTATAAGAGTGTATCACTAATAGGTTGTTCGAAAAATAATGGCAGATTTTTTATATTAAAATTTTAGTCATTTATAGAGATAAGAAATGTTTTTTTAGAACTTCACATATACCATTGAAAAATTATAAAACTTTCTTTTATTCTTTTCAAAATTTATATTTCCAATATTCCAGACCCCTACATTTAATGAGGGGGGAAAAAATTGTACATCATTTTTTATGTATGAATTCAAACTTGGTTATATTGCACTGCAAATAACTTTCAACATCAGCCAAGTATGGGCAAAGGAACTACCACTGAACATAAATTACAGCATTAGTTCCAAAAGTTTCATAATAAAGATGTAAGTTTTGAAGATAAGGAGAGCAGAGAATGTCCTTCTGCTGTTGAAAATGACCAACAGAGAACATAAGTTAAAAGAAACCCACTCCAAACTGTTTGAGAAATGGTACAAGAATTTAACATAGGCATTTCTACAATTTTGGATCATCTCAAGCAATTGGAAAAGTGAAAGCTTGATAAGTGGGTTCCACATAGAGTTGCTAAAGATCAGAAAAATTGCTCTACACCAATTTTACATAACAGAAATGACCCATTTCTTGGTCAAACTGTCACCTGCAACAAAAAGTGGACCCTTTACAATAGCAGAAAGCAATCTGCAAAATGGCTCAAAGGTGACTAGCTTACAAAACACTTTCCAAAGCCAAAGTTGCACCAACAGAAGATTGTGGTCACTGTATGGTGGTCTGTGGCTGGTATTATCCACTAGAGCTTGATCAACTAGGGCCAGAATACCAGTGCAGAGGTTCACTGTTGAGAACGAGAAGAAATGTATAGAAAGTTGCATGAAAATATTCCAGCAATAGTCAAATGAAGAGAACCAGTCATACTTCACGATAACACTTGGCCACATGTTGCTCAAATGATGTTCCAGAAGCTCAACAAATTGGGCTGTGAAACATTGCCTCATCCTCCTTACTCCCCAGACCTGTTGCCACCAACAACTACTTTTTCAAGCATTTGGACAACTTTTTACAGGACAAAAGATTTAACAACAGAGCAGAAGCAGATAATGGTTTTAAACATTTTTTAGTTCTAGGACTTCGGAGTTTTATTGTCAGGGCATAAATGTTTTTTTCTTTCATTGAAAAAAAGTGTGTACATTCACTACTTTCCCATTTTTATTAATAAAGTTACTTTTGAACTTTATTTCTTATTAAAGTTAAAATTTAAAATCTGCCATATTTTGAACAATCTAATACATATTTACTGTATGATTTTTGTTTCTTAGGTATTGAAATAATTTTGTGCTACTCAACAAACACTATTTCTGTGAATAATACATTTCTTTACACTACTCAAATAAACAAAACCAAAAGCCATATAATAATTCAACATATGATTAAACAGTGTCATTGAAATTATACTTTGAGTAAAGGAATTTCTGTCTACAGATATAGCAATGCATATACAGGTCATAGTTATCATTACTGGATATATTTTAATGAGTAATCATCATCTGAGTGAAAATATTTTCATATTTTGCACACATGAAAATCTATTCTGTATTTTACTATTTTGTTACTTTTTCTAACAAAGCACATTGCACACTGAACCATTCTGTTGTCCTAACAGCATTTCAAACAAGTTCTGTGGAAAACAGAACATACTACATGTATCATTTTATTTGAACAAGAGAGGAATTCTTGCTCTTAGTAGATTTATAAAGCCACTATCCTCACAGACTTTGTATTAAAAGTTCTTCACAAAATATTTTGCAAATTTTCTGTCACAGCACTTCTAAAGTTATTCCATTATTAACTAATTTCATCATATACTTGAAGATATTTTGACTATAAATTCAACAATATTTGCTTAATCTAGGGATAATATGGCTCAAATTAATTGAAATATATCAGGGAAACTATTCAAATGATAAATGAAAGCATGACACCTCTTAGGCAAGATTTTTAAAGGGAGAATGTTTTAATAATTAACTTAAAACCTTTTGATTCAATTCTTGAATCATACACAGCTTACATACATTTATAGTCCAGAATTGTAGTGATATGACACATACCACTACAATGTTTCTCAGTGAGTATGCAAACAGATAACATGCAATATAAAGCCATTAACTACTGTGATAAAACTCATGGTCAATACATTACTGCATCACTTTAATGTATCAAACAACACAAATACTTTTATTACAATACAGAATATTATTTGTTTTAAAATTGTAGGAATACAATAAAAGGGTATCTTTTTTATAGTAATAGTCATTGTCACTGTGTTATCTTTAGGATTTCTTGTAAAGCAGAGAAGTACAGACTCACACAAAACAAATTTGTTTAATAAAAGTCACTACATTTAACAACACAAACCAAATTAATATTGCAAATCAGGATATATATAGAGCCAACTCTTACAAAACAGCACTGGTCACTCACAGAGAAACTTACACTCTTACTCAATAAACTAAACCTAAGGGTTAATCTGGGTTTTAACCCATCCTTACAAATAATAGTTTTGTTTTTTTCTTGAACAAAGCCACAATAGACTATGTTGTGACCATTACAGGAAATGGAATACCAAATCTTATTATCTATTGGGAGAACCAAATAAAAGAAGTTAGCTCTTTAGCCACTTGAGAACTTCTAATGTTCCCAAAAATTAAACTACACAATAATAGCATACTGACCTTATTACCACAGAAAAAGACAAAAACTTTACCAATTAATTAATCTAACTGAAACCTCTATGTAATCCACAAACAAAGCAGTAGTTCATATGCAAAACTGGAAAATATCGGTGTACAGCTCTTCTGAAATTCGAAGGCAAATTCTAATGTAAATTGTACTTAAAGTTTGATAAAATGTCCTGCAGAACCTGGGAAAAATCTGTTTAAGTCTTTTGAATTTTATGAGAAAATTAGTATAAAAATATTTTGAAATCTATAACAATCTGCTCTCCCAGACCTCAACACTGTATTAAATTTAGCAATAAACCCTAAAGTTTCTGATACAAGAGAACAGTGATTGGTATTTGTTAGATGAGATAGTCAATGAACACTGAAGATCCTGAATGAGTCCACATATAACTACTGCTTGAACTACCAAAAGGAATGATTCAGCACGCTAATTAAAAAGCACATGCTTACTCCTGTATGAGAATCAGATAAGAAGGAACTTAATCTTTATTTGAACCATCCAGCTTGGCTAACAATATACAAATTACAATGACATGATGAACTTTTACCCATCATTTTTGTATATTTTTAACATATTCACACAAAATTAAGGGTTACACTTCAACAGAAATAAAAATATGATGTCAGTCTCCATGAGTACTTTCCAAGTTAAGAAGAATAACAAAATTAGTTAATTCATAGTATTTAGATATTAACGGCCTGAGATCCAGGTTTTACATTGTCTGTTTTGAAAATACAGTTGTTAATTTTGTATTAACTTGAGCAAAAGTTATAACACACTAATACTGAGGTTGTTTGAATTTTTTCTAAGAATAAAAATAGCTCCAATTACAATGTGTACACATTTGTTATCTGAATAAGTAAACAAGGAGTTCCACAAATGCTGCAAGTTATTTATAACTAGACTTTACAAAAATAAATTAGAAAACACATAATTCAAAACAAAAATATCGTTCATACTGAGTTCATACAAAAGATGAAGACACAGATTCAGTTTCTGACTATACTGCTTAACTCTTTCATTACAGGTTGAGTGGAATCCCTCCAGCTCATAACCATGAGAATAATTTTTCTATAATTTTTAATAATATATACACATGTTTAGAAAATTTTGAAGGTTATTAGTAAGCATTACATCATTTGTAATTAATGATTTTCTCATAAAATTTTTCTTTCAGAATGTTGACTGTCCACAACATGTAGTTTTATTTTAATATTAAAAATACTTTTATGCATAAACAAGTTTTCAAATTTCTCACATTGAATCTTTGTAACTTCTAGATAATTATCAAATGTTTTTAAGGAAAAAATAAATTTTATCTGCTGTTTTCACAATCAAATTGGAACTATATATGTTTCATAGATTTGAATGATCTCAAAACTACCATAAAAATTAGGAAGTAAATATAAATTATGCTTTTCTCTTTCTAGAATGAGTACAAATCATAACAGGAAAACACAAATGTTTAATCTAAATAGCTTAAATATTGACTTTCCAGCCATTACTGGTTAAGATAGAAGTTATAATGATGTGGTGCACTTGCATTCACGTTACAGTTCTCAAGAGTATGAAACTGATCTTTAGGCTTCACAAAGTTACCTGTCTTGGTTGTATTTCAGTGGACTTGTGTTTTGTAAAATAGTCACACTTCAATTATTATACACCAGGGGTGGCCAAACTTGCTTGATGTAAGAGTCACATATGATAAACTTCAGATGTTTGAGAGCCGCAAGACATGAACAAATATTACACACCCTTTTATTGTTACATGCACAAAGTTTTACATAAATTTTATATATATATATTAAGAAATACGTGTACATAATAATATTTATTCACGTATGTAGTTTTTAAACTGTTAATGTGTATTAGTTTAAATAATCACAATGTACACATAGATTATTGTTTTAACTATATTGAGTGTATTTAATACGGCGATGAACTACAAAAACATCTCAGAAAAATATGAAAATTTACATTTCATTAACATTAAATGAAACTGCCAAAAATAAAAATAAAAGGGGTAAAAACAGATATTTTTATTGACATGTACTTGTATTACTAAATATCTGGTCAAAACAGGGAGGAAAATATGTAAACCATTAAAATTAGAGATATTTTAATAAGATACCACCTTACAAACTTTTAGTCTTATCATAATACTTTTCTGACACAGACATTGATACAATTATCAGGCTATTTACTGCTAGTAGAGGTCTTGTGAGTTTCCATCTTGTTTGTGAGTCATTGAAATTCTGGCTGATATGTTGTAAAGGCTATACCAATTAGCTCCATCAAGTGTTGATTTGTAAGGATTGCACGATGCTTCGACTTCACAAACTTCATTACAGAGTACAGTGATTTACAGCAGTATGTTGTGCTGAATGTTGAGATTAGTCACACACTGGTTTTCTTCAGTTCAGGATATTTTATTTCTGGAACTTGCTTCCAGAACTCAATTGTAGAATGGGATTTATGGATTATCTTTAGACCCAGGTCCTCTTGTAGTTCTATTAGTTCCATTTCCATAGCAGATTCTGTAACCAGAGGTTCAAGAATTGGACAACCATCATTGATCACATCAACTATGAATAGATTTACAAGAAAGGTAAAGCAGGGCTTCAGCTTCTGTAAGTCCTCAAACCTGTCTGGGAAATTATCAAGCAGTCCTTTTAATTTATCTTTGTATTCTTCCAGTTTGTGGTCTTTTATTTCTATATCAGGGAACGTATTTACTCTCCTTTTGAGATTGGGAAAGTAACTGAAGTTACTTGACAATATATCTCTTTGCAAAAGTTATTTTATCCTGAAAGCTGAAAATTTTCTAAGTTTGGTCAGAAACAATCTTATCCTTCCTCTGGAGTATCAAGTTGAGAATTTGTAGATGTTTCATTGTATCAGTAAGGAACATTCGATCTTGCATCCATTCATCATTTCACAGTTGAGGATAGAATCTTTTCTTTTCTTTGAGAAAAGTGATAATAGGCTCCAACAGATCTGCAAACCTATTTAAGACACTGCTGGTTGACAGCCACCTCACAGTGCAGTAGAAAGAGACATCACTGGGTTTATCTTCAAGCTCCAGTTCTTCAATAAACTTTTTGAACTATCAATAGGTCTTCACATTTAAGCATATGAAATTGACAATTTCAAGAACAAATTTCATAACATCTTCATACTTGAAGTATCTGGCTGCCAGGTGTTCCTGATGAATAATGCAGTGAAGAGGGAGAAACTCTATAAAGCTGGGATAACTTTTCATAAGTGCAGTTAATCCTAAATTTTACCCTACCATTGCAGGTGCTCCATCTGTTGCAATACTGACAAGTTTATCCAGTAGATTATCAGCATTTGTTAAGGCTCTGTCAAGCACATTTTTAATGTCAATACCACGAGTTGTTTCTTTTAGTGCCACTAAGTCCAAAATTTCTTCTTTCACAGTTACATCAGAGGAAACATAACAAACAAATGTCACTAATTGTGGATTATCTTGTATGTCTGTAGATTCATCAAGGGCTAAGCTGAATACAAGGAAATTCTTTGAATGATTTTGCATTTTGCCTGCAACATCAGCACTGAGCCTGGAGATACATTTCTCTGTATTTTGGCATAAAGCTGGTGTTTGTGCTATTAGTTGCTCCAGCACAATTCCTCTGTAATCCTTGCTTGTATGATTACCGAGTCTCCAGCACAATTCCTCTGTAGTCCTTGCTTGTATGATTACTGAGTCTCCAGCACAATTCCTCTGTAGTCCTTGCTTGTATGATTACTGAGTCTCCAGCACAATTCCTCTGTAGTCCTTGCTTGTATGATTACTGAGTCTCCAGCACAATTCCTCTGTAGTCCTTGCTTGTATGATTACTGAGTCTCCAGCACAATTCCTTTGTAGTCCTTGCTTGTATGATTACTGAGTCTCCAGCACAATTCCTCTGTAATCCTTGCTTGTATGATTACTGAGTCTCCAGCACAATTCCTCTGTAATCCTTGCTTGTATGATTACTGAGTCTCCAGCACAATTCCTCTGTAGTCCTTGCTTGTATGATTACTGAGTCTCCAGCACAATTCCTTTGTAATCCTTGCTTGTATGATTACTGAGTCTCCAGCACAATTCCTCTGTAGTCCTTGCTTGTATGATTACTGAGTCTCCAGCACAATTCCTCTGTAGTCCTTGCTTGTATGATTACTGAGTCTCCAGCACAATTCCTCTGTAGTCCTTGCTTGTATGATTACTGAGTCTCCAGCACAATTCCTCTGTAATCCTTGCTTGTATGATTACTGAGTCTCCAGCACAATTCCTCTGTAATCCTTGCTTGTATGATTACTGAGTCTCCTGTACAGTTCCTCTGTAATTCTTGCTTGTATGATTACTGAGTCTCCTGTACAATTCCTCTGTAATCCTTGCTTGTATGATTACTGAGTCTCTAGCACAATTCCTCTGTAATCCTTGCTTGTATGATTACTGAGTCTCCAGCACAATTCCTCTGTAATGCTTGCTTGTATATTCCTCTGTAATCCTGGCTGATCCAAAATTTCTTTAATCCCTGACTCAAAGTTAGCATTAAAATTAGAATTTAAATTGTTAAATACATTTACTCACCATGAACATTAAACTTACTTTTTAATCCAGTGGACTCTCAGTTTATACCAAGTAAATAATTATAAAGTTTGGAAATTTTTTATTTACCTTTAATACTTATTGTGATACAAAAAGGAGCTCAGCCAACATATTTACACAGGCTGGACATTATAGGTCAAAGAGCCGTGGTTTGGTCACACCTGTTTTTCACTATATGTGCATATAAATTATTACTGTTTACAAACAAGCTTTTAAAATTATTTTTCTTGAATCATATAACTGTAAATAACGAAGTAAAGCAAACAAGTATCTCTTCTAGTTGTAACCTTTCTACTCAGCTGCTGCTTGTCATAGGCTGCTAAGCCTTAAACATTTTGCATGTGGAGGATATCAAACAAACAAACGTTTTTTTAGCTTTTTATAGACATTTGAAATAACCAAAAAACCACAAAGAACTATACTGATACTAAAGAATTCTACTATAATTTATCAAATTTAGTAACTAAGCTTATTTGTGCCTAAAAAAAAACATAAAATTTTGAACAGGCTAAAAGACTCAACTTACCAGCGTGTTGTTTTGTTTTGAAAGAATGAGATGAAGCAATTATATTTGGAGGTGGCTGAGAAAATCACTGAGGGGTCATTGAGTTTTTGATTGGTTATTCACAAGTCATATATAGAAGAAAGTGTATAACAAGAACCATTTCCAAAAATGGAAAGAGGCAAGTGGGGCCAGTGTTTAATTCAGTACAAGAACAATAACTCAGGAAACAGAAAATATAGGATGTTCATATTTCATGTTCTAGTTTATCAATATTGGTAATTTGAGTTCCTAATTCATACAAAACCAATGTCTAATCTGAATCAGTGCTGCATTCAACATACCACCCAACACACAAAAATAAATGTTTAAGTGTTTTTTCTATATATTTACTTTTAAATTAAGAAACTAAATAATGTATAATATGAAAATTTGAATTATAATCTACTGTTTGATACCAAACTTATTGACATCAATTCATAAAATAGTAGTTCAATAAAATTTTGAATGTGATGATGTGGTCTTTGACCTGTGATCTGTCTGGAAAGGGTTAAGAGCTTGATCTGCTGACCATAAACAAACAAATTCCCACAGAAGAAGAAAGGTTATAGCCCTAGGACAGGGTTAGAAGTTGCCAAAGGACCATACAGAGTGCAGTTCAGTTTCAACAACTGTTTTATCCCTGTGAATGCTCTCTGAACTTAATTGAAAACAGGTAGACTCAGTTCTAAATAACAGAGAAAATACAACAGAGAAGCCCTGTGAAACCCAAGAGGTTCCTGCACTGAGTCCAGGGAGAGACATAGTATAAGAAAGAAGCTGTCACACAAAACTGAAGGATGGTTCCAGAAACATTTAATCACAAAAAGTTTTTTTGGGGGAGGGGTCACCAGGAAGGGCCACAGGACAAGGAAATCAAAAGGTCTGCATAAAGGAAAGGTGTCAAATAGAGTTACCCAAGAGAGTGCAGAAGGAATCTAACTCCTGAAAACAAGGTATTCTGGAATCAAAGATATTGAATCAGACAATAGTTAAGAAAAAGAAATGGGCAGTAAGAATTGGAGGGTGAAGGAGAGTAAATACCAGAAGAGAAAATCCTCAAGTTGCACTGTCATGTAAATTTGGACTATTTAAGTATTAATCACAAATTGATATTACCATAACAACAGTTATCATTACTTAATAATACCTTAATTAATTGATAGATACAACTTCAATAACTAGCTATTGATTCAAATAATAGGTAAGTATACAATAATGCCTCCTGGTTGGGGGTTGTGCAGTAAGCTAACAATCTGCTCACTTAAAAAACCAGCCTGTTAATGAATCCGCAAGTGATTGCGGCCCTATGTTCCTTCATGGAATCGAGAGGCATAATAATAAAATAATAATAATACAATAATGTCTCAAGTAATTTACAACAAAGTTGAAACTATACAAGTTTGTATACATATCTGCACACTTTAAAGTATTTAAACTATACCCTTTAATGCTGTATGTGTAGTACATTCACAAAATCCTATAGATTTTTAGTGGTATCTCAGCAAATACAAAAGATAGGATATTCTTATTTTATATTCACTCTTGTTAATATTAATAATTTGAGTTGCAAATCCATACATAACAACAGATTTTGTATTTTGACATCACAAATATAATTTGTATCAGTGTTGTATTCAATATACATATCAATATAAAAAGGTTTTAAGTTTCTTTTTCAATATTAACTTTTAAACTAACAAGTTGAATAATGTATAATGTTAACAATTGAACTATAATCATCAGTTTGATACCAAACTTACCGACATATGTTCATGAAATAGTAGTTCAATAAAATTTTGAATGAAATTCAAAAAACACAATGACATGGATTTTGACCTTTGACCTACAGCAACAGGATTAAATCCACAGAAGTGGACAATACCAAGTTTAAATGGCAGCTAGTTTTTAACATTTCACACATGATCTTCAGTCACTCATACATACATTGGACTGAAGAATACATGTGAAATTGTGAAAAGTTTCTATTTAAATTTGATATTGTTCCATTAGAATGGATTTAAACTTTAGTTACTGTTGGATTACAGCATTTTAAACCACTAACTAGACCTACCAATTGTTTCACTCATAGAGTTGTCTTTAATCCTACATTTTTGAATAAATGTATTTCGAGTTTTACGTTTCAAACATATTATTAACTGTGCCAACAGCAAAGTTAGGAAGTGTTGAAATTTCCAATTGCCACATATGCATAGTGTTAATGACAGAAAAAGCCACTGAAACTACTTTACAACTGGAGTAAACATAACCTTTAAAATAAATGTATGTTCACCACTGTTGTTAACTGAGATTAAATTAGTCATATGGTTCAGTAATGATATTACTGTTAAACTTTATGCATGAGGAGAGTTAATGTTTTTATTCTACATAGAATAAATTTCTGATCAGTTTTGAAGAATACACAGAACGTTGTCATACTAAGAACCAGCATACACAATTAATGGTGAAAATAAGCAGTTAGAACACAAGATATTTTAGTGTTGTTTGACTCACTATTAGGTGATGTTATAGCATCTTCATGGTTTTCCATCAGTTTGATATCCAACACAGCATTCTGTTCTTCATCATAAACAGGTTCCACTTTTATTTCCAGTACTTCCATTCTTACATCAGAGAAGCTCATATCATGCTCAACAGAAGTCTACACTTCAACTGAAAAACAAACAAGAAATTACAACTTTAATTTTCTCAAAGGGCATCAAAGTCTTCCAAGTAAAAGTTCAGCATTTTCTTTACCTTGATGTTTTTCATCATCAGAAATACCAAAATAAATGTTACTTTAATTACAACTTTATCTTCAAATACCTTGCATACATATCAACAGCAAAAACTCTCACATCTCTAAGAGGTGTACCTCTTATCTAAATTGATTTTCAAGTACCTTGTAAAGATAAAAGTACATAATGAATTTTTCTTTGCCTGATTTAATTTTTATTTCTGATTAATTTAAAACAAAAAGAAAAAACTTCAACTGACATTATTTTGAAGATTCAATATGTTCTATCACGTAATACTGTAATCCAGGATCTAAGTTCCCTTTTACCTTGCAGTTAAAAATATTTCATTTCAGGTGTAAATTATTAGGATCTATAAATTGTCCATTTTTTGAATTTTTATTTACTTATACACATTGCGTTCAGCTTATCTCACTCAAAACTAATCAGAAAATTACTTTTAATTTTACCTATAGCTCACACACGAAGAAATACTGTGGTTTATTTTACAACATACAAGAGTCAACCAAATCCATTTTTGTTTATATCAAATAACACATTTAGCACGTTTGTTACCTACCAACCAAATGTTCAGTCTCACATGCTTTAATCAACATACTTCAAACTTAAGTTACTAAAAAATGATGCTCACATAATAATGCAGAAGCAAAGTTTAATAAATGATCTTAAACTGAATAAACGACCTGGCATGGCCGAACGCGTAAGGCGTGCGACTCGTAATCCAAGGGTCGCGGGTTTGTGTCCGCGTCACACTAAACATGCTCACCCTCCCAGCCGTGGGGGCATTATAATGTGACGGTCAATCCCACTATTCATTGGTAAAAGAGTAGCCCAAGAGTTGGCGGTGGGTGGTGATGACTAGCTGCCTTCCCTCTAGTCTTACACTGCTAAATTAGGGACGGCTAGCACAGATAGCCCTCGAGTAGCTTTGTGCGAAATTCCAAAACAAACAAACAAACATAAACTGAATAAATCTGCAAAAAATGAGCCTAAGTAGGACTTGATATACATGGGAAAAAGGGAATGATGTTAGAAGATTCAAGTTCATTTCTATAAATATATTTTGTGGTAGTTCCAATACAGGTGAAAACTTCCATATAAAATATTGATTTTGGCCATTACTTGTAGACAAAATTACACTCTTATAGGCTCCTTGTTCTTTCACTTTGTGAAATATTCACAAAGCATACCACTGTTTTAATAAAATAGTTTAAAACAAAATTACACATGGAAAGACTTCTTACTGTTATACAGTGACTAACAGAACATTAACACGTTAAAAACAGTTTTCTTAGGTGGCTTGTCAACATCAGTAACTATTTCCAGGATTGTTTACTGAATTGGTGGTGTACAAACAATAACATCATACTAGTACTAAAATAGTACATTTTCATAACATCAGCAAAACTATCTTAAGATAAATATTCTGGAACAAGTTAAGCCTACAGCTAGATAATTTTCTTCTTAACTTAAATGTTAGACTATCATAGTGTTAAATATGTTAAACTATACATACGTACACAAAGAGAAATTAATTTAACACTTTTGAAACCATGCAATTAATTTTTTAAGTGAATTCACTTTCTAAGTTGCATTTCAAACCTATCCCAATGACAGACACCAGCTAGTAAATAATGAAAAACAAATCAGTCAGCTCTCTTCACCATGGGTATCAGAACCTGATTTTATATACAGTGTTATAAGTTTTCTTTTGATTTCTATAACCGTTTCATGACAATCACTTAGATTAATGTAATCAATTAATAAGGCTGACAAATAATCAATTAGAAAATCCCACTCAATTCCCAGCTCTATTAAAATGTCTTAATTAAGATTTTCTAAATTTTCTAAAAATAAATTTATATCCAACATCCAGACTGGTTTCATGTCCCTAATAATCAAAGGTATCTAAAAAAAATTCCATGTTCTAGTCTTCATAGGGCATATAATAATAAATTGTGCAAGTAATTTTAGAAATTAATCTAAAAAGCAAGATACTTTCTCACAATATTTAAGTCCTACAGGCTTTAGCTTTACTGATTATTTAAACCTTTTATCATAACCGATAGCAACTAAATTAAATAATAGAAGTAATATAAATAATGTGACTTCAAAATGAAACAAGAATATAAACGAGACTCAAAAAGTTATAATTGCGACTTATGAAATGACAATTTATATTTTGTACCACACAAATTTTACATTTATTACATGGTATTTCAAAGATTTTACTTAAAGGGATGCACAATAAAAAACAAATTAACTATTGTATTTTGTTTTATTCAAACAGTTATTAGGTAAAAGTGCAGTAAAACTTTAAATGTTGAACTAATTCTCTGTAAAAGTTACTAAAAATTTTCAACTATGGAGTATTTGCTTGAAGAGTTCCTGAAATTTTTCAGTAAGTGAAAGACCTATTTATAATGTTTTTTTTTAACATTTGTATTAATCAATGATCATTATTTTGTATGACATATAAATTAATGTTTTAAGCATCACATACAGAAAATCAAAAGCCAAAATTTAAAAATAAATTTAAAGAAAATAAAGTTTTCTTTATTGAAATCAGCCCATTTACACCTATCATCACAATTGCCCTACAGACAAGTTAACATGAACTAGTTGAAATAATGCATGGGTCCTGTGAGATAAACATTCAGAAAAGTCAACTTTCCCTTCATAATCTACTAGACTAGTGAAATTTTTCCAGTATTTTTTAATTTTATTTCTAATTATGTAATAAACATCAGAACAGATTTTAAAATAACACACTAAACCAACTGTGATTAAAGACATTAATGTGCATAATTCAGGATTTCTTTATTACTACATGACTGCTGTTAATTGAGAGAAAGAGTCATGCTAAAAAAAGCATAAAACTAACCCTATAAATATTTTAAGATACTTAAATTTCCAGTTTACTATTCACAAAGTACTTTTTGTCAATTCCCTGCAGCACAATACCAGTATGTTTTTTGTGCTATAAATTACCTTTTAAAACAAATTGCCATTACCACATGCCAATTCAGTTTTAAATATACTCTAAGTGATGTTTTAATATGGTATAAATTTTGTTGTGCATGTCTAACTTGGTTCCAAAAACATCTTTTTAAAGTTTTCATAACAGAGCCCATCACTTGGCAACAGCAATGTCTAGGCATAGAATATTTAGAGCTTCACAAAATTAACCAAAACTTAAAAGTAAACTATCTCTATCTATTTTTATTTATTTTTAATCAACTTCTTTCAACAGTCACATATCCTTTACATATTTCAATAAATATCCACGTATCTGAAACAAAATATTTACTTTTAACTTGAAACTTATAGTAAACCTTTAGGCTTATGTAGCCAAATTTTCACTAAAACTGTGTCTTACCACACTTCATGACACTATGAATTCATATTTAATACGTTACAATAACATTAGTATTACCACTACATTTATCATACATTTGTAACTTACATGTCTAATATAACTTCTACGACGAACACAAACGGGGGAAAACACGTTGGTACAATAAAATCAAATTACAATAATTCTTCCATTATTACCCAAAACTTATAAACTATATGATAATAATGACTAGATAAGCTTTGAATTTTCAATTTCGAATCAACTAATAAAACAATTGAAAAGTTTTGGTCTGATCCCAAGTAATACATTTAACCCGTAACTACTGCTCTGATCAGGGTCACAAAAAATATATGTAATTAGATATACTACTAATTAATACATCAGTATATGTTATTTCCATTGTTAGCTTTATAAAATTAACAACAGTTATTTTTTACAACGAAAAATGCTATGTAAGTATATAAAGAATTTAATTAACACACCCCCATGATCACTTATCTATAGACAAAACATTTACTATCAAATACTCGCTACTAACCACAACAATATCCGTAGTCTACGTACATAACAATTACCAAATGACGTCACTTGCAGCTACTAGCAAATGTCATTATTAAATAATAAAAAATAATAAATAAAATATTCAAATTATTAGAAAATTTTAATACATTTTACCTATTATAAAATATTTATATAATTTAACAACCAATCAAAACTATCTGTTATTAGTTTGTTGTTAAGCGCAAAACCTCCAGAAATGTTCGCCCTTTCAGCCGTGGAGGCGTTATAAAATAACAATCAATCCCACTATTCGTTGGTAAAAGAGTAGCCCAAGAGTTGGCGGTGGGTGGTGATGACTAGCTGCCTTCCCTATAGTCTTACACTACTAAATTAGGGACGGCTGGCGCAGATAACCCTTGAGTAACTTTGCGCGAAATTCAAAATAAATAAGTGCAAAACTACACAATGGATCATCCGAGGTCTGTTAATCGTAGGTATCAATATCTCGTTTTAAGCCTCCAGGCTTACTGCTCAACCACTGCAAAGCTAAATTTAAAACACGTGCAATGCCCTGGGAAAAAAACAAAACTATTTGCCAGTCTTCTGACTTATGACGCAACTCTCATTAATAATGCTGCTATGTTATTCATATTGTTATTGTTGTAAACATTAAGACTGGGTGATAAAGAAAATATTATTATAAATGCACTACGTCTCTAAGACTTACAGTATTATGTCATTTAAGCCTCAGGTATTTTCATGAAATCGAACAATTTTAAAAATGCAGACACTAGTGGGTATTTTGAAACATAAAAAATTAATAGACCATCTGACGCCTGTTAATCGCAGGTATTGAAACCTTGTTTTTATCGTTATAAGCCTTCAGGTTTACTACTAAACCACTGGGAAGGTAAATTTAAAAGAATTGCACAGTCCGGCAAAAATCTGTTTGTCAATATTCTAACTTACGATGCAACCCTCAATAACAATATTGCTAGGTTATTTATATTGTTAATGTTGCAAACGTCGAGACGGGGTATTGAAGAAAACATTGTTATAGAGGTACGACGTTTTTATAACTTACATGGCGATGCCATCTAACTCTTGAGTATTTTCACGAAATCGAACAATTTTTTTAGTACGGACGGTAGTGAGTATTTTGAAACATAAAATATTAAGTGTGGTAACCTTTTATGAAGAAATTTCATTTCTGGAAAGCTCGCTTTGAATACAATTTTCTATATAAGAACATTAAATGTGTGTGTGTTTTTTCTTATAGCAATGCCACATCAGGCTATCTGCTCAACCCCCCGAGGGGAATCGAACCCCTGATTTTAGCGTTGTAAATCCGGAGACATACCACTGTATGTTTTAAATGTTGAAAAAAGTGTAGTTTAATACAGCAATAATGTCTCATTTCAGGTGGATTAAATCACTTTAAACAACAGAATTTAAAGAATTAGAATTTTATTTAAAACATATTTGTCCTCAAACCGTAAATCAACGCATTTTTTCTTAAAAAATAGGATAACCAAAAGAAAATAATAGCTTGAGAACTAAACAGAAAAAATTAATATTAATAAAGAAAATACTGTTTATTTTGAATTCAGCACAAAGCTATATAATGGGCTATTTGTGTTCTGCCCACCACGAAAAACCCGGTTTCTAGTGGTGGAAGTCCGTAGACATATCATTGTGCCATTGGGGAAAATTTGTTTGTTTTTGAATTTCGCACAAAGCTACTCGAGGGTTATCTGTGCTAGCCGTCCCTAATTTAGCAGTGTAAGACTAGAGGGAAGGCAGCTAGTCATCACCACCCACCGCCAACTCTTGGGCTACTCTTTTACCAACGAATAGTGGGATTGACCGTCACATTATAACGCCCCCACGGCTAAACGGGCGAGCATGTTTGGCGCGAGGGAGATGCGAACCCGCGACCCTCAGATTACGAGTCGCACGCCTTAACACGCTTGGCCATGCCGGGCCTTTACAGTGGGGGGAAAGAAAATATTGAAAACCCTTGATAGTGTTTACCTTCGCAGCAACAGTAAAGCGAAATCGAAGACTGACAAAAATTTTCTTACAATTCTTAAGGCTTATAAATGAGAATTTACATAAAAAATGTAATACTGCTGTCTTTTTTATTTTTGTATAACATCTTTGCCGGATGAACTGATCTTCAACAAAACTGGTATTAGGGTTTATTACATCCATGCAAGTGTGCCTTCAAAATTTCAGTTCTACATTTTGCAGATTTTATGGACGTCTTTCACAACTACGTATAGGGGAAACAACTTTTCATGTCCTAAGATAATCTTTCATTCATCATGAACTTACATAACTTCCGTCCTTGGGTCGGATACTCCAGCTATGTAAATAAAATTTTATTTTTGAAAATCCCATATCTAACGCACAGTTTCTCGTGGAGAAAACGTAACCTATTGTACAGACTTTGTTATCATTATACAAATACTGGAAATTTCTGGTAAATCAAAGTAATCTGTAACCATAAAGACAAGAGGTTCATGGATCTTTTATGCAGGTGTGTTCATTAACGGGTTCGATAATTAAGTCACAAAGAATGAGACAAAACTAGCAAGAACGATATAAAACCCTCCTAAAAGTTATGGACAAATTCTAAGGTAAGTCTGTTTAGCATTTTGTAGAATCTATAGTAATCTCAGTTGACACCTCTTGAAATTTTACTTTTACAGGCCCCAACGTTGTTCTAAATACGGAAATAAACTCTAGTTCCTGACACACACACAAACACAAAGAATGATTGGTGACTGTTAAGGCGCAGTGAAGATCACGAACGAGTTCACATGATTTGCTGGAAAGAATAACCTAGCATAATAATTAAATGGCATGTTGTTATTCCTGCAAGAGAATCAAACAAAACATAATTTCCACTTGATACAATTAGACTCTGGAGAAAATTTAAAGTTAGAAACTTGCTTGAAAAATGCTATTTTTCAATTTGGAAAAATACAGAAGAAGAAAAAATCTGCGAACTAAAAGGAATGGAAAATAGCATGGTACTGGACATTTATTGTAATTTATACTCTCCATTCTGTGCCTTTAATTCTCTAACTAGTTATTCTAAACTGTTGGAATTAGTGTTTTGACACTACTCAGTCTGCTAATTCATAGCATTGAGATAGTGTCTTTCGATGTTTATCAGTAATTTTAATGGTGTTCCATCATCAGATGCAAAGCATCCTTTAAGGACTTGCATCTACTTTTTCTTCAGCCTGATTCTCGTATCATCCCCTGTTATAATATATAAATTAGTCATGTGCCAATAAATTCATCATTTCATGAAGAATATCCTGATAAGGTAATTGGGAAAGCTTTTCCAAATCCTTTTCAAATTAAGCTAAGATCTCATCTTTTCTCCAGTATGGTGCTCCAAACCTGCTTAATAAATATAAGTTAAGTTACTAATGCTTGGTAAGAGTTATGGCATTAAGCTGGAATGTTACTTAATAGAGTCAAAGTGATTCTTTGAAATGGGTGGTAAGATGGGTGCTTGTCGTTCACTATACCACCCATTCACTGTGAAAATTATTTTTCAACAGAGCTTGGTATAGCTCTCACGGTGCATTCTTGTCAAAGTCAGTTGGTCTTTTGATTTGCCAAGATTGAACTAACTAAGTAAATTAACAACTGGATTTGGTAGTGTTGTAGCTGGAGTATTTCAGGAAGATACTTACATGGTACATGGAACAGGAATAGATGTGATAGGTGTAGACCAAATAAGTTTTCCTATTCCATATTTTGTAGCAGATGATGTTCCAAGCTAGCCCTTCTAAGCCAATGCAAAAAAAAGCTGGTAATCTTTCCATATAATAATTTATTTTCTCTATGTTTTTTCTGTCAATTATATTGTTTTTCTACATCACTGCTGCCCTCTTTTGCTTATTAAATTCAGGCTTACAACATTTTAATTCGTCTTCAGTTTTATTTTAATATCCGTACATCTCCAATAACTTCATTGATTTGGCTTTTTCTACGTTTATTTTTTATTTTTTAATTCTTAAAACATTATGTCTTTATCTCTTTCTTCAACATTTTTTTACTCCTCCGGATCTATAAATTTTATTAAACTTCTTTTGATCTTTTTCATATTTTTTTGTAAATTTCATGATTTTCTTTTCTACCTCTCCCTTTTAATCTACATGGTCAGGTGGTTAAGGCACTCGACTCGTAATCCGAAGGTGGTGGGTTCAAATCCCCGTCACACCAAACATGCTCGCCCCTTGAGCCGTGGGGACGTTATAATGTGACGGTCAATCCCACTATTCTTTGGTAAAATAGTAATCCGAGAGTTAACTGTGGGTGGTGATGATTAGCTGCCTTCCCTCTAGTCTTACATTGCTAAATTAAGGACGGCTAACGCAAATATCCTTCCTGTAGCTTTGCGCGAAATTCAAAAACAAACAAACCTTTTAATTTTCTGTATTTTTTCTTGGCTATGTTTTCTCTTTCTCTCTTTTGCTCTTCCTACTTTTTTTTAAAAAAATTATATCCCTGTCTTTTTGTTTTTTAAATGTTTTGGCTCTTTTTTTAATTTATCTTTCCATTGTTTTATCATGTCTAGCAAGTTACCTTTTCCAATTTACACCTTTGTTTTCATCAAAATAATCGCACTCCTGACAACAAATTTTATAGCATACTTCGTTCATTGGCAGCAGATTTAAAATTACGTTTTGAAAATAATTGAATTTTCATAACACATGATGATGATAAATTGTTTATTTCCTCCTTTAACGTTTCTACAAATTTATCGCTCTCTCACTAAACTGCTATTTCAAATAACATTTAATAATGTAAAGAAACTGCCTTGCTTCTACGGGGCCCGGCATGGCCAGATGGTTAAGGCATTCGATTCGTAAACCGAGGGTCGCAGGTTCGAATCCCAGTCGCACCAAATATGCTAGCCCTTTCAGCCATGGGTGCGTTATAATGTGACGATTAATCCCACAATTCGTTGGTAAAAGAGTAGCCCAAGAGTTGGCCGTGGCTGGTGATGACTAGTTACCTTCCCTTTAGTCTTACACTGCTAAATTAGGGATGGCTAGCGCATATAGCCCTCGAGTAGCTTTGCGCGAAATTAAAAAACAAACTTACTCTACGGTAGCTAACACTTTACTGGTTCACTCTCTATCTTGGAATAATCTGCAAACTTCATAACCATCTCGCATTTATAACCTACGTTTGAATTCGCAAGTTCTAAAATTTGATAGTAATGATGAGACGGAGAAAAGAAACTTACAAAAATCTTAAATAAAATAATTAAAGTAATGACCAAAAAGGAATGTAATTTAATCAATAATGCAGTGGAATATTGTGCACTTGCTGTCCATTATTTAGCAGTGAAAGACTAGAAGGAAGGCAACTAGTCATCACCTCACACCATTGGACTACTCTTTTACCAACGAATATTTGGATTGATCATCACATTATAGCACCTTTACAAATGAAAGAGCGAGCATGTTTAGCTGGATGGATATTCGAACCCGCATCCGTCCGATTGTGAGCCGAGTGCCCTAACCACCTGGCCATGCTGGGCCTGAGGGTGACAAGAGACAAAAATATGTACATATAATCATGTATGATCATCTGAAATTCAATTTTAGTAATGACCTTCCCAGTTTTTTAACCATCAAAACAAAATGAAAGCAGATGCAATTACAAAAATGAAAAATAAAATGTTCTTACACAATTTTAGTTCAAGAGAAATTAAATGTTCTTGATCTATTACTGGCTCACTCTTCTATGAGGTTTTCTAAATTATGGTGTCTTGCCTCTACCTAGTCTTTTTGGGGTTCAGGAAAAAGAGGATAACAAAACCATGGAGAGGGCCAAATGACCCTCTTGATGGTTCTCATGTCTAAAAGGTCAGATAACCAGACTCAAGATGCAGAACATACTAAAGATGAAAATGAGGAAGAAAAACGAACAGGGAAAGAGGACAGAGAAAGAGACATAAAGTGAAGAGAAAGACACTGTGTAAGAAGTTGTTTGCAGCCAAAGGTGTCTAAGGATCTGTAAACATAAACAGAACGTGCCCTGTTGCTTCATGTGAAAATTTGCACAAAGCTACTTCAGATCTGTTTGCACAAACCCTCTCTAATTTAATAGAAGCATACTATAGGGAAGGCAACTATTCAACACTTCACATTGCCAATTCTTTGGTTGCTCTTTTAGTAGGGAATGGGAAAGGTCAAAGGACATAAGAGAAAAGGAAAGAACAAACATGAGAAAGCAAATCCACAAACACGTTTTAAGGAGGAACATGAGATAAAAAACCTGGTGCAAACTTGGGAGATGGAAAGAATTGGTCCTCTTTAACAGATTCAGAGAACTCCGAACACCTTGTTGGTGGTAAACTGATACTTTTGTTATCATGCACAGCACAGGTGTGCCCTTAAGTGGTAAAAACATAGGCAACAAAAATAATTCACCTACTAAGAACTGAAGAATTGCAACCAGAAGCAAACAGAATTATGAAACTGAAGAGAAACTAGTGTGATGTAACAAAAGTTTAAAAACATATGCAGATTTTATACACATGCTGGCCTACAAAATCCTCGAAGAGACTACTGTGAAAGAGATGCCAAAATAATGCCAAACAGTAAATTTGGCAAGATGCAATCCAAAATTTACTTTGAAGATATAAGGAATCGTCCTTGTAAAAAAGATGGATTTGTTACTCAAAATAATTTGTACTTGTAGCTGAAATAATTTTTTGAATAATAGGAGCAAAAGGGATTGATGATTTTCATGGCACCTGAAGGTAGCTTTGTAACTAGGTAAGGAAGAAACCTATGAGCCAGAATTGTGAAACACGTATGTAAAGAAGGAAATAATTCGTTGAGCTATACAAAATGTATGAGATAGTGCAACAAAATTGATAAATAGCTAGAAGAGCATCTACAAGAATAGTGTTGAGGTAGAGCAGGAGAGTGTAAGCAGAGATGAGCATTACATTTATTGGAAATACATTTTACTTTTACTTTATCTTCCAAAACACATATACCATGTGCTGACACTATAGTTAGTATCCTACAGTGAGAATGTAAAGGCGCCAGTGCAGATGCGATCCGTACAATAAGCAAATGTATGGAACAGGAGAGTATCAAGAGAGAAAATGATACAAGAGTGTGAGAACTGCATTACATCCAGGACAGGTATGCTCTTTACCTGAAACTTTTCCTATATCAAAGACTGAATATAATATGAGTAACTGTCAGTGAATGGCAGACCCAACCAAAGAGATGAGGTTCTACAACTGGAAATTAGAATTAAGGATTTATGGTATCTATATTCCACATTGGTGGTTAAGACTATTAGATCGCAATGTTATATACACTTTGATTGGATCCCACACTATAGCAATAGAGCGTTTTTCACACCACCAGAATTACAACGAATAAGTAAGTAACACTGAAGCAGAAAACTTTCTCCTTCACCTGAATAACTCCAAAAAAAACAACAACACTTCAGCCTCGGAACGACGGTGTAATGTCTGCTTTACTCAACAAAATAAATAGAGCTTACCCAGTCTGGAAGCATGAGCATTTATCCTCACTCCCCAACCAAATGGACAAGGACTATTCTATTTCCCCTGAAATTTTGGAGAGGACGTAAAATCTGTGGTTAACCAAGGCCCCAGAATGAGATCAGTTCACGTTCGAAATTATGAGAAGATAGTGGACTACCTTCAATAAACAATAAATGAAACCGACGCTTATCAAAGTCAAGGACCATAGCATTCCCCCACCAGATACCTTTGTTTCAAATCTGAACTGAAATTACGAGTAGGCTCCGCAGAGACTGATGCCACTCCTACTTACATCTGGGGAAACATCCAAAGACACTACTAGGAGGGCCCAAACTTTGCCCTTTTCTTCAAAAGTGGAGGAACTACTTTAACACTCCGGAGGAAAATCCTCTGTCCAACACCTCAGTGACTGGAAACCAGGGATGGTAAGGACTCCTGAGCTCCACTAGTAGAATCTGGATGGATAAAATGAATTAGGAATCCTGAGGAACAGTGCTGTGGAAACTGTACAATAGATAAACCAAGTTCCATACATTTTAAAAAGCAAAATGATCCCGATTTATTCAACTTGAAGATTGGACATGATCACCTTTAGATTTAGTCATCATTTTCCATGAGTGACAGCCCATACTAAGGTAATACCATCTGTTAAGCACCTAGATGGTCTTATGCAACACCCCATTTCAACAGAGCATGTTGTAGCCAGTAGTAATTACAATGAAAGTGGTTGCTAGTACAAACTGAGGAAAGAAGGCACACCTGCCTGGGCAACTCGCCACAGAGTGGGATCCAGTGAAAAATAATGAGTTAGTAAGTGTTGTTCAAGCTCTGAATTGTTTCCATCACTATCCATATGGGAAAAAGTTTACTCTCCAGACTGATGCTGCTGCACTGAAGTGGATGGGATATCTTCATAATCCGGAATGCTAAAAAACACCAAATGTACAACTTTAATACCACATATTATGCTGAACAGAGCCACAGAAATGATAATGCATTATCTTAGAGAATATATGTTAATGAAGAACGTTAACACTGTGAGAACAGGAAAGTATACAATAAAAAGAAGATTAACCTAAAGTACAGTAAAGTATAGTCCATAATATAGCCTCTGCCATTGACGATGAAGAACTAATGTAATACAACGTCCGACTGCTAGCTGTTCAAGCAAAAAATACGAGTTTGGAACCAATTATTTACTGGTTAAAGAACAGTGAAGAAAGATCCTTATAGCAAACAGTAATTCCGTACAGAATAAGTACAAGGATATACTTGGTGCAGTGGATTCCTTATTCATACAAAAGGGCTTATTATGATGGAAATAGGAAGATACTATGACAGAAGCCATGACTACAATTGATACTTCTCCAGTATTTAGATTCTGAGGCACTCCGTTATTTCCACAACCTTTCAACAACAAGGCACTTTGTTGTTAAGAAGAAACTGGAGTGAATAAGGGAATGCTTGTATTGGATTAGATGTCACAGGTCTGTGGAGAATTGGTGTAAAACATATAAACATTTCTGTAAATGAAAAAAGTCCATGTAAGAAACAGCATTGACAACTACAGTTGTACTGTGTCGAAGCACAACTTGTTGTTAAGCATAAAGCTACACAGTGGGCTGTATATGCTCTGCCCACCATGAGTATCATTATCCAGTTTTGACACTACAAGTTTTTACTCAACTTATGTGATAATAATCAATGTTTTCTTCAATTAATTATCAGGTTTTAACTGATTAGAAAGTTCCACTAATTGTCTAGTTCTACTCTTAAGCAATGATAGGGAGGATACATCCTGTAGTTATTTATAAACTTTTACACAATTGAAGAGACTTAAAAGCAAAGTGCAGGAGTGAAACAGTTCTCCAGTAACATGTTCTATGAGAAACTTCTAAAACGCCCAGATGAGGATAACATAATATAAAAGGGGAAACTTCATACCCATTGAGGTGTTGAACAAAATATATTTTATACTTTAAGTAAATTAAAACTGGTTATTTTTCTAAACTGCATGTAATTTGATACCAATATTCTGTAGAAATTCAAGCTAGTATTCTGGCTTCTCTAAATTTTCTAAACTTCTTTAATATTTACACATCTAGGCAGGGGAGTAGATTTTTTACACCAGATGGGGGGATGATTTTTGCAACCACTTATGTGGACTGTTCAATTTGCAAATTGGTTATCTCTGATTACGTGAACCTGAAAGCTGTAAACATGCAGTCATAGAGTAATCTTGTTGCTACGATACTTCAAGGTTTCCATGCAGGTTTGTATAAGTGAGATCTTGTGAACAGTTTTCAAAATGTTAATAGAATAAAGACAAATGTGTCACAAATTAACTGCCACATGAATTTATTCCTGCACACTGCACAGCATAAAAGATGGCCATTATACTTGACAAGGTTACTAATAACTTTCATTGCATGAATTACGTTTTCAAATATTAATAAAATCAGTAATTACCCTTGATAAGTTTATATCTACTGAAAAACTGTTCATGTTGTTTGATATCAATAATTAAAATTTCTTTGCGAACTCTTGAAAATTACACATCAATACAATGTAGCACATAATTATTCATACTTTTCATTGCAGTAAGATTCATTTAGTCCTCTAGTCTACATGTTCCCAAACCTCCTTTGTGATGATCTGTTTATGAATTCTTTCATAAGCTCTTCTATATTTATCTTGTCGACCTCATCTTTGTGAGTGTGACAAACTGCCACATGGTTGAGGCGGCACTGAGACATAATTGACCTTAACCACGTCTTCAACCGTCTTAATGAAGAAGAGCTGCGTTCACATTCGCAGCTGGATACTGGACATACAAGCAAAATTTTCATGAGAAGAAACACTTCACTAAACATCTGCTGGCTTGTTTCATGCATTTTACAGTAAGCATCGTTCGCATCTTTCAGAGATACTGCTTTTGTTGTTCCTTTGAACATGGGCAACTGAAACTCCAGCCGTTGTGCAGAGATTTCTGGATAGAAGTTTATAACCGAGTTGTCAATCTTGCCAGATGTGATCATGTTCTCAAGGGCCAGATATTGCCTCAAGTCATTGTTGTCCGCATTGAATCTAGTGGTAAGATGTTCTATGACTGTATCCTCAAATTCAAAATATTGGCTTCTGTAGTAATCTCTAGCTGTTGCAGAATGGTGTGCTGAGTCATTACCTTTGGTCCTTCTAGGGGGTCTGCGAATGCGTGGTAGTTCAAAAGGCACCAGATCCAGGGAAGTTACCTTCTTTTCAGCTTCATCAAATATCATGTTGTAATTTCTTCTGTTCGCAATACCCGCAGTTGCTCAACTGTCTTTGCAGATGCTTCAATCATGCCAGATACTGTCGCTGATATGGCTTGGAATGCACGGTTTAATTCCTCTAATGCAGCTAATGGATGCTGATCCATCAACAATCCTAAAAGTGTCTTTCCTTTGTCAAATCTGTCCAGCAGACCTCATGCTTTCACTGCTACATCTGATTTTTCATTTGCTAATTCAGACAAAGAATCAACAATGTCACTGTAGTGATCATTAGCACATGTAATTGCAGATAGGCGGCACAACCAGCGTGTTGGACATAATGGGCGGATGTATTTAACTGGACCATTGTGGCTGTCTGACGATACTATATTTTCAAAGATTGTTTAGTATTTGCCTGACCTCTGAAGCAAGACACCAAGTTCATGTACCCACTGGATAGAATCTCGAACACATTCACAAGCTTCAACTCCATCATAAGTTTGTGCTCTTAATACTGACAGTGGTAAATTGAGTCTAGTCAGTACATCAAATATAGTCGAGGATATTGTTTCACCAGTTGTATTGGAAACACTGTACGAACCAAGAAATGTATCATGGACGTCAAGGTTCTCATCTACGTATCGTACACATACTGCTTCCTGTTCGGCACCTGTAACATCTTGAGTGCCATCAACCATTAATGCAAAGATTTTATTTTGATGCACTTCGTGTGCTATGTTCCTCAGTATTTGATAGCTAAACATCTTCATTATTTCATTCTGAGCGTAGCTGCTTTCTGTCTAGTCTTACACTGCGAAATTATGAACGGTTAGAGCAGATAGCCCTCGTATAGCTTTGTGCGAAATTCAAAAACAAATAAACAAAGAGAAAGCTAGCTAACACCATCCTCCACCAACCCTTGGGCTACTCCAAACATTGGGCTTGCTGTAATATTATATTCCTCCTATAGATGAAGTGTAAACATGTTCAGCAATGAGTTTTATTCATGCAAATCATAAATTGCAAGTCAAATGCCATCACCATCAGGCCATGCGAGACCTCTTTTGGGTTTGAATCATACAACATCACATATAATATAAATGTCAGTTATGAGGTATATGATTGAGAAAAGCATACTTACTAATAGGACTGTAGCAATAAAACGTAGTAAAATGAGGGTAAAATTATTTATTTGTTATCATTTTATTATCAAACTGTACAATCTACAGGAATAACAACTGATATTTGACCCCCTAATTAACATTGCTAATTTACTATACCATTACAATTCGCAACGCTAAAAATCGGGTTATGATACCCATGGTGAGCAAAGTACAGATTGCCAAGGTGTAGTTTTACCCTTAACAACAAACAATCAACAATAAGTACAGTCTATACTTGATATGAAACTTATCAAAATAAAATTGAATGCGTAAACATTGAATAAAACGGATAATTTCTTAGAAATGTATTCATCGTTACAAATCATATCAAATACAGTAAATAAAGTTTCTATTTAACTTTAAAATTATCATGTGGAATTTCAAACTGAAATTGAAATTAGCTTTTAAGCTATATCGAATAGGTCCTCTAAATAACAGGAGGTTTACTCAAAACATCTGTTGAACAGTAGTACTAAATCGCCTACCTCACTAAGTCAATGTTAAGTTAATTAAAAGAGTCTAGATATGAAGTGTAAAACAAAATACACAGTCTTCATTACATGACAATAAATACAAATACAGTTTATGTACATGTGGTTGTTATAACTCTGAATGACAGATTTTAACAGATTTTTTTCTTCTTCCAATTTAAAAATGTAACTTCCTTAGCATACGAGAAATCTTGTATTCACCCACTAGCATGCGTTAACTACGTAACTGATCATCTTTATATGTGATGTATCCAGATGAAAATGAATTAACCCCAGAGTACACTGCAGTTGCGTAAGTTTGCTCACGCAGCTCCCACAAGTGCGAGGGGTCCGAACCAAAAGGGAGACTGACAAACTGAAGAATTGCTGACAGAGCGAATAAACGTAGAGATCCTGTTACTTTTTATGTGTGTGTGTGTGGGGCGCATCTTTTGTAGTTATTCCACTGATCCACCAGATACATCTGTTTGATAATTAGAGATTTTATTATAGAATAATATTAAAATTAATTCTAATTAATTATTAAATGAAATAAAGCAATGGGATACAAAATGAAGAATTTTTATTGTAAAGAAATACAAACACAGTGCTGGGGTTGCTTGGACTGAGTTGCCAACAATCATGTATTTGTTATGAGACTCATGGATCTGGGGTTATTTTCAGGATCACATATGTACCTAAAAACAAAAACTCATCAGATAAGAGTTAAACGTTTTGAATTTCTGAATTTAATACAAAATTAAAATTTTAGCCCATGGTATCGAGTTATCATTAAGTAAGAGTTACATTTTTTGAATCTATATTTTACCTTATGACAGTGGTTCTTAACCTTGTTGGAGGTACTGAACCCCCGGAAGTTTCGTACTTGCATTCACTGAACCCTTCGTAATTGGAAAAATAAAATATGATTTTTTTTTCAAATTCAAAACATAAGTAGATATTTTATTAGTGCACAAAATAAACCATACATCAGTTGCACACAATATCACTGTGTTCAAAGAACAAAACCAACAAAACATGAAATTCACAAAAAAAAAACATAACTCAATGAATAGTTACTGCAAATCAATTTGACTTTTGCTGTTGCCTTTCAGAGACAAGTTCAGAAATGCGCCGCTTCACCTTGGCAAGTGCCACTCTCTTATCATTTTCGCAACAAAGTATGTTCCTTTTCTTCGTTTTTATGTCTACCATCCTCGAAAAGGATTGCTTGCAAATACACGTTGTAACAAACGGTATGAGTATCTCAAGGGCTTTCTTAACAATAAGAGGGTACACTACGATTTGGTGACACCAAAACGTTGAGAGCGTTGTTGTTCTGAAAAGTTGCTGTTGAACCTGGCTCTGCTGAAGTTCAATGATTTCGTCGAGGTATTCACCATTGACATCTGCTGTCGTAACACTAAACGTGAACGGCTGTCTCATCCATGCTGGATATGACTCTCTGGTGGGAAAGTATCCGTTGAGCTCATCTGAATGCATGGCAATTGCTTGCTTCAGTTCCCCGGATACAGAAATGTCTCCAATTTCAGACACATCTTCGATTTTACTTACACAGTCGTCCAGCAGGAAAAAGTTTGCGAAGTTATCATTCTCTGTTCGTCGTTTCCATAACGGTAGCTTTTTTTTTGTAAAGCCTTCGGTTTTCTTCTGTTTCGATTATGTTGACTCCACCGCCCTGCATCTGTTGATTGAGATGATTGAGAGCATTGAAAATATCGGCCATGTACGCCAAAATGAGAATGAACTCAGATTTTTCGAAGCAATCTACAATGTTGGTGCTCTCGTAAAAACAGGGCTAATTCCACACGCATGGCAAAAACACGATTCAGCACCTTTCCACGGGATAACCACCGAACGTTAGAATGGTACAGAAGTACCTCGAATTCAGAGCCCATTTCATTACACAGCTCTTTGAAGATGCGGTGCTTCAGGGCACTATTTCGTACAAAGTTCACACATTTCACGACAATTTTTAATACTTCTGCCGGTTTTGAAGGAAAGGTTTTTGTTGCCAACGCATGCCTGTGCAGAACACAATGCGTTACAAATGATGTGTGGTGCATTGGCTTTCACCAGCGCACCAAAACCAGAGTTTCGTCCCAGCATGACTGGAGCTCCGTCCGAACAAACTGCAGAAACCATATCCCACGAAAGATCGTTGTTTCTGAAGAAGTCATCCACAAGTTTCTTCACGTCGGCTGCCTTAGTTGTTGTTGTAAGAGGCTTACAAAATAAAAAATCTTCTTTTATCTCGTCCTTCTTCACATAGCATACGAATACAACAAGCTGGCTTAGATTAGAAACGTCGGTGGTCTCGTCGAGCTAAAGGCTGAATTTTGCTGGACTTGAAACCAGATCTGCAACTACTTGAGCCAAGATGTCATCGCTCATGTCATCTATTCTGCTGATGATGGTGTCATTTGAAAGAGGAATTTGGGATAACTTATTTTCAGCAGCTTTTCCCAGCATGATATCGCCATCTTCAACGCAGTTGGTTTTACGAGTGCTTCACCAATGGTGTGTGGTTTGCCCTGCTTTGCGATCAAGTACGTAACTTCGTATGTTGCTGTGAGGATCGGTTTATCGATGGGTATAAAGCCGAGAACAGGCAAAACAGCCTTTACATCGAACCTGGCTCTCTTTACCTTGAATTCAGCAAGCGTTGTGTTCTTGTATTTCCCATCTCCATGCAGCTTTAGGGAGTGTTCTCTCAGTTTTGCCTGTGCTAGACTAGAATTGCTCAACTTGGCATTGCAAATCATGTATTGACGATGCTGACTCCCATCATGTTCCGTTATACACGTGAATCCATATTGTATGTATTCGTCCGACCACTTTCTGTTTTTGCTCGACATAGTTAGTATGAAGGGATTGAAAGATTAGGAAAAAAATCACAAATGACGCACGTTTACTACAGTCACAAGTCAACTGCTAAGCGCACGAAGTTCCCTGCAGCACAGATATTAAGGCCAAGTGATTGGACGTGATCAGCCTCAGCCAATGATGGCCAAGTGAAACATGACATCACGAATAATACGAGTGGGGGTGAACGGAACACACTGTGTGTGTGTGTCTTGACCTCCGCCGAACTCCTGAGACTGACTCACGGAACCCCTCGGATTCGATTGAACCCAGGTTAAGAACCACTGCCTTATGATGACTCAATACTATAGGTTTGAAATATTATAATTATTATAATCAGAAATTACCCACGGTAAAGGCTGTAATTCTGGATGAACTAAAATAACTCACAAATATTTATATTAGCCACATAACTCAAATTTGGAAAATAGATTGAGGCTTCAAAAATATTAAAGTCAAGAATTCAAAGGAACAAGAAGTAGCAGAACTAACTACTACTCTCGGGCATCATACATTGTACTTGCGAAGAAGAAAAATGACTCGGTAAGGTTATATAGGGACTAACAAAAGGAGAATGAATTTACAAAGAAATATGTTTACCAATTGCCAACGATGCTTTATGAGGTTCACAGTAAGTTTTAACTTTTGATTTCTTTACGAGTAGATATTAGCAAATGCAAGTTGAAGAAACAAGTATAGAGAAAATGTCATTTATTATAGGAAGTGGCCAGTGGCAATATGTTATGTCAACATTTGAGTTATTCAGTACGTATACACTTTAATGCGTACTTTCTTTCAATTACTAATAGAGTGTACTCTCTTTTAATTACTTTGTAATGTGATACCTATTTACTTGGATGATATAATGGCACACAGGAAGACCTCTGATAATGCTTAACTTGAGATTGGCTACATAAATTTGAAATTTTCTTGTAAAGAGAACTTTAAATTTAATCCTAAGAAGTGTAATTTGTTTTATCATCAGATACGTTTCCTGAAATACAGTAAGAAGATATGGTGTGTCTGGAGAGCCATCTAAAATTGAATCTGTTGAGAAATGGCCAATACACACACATACACCTGAATAAACAATAACACTTGCTTCGGGTAAGAGGATTTATTAAATTTTGCTCTTACTATAATCATTAGAAGCGTATTGGTGAAATGGTGAACTTCAAAGAAGAAGTTGCTACTGGAAAGTCAACCTGCTGAAGAATCAAGACTTTGTTGAGTTCACTTCTAGAGGATGACCACGTTTTAAGTCACTAATGGATTTACTCGACCACGCGACTAGAGAAAACTCTCTCACTCGCGATAATGGAAAAAGAGGTCATCCTACCTGCATACTGTGAGCCTCAGAGGAAAATGAGGAAAAATATTTGGTCAATTGTCAGTTTAAATACAGCAAAATAAAATATTAGAAATTTTGTTTGAAAAATTGATTTTTTTATTTTTCTTTGTCTTATGGTGCATAGTTTTATTTGTGTAATTGCATTGATCAAGCGACTTAAAGAGAGAGCCAGTATTGTAGGTGATATTTTTATTATTTCAGTGTTTTTGATGTAACATCTAGAAGCTTCCTAGTACTAAGTCAGTGACGTAAGTTACCTCCACAATTTCGAGGATGCCTGAGCCAAAAGGGGCACAAAGGGCTTGACAAACGTAAGAATTGTTAACAAAAAGAGAGACATACAGTTAATTTGTTTGAAGTAAAGTGCGGGTGCACTGTTCTGTTAAGTTAATTATAACAATTAGCTAAAATCAAAATTATAGTTAAACGGTAATAAATAGCTGCCCAATTAACTTTTATGTGGGATGGCAGCTTTTTGTAGTTAAGCCACTGTTGCAAGGTGGTAAATATAAAATAGGTACAATATGAAAACACCAACTTGAATAAGTTCATCATTTAATCAGTTTGCGTTAGTAAGTTACATAGTGAAAGTTAGTAAACTATTTTATACATGATTCAATTAGTAAGCTGGACAAGGAGTCATTCATCTTGTTCGTTGTGTATTGATAAGTGATAATAAACTTACTTAAAGTGCTGTTAGACCTATCAATGAACATACTCTGTAAAAAAAAAGTTATCGAAGATAAAAAATAAATTAATTAATTTGACGAGGCTTCTCTTTTTTCCATATTTTTCAAAATAAACGCTCAACAGTAGAACACATTATAGCATAATACTGATCAATAGTAACGGTATGTTCTGATTAATTTAATATAGTTTAATGCAATATAATTTAGTATTTAGCTTTAAGAAAATGCTTAAGTTATACATTTGCTTCTCAGTAATTAGGCCAACGCAGTTATAATGCTAATGTTGAATGATAGTGTTGTTTACCTTTGTCGTCTTTTAAATTATTCTACAGTCATACAAGTAAGAATAGGTGTGATGTTACTGATATTACGCATCAGTTCGACTCTACAACAACAGTGTAAAGTTAAATTTACACGGTTGGTTGTTGGTCTAAAATTTTTGATAAAAATTATGTAAAAATGCAGTCGCTTCAATCCTTCACCCTAACCACGTTTAGACCACAGATACGGAATTTTAGGCCAGTACTTAACTGTAGCACTAGATTTAAAATATAATTTTTTGCCACCTTTACACTATAACGTTTAAAGGTAAACCTATTTTATTCTTAATAGTTGTAATATAATAAAATTGCTTAATCTAAGTTAATTGTGCCAAGATAACTATGCCCAAAACAGTATGAAGTTAATTGGAATAAGTTTAAGAAATTAAGAATAACATTAATTGGACTATGATAAAATAGCTAAAATTTCATGAACTTTTTCGTATTTTCCCTGTCAGTATCATAGACTATACAGTATACTGCCTTCCTCTTCCACAGAAGCTCAGTTTTAGGCGTTTATAACTACTTTTGTTGTTATGTTATAAATCTTAATATGGTGTATATATACATGTATAAATATTCATACTATAAACAGAATACACCCCATAATGTTTACCCTGTATTCAGGCGGTTTTTAAATAACTTTGGTTTTCTGCTTCTAAAATTCTGCCATTGACTGAGACATGGTTATAAACGAAATATATTTGCATGAACTATCCAAGAAGGTTACGTGGGCAGATATTCCTGGGTATGTAACTTGTGAAACACGAGGACCTCATCAACAGTTATGGGAAAAATCTTCTGACATTTGAGTCAAACCATGTGGCATGTACAACATAGGTTTCATAAACTTTACATGCTTTTACAGAAGCTGTTTCTGTAACAACATGCTTTGAAGTAGTGACGTGCAGTTGAATATTAGAACATTAGGACTTTGAAGAAGCTGCTAGCAATGGTTTACTCAACTCCAAAGTAACCTCGAAATTTGGCAGCGATGATTAAGAGTTGGCAAAATGTCAACAGATGGATCCGGCACTTTCCATCTGATATTAGTGCTTTTGCCTGAGTGTTATAAATTCCACATGTACATATATATAAAAATATTGGTACATCATAAAATATGGACAACGTGAAACAATTTTGTCTTTCATGACTGTCCTTGCAGAAACACACGTTAGAAATGTAAATCTTTATACTCACCTTTTATTTATTTACAAAATTATCAATTATCATTTTAAACTCTTGTGAAGTGCTGGCCTCTACTTCTGCCAGTGGTAACACTGTTTAAGAAGAATAAAACTGGCTTAACTGTAGCATAATTTATTTTACAAATCGTAAGCTTGTGTCATGTTTTGTTATCTTTCAAATACAGCACAAAGAGATCAGATTTCTATCCTTCTAATCTCTGAGATAATCCTGTGAACTTCTATAAGATCGTTTCATACCTTTCTTTTATTTAGAGAAGACATAAACATAAGGTGGCACTTACCTTTAGAAAGCAGTCCCCATATTTCAAGAATCACATTTGTGAAATTTAGCCTAAATCGAAAGTTTAGCTTCTCTTTCTACATAAATAACTCATTTTTATCTTAATGAGTATTTTCTCAAAATGAAGTTTTCACTGGGGTCACCAATTTATTAGCGTGGTAACTTCACAATTGGGACCAATATCAGCATGAAAATTAACATTATTTTTGATATTACACTCTTTTATAGAGGAATGTATCAGGGAAGAACTTCTAACCAGAGAATGTTGTTGAAGAGGAATGTATCAGCGAAGAACTTCAATGGTGTTGAAGAGGATGCTACCAGAGAAGGAGTACTTGCCATGGGATGTTGTTGAGCTGATTATTACCAAGGAAGAACTCTACCTATATGATGCCATAATAATGGTACTCAATAATTTCCTTCTAGAGATAGTGTTGAACAGATTCCTGTCAGGGAAGGACCACTACTTATGTTATGTTGTTTAACAGTTTCTTTCCAGGGAAGGACTACTGGCCATGAAATGGTGTTAAACAGGTGCCTAGTAGGGAATGTTTCAGAAATTGATATTCAACAAGTTTCTACTAAGAAACGACCACGACCAAGGTAGTGTTTAGTGTCAAGAAGGCTCTTGTCAGGGGAGAAAAACTATCGAGATGATGGTGTTAAACAGATTCCTACCAGGAGTATTACAGTACAAGTTTATACCGAGAAAAGGTGTCTACCTGTTAGGGAAAGACTGCTAGCCATGGAATCGTGTTAAACAGGTTTCATCCGGAAAGGACTAGTAGCCATGAGATGATGTTGAACAGTATCCTGTACGCGAAAGTCTGCTATCCAAGGGATTTTAATGAAAAGGTTCCTACTGAGAAAAATATCTTCTTACCAAAGAAATATTAATGCTTATATGCTTTTGTCAACAGGTTCTTACTAAGGAAATATTAATCTTAGATACTTCTATCAACAAGTCCCTACCAAGGAAATATATTTGTTTGTTTGTTTTAATTTAGCGCAAAGCTACATGAAGGCTATCTGCACTGGCCGTCCCTAATTTAGCAATGTAAGACTAGAGGGAAGGCTGCTACCATCATCACCCACTGCCACTTCTTGGGCTACTCTTTAACCAACGAATAGTGGGATTGACCGTAATTTTTTACGTCCTTACAGCTAAAAGAGCGAGCATATTTGGTGTGACGGAGATTCAAACCAGCGACACTCAGATTACGAGTTGATCGCCTTAACCACCTGGCCATGCCGGGCCTTTCACTGAAAGAAAGAATGACAAATGGGTGTTTACAAATGCTTGAATAGCAAGAGAGATCACGAATATATATTTATTTTTAATTCCAACAATTTGGTTAATATTATAAGTTACATTCTGTTTTAACAAAGTTAATCACAATATATGATTTCAGCTTCTCAAAGACGTAGCTATGTTACAGCTTGGTTAAATATTTAGTGTTATTTGTTTAAAGTGTCATGTGATAAAAGGATTGGTTTGTTTTGAATTTCGCGCAAAGCTACTGGAGGGCTATCAGCGCTAGCTGTCCCTAATTTAGCGATGTAAGATTAGAGGGAAGGCAACTAGTCATCACCACCCATCGCCAGTTCTTGGGCTATTATTTCATCAACGAATAGTGGAATTGACCATAACATTATAACGCCCCCACGGCTGAAAGGGCGAGCATATTTGGTGTGATGCGGATTCGGACCCGCGACCCTCGGATTACGAGTCGAGTACCTTAACCACCTGGCCATGCCTGGCTCTTATAAAAGGAAGCCAGACATAAGGTTCAAACTTGTTAGCGTTGAATGTTATATCACCTTAGTACATTTTATTTCAACTGCTGTAACTACTAGAATTTCTGGACGGTCGAGTTGTACGTAGGCCTAATTCAGCAGGTATTAACGTTAGTGCGAAACTAGAAATGCAATAAGTGAAAGCCGCATAAGCTTTAGTCATAAAGACTGTTAGTGTAATTCGTTTTAATAAGAAAACACCGAAGAATCCTTGTTATACAGTAACTTGTTTTTTTATAGCTCTTCTGAAATCCAGTTTTTCTTTACACCTTTTATGCATTACAACATAGTAATCTAAAGAATGTATGTTACAGCAGCTCGAGAGCACGTGTTTGATTGTAAACGATTGTACAATCACTCTGAGTTGCTGTTTTTAATAGTTGCCATGTCACGTACACCCTAGTACTACCCTCACTAACTGGCCATCTCCGGTGTATAATGAACACTTTCACCCTGACCGGTTAGTCAAGAGTAAGTTATATATACGTGTTCCTAAAATTTTAAAGTTTACGTGTTTACTATTATATCACAGAGTGTTGTACAATCATACTTTACTTATCTTCTTATACAGAACCAAATTACTATCACTGACCTTCTGTACACAGACTCTCGTACAATAGGGGGAACACTATTTTCAAATAGATGTATTTTATTTCTGATTTTAACAGACTTGTTCAGAGTGAAGTTTAGTTGTTTTATTTTCATAGACCTTTAAACAGATGTATGGGTGTTTTTTCTTTTTCTCTATTTTCACGAGCTCCTATAAAAGAAGATAATATTTTTTGACATTTGGAAGGAAATACAATTTATTTATTTTCGTATATTTTTATATTCAGCTGAAGGATTTTTTTACTGGTGTGAAAGTACGGTTTCTTTTTTTAAACAGAGTAAATTCTTTTTTATATGTATCTTCAGGTCTAGTACAGAAATATGTTTTACTTTTCCTCACAAAGTTCTGTATACAATTAGTATTATTTGTGTATTTCTAGAAACTCTTGTACGAAAGAGTATGTTTTTCAAATTTCTGTATATAGAAGTATAGTTCAGATGTCAAAATTCATCATAAATTGTATAGGCGATGGAACCGGGGTACATGCCCCAATTTTGACAGGGTATCGAAGTGCCCCTTGAATCGGAATATAATTTGTGTATGACTATCTCAGGAAGTTACTGTTTCAGTTTTGAATTCAATGACCACTGTTAACATAGCACCTAAAGTGCCTCTAATCAACAGTGTTCCTTCCCTCTAATTCAGATATCTTCAGCTGCTTATGATGAACTAATTTCGTGTATCTACAAACCTGACAACTTTATTTCACATGATTCACCACCAAGAAAAAAAATCAAATTGTTTTTACAAGTTCCTCAGATTAAATTAATACTATTTTTTTTAAAGTCGGAGACAAGGTATTTCGAACCCTAACGGAGTACTGAAGCCGTTTAAAACTTGTATATCTTGTATATCTTATTGATTTTTATACAGTTCAGTGCTTGTTTAATTCTCCCACTTACCGTCTTGCTTATCTGTCCGTCTACCTACCTCTCTGCTGACACAGTTATTTCTTTATATTTCCATTTTATCTGTTTCATGTCTGTTCATCTATCTGAGGACGATGTGGTGTTTTGTCCACTCCCTAATGAAGAAAAAACGCCACGATCTCATCAAACAGAGACCACATATGAAGTAATCTACAACTGAACTCGTTAGCAGTTTGACACTGTCTAATAAGAGAGTTGCGTGAAATCCATTTATTAAAGTCTAATATGTAAGGTCGTTTATCAAACTAGTTAGCAATGGATTGGGTTACCATCTGAGTAGACGCTTAACAAGTCGTATTTAGCCTTCATTATACGTATGAAGCTCATTTTCACTGCTTATTTGGACGCAACTTTCAGATGCATCAATAATACACTAATTATGCGCGAAACGAACTCAACGGTAGCACATGTCACCGAAGAAAAATCATTCTGTCTGTTGATGTAATCGTTTCGTAACCTAAAGTTCTCACGAGCCTTTTAGTTATGTGTACCCTTGAACGTGCTATCCAGTCTCACGCAGTATTGTTAGTTTAAATAAAAAAAAAGCGCGTGCTCTGTTACAGCAAAGCCTCATTGGGCTATCTGCTGGGGGATCGAAACTCTGATTTTAGTGCTATAAATCCGAAGACTTACCGCCGTCTCACTGGGGGACAATAAAAAAGCTATTCATATTTTTAAAATTCTGGTTGATTCTGGCTAAATCTTTTCAAGATGAAACGAAAAGTTTCAAAATGATACCCTCAAATTAAACTGTCTTAGCTGTTTTGTTAGATTATTTAAAAAAACACAAAAAAACGGCGAGAATCTATATTAAACACTTAATTTTGTATTATTGTACTGTTGATTCTACCTTAATCGCTCACCCTCCCTATAAATAATTTGCATTCCCCTTTGGGGCACGCCTTACACTTTTGGAATGGATATATAGTTAGATTTTAAACAAGTAGCTACTTACGTGGTGATCGGTGGTAGCCCGTTCAATCGCCCGTTTTAACGACTGATTAAGTAACGTCTCAGGTTTCAACATATAATGTGTGGTTATCTCCAAGGAAGTACTGTGAACGGCAGTTTATATGCGACGGGGTTGGAATTTGAAATTCAACGACGATGGTTGAAAGGCTAATGTAACAATACCCACTATATATGTCCAGTTTTGGAATAACTATATAAATATTACAGCGGGGTGGTACAAGTTTCGCACATTTTTGTCTTTGAATATTTAGGTGTGTTTTTATTCAACTGGTGTGTAATTTTTCTTTTTGTACATGAGTGTTTTTTGGTTTTTACTTCACCGCACTACATTCCATGGACGAAAGCCATTGCGGACAAAACAGTATTCCATAGTTTAGTAGATTGGTTGCTTTCTTGAAATTCGACTTTCATTGATAGATTTATTTCACTGTATTGCCTTCCACATTCACATGGAGTCTTGTACATTACGTTTTTAATCCGATGGTCACGAGTTCAAACCCCCGTCGCACCGAACATGCTTGCCCATTCAGTTGTGGGGGTGTTATAATATGACGGTCAATCTTACTATTCGTTGGTAAAAGAGTAATCCAAGAGTCGGCGGTGGGTGGTGATGATTAGCTGCCTTCCCTCTTCTAGTCTTACACTCCTAACTTAGGGACGGCTAGCGCAGATAGCCCTCGTGTAACTTTGCATGAAATTCAAAAAATAAACAAACTTGAGTTACAGCCATACACTTTTCATTATTATAATCTACAAATCTGCATAAGCGTTCTCTATATTCTGCCTTCTGCGAGTATAAAACCCCGACTTTTAGCATTATATGTCCTCAGAGTTACCACTGAGCCATCGTGAGGCAATCGTAGTGTGTTTTCTTTACAGCAAACCCACATCGGGCTATCTGCTGTGTCCATCGAGGGGAAACGAACCCCTTATTATAGCGTTGTAAATCCGTAGACTTCTCTCTGTACCATCGGGGGACATATTGTGCTTACTTAATCGGTTTTATAGACCCGCTGCGTGTTGAGGGTGTCTTCAAAAGAAGAGAATTAGGAGTTTATTGTCCTTGTAGTTTATATTCTATAAATTCATTTTAGTCTAACGTTCACTATATATATATATATAATGAACGAGGTTCGTTTGTATATTCTTCCTTACTCTTCTTGGCCCCTTCAGTGAAGAATATTCTGTTTATGCTAGAAACTAAGCGGTCTGCTACGTTTTTCACTACCAACAAGAGCAAACCGCATAATCTTATAAAGATATCCTAGTATTAACTAGTGCAAACAAACCATGCTCGATACTGCTTAGCAACGATAACCAATCCTTTTGTTAAGTTACTGTCTGATGTTTAAACCAGAGTTATTTTTGAAGAAGTAAATTGTCTGACAATTCCTCATGTAACTCCTTATACAGGTGTAACAGATCACTTTGGGAAATTACTCGTCACGTGACTGTCCAGAAAGTAGATCAAAATGGCCAATTTATCTCAGTAGGGGCATTATAAAAAACTCCTAAATCAAACACAAACACAAATTATAAGAAATCTTCAAAAATATTCCACAATTGTAATTGTACTTGCATATAAGGGAAATTAAAATATGTTAATAAATAGAGAGGATTATAATTCGAAAATGAAGACAGTGCTAAATGAATACCACCACGAATTCTGTCTAAAAGAATATTACAAGAACTGTAGAAAAAAAACAACGACAACAACAAAAAACTGATGAACAATTTTTTTTAGTCTTGAAAGTTCACATCCCCCAAAGTCACGAAATTACGAATTCCCATGAATACCGAAGTGAGATGCGCCATTAAGACCTATTTGTTTTCCACTGAATCATCTTCTTACAAAGTTGCAAAATATTTGACTACAAATTACACATCTTACGTTTATAAAGAACTGCTGGCAACATTAAGGCGTGCGCTAATCTGACGGTCGCGGGTTCGCGCCCGATTAAACATGCTCGTCCCATCCGTGGGGCGTTATAATGTTACGGTCAATCCCACTATTCGTTGGTAAAAGAGTAGCCCAAGAGTTGGCGGTGGGTGGTGATGACTAGCTGCCTTCCCTCTAGTCTTACACTGCTAAATTAGGGACGGCTAAAGTATGCGAAATTCCAAAACAAACAAACAATTATAAAGAACTCTCAACATTTTAATTTGGTTATTACCTGTTCATTAGTTTTGACACAATTTTGCTTTTCGCTAAAATTCCGGTTTGAGATACATCAAGTTTGCTCTCAAAATATTAGCAGAAAAAAAACAAACAATATAAAACGATCACCGACATTAACTTCACGATAGATATAAAAATATATATTTTATCAAAATATCAAAACAACTAACTCTAGTGTCATTCATGTGAGATCACTTTGCAAGTGATACGTTTGTGGCGTCTCCCGTTGGGACAACGGTAAGTCTTGGAATTTACAACGCTAAAATCAGGGGTTCGATTACCATCGGTGGAAACAGCAGATACTTTGTGGCCGGGCTACATGGCAGAAAAAGTCGTTATTATATGTGCTGAACGAGTTGAACAACTGCTACACTGGTTATATCATAAATAAAAGGCCCCTGCATGGCCAGGTGGTTAAGACACTCAACTCGTAATCTGAGGGTCGCGGGTTCGAATCCCTATCCCACCAAACATGCTCGCCTTTTCAGCTGTGGGGGCGTTATAATGTGACAGTCAATCTAACTATTCATGGTGATGATTAGCTACCTTCCTATTAGTCTTACACTGCTAAATTAGGAACGGCTAGCTTAAATAGCCCTCGTGTAACTTTGCGCGAAATTCAAACCAAACAAACAAACAAAAAGAAAAGAAAAGGACTCCATATCTTTCTTAAACTTAGTGATAAAGGTATGAAGACAAGATCAGTTGCAAAATTGATAAAAAATATACATAAATAAATAAAAATATGGATTTCTCATCTTTCATCCACCATCAGCTAAGCTTGTAATAAAAGCCACACGTCATCTTCAAGTAAAACGCAACGTCTTTAGAATTAACTTTTCCACGTTTCTTATTCACAAATTTTTAGCCACACTATGAAATCGATGTTTATTTTCATCAGAGAAATGGGCGAAGAAACGTGAATGACAAATATAATTTTCGGCCGCATACCTGCCTAGTTCCCAAATGAAGCTCAAATGGACTTTTGAGCTTTTATCCTGCCTTTTCTCCTTTTGAAGATCAAGTTTCGTTCACATAATTGGTATGAGGAAAGTTTCTTAAAATGTGATTTTTCCGTTCTTCGCAGAATATTCATATAACAAGATTACAGTGTCGAACAATATGACACAATTACGACTAACAGACGAAAGATGAAATAGCGAGACGTTGGCTAAAATAAAAAGTTTTTATTATTATCTGGAGACTATAGGTAGCGTTTTACTAACTTGATTGCCAAAATATCTAAATCCATCCAGTATGTGCTACAAAATCAGAAAAATAAGATTTTATTTTGTCTCGTAAACGTTATTTAAAATATTTTAATCGTTATTTTTATTTTTCCTGTTTCTTGAAAGCATTTTAACGTCTGTCTTAATTAACATGAATATTACATCAGTACTCCTCAAGGTTGATGTATACAAAGTAATAAGTCAGTTATGTTACGCATTACAATTTCAAATAGCCTAAATCTGAATTAAATTGTAATTTAGATTTAAAACTTAAATAAATATCAATATGCATTCAATTTGTGATATTTGCCAACAATATTCATAAAAACAGTTTTCATTTTTAAAACAAATATGATTTAATATATAAACAACAACACAATTCACAATAACAGTTATTACGAATTATGATGTGTACACAAAAGCTTCACAAATTTAAAAACAATATTGAATATTCTATATGGTCTGGAATTACTTTGATATTTCATCGATGGTTCACGATGAGTGAGTTAATTTTATGTATGCAAAAACGGCTCGTTTGGGTTGAGAAAATATTTTACGTAGAAAAGCGAACAACGTTTCGACCTTCTTCGGTCATCGTCAGGTTCACAAAGAAAGAAAGAGGTAACTGACGGTCAGGTCGAAACGTTGTTCGCTCTTCTACGTAAAATATTTTGTTAACCCAAACGAGCCGTTTTTGCATACATATTTCTCTACAAGTGGGTTTTCTCGACATCACTGAGTTAATTTTAAGTTGATGTAGGTACAGTCCATTTAACAGGGAGCCGGCTGGCTTTATATTCTTTTTTTTTTTTTCGCCGGCCACACGCCGAGTTATTTTACCGGTGCAATTACGTAATGATTTTGTAAAAGTACTAATGTCGGTGTTAATTCGCCGATGTTAAATGGTTTGTAATGTTCGAAATCTATAAACGTTCCTGGTCAAGTATCTGAAGTTTCCGATTAAAAAGCGTGAATCGCAAATTGTAAATAAATAGCTTCAGAGGTTTATAGTATACCAACTTTGCAAACCGATAATATTTGCTCTTTCTTGGTGCGTCACGTTGGTTACATTTACAGGCGTATGGAGCGGTCTAGAAATTTCAGCCTGCACAACAATATAGACGATGAACTAGTGTTTACGTGCAAACATATATTGATCCTTACCCTCGAGAATTTTCTGTAACTTTAGTAATAGGCGGGAGTTTCGCAACACATATTTAACAGTATAAGCTATATACACTTATAAATACAAATTTAACGTAAACAAAAATCGATATTAAAATAACTACATGATACTATATCCGTCCCAGGTATTCTAGAAGAACGTATTAATATTAAAACAGACCGACAATTTTGATTGTATACCTGCACAAACTAATTTCAAGAAGGTTAAACCTAATTCTGGTTCATAGAAATAGTTTGATAAAATCCATATTTTAAAATTCACTTAAGAAGGCCGACATTTACTGCAAAAGCAATATAATGTAATATATGTTTTTTACATTTTGTTCTGTAATGATTCTGATAAGAGTAGTAACAAAACAACTTTTTATAGTTCACTATTTTTGTGACACTGTCAATTCCTTTTCTAGTTTTTGAGAAGCCCTCAGTAACAGTTTGAAGTAAAATATTTGAAGCTGTTAATCTTCATTACACACATATAAAACAATAACAATAATATATTGATAAAATTACAAAAATAATGTAAATACATAACAATAAACAAAATTATACTTTTCATTGCATGACCACAAATTAAACGTAACAATAATTCAAAGTAAATTCGTATTTTTTTATTCTACTAATGAAAATTATATCATACGTCAAATTATATCATAAGCCAGTCAGCAGCACACTACCATTCACCATCAACGATAAAGTACTGACTGTCATTCTTATAACATGTCCAAGATAAAAATAAGATATAGGCCGTTTTCATAGGTCCGCCGCTGGTAAATCGGTAAGTCTATGGACTTACAACGCTGGAATCAACTGTTCGATTCCCCTCGATGAACTCCGTAGATAGTCCGATGTAGCTGTGGTATCAGAAAACACACATACATTTTTATGGAAATAATTCAAAGTCCAGCAAAAGGCTCTTAAGTTATAGAGAGCCCTCAAGCCGTATTTGACCAGTATTAACTTTCTAATGCTTCTTTTAGCACCAACAATCACGGAAATGGTCAGAAATATATTCAAGTATCTCTTGCACATAAATTCAAGAACTTCACCAGCACTTAATTATTCAGAACAGCATGATAAAAATGCGATGCCTTTTGAACAATTCCACATTATCTATATTACAAGGTGAAGATTTTCGTGATATTTAAACAAATTATTTTTTCCCAATAACATTGAAACTTCTAGAATTATAAAGAAACTCAAAATTTTCGTTATGAAATTAATAAAATTCAAATATTTTGTCAATTTATGATATTACTTTCAACTATATAAGTAAAATATTCAGTGTTAAACACTTCATCTTGTAGGAATTTAAAGTTACCATCGTGGAAAGGACCTGTTTCTATTAGATACATTTAAACAGTTTAATAAAGATGTAGAAAACCGAAACTCTTTAAAAGTCATGTCAAAGTTTTCAAGGTGTTTTCTTTACGAGATTGATGATGGTGGAGTTACAGATTTTACATAAAGGTAAGTACAAGAGATTGATGATGGTGGAGTTACAGATTTTACATAAAGGTAAGTACACGAGATTGATGATGGTGGAGTTACAGATTTTACATAAATGTAAGTACACGAGATTGATGATGGTGGAGTTACAGATTTTACATAAAGGTAAGTACACGAGATTGATGATGGTGGAGTTACAGATTTTACATAAAGGTAAGTACACGAGATTGATGATGGTGGAGTTACTGATTTTACATAAAGGTAAGTACAGATATGAATGCTACTTCGGAGATAAAAAGGTGCACATTACCATGAAGTGATTTAAATTTAAATTACCAAGTAGCTGCTAGAGAACCACTACTAGGAAAGGAAGCCAAATGAAGGGATGAAATAGACATCGGCTCACATATAATGAATGAGCACAGCTGGAAACTTGTTGCCTTTACAGTCAGAATTGTTTGGCAACAACAAACGATAATTTAATGACGGAGAGAAGAACGGTATCATAGTTAATGTACAAACCTACAGTAAAGCGGGTACAAGGCTCAACAGAAGTTTGGGGCTACTTTTCGGCTGAATGAGTATGTTATCAGCACAATACTGATGGCACCCTGACTGCTGAAAGGTACAGAGAATTCCAGTTTCATCATGCCTTTCTCTCAAGAACATCACTCATCGAGAGGAAATTTGTTTTCCAAAAAGAAAATGATCCCAGTAGTACAGAAAATATGGTGAAACAATCTATGATGATAACACTGGTTCAGTGTACTTCAGTCCACATGGACTCCGAATTTAAATTTTTTTGTGCCAAAAAAGGGGAAGGCGCTGCATTATGGTGTTGTTGTTTTTTACAGACTCTACAGCTGGTACAGTAAGTATGCGTCTGCTAGCTATCTAATTTTGAAGTTATTCCTGCTAATTTTCTTCATACTTTCTTTATACTCACTTTCGCCCAGCGTTGAGGTATTATGGTTATTTCTTAGTATGTAAAGAACACAACTCATAGTTTCCATCTAATTAAAAAAAAACTCGTACAGAGTTCGCCTGTTTCTAAAGAACAGGCCCGGCATGGCCAGATGGTTAAGGCACTTGACTTGTAATCTAAGGGTCGGATTCGAGTCTCCGTCACACCAAACTTGCTCGCCTCTTCAGCCGTGGGGCGTTATAATGTTACGGTCAATCCCACTATTCGTTGGTAAAAGAGTAGCTCAAGAGTTGGCTGTGGGTGGTGATGACTAGCTGCCTTCCCTCTAGTCTTACACTGCTAAATTAAGGACGGCTAGTGCAGATAGTCCTCGTGTAGCTTTGCGCGAAATTTAAAACAAACAAACAATGTGCGGAGGTTCTATAGGGGTCGTTCGAGGCAATATCCTCACGACGATCCTAAATAAGGTACGGCTAGGACTGTTTTACATGATCCAAAACATTTCTGAAGGGTAATAATAAAACAGGTTTGTACGATTCACGAAAGTTTCCATTGGGTGGAAATAAAATTCAACATTTCAAACTAACGTTATATAGTATTGAAATGAGAACTTCGTGTCCATGCTTGTTGTAAATAAAACTTTTTAATTTCACAGATGGGGATAGAGAGCATAACATGTACTGTTCTATAACTATCCACTTTAAGCTGCAGCTGGTGTGTCGTAACAGACCACGTGTATTTTTCCCTACCGACCCAACACTATGTAAGATATACAAAAAGTTACTGTATGGTTGAACTGTAATGAAATCCTTGTATTGAGAAATAAATTTATCAATTATATTAGTTTTATCAAATAGTTATAAAGATAAACAAATCCTACATAAAAACAGAAGAAACTTCATGATTATCCTTCAACAGTGCTTCATTTATTTTTTTATTCGTGAATCTTCCCACAGGAGGCTTCAAGTCTTATTTTTAAAATGATAGTTATCCAATTGGTACTAGTCTCATCATACTACTTTAATATTAATAATGGGGGAGTGAGAAAATTTTTATGGTTTACTTTTTAAATACTGTATCAGACTTCTCACTAGTGACGACATGAAAGCTCGCCCAATCAAGTTTCCGAAACTAAACTGCTGAGGTAGGCACAGACCAAGAAGCAGACAAAAAGTATTCTATCGACGTGGTCTAGTAGTAGTAATTCGAACCGTGAGAGAATCGTGCAGTCTCTTCAGCTGGCTTACTTCCAATCAAGGTAAGTAATTTTCCATGTTTGCAACGGAACGTTATATCCATGTTGAAAAATATAGACGCTATACTATTATCATGTAGGATCTATAAACACTTTAGAACTATAGATACTGTACTATTATCGTGTAAGATCTATAAACACTTCAGAACTATAGATACTGTACTATTATCGTGTAAGATCTATAAACACTTCAGAACTATAGATACTGTACTATTATCGTGTAAGATCTATAAACACTTCAGAATTATAAATACTGTACTATTACCTTGTAGGATCTATAAACACTTCAAAACTATAGATACTGTATTATTATCGCGTAGGATCTATACACACTTCAGAGCTATAGATACTGTACTATTACCGTGTACGATCTATAAACACTTCAGAACTGTAGATACTGTACTATTACCGTGTACGATCTATAAACACTTCAGAACTATTGATACTGTACTATTATCGCGTGGGATCTATTAAAGCTTTAGAACTATAGATACTGTACTATTACCGTGTACGATCTATAAACACTTCAGAATTATAGATACTGTACTATTGTCGTGTAGGATCTGTTAAAGCTTTAGAACTATAAATACTACACTATTATCATGAAAGATCTATAAACACTGTGCTCTGCACATGTAACATCCTTACGAAAGATATATATTTTCTTTCTCAACCCTAACATCATTAATGTGTAGTACAGTAAAATAGCAAGATATTTGATCAGTGTATTATAGTTCCTTCAATTGTTTAAACAAAACATGTTACGCACTTTCAGTTTTAAATGAGTCATAACAGTAACTGTCAGTTTTATTATTCGGGTAAGTCTTGCGTACATACAGTGTCGTTTTAAAGGATAAACATACACTATAGCTATTAAATACCACAAAACCTATCATGCAAATGTTGTTTGTGTGATAGGTTTTCTCACAAACAATAAGAACATTTCTACTTAAAAGATACACTATTTTGTAATAACATTTTTCTTAAAAAAGATACACTATTTTGTAATAACATTTTTCTTAAAAAAGGACCAAAAACAAGATTCCGAAACAGTGGAACACACAGTGCTACATAAAACTGTATATGGACATGTACACAAAGCGCTAGACTTCATAAATACCCTACGCAACATATCCAACTAAAAGTAAACAGACAGCAGAACAAACAACTTAATAAGATACAAAACAAACCTTACGGTAGCACTTTAAAAGATCGAATGAACCATCTACGTACATGGAAACAGATACAATGTGTGTATATATACACATACATATAAATCTTTTACAATAAAAGGAAGTAAGAAAATGCATGGAACTAAGATCATTTACAATGATAACTAGAATTTTAGTCTCAGTTATTGTTACATAAAAGCAATATTCCCCTGTTTTTCAAACAATATAGAGAAACCGACAAAATATCATTCTGTATTAATTTTCACAAACTCCTAAAGGAAATTATTAAGTACATTTAACGAGAACTTTCGTTGAACAGAGAACAAAACAAAATACAGAATTAAAGGTAGCGTACAATATTCAGAAACTTGTAATAGAAAAACCTCTCACCTTCTGATCACGTGACACATAGCTGAAGGCAAACAATAAAACTAAACAAAATATATCACGAATTGAAACCAAGATCTAGAGTAGACAAGCATATTTTAAAAAAAAAAGTTGAAATACAGTAATCAGAGGAAGAGGGAAGTATTAGAAACTCTTTAAATGGCATAGCAATGTAAATGTAAACCCATTATTTCAGATTACATACAAAATAATACAAATACATGCTATTCACAGGGGTAGTAACACTTACAGCGAGCAATAAAAGTAAAACATTATTAAAAATTTGCTTAGAAAAGAGACATATTTGTGTTGTATTGGGGATAATTATGATAAAGCACGGGTGATACACATACAGAAGTCACATACAATGAGTAATTTCGAGTAAAAGTTAACTTATTATAAACATATCATCACAAAAATATGAAAGGAATCAAATAGTTATATAAGGCTCTATGATTTTGCAATTGTTTTAAGCTGAGCAGTGAATCTTGTTTTTATGTTACCATAAATTTATGACTGATATTATATTCTAAGTGTTATGTGTTTTTCCGAAAATTTGGGAAAGAAGTTTGCTTGATGTTTGAGCCTCCAGTCTCCATATAAGTCCATACAGTCTCAATAATTCATGTCGGGATTTTGTGCTGATCACGTCATGACTGCACAAGTTCCATTACCTTCTTTTTCTTTCCAGGTATGATTTCGCTACAATAGCTTGCTGAGAGATGAATCTCTCTCTACCCAACAGATATTCTTCCTGGGGGCATGGCACGACGGGAAAGAATTTTGATGTACCTATCAGCAGCCAGGAAGCCATCAATTGTGTGTAGATTTCCAACACTGTGGGCTGAGATTCATCATATGCTATACTGTTCCCCCAGCCTTCTTCTCTGTAGAACAAAACTATTTTTACTTCGAATCGTCTGTAAAAAGTAGTCCTTCTCCAGTTCTGATCATCCCACTTACTGAAGTCTTATGCTTATTCGTTCAGCCTTTTGTTCAGTCATCTCTCCTGAGCAGAGGATTTTGAGCACCTGCACATTCATAAAACTATTTTATGCTAAGGTGTACATAAGAAGGCCATATTCACACACTTGTTTATATTTATATCATTTCCAAGATCTCTGCCGGATTATGACTTATTACGTCAGAAGCATGTTATGAGTTATTTGACACCAGTTTTGAAGAGATGGGATTTTATTCTTCGATTACTTCTATTATCAATATTCCGGGTTCCACGCATCATATTCAGAGTTTACATACATCTCCTATTTAAATATAACATTTAGCCTCAATCTGCTACAAAGAGTAACTATCACCAGTTAAAATTTTCAGTTTTTCAGTTTTGTCATGTGCCAGGGATGAATTTCATCACATTACTGGTGATATTATGTCATAGGGAAAAACTATCAACACGAGACTATTTTTGTGCTGTTCAGTTTGATGCAATCCCATTAAAATTGTATTTCGTAATATTTTCATTATTTTTGTCGTAATTATTTTCACTGTTGTGTGTACATACGTGTTTGTGTGTGTGTATATATAGCAGTAATTATACTGCTCGAGATAAATCGCTTTAAAAACAACTTTAGTTTCTTTTTTTTTATTTTCTTGCTATAGACTTTTCGAGCAAAAGCTCTTTCTGAAGCCAGAAACAAAACTATCGGTTAATTACAAGCTAAAGTGGGGTGTTCTGGAAAGAAACAATGCATAAGAAAAGAATAAGCGAGAACATAATGTAACGCGCGAGATATAAACACGAAATTTAAATAATATGGCAAAGAAAGTACAAAAAGCCTAAAGAAAATAGTAACGAGCTACTATTAGCACTAGAATTAGCGCAAAAAAGATATATAAAAGTATATAATAACAGTTAATAAAAACAATATTAAAAAGCTGCAAAAAATAAGTTACGCAGCTTTAAAAAACAATAATGAAAGTTCTTTGAAGAAAGACAGGGAGCATTCTTTAATACTCAAAGGATCTATATAGTCTAATTCCAAAATAATTACTTTTTCTATTATGATTCTTTGATTGGTTCTGGAGAGCGTACATTGTAAGTCAAGTACTTTAGAATGTTCGATGGAATGAAGGTTAATAAGAATAAGTTTAAAAATACGTGAAAAAAATAACAGAAATTATTTGTCAAAAAAATAAAAATTTTATTTTGAAATGTATAAGGAGTCGAGCAGTTTATTAACACCAAATGGACTTGGAAAACCTAATATGAAAATAATTTATTTTCAATTATGATTCTTTGATTGATGTTCAAGGGACATGTCACAGTGAAAGTACTTTAAAGTTTTTAACGAAATGGTAAGTTTTGTTAAAATGTCGAGCTACAGGCATGTGTTCATCTTTAATTGAAATGTTACGTAAGTTGTCTTGTGTGTGTTAGGCTGGTTTTTTACTACGTAGATTTGGTCGCAGTGTGAGAAATAATAAATAAAATAAAACGTGTTGATGTTCAGTGAAAAGTATATTTATAGAAAAGGCTGACTTAGGACCCTTGATGTATGTTCTGTGATCAATTTAAAGACAAGCGTTCTATCTGCTCCTTTGACAATGTAGCACTAACTTGAGTGTCACCTGATGTTATTCAGAAGTTGACTAGTGAGAAGCAGACCTTAATGTTACAGACATTAAATATCAGTAATGGCATTTACATTTCTTTACAGTCAACCCAAATGTACGATTATACACATATAAACCACAAATATGACAATCTTTCATTACATTAATATATGTATATATAGCAACTTAATCCTCATGAAAGACACACATCTTTTCGTTCTCCAAACAGTAAGGGCAACTATTCATTACCATCTCCATTCACTCTGGTAATTAATTTTGTTTCTCAACTGATTGGAACCCTCAGATTACACAAAACTTTAGATTACCTATTGTTCTCACTTGAGTGACACGTCATCATGGGAACATCATCTTTTGTTGTTGTTGTTGTTGGAGAATGTTTTTAAATATGAAATCCTGGCTATCAGAAAACCTCATGCGTTCAACAAGTTGATAACAAGAACATCTGGTAGTTGAGAGGTTTAGGTCGATGAAAATCATATGGTGTCAGTAAAGGGATTCAAGGAAGTTTTATCAAGTTTCAATTTGTAATCCCAGAACCTATGAATAAACAACTCAGCTTCTGCTGCTTGGCTTGGATGATCTGGTACTCCATACTGTGGAACACTCGGAGCACGACAATTCCGTCAGAAGTAAAATTAACCTGGTATAAAATAGTCAAACATTGGGCAGAAGTTGGAGGTTGGAAATGTAACATCCACAAATCTAGCTATGAATATCAGTGAGTTGCAAAACATGTATAATAAACCATGCTCCAGCATGACAGTAGTTGATATAACACATACTCATGTTAAGTTTGTGGTAGGACTTCCTACTGGGTTCATGCTACACCATTAATGTGGTAAATGTGGGTGTTGGTACTCTTGTATGTGGGTTTGTGTACAGACGAGGAATCACGGCATGCCTATGATCCTATTTGTGGCTATCAATACAGGTTTGTTCACCCCACTGCATTCAAGAGAGGGCTTTTGGGAACTTGCCGTCAGATCAGTATAAAATTTTTCTTCCATATGTTTTGCTAGAGAGTAGATATTTTTATACTAAAGAGTTATAAGTGAGTGAAGTGTGTGGTACCTGCACTTCTTGCTGTTTACTTTCACAGCTGGCCTATAAGAGTTAATTATTTTATATTTTGATTGATTAGGTAAATAATAGAAACTAATTATTATCACCTGGACTATTTTGGTAAAGTATTACACGCAAAATCTGTTTTGGTTCCTCCCTAAAGTCTTATTATCATCAGTAGCAGCAATGCTGCTTTGGTTGTTTAATCAATCCATGTAAATTTATTATTATTAGAAAGGCTATTCTGCTATATAGGTTTATCACTGGTGGTAAAGCTGTTCTAGTTATTAAATCCACCCACACAGGTTTATTACTAACAGTAACGCCAATCTGGTTACTAAGGTCATCTGTGTAGGTTTCTTATTACCAAAAGGCTATTCTGCCATATAGGTTTATTATTAGCAGAATGGCTAATACAGCTACCAAAATCATTCATGGGAGTTTAATATCAGTAGAAATGATACTGATAGAAAAGATTATTATGGTTAATTCCTTGAGATATAATTATTCGTTGCAATGCTATTCGGTTACTTAACTAACCTTTTCAGGTTAATTTTCAGCAGCAATATATTTATAGTTTCGGGCACACACAAAAGCATTTCTGTCAATAAAGTGTGGAAAAAAGGGCTATTTACGTTTTTCAAACAACAGAAAATGTTTTAGTATATTATTACATTATTAGAAGAAAAGCTGCTACTTCTTTATCCTGGCCTGGCATGGGCAGGTGGTTAAGGCGTTGGATTCATAATCTGAGGGTCGCGGGTTTGCATCCCCGTCGCGCCAAACATGCTTGCATTTTCAGCCATGGGGCATTACAATGTGACGGCAATCCGCTATTCGTAGGTAAAGGAGTAGCTCAAGAGCCGTCGGTGGGTTGGTGGTGATAACTAGCTCCCTTCCCTCTAATTTTACACTGCTAAATTCGAGACTGCTAGTGCAGATAGCCCTCGTGTAGCTTTGCGCGAAATTATAAAACAAACAAACAAATTTATTTATCTAGTTATCATTAGCTGTTTTGAAATAACAATTATTTCGGAAGCCCGTAGCTTCAAAATTACGTGATAGCAAGTTAATACACATAATAAAGAAAATATATGTATGAAAGAGGAATGAAATATTTTTCATGCTCAGACAAAATGTGCTAGGGTTTTACTTCGGAAGTGACCAGCTTCAGTATGATACTTGAACAATATAGCTGCTACAGTGAAGGAATAACATTTCCACCTGACAAATTACTACAAGATTGTATCTGTATTGTACTTTCAGACTAAAGTCGTAATGCAGTATCTCACAATCCTACATTAATGACATCAGTAATCATTCTGATCATACGTATTCAAATAGAAAATTAAATCTTAGCTCAGACCAACTTATAGAAAACTTGGGACATCTTGTTGTAAATCACACTTCAAGAGGGTACTGACGCAGAAGTAACGGAAAGCGGGTTTAAGCGCTATGCCAAAGTGGTCATTACATCGGACTTAAACTCGACTTCCCTTACTTCTGCGCTAAAGCCTTTGTGAACATTATGCTTCTCACTGCAGGCTTTAAATGAATGCACAAATCTATATTAAAAACGTACGTGAATATACCTAAACAAAGATATATTACGTTCTAGTTATAGAAGTGTATAATCTGACAAGGTTATAACTACCACACTCCGATATATCTCATGACACTCCCAGTTGTCAACCTTTAAAAACTGAGACTTGAATGGCCAGATTAGATAACTGATTAACATGTAATCACGAATGATTTAAGTTACTTACTTTTTTTAGACGTTATGCAAGATGCCCTTTTACTCAAGTCACTGACTTTACTGGTTTCCACCCTCATCACTCAGTAATACCAGACAAGGACAAACTAAGAGAAGAAGACCAGGCATCTTAAAGTGATGAAGTATATATAATATGGTTGATGTTTTGATTTCTTCTTTAGTCCCCACAACGAATCTATATTTACAGAGGATATAAAGAAAATAGACTTGGATTCAACTGAGATGACAACAACGTAAGCTGAGGAAACACCTAAAACATACTTATTTCAGAGTATAATGTTACTAAACTGAATCATAAAATAAAATCGTGGATAAATTAACTTTAATAACGACAAGCATGCAGGACACCATGGATAATAATTAAAACATTTTTTTAGTTAATGGGTCGCGAACCATAAACCACATGATATTCTAAACGATTATAAATCAGACGTTTAAGTGCAACAAATGGAGAGCAACGACCCACAGAATCAAAATTACAGTAAAATAACAATACAATAACAACTACCGAAACAATAAACTTCCTGACATTACATACGACTCTATAGAGTCTAGACTAACATGAATTATCAGTAATATTACAGTTAAACCATGTCTTGTCTCAATATCTTTAAGACTTAAAGTACATTAGACATCAAAACTAAGCTGTTTGTATACAAAACATTTGTATAGTGTATAACTCTGCATAACGTGCCAAACTGAAGTAATCTCATATTAAAATTCAACACAAAGAAATCAGAATAATAACAAAATCACCAAGATACCCTCACACACATAAAAGAACTCCATAGGTCTATTAAATTCCTTTGCAATTGAGGACAAGTTTTAAAATTACGTAAAACTGTTTTAAAAAAGCCAAACCTCGAAATAAATTATCCTCTTTCATTAGCGTAAATTGAAAACAATTATGACTACTTTGTCATTAATGTAAATTGCAACAGTTTTAACAACTTTGTTATTATAATGCTTAGTTTTAAAACTGAAATAATCAAACCCAGCTTGTTGTTATAATCAATAGATTTCCAGTCAAGAATGGATAAATACAATAACAAATTTACAATAAAGCAAAACATTTGTATAGTGCATAACTCTGCATAACGTGCCAAACTGAAGTAATCTCATATTAAAATTCAACACAACTCCCTTAGTGACTTTTTGTTTGTTTGTTTTTTATTTCAAATAGAATTCTCTTTTGGTACGTTTGTGCATTTAACAAACTTTACGTTGATCAAGTTTATATTTGAACATATTGTACGAATAATTTTCGATTAATTAGACTATTACCTTTTCTTTAAGCAATCTTATTTGATGTATTTTCAATTTCTCACTTCAATACGTATAATTTGATATTGTTTTCCTTTCGGTTAATTTCAGTTGTTTATGAATTATCACACAAATGTTATTTACTTTGTTTAGGAATATTACACAATGGTTGTATGCACAGCATCCGTAATCCCTGGAGTCCAGTGTACTACTAGCGTATCTGGTGTTTGTCCCACAATGTGTCCAACACACTGGTCAGCATCATCATCATACTGTCCGGTGTTAACAATGCCGGTATGGAAACAGTTATAGTAAGTATCATCACAAAAAAACTATATTTGTTCACTGGCTGACAATAACGTGTCAATAATTATGTATTTGAAAGAAAGTTTAGTGGATAAACGTAATTCATTTAGAAAAGTCCATTACATAATTACAAATGTATTATACTTCAATTTGCAGGAATTTATTTGACTATCTTTGTAATATTTCGGATATTCCTTACAAAAGAAAATCGACACTATTATACTTTATTCATTGTTCTGGGGTTTCTATTAAACTGTTTTGAATTGAATATCTCAGACTGTTTAGCAGGATATTAGACAGGTCAATGCTGTTTTGTCATTTTCAGGAAATCTTTCAAAAAGTAAAGAATCCCGTACCGAATCGTTTTGGGTACGACAATATCAAATAACCGACTCAATCCGGACGTTCCTAATGAGTTGCATAACGTTATTTAAAGTTGTTAGGTTGGATTATTTTTAACTTTCAAGTTGGGCAGCATAGCTCCAGATGTGTTCTGCAGTAAGGAATTCATATTAGCTTGAACGTCTCTCGACGACTTCAATCTATAGCTGTAGCAATTTTGAACTGACATTGGTTTGACAGTCCTTTAATTGTATTTTATGAAATCAGAATCATCAATGAAAAAGTTACAGTTATTGTTTTCTTGATTTGATAAGAGAAAACTTTTTTACACCATTTTATGATAAATCATTTCAATATATTTAATAAATAAACACCTCAGCTTATGGTAAACTAGAGAACTTATAAAGTTACAAGTTGTTTATGCTTGGACCCGGTTAAAGCATTCGACTCGTACTCCGAGGGTCGCGGGTTCGAATCCCTGTCACGCCAAACATGTTCGCCCTTTCAGCCGTGGGGGCGTTATAACGTGACGGTCAATCCTGCTATTCGTTAGCAAAAGAGTAGCCCGAGAATTGGCGGTGGGTGGTGATAACTAGCTGCCTTCCCTCTAGTCTTGCAATGCTAAATTAGGGACGGCTAGCGCAGATAGTCCTCGAGTAGCTTTGCGCGAAATTAAAACAAACAAACTTCTTTATCTAGTTATCATTAGTTGTTTTGAAAGAACAATTATTTTGGAAGCCTGTAGCTTCAAAATTTCTCGCAAAGCTAAATAAAGGTTACCTGTGCAAGCCATCCCTAATTTTGCAATGTAGAACCGCCAACTCTTGGGCTACTCTTTTATCAACGAATAGTGGAATTGACCGTTACATTATAACGCCCTCAGGGCTAAAAGGGGCGAGCATGTTTTGTGTGACGGGGATTTAAACTTGCGACCTCCGAATTACGAGTTGAGCACTGTAACCACCTGGCCATCCCGGACCTCCTAGTGTCGTAAACGTTCAGAGACGCTGATCTAAACAAAAGACATTGGGTAAATGTTTCATTTTTACCACTTTTTTTCATTTTAGTAATTATTTTATGTTTTCTCTCCAGTGGAATGGAACAAGTATGGCTAGCAGAGTTTCACCAGCTCTTCAACCAATATCTGCCTCACCGCTGGTACCTTACTGCTTTGGACCACAAACCTGCTGGCGCTTGGAACATTTTTGTGGATTCTGCTAAAGTACGATTTTGTTGTGAAGTACGTGAGCATACACTAAGTCCATTTACCATATTTTGTTTATTAAAAACAAAATTTTCAAAAATCCTCTTGTGCTTCTAGTATATTTATGGTATGATTTCAAGTTGTTCTGGTTCTGTAAAATGAAATTGTTGACTAACTTTTTATAAAACAGAATACATAATCAATCCACATTTATTTAAAAACAACAACAAAAAACTCACTACTATTTATTACACAATTCTATTACACAAAAACAGTCTTATGTTTCCAGTCTCAGAAATACAATAAATACCAATAACTTACTATACAAGATTAAAATCAACAAAGAAACCCGAGGAGACTAAAAAATAGTCTCGTATACTGTTTATGTATTTCAACGTATATCAATGTGCCTTCTTCAGAAGTATAATGTTTAGCAAACCAAATTACGAGAAAACCAATTTGTTTATTAAAGAATTTCACGCCATCTACTAACAACATTTCTATCAGGTCCATCATCCTTTTAATAATTTAAATTCACTATTTTATATTTAATATAATTAAGTTTGCTCCCAGTTGCACAGCAGCATATCTGCAGACTTAAAACAACCAATTGTCATTAAATTTTATATTTAACGGTTTTTTGTTTTACAGATTTTAATTTTGTACGAAAACTTATCGGGATCTTATTGTACCTTTGAGACCAGAAACTGTTTTATTTTTAAAACTGTGAATTAAGTAATCGTGGTTTTAAATTAATGGTGAGTTGTTTTTTTAATTTTAAACAATCAACATTTATTTTAAATAAGGCCCGGAATCGCCAGGTGGTCTAAGGCACTCGACTCGTAATCTGAGGGTCGCGAATTCGAATCCCCATCATACCAAACATGCTCGCCATTTCAGCTGTGGGGGAGTTATAATGTGGCGGTCAATCTCACTATTCGTTGGTAAAAGAGAAGCCCAAGAGTTAGCGATGGGTGGTGATGACTAGCTGCTTTCCCTCTAGTCATACACTACAAAATTAGGGACAGCTAGCGCAGATAGCCCTCGTGTAGCTTTGCGCGAAATTTAAAAAAACAACAACAAACAAACATACTACAAGTAAAATGGCAGCTGTTATGTGTTGAGTAAATCGCTACCGATCTTTTATTTTATAAACACGGTGTCCACTAATTATGCACATTTTGATGTAAAGAATTTATCTAGTACGGAAAAAGAGCGTAATAGTACATACAATACAGACAATAATACGTTATTTGTTTCCAGACTATCAGCACTGTGTTAATTTACTGTATTTAAAACGTCATTTTTTAAATAATACTGATACTCATGACATTTCTAAACACATTTTTCTATATTCTCCACTTGTCGTTAGTTCTGCAACGTAAATGAATTGTTTCTAGGATACTGTAGGAAAACTGGGTTATTAGACAACATTTACCACAATAATATATTAAAAAGAAACATAAATAGACAACCAAAGTTGAATTACACAACGAAAAACACACACAAAACAGCTACATTTATACATAAACGAAGATGTATTTATTTAGTAAGAGATAAATAATAGAGTAATATCGTGTGCAAAAGTGTAGTTTTATCGCGCAAAGAAAAGAAAAAGAGAAAGTGTACATTCGAAGAACAATGAATGGTGATTTTAACAGATTTGTTTTACATCTTAGTTTGAATATGTATGTGTGTTATTTGTTTAACACAGAATTTGTTGTTACTTTTATCCCTGTTATATTCACTTATGTCTGATGCAGGCCTAAGGCCGAAAAATAACATCTATTAAGAACACTTTAAGGATGAAAAACGCTTGTATGTTTTCCCACCAGAGTAACGTCGTTTGTTAGGTCTTAGTGCAGAACATATAAGTAAGGGAACATCAAGGAACTGAACTTTTTATCCCATCTAGGATATTTAGACTCCTAACACTCCTCAGTACTGATCCATCACATAGATGGATAACAGTAAATATGTTATCAACCGTTTTTTCTAAACTCAAGCAGAGTTGCAGCTTGTATCACTCTAGATGGTGATTTATTGCCTTTTGCCCACAGAATGCAACACGGGATAAAATTTTGATTATTGAGTCTTATCAAACATCTTAATACTTCAATCAGGTCATTCTTGAACCTTTTGAACGTTCTCTTTTGAAGAGAGGACAGGTTAAGAGATCTCAATCTGTCCTCATATAAAAACCCAACCATTATACAACTGTGGCATTATCAATGCCATCACTGCAAACGAGGATTACAAAGAATCCAAATAATCAGCCTTCAAATATTTAGCTTTTTTATAATCCCATTACGTTGACTTATATGTAGAGTCTTATTAAAATACAGTCCAGATAAAAAGCAACATTTTTCAACAGAGTTAAAAAGTTACTAAGGCAGCAGCTTCTTATTTTAAAAGCTATGTTGATGATCTAATAGAATTTTAAACCTGATGGTCCCAGAAAATATCTTTTATTTTTACTCCTTTTCCGATTACTAAAGCAAGATAAATCAGCCTAAAATTCCATTAAAAATGCTTATCTTTCTCTTTAAAATTAGGTTGATATTAGCCATCCTTCAATCTCTTGGCACATGTCCCTTGTCCACCTATCTAATGAGAGTAAAGCAGTGACTAAATATAGTTCTTAAAAATCCTTTTAATAATTTTTCGGTAAATATTGTCCGGTCTGGAAGCCTAATCTTTGTTTTCAATCTCCCGCCATTTCCAAACTTGATAGACTGGTGATGTGTTAGCAAATAAATTAGTGGGAAGGTAATTAGTTTAGCAGATAGGAAGATGATCAATAGGTACACAAACAATTTAGTATTTGGAGAGATAGATAGTATGTAAATAAATAAATTAGTAGGTAGGTAAATAGGCAGAAGGTAAACATATAGGATATAGGTAAGTATATGAGAAAGTGGATAAATACCTCAGTACGCAGATAAGTAAATATACAATAGGTAGATAAATAAATTAGGAGGTCAATGTTTAGTTATCAACAGACAATTAGATTCGAAGGTAACTATATAAGGAATAAGATGACAAAAAGATTAGTATATTCGGATATAAGCAATACATTGGCGAATATGTTAGTAGATATGTACAATAGTTTAGCATGTGGGGAGTTGGGCAATAGGGAGACAAATTATTTAGCATCTCGAGAGTCAAGTAGTAGGTAGACCAACATTATCTGGGAAGTTTGATGGCAGGTGGACCAATGGTTTAGTATTTAGGAAGTAAGGCAGTAAGTAGACCAACAGGTTGTATCTGGTTAGTTAGACAATAGATAGACCAATATGTTTGGTATCTGAGAAGTTAGGCAATAGTTAGACCAATGCTTCATTTTTGGGGGAGTTAGGCAGGAGGTAGCCCAATAGTTTATTTTGTATGAGGAGGGGGTTTAAACAGTAAATAGACGAGTAGATCAGTAGTGTGGGAAATATGTGGGTGAACAGGGGAAAGAGATTTGTTGTAATTCGACGAATATGTTTGTTTTTAAGCGATATATATATAGAAATAGACATAACTGTGATACAGTAATAGGTAAGTAGAGAAATAAATCAGTAGTTAGTATATAGAAATAGGTGGAAAATAAATTAGAAGGTGTGTAGATAAGCAATAGGTAAATAAAGAGATTAGTGTATATTCAGACATGCAGTAATTAGACAATTTAAACCAGCTAGACTTACTTGTCGAGTTGGGACTCAGGTTACCAAACACCCGTGACTAAACATTTCCAATTCTTCTTTACTCAATCCAGAACAAATGTCAATTTTCCACAATTCTACACTGTCTTACTTTCTATGTGATTCATTACATAAATTTTGCTTACCCACTAGGATTTCATTTGTCTGCCTACTATTGGTCGTGCGTTCGACTATGCTAGAATGGTTTTTTTCCATATGCAACTATTTCCACTGCAATCGGAATTTATAAAACTTCTGCAATTTGCAGTTAATGTGTAGGGCAACTTATAGGTGCTGAGTCAGCTGTGATCTTTCTGCATATCTGTGGTGTGTATACTGATATTTCTATCAGGTATCTCGATCGCTGCTTTCTTTTGTTTTTGACGAAGGTCTGTCTTTTGTTCAGGCCTAATTGTATTCAGATTCTGTAGAGCTGAGTCTGCCTGCTGCAATGCTAGCCCTAATCCTTCTACTAGCCTCATTTCATTTTTCTCAAAAGTACAGTGAGTTGTATATTTTCAAAATTGAACCTACTTCCTTTATACCTGAGGGTGTTTTGTCATGTGAGATTATTTCAGTACTTGTTTCTGTTATTTCTCTCACCTGCTCCTAATAACACTTAGGAATAACTCGTTGCAGATATTTTTCGAAATTAGTCACGCACGTACACGGGGTTTGAGCGGGTTCGGCCGAACTCTTATTTTGCAACGTAAAATAATTATGCTTATATAGTTATAGTGCAGCTGCTTATTCAACGTTGTTTTTTTTTAAACAGCCTGCATTCTTCAATGGAAACATTAGCATCTTCTAGCTTGAAATAGTCGCATACCCCAACTCCCGTAGCATTAGAATGTCTGATGCTGATTGTGCTTTGCACAATACATATTGGCTTCTGATCTTACAAATTAGAACCACTTTCAAATATTCTGGGTACGAATCTATAGTACTGTATTTCACACTCTTAATATTCCCTTTCTATCTTAATTCTTAAGATATGTCACTCAGTTTAGAAATTGGGGGGTGGGGTCCTTACACATGATTTTATACTTTCACCCATGATCAATTTTTTCTGACCTGCACATTATGGTTCGTTCTATTTTGAGTTCTTTTTTCGCACCAACTTAGTTTTTCTCTTTCTTCTGATTATGTGAATAAAGAATCCTTATTTACCTTGACGTCTTCCTTACCTTAGGGTCTCACTACTATTATTTCAGTTACCACGTGGTTATTTTGTCGATGAATATGGTAGCAGGTAGACAAATAAAAAATACGTTAAACTACAGATTAGTAGTTTGGGAGATAAGGCATAGGTTGACAGTTGAGAAAGTAGGTGGATAGATAATAACTTGATAACTAGAGTAACAGGTAGATGGGATGTAGTGGACACCTAGATTAGTAAATAATTTTGTTGACAACTAAATTATCAAGTTGTAGAAAGCTAATGTTGATTTAAGTATACAAACAGATCTGTAAATAGATTGAAAGGCAATATACAGATAGAAGTAAGTAGTTCGTTAAAGAATAGGTAGATTTATAAATCTATATCTGAATGGATAGAAAGGCATTAGAAGGACAAAGTAATAACGAAATAAATATGCTCATAGCAGACAGGTAAGCATCAAACAAGCAAAATATAAACGTATAATCGTTAAATACACGAACACCCTAGGTTACGTATCTATGAGAGTAAATACGCGTGTGTTTTGAGTGTCATTTCATGAATTTTTTTCGCGTAAAATATCTCCTCCACAAGTTTTAGAGTATCTATTGCTTTTGAAAAAAACAATTATACTCTGTCGACGGTCGTTTCTAGACATTATTAATGAAGTCAAGTCATGCTTGGTGAGCACTTTAGTTTCTCCTGTACACACTTAGTAATACTGAAATGTTGTTTTGAAGACGCTGACTCAGCAACCAAAGTTGAATAATTACTAAACATTGGATCAACCTAGAATCACTGCTGATCGGTCTTTATATTTGACAGTCACGGCCGAAACGACGCTAACATTCATGAGGAACATGAAGCAGAAACAAAGATAAACATTATAGGCTTGTGAAGATGTTTTAACTCACACCATTGGGACTTTCGTTTCCTGCTTATTTTGTAAATGTGTTATATCAGTAATGCGTATTATGTAGTAGAGGTCGAAGTTCAAATGCTTCAAAAATACACTAAAAGATATTGTGTACCTTTTTTTTATTGTTTGATATAAATAAATATTCCACTTATAGAAGAGAACATTTATAATTATGTTCCAATGATGAAATAATGTTTAAAAACAGGTAAAAGAGTACAAAGAAATTAAAGTTGTATTCAATCCCATTCTCCAAATAGTATGAATAAGACACTATTAGGCCCAGCATGACCAAGTGGTTAAGGCACTCAACTCGTAATCCGAGGGTCGCGGGTTCGAATCACCGTCGCACCAAACATGCTCGCCCTTTCAGCTGTGGGGCATTATAAAGTGACGGTCAATCTCATTATTTGTTGGTAAAAGAGTTGCCCAAAGAGTTGGCGGTGGATGGTGATGACTAGCTACCTTCCCTCTAGTCTTACACTGCTAAATTAGGGATGACTAGCTTTGTGTGAAATTCAAAACAAACCAAGATACTATTAATACATCTAAAAGTTTCTGTAATATGAGGCAATGGTATTCAATTTGGTATTAATTGACCACGTTGAATACTATAAAGGTATGATGGCAAAAAATTCATAGCCTTTCCATCTCTACTTGTAATGATACTTTAGGAATGCGGTCATGGATGGACCTCCATGAAAGGACGAGTTGGATTTTGGTTCATCTTTAATCCCACTGTAGGAGAAGGCATCGTGACCTTTAAACTCTATGGCCAGCAATGTGATAGATGCAAGTGTGGTCGCTATGAGCCAGCCATGTGGTATCCGGAGGAAGTAGTCAAAGTAAGTAATACTCACTGAGTATTATTGGAAAATAATAAGTACTATTAAATACTACAAAGATTTTGAATACTTACGTTCGTATAAAATATAAAATTAAATCACAACTGGAATCTCATTTGTTTGGATGGTTATTGACAATGCACTACTTTAATATACAGTATTGAGTGTATATCTCGGCAGAGGCTGTCCTGATGATGAGCATGTCAGGCTCTGAAGCTAAAGTTCTAGAGTTTGAGACACGATGACGTGAGATAGGAACATATGTTAAAACTTTGTTCATAGATGCCACCGTAACACAAGGAACATTTGGTTAATTGAACAGAAAATCCTTAGACGATGTAACAGTCTCGAATTCGATGAATGGGAAGTTCCTTTACATATTTTCATAATATTAAAGAACTAAGTGGACTATGAATAATTTATATTTCAAAGCGGACCAGATCTCTTCGAAATGGTATTATTTTATTATAATAATATTAATTACACGCATATTGATCGATCCTTATTCACCCGGAGAAATTTTTGCCTACCCCTTAGTTTTTGCAATATTTTAAAAAAATTAAAATGTATTCATATTAAATGTTTTTATTTGAAAAGGTAACAACTCACCCAAGACTACATGCATTTAAAAAAATTTATAAACTCCGTAGAATCATTAGTCCTGCGAGGGTTATTTTATTTACCAAGAACACAAAATACAACACTCTTTATCCATAATGTTTCAGTATTTTCACATTTACTAACCACCTAATCCGATACTTCATGTTATTATACTTATTCATCATAGTTCCAGGGCTTATAATACTAAAAACCTGGTTTCAAAACCCGTGATATGCGCTTAACAAGAAAGAAACGAACCCTTTCGTGAAAATCAAATTATTTTTATGCCTCTAACTAACTGATCATATATTTATTTGGGAATGTATTTCCAAAAATGTTTATTAGTGTTATAAATGAAGTTTTTATATTTTAAATTAGACGTTTTGTATTGTTTGCTCGAGGGAGTTTTGGCAGGATCCAGCGATGATGAGCCACGCCTAAAAAAATTCCTGATCGTTCAGATTTAATAGGTAATGCATGTATGTCTCGAACTTTATAGGAGCTTGGTAGGAGGGGTCATTGCATTAATGCAAAACACAGTTATCACTAATAAGTTAGTTTGTTAATGATCTTGTTACCATGTTACTGGTCGATTGCTGAGTTAACAAATGTATTAGTCAAACAGTTTCGAGTTTTTGCTGCAGATACAAGAGGAAATTTAATAAGTAAGTGGCTGTTCAATTGTATCTGTGAGTTAGGACGAATTATAGAACTTGCGATAGAAGAAATGAAACGTTGCCCGTTTTGTTAAGAGGACTGGGCTTTGCATTGTTTTTTACAGAATAATAAAGAAGAGCTCTCTTAGTGGATATTGCTACAATATTACTGACAAAAGCATTTATGGTTGTCATTGTCTGTTAGACTACTTTACTTTATGACTTTTTTTTCAGGTTCTGGTCAACATTTATAACCGAGTAGGGCAACTATTTTATGGTTTTTATCAACCTCCAATTCACATGAACCGTCGCCCTGGGAAACCACGAAATCCACACAACAGTGACCTCTGTCAGGCTTGTAAAGATGGCGTCTGTACAGAACGCAGATGATACGAAGTAATCTGATTATAATTTCGTCTCGTGTAATTATCCAGTAAAACATGTATGAAAATCGTATTTACTAAAATATCAAAGGTGGCCGTTCTGCGTTTGAAATAAAACAAAGATAATCCACTAATTTTATATACAAAAATTTATTTTGGACATATTATGTAAGTTTAAATGTTCCATTATACTCCGTACTTTCAGTTAGTTTAACTCAAGACGATGATTGTTTGTTTGTTTTTTTGTGTATTGTAAGCCGCCTTGTTTCACCAGATATATCATTTTGACCTCAACTTTTCTAGATTTCATTACAGGGAAAAAATGTGGTGTGTGTGTTTTCTCATGACAAAATCCAATCGGGCTATCTGCTGTGTCCACCGCGAGGAATCGAACTCCTGATTTTACTATTGTAAATGTAAAGACTTACCGCTGTTCTAGCGGGGGACACAGGAAAAGAAAATAGAAGATATATACAGTTTACTTATACTAATACTGTGTAACTTGTATCTTTTATGTGTTTATAAATAAGTATATTTTTGACACCTTGAATTCAACGATTTTTAAGAAATCGACATATTTTTATTACTCATAGTTTTTAATCATAGCTTTTGATTATACACATTAATATAATTTTTGTACTTATATTGTGCATAAAACATACGAATGATTTCTTAGTTAACAAAATGATTCCAATAAATAACATTTTAGGCTTGGCAAATACGTAAGATGTTGAGAGAGTTACGACAATAGCTTATTTTAGTTTTTATATACTTATATAGATGTCACTTTTTCTTTTTCGACCTATTATGAATATTTCATATCCATTTGTTTTAATATTTCGAAACATATTTCTAGAGCAACTGTATCTTTGTTTGCTGTTGCTTTAACGCAAAGCTACACTACATGCTGTCTTCGTTCAGCACACGACGAATATTTGAACCTCGTATTTTATTGTTCTCAGTCTGTATACTTGCCGCTGACCCACTGGAAGACATTTTGCATTTACACTTGTTGCAACCAAAATGTTTCAGAAGTTTATTTTCAATAATAAAATACCTTCGTTCATAAGCAGAAAAAAAAATTAAAAGATCTCATATATGTTGTAGTTTGGGTGATAATATATTGTGAACTGCTGGATACTAAAATTACTTATATTCTGATAAAATGTATAAGCGTGTATGTGTGTGTTTTTCTTATTGTAAAGGTACATCGGGCTATCTGCTGAGTCCACCGAAGAGAATCGACCCTCTGATTTTAGTGTTGTAAATCCGTAGAATTACCGCTGTGCCAGGGGGTGAGATGTATAAGCGAAAAAAATACTGTTGTGTTTCACGCTCTGCGAATTGCGCTAGAGCGAACAAACGATTAATTAATTAAGGGATTCTGCTAACTGCAATGCATGTGGTTATTATAACCCTTTCCGTTACTACCTTCTTTTAATATGACTGAGTCCTTAGGTATAAAAATTGGTAAGTAAGATAAAATTTTGTTTTTCTTTTTAAAGGCAGAACAAAAATTTAAACTTGTGTAAGAGTACTTTAAAGTAAAACGTAGTTTTCAATGACAATTGGACTAAGTAAAATTTTAAAATTGTATTTGTGTTTCTAATTGTTACATTGGTGTGGAAGTAAAAGGACTAGAGACAATTTCGACTGCTCAAGACTCTTGAAGCACTGCGCCCTCTACACTATAACAATCTCTTTAGAGATACCGTTGGAATGTTTAAGACGAGTGCTTTATTAGTTTTTTTTTACATGGTCATGAAGTAGCCCTTTACCAGCGTATTTATTGAATATTCAAGAAACACACGAACAACCAAAACATCTGCTACATGGTTGTTTTTCTTACTCAGCAGAATCAAATTATTAAACAACAACAGGAAGGAAAGTGACAGATCCTTAGACATTAATACCACTAACAATTTCCTCAAAATATACGAGTTCACAGCATTTTTGTTTGTAAATATAAACAAGGAAATGAAAAATAAATGAATACCTATTTCATTCAACCTAAAGTCTCCATCATAATCTTTTTCAATTTAGTAGAAAATTCAAATGTTAAATAATCAATTAAATTTTCGATTTGTACCAGATTAGTTGTATAAGAACAAGGCTGTGATGTTAGTGTTTCAGGCTTTGAAATGGGTCTTTCCTTCAGACAAAAGAAAAACAGGAGGGTTATCTTGCAGATTGGCGCTGGTAGCCCTCGAGTAGCTTTGAGCGAAATTCAAAACAAAACAAACTTGAAAATTCTCGATATTTCACAACCTTGTCTTAAGGAGAGGTTTCCACTCTCTTTTATTACCAGATTTAATATGATGTGATATGAAAAGTAATTATGCATTTTAAGTTTCTCTACGTCTTCAGTTAAATTCCAATAAAAAATAAAACTCATGTTAGAGCTGCACATATTTATTCTGTTAGTAACGACTGTGCAAATATTACCTGAGTTACAAATAATAAGTACCTTATAAGAATTTAATACTGTCGAGACACTTCTGTACCTTACAAATTTATTCTATTCAATCTTTTTGATTCATTGTGGTTTAGAACACACCAGTAATCGATTTTGTTATGTTCATGATAACACAATAAACGTGTAACTCAGAAGACATAACACAAAAAGTATTTTTATGAATGTTGATACATACGTTCTATAATTTCTACTACTCACACGCACACTTGTATTATTTTGTGCATTAAGTATTGAATTGATAAATGCTCCAACTTTTAATATTTTTCTTCAAACAATTTGTATAAGTTGTATTATTTCTTACAGAAAAATAAGGTTTACTGGTTAAACATATGGACGGAATATCAGATACCACAACCTGTATTTTAAACAACCTTTATAATTTGGCTCTTCGTTTTTCTTTAATCGAAGAAAATAAATATATAGAAAGAGACAGGTCTCTCAATTATGAATATTTTACTTAGAAATTTTGCTTAAAAGTTGAAAAATAATAATATTTTTTCAAACAGACTAACATTAGAAACAAACAGAAACATATGTACAGATATAACACAAATTTAAATACTGTAACCGATAACTTAGCTCTTTTGACTCAAAGTGAACTGCTTATTCAAATGATTATGAAAATTAACGAGACATGAATATTTAATAGTTTCAAGGGTACAGTGTATAAATTAAGATTTGTTTTTGCGTTTTTATCAATCTTTTATTTTTGGATTTTAATTAATTTGTTTGTCTGTGTTATTAAAACCTTGAAGCCAATTGAGTTTTCTAGATTTTAAAAGTAAAAGTCGCCTACAGGGCCACTTTTAAACGCCTAATCTACGTTTGTGTAATCCTATAAAGTTTTATTTGTTTTCGAAAACTTGAATATAAGTGCTATGGTAGGTGATAGTTTTTTAACCGATAGTACGTATATAGAAATAATTATAGTATTTTTATATCTTTGTGGTACATTTATGTTGAAATTTGTATATAAATTACATTTTGTCTTTGTTTCTCAAAATAGTATCTCCTCACCGCGTGTAGTTGTGTACTTTTTTTTTAATATAAGTAAATAAATGATAAAGTTTGGATTTTACACAAAGCAGTTTTAGAGTTATGTTAATTTTAATTGTGGTTTCAAATCTTGAATAATAAAATGTTCATGTTTAGAAAAAAGTATCTTGTATAATGATATACAATAAAAAAAATCTATATAATTTGAGATAACTCGTCTAAAAATACGCCATTCAACTAGTTACTCAAATTCTTTCTTCCTGCTTAAGAAGGTCTTTTCGGTGTATCACTGTGGTGATTTATAAATCACTCCTGACAAGTTTGTAGTTTTATACTATGAACAATTGTATCTAAAACAAATGTTTTCTTTTGTTAGGTGATTTATCCAAGGTATAAAAATTCATTGATTGTGGAAAGTAATGTTGCTACTCTTTAAATGAAACTACAAATAATGAAGTCGCCGATAAAACTGGCCCATTGACAATTGTTAACAAATAAATAATTATAATTTGACGTAAAACAAAGCTGTTAAAGTAAGAAAATTATTATTATATTTTCGATGAATATAATAATCTAAAATATAACATTTAAATTCATAATTAAATGTGAATAATTAGCAGTAATAAAGAAATAATGTATTCTGTAAGGCATTGAAAACAAACATTTTAAGAGCATTGTTTTAATTAAAACAGTCATGGACAAATTGAGAAGAGTATGGTTTTTATCCCCAATAATTAAAGTGTACTGTCTTTTATTGCTTCGACACCTTTACACTGTCAATTCCGTAAATTAATTTATTGTATTGCAGATATCAATAGTGTTTCAGATAGTTTCAATTACAATAGTCCAGCCCAGTTGATGAATTCCTAGACAATAATTTGTGATAGCCAAAAAGATAGATCTCAAACGCGAAACTTCATACTTTTAATTAAAATCAGCAGTGGTCACATTGAAAATAAAATGAAAAATATATAAATGTATGTAGCCTAGGGTTATTTTTATTACGAATAATCACAAACTAAAGCACTAAGTTATGTGCATATCTATCATTTTAATGATGTATTTAAATATATTGGCTTAATTTTTGTGCTTGTCTTTCAACCTGTGAGTTATGAGTTAATTTGAAATGCGTATTAATAGTTTTAGACATTACGTATAATACGAAAGTATCCAAACTACTTATTCGATTAAATACATCTACTTTTGATAATATTAAAAAACGAATAAATCTATCTAAATATAATAGTACTGTCTGTTGTACGGCCATATAACTACTTCGCAGAATGTGGATAGATCTTCACCTCCATTGTTATGGGGGCTTATTAGGTCCATGCGGGGGTACATTCAAATTTTCAGTTTTGAATTTTACATTTTTTATTGGCGTTTTGCGTTTCTTACCATTATTTTGCCCTCTGCAGATGGATTGGATAAATTGGGAGATAATACAAATTTCCAGTTTTGTATTTTACATTTTTGATGGGCCTTTTCCCGTTTTTTACCACCATTTCTTCTCCTGTGGATAGATCTTTATAAAATTTGCAATGGAGGTTCACAGGGTCTATAAGGAGCTGGATACAAAATTTCAGTTTTGTATTTGCTTTATGTGGTTTTTACGGGCGTTTTTACCACTATTTCTCCCTCTTTTGATGCACCAAATTTGGTACGAGTGTTTTTTGTACTTGGAGAAATACGTGTAAAGTTGCGGTTTCATATATTGTATTTTGCAATTTTTATCAGCATTTTTTACAATTGCATGTGAGGATACGCCAACTGGTACAGAAATATTTTTGTAGTGGGCGCTACCAAACCTCATGACGTAATATCAGCGAAGCCTGGTTAGTTTACTGAAGAGTAACAACAATAAACGTTAAACTTGTTACGTTGGTTGGTGACGGATGGTGTGAAGAGCCTTTATAATTCATTTAAATCTTAAAAAATACGGTATATTTGTTTTCAAAAACGTTTGTCTGACAGTTCGCGTTTAACTTTTAAGCCCGAAGTTCTTGCTCGATTAGGAAGTTACTTAGAGAAGATGCCAGCCAAAGCAGAAGATATTTTGAAGGGTTTCAAACTGTATTCTTTTTATTTTACAGATTGAAATTATTTCTAGATCTAATTTGAGCATACATTTCATTCTGCAGCATTGAATACAAATCGAATTCATGCATAACGTCAAACATCAATGTTGTATTTTGCATGATTTTTATACGTTTGCCTGATAATTTTAAATTACCTACGTGGACCATACAACAACTAAAGCACAAGTTTGAAATTAATTGTTAAAACGAACATTTCTTGCTTGTACTTATTCCTTGAAAAGATCATTTTGTTTTCATAGTATAACATGCAACTTAGAGAACTAGTTTAAAAAAATATTTTTAAGAATATTTAATTTATACACATACATACATACACACGTTAGTTTTTTTGTTATTCAATTGACATAAGGATAACAAAGGCCTATTTGGTGTTTTAAGGCTGCCCTTAAACACTCATCCTCAAGAAATGTAAAACAAATTAAAGCTCATCTATTAATTTTCAGGAAACTATCAATTATCCTCTCGAAGTATTGTAAAGTACTGAATGCTGCTCATTCCATAGATCAAGCTCTTTGCTGGAAGAGAAAAATAAACCTGTTTTATCTAAGACATAATCTGGCTTTTTTTTTCTGTCTTCTAAACTTTAAACTTTAGTCCTTTTGTCTTATTCAGAATGATTGATCCCATCCATAATCTTATGAACTTTAATAATTCTCAAGAACCTAAGTGTGAGTATAATGAAGAATGCATAATAATGTCAACCAAACTGCATCTACTGCTGATGAATTTTTCACTCAATACGAGACTAACTGATAACAAATACAGCAGTGGTTGAGATGCTATTTATGTTATAAAGTTTCTCGAATAACTGATACAACAGTGTGAATTAGATTAAATGGTATAATTATTATAGATTTTATATGAATTATTTACAAATATTTGACTAAGAATTATTTGTTTTAAGACCAATTATATATTATACAGAGTGTTCGGAAAGTCACTGTGCAGTTTTGTAATCATATTTTATTCAGTCTATTTCAAGCCAGCAACTGATAGTGGTGTTTAGAAACAAAATAAGAAGGATCCAAGTCTGTATTGATGCCAGTGGGGGCCACTTTCAACATAATTGCCATTCATATTTACCTCCTGTATTCTATACTGAACATGTCTGTTAATAAATATATAAGTGTGTAGTGACTTTCCAAACACCGTATATAATAATTTTACTTAAGTTTACTCATCAATTGGAACAACTGATGAACCAGCAAGCTGTTTTTAAGGCCACAGTCATCTTTTCTCATTAGAAACTAAGATATCTTAACCTATCCTCAGAGAATCATTTCATCCATGGAATCATTCTAGTAGCCCTCTGATTTTTATTATCAGTGCAATCAGTATCCTCCCTTATATAAATAGACCATGATTATACAATGTACATGTTATGACAAATGATTTGTTACAAGATAATTAACTATTTTGACTTGTAACCATTATGTATTGAAATGTATGCTGAAATTGTATTAGCTTTACTAGTAACAATAGAGCACTGCTTCTCTCTCTTTTGTGACTTGTTGATGACTATGTCAGAGTTTTTTTCCTTCAATCACATGATTGTATTCCCATCTGTGTTAAATGTGTGATTCAGATTTTAACACTACAGATGCATAGTTTTGCACTTATTATAATTGAAAATCATTTGTGTCGAATATTTATTTAAATTGCCAATTTATCAAAGTCATTCTGTAATACTTCAATACAGTTGGAAATACGCAAGTGTTTAATTTCATTAGCAGAATATACTAATTTCTTTCTTCTGCTCAAGTGAATGTTCTTTAACCCTTAAATGGTAGCCACCATCAACTGATGCTGCTGCCTGCAACATTCCTGCTGTTTAAGGGTTAATGACTGAATAAGATAAAACAAAGACACTAACCTTTGATACACTACATGAGTGAAAAGGCCCAGTTTGCCAGGACTTCATTAATAACAAGCTTTTGCTTTCTCCCACACAACTACTGTAAAATCAAATAAACTAGTCATATTCCAACTCTAATAATGTGATCTTTATAGCTAACCTTTTGTGTGAGTAACTATTGAAATTCTTGGTGTATCAAGACTATGCCCCCTTCCTTTATCCACGTAACAAGTAACATCATCATAGACATTTGCAGATTAATAAGTGAAGATTTCCCATTTGTGTTGGCCTTATTTATTCCATCTTGTTTCATTCACTAAAGTGTTTTTAAAGCTATTTCTATCAGACTAGGATTTTTCCTACCACAGAAGTAAGAGTAACTGGACTGTAATTTCTAAGGCAACTGTTATTACTCTCATTTAACTCAAATGTGACATTAGTTATTTAACGGTGAGAACAATAGGTCAAGGAAATTCAAATATACATTTTGACAGGATAGGATTAATTTTAACTTGAGATAGTATTACTTTCCTGACAGAATGGTTTGCCTTTAGCTGGATGCAGTAAATGTAAGGAAGAATTGATAACTGTTTAAATGATCAGAGTGGGATTTGAACTTTTGTGTTGTTAACAACTCTAATTCTCAGGTATCTACCCACTTTCTACTGATCTATCAAAAATAAAAGAAAGGTGTGAATGTTTCATCTTTAAAACACTAAGGATGACACCGTGTCTGGTCGTGATGCTCTATCATATACACTCTTTGTGCTTACTCTTAAGGGAGTAGGCTAGAAATATTTAATGTGTGATGGTGACCAGATTATTTTATTTTCCATTTCATGGAGACATTTTTATAAACAGAACTAAAATATTAAATGTAAAAGTTTGCTTTTTGTTATGTTCATTGGGATGATGGACATTCTTCATCAAATGTTGAATGCTGTTTGAAAGTTTACAATTTTTATGTTTTGATTTTGATGTCCAGTATCAAAATAAATATTCAAGGTGGGTGTAAGTGACACTGGAAGTGAATGTTATATTGTAAAATTTATCAAATTCCCTCTGATAAATGGAAGATTTGTAATAGTAACATAAATATATATCAGCGTCCACAGCAGTAATTTAAACAGTATTAAGGCAAGTCATTTTTCAGTTTAAGATTATGAAATATAACAAAGGTTTACCTCCAGTGACATGCTTGTAAGAAATGACAAATACATTGTGTCACTTATTCAAATGAGTCCCACCAGTCAGTTTTAGGTTATCTTCTGCTTATGTTAAATTTAGCCTAAAACAATATACATAAACCGGAAATACTGGATGTGTAAAGTTTTTAGGTTTTGTGTGATTTACCCTGTATTCCTGAAGTTTATTGGTGTGGTGGCTGTTAATTTATAGACCACACATGTTCCCAGCAGTTGAACAGAAGAAAACTATGTGTAAACAAAACTTTTGAAATCCACATATGATTTGTTTTCTAGCATTTTTAAAGTACTAAGAATTTATGAGTTTGCAATGAGATTGTATTGAATATTTGTAAATTTATGTTATTGATTAACTCAGTATATTTTCATTACTGTCATTCTAATTACTCTGTTTAGTTATGTAACTTGAAAGTTTTATTAGGTCCCACAGAGACATTTTTAGACAAGTTAAGTTTTGATCCAAGTGTGGTTTTTATGATTAATAGTTGTAATATTTTTAATAGTTATTGTGACTTGAATGTTCAAGGTGTTAATGTTTTCTGTTCCTTTTCAAATTAATACTTATGATTGTCTTCCAGCTTGCTATAGAAAGTTATTTGAGGAAGTAAGGTCAAATTGTTGGTAACTGACAACTTTAAGGCTTTATTTACCTGTGAAAGTCAATGATTTTATGAAATGCTGTATATTTTCTCATAAAAGCATGATTTTCTGTCACCGTCTGTAGGTTATAAAAGTAACTTGTTTGTATAATCCACTTAGGACTCGTTTGCTATTTCACCACTGCTTTTGAGTTTTATGTTTTTAAATATATAATTTTCTCTACAAGTGGGTTTTCTCATTATTATGGATTTTTTTATGCTAATTCATTAACTTTAAATGTTTTATTTGTGTATTTCTATAGACATATGATAATATACTCTTCAAAAAAAGAAATGCAAAAGGCAAAATCTGAGATATTGTTAACAAGTTTATTCCAGGTAGTTCTGTATGACGTGTGAAACTTTGCACATTCACTGCTGAACATCCAAAGTATGCAAAGGCGAAGTCCACGTTCACTCGTTGAAGTTTAACGTCAATAATGAGTATGCCCCCCGTGAGCATCAATAACTGCTTGGCATCTCCTGCCCATGGAAGCAATGAGATGACAAATCACATCCTGTGGAATGGCTGTCCACTCAGCCTGCAAAGCTGCTGCAAGCTGAGGTAGAGTCTGCAGTTGAGGTTGTCGCCGTTGCAGACGTTGGCCCAACTCATCACAAAGATGTTCGATGGGGTTTAAATCTGGTGATCTGGAGGGCCATGGAAGAACGTTGATGTTGTGGTGTCTCAAGAAGACAGTGGTGAGTCGGGCTGTGTGAGGACGGGCGTTGTCATGTTGTAAAACGTCGTTGACGTTCACCATGATGGATTGCACATGGGGCATAAGAATCGACGGTTGCGTGCGGTCTGATCGAAATCCTCGCAGACCTGGTATGGTTGAGGCAGTAGACGTCGCAGTGGTGGTCCTATCCCGAAGGTGACATAACCAGATGTAGCGATCTTGTGAGGGCGTGGTCACACGAGGTCTGCCAGATTGTGGACGGTCACAAGTTGATCCATGTTGTTGGTGACAATACCATAGCCTTATGATGGTGCTTGTGTGGACATTCATAGCTCTGGCAACATCTGATCGAGATTCGCCTGCTTCCAGGTGATCAATGGCGTTGTTGCGTTGTGCTTCAGTCAGTCTTGGCATAACTGTATTGCGTGTCGGTGGCTTAACACTGAACTATGGAAACCGAGAACCCGTCACTTTTATAGGGATTTTGCACATGTTGCACTTGCAGAACATGCAGATCTCTCAAACAAATTTATTGGACACGCATGTGTTTTGGCGAAAAATCCGATGTTTTCCTCCGTTTTCAAAGTACACAACTTTTATTGTCATTTTGGTCTGACAATCAGTGCCTTAACACGTGTAACATCACATACTCTGAGCTTGTAACGTTATTACATATATTTCTCTTAAAATAAAAATATCCCTTTTGCATTTCTTTTTTTGAAGAGTATATTTTTAACAAAATTAAGATATATTTTTTGACTGTATAATGATACCATACATTTCATTTATCATTTGTTCATATAGAGGTATTAAATGGTATTAAAATTTTGAAAATTCAAGGGTATCTTGTGTTCAAAATTAATGAGAAAAATTCATAAAACAGCCATTTAAGCAAAATATATATCTTTAAAATTGATAAGTTACAATGTAAAATGCCCAGTTAATTTGGAAACACCAAAATTGCAATTAACAAGGACAACACTAAAACAGTCACAACCACTACCAAACTTATTTACACCATCAGTGTCATTACAGCATGGATACATTACAAAACAAAATATTGTTTTGAGTTCTACACCCATTTCATTATCTATAAGTGTAACTTATTTTTGTGTACTCCATTTGATCTGTCAATATTATGTTGATAGTATTACTCTTGAATCTTTTACACTCACCAGTTTTGGAAAAAAAGTGTAATTCAACCTTCTGTGGTGAAAATATTCACGCTTTTTGATCTGTAGTAAATTTACATATATAGATTATAATTTGGATTTAATATGTAATCAGTATGTCCAGGAAAGGAATCAGAGTAGTTTTTCCCCTTGAAAAGAATAATATATATCAGGATTAACAGTTTAACTAATTGTGGAGTTTCTTTAGCTAATACTTGTCCTTTAGTATTACAGTGAAAATGTCACCTGTGTTGCATGTACAAAAATGTTGTTTTTTTTCTGGCTTGCCAAACAGTTTGTCTTCAGAATCATCTGTAAAAGTATCAATTAGAAGAGGAGATTGATGTTTATCAAACATTAGTTTGGGATGTGTTGAATGTTTGAGAACAAAAATGGTTTACAAAACTAAATTATTTCAAAAAATTACTCTTTCTGCATACAGAGGATTTGAAGCTAAATGAAACAACACGTTTGTTTAAAACGTAAAATTGTCCAAATGGCAACTGACAAAGAGAGAAGAATGGAAAAGATAAAAAATGTTACCTTACATCTAGGGATTTCACATACAATAGGTTTTATTGTCCAAAAGTGATCAAGCTAGACCAATTTACAGGCTTATTGTAGATATTTATTGCAAATTTGAAATAGGGTAAAGACAATGTGGATAAGTTGTATACTTATTTCATTGCTTTTGTAGATTGGTCTACACTAAGCAAACTAAGTGATTCCTTGCTGTAAGATTAAAACTTGCTTACATCAAGTGGTAGAAAAGTTAGTTACCGAGCATCTTTTTGAAACAAACAATAAAATCAACTTCAGACAAAAAAGTAAATACTGGACCAGATTATTATCATCAAAATTATATTTGAGGATCAAATGAAATGCATATATACAAATAGGTTTATAAACAGTTGAATGGAGTAGAACTTAATGCAACGTGGAAATCATTTTATGTAATCCACCTGAGATGATTTTAGGTTTATGACATAAATTTGTTATCTTACTGTTAATTTTTACATTTTCCACCAGTCTTTCTTATGTCATTTTTGATTTCCTGTTTGACCAATTTTTATGATCTTGTATAATCCTTTGAGTCTCCCATCATTGCAGTTAGTTTAAACTTTTTAAAGTTGTGATGTTTTTTTTAATATTAGCCCTACTAGCAGGTATAACTGCAGTCTTTTCTTTAATATTAGCCCTTCTAGCAGGTATAACTGCAGTCTTTTTTTTAATATTGGCCCTTCTAGCAGGTATAACTGCAGTCTTTTCTTTAATATTAGCCCTTCTAGCAGGTATAACTGCAGTATTTTTGTTAATATTAGCCCTACTAGCAGGTATAACTGCAGTCTTTTCTTTAATATTAGCCCTACTAGCAGGTATAACTGCAGTCTTTTCTGGAATTTTCTGACAGTTCTACAACAATGTACTCATACTTGACATTCAATAATGATTACTATCCTTGAGTAAAAGGATTTCATTGAAATATTAGTTTAAAAATGAGCTATCATCACAAAATTTACATCACAGAGTAGATTTTATTGAAGTATTTCCACAAAAATTATGTGTTTTGGATTTAACCAATGAAAATTACAAACAAAGGATTAAGTTTCAAATTTAACCAATAAAAATTACAGAAAGGGAGTAAGTTTCTGATATAAAACAGTCAAAACCAAACATAAAAAAATATTTTTCTTTAATGAAAATTTTAACTGTTTATATATTGCTCAGCTTTAAAAGTACTGCTATTTATAGATACAATACCCAGTTATGATTTTGTGATGATCATTGCAGTAGTTTCAGAGAACTGAGTTTTGGATGTATACATTGAAAGTTCCATTATAATAAGGTGCCTTCTGTGAGTTAATCTCATTATTTTATTTGCAGCCATTCTTTTTTATGTTTTTCTTTCAGTTAATGTTGTCCTTGGTAATGAAAAACTTGGTCGGTTGGAACTAGTTGGGTGATTATATATAGTTAGTGTGTTTCAATTTTAACATGTTTGATTTATGGTTTTATCCAATTAGTATTAAAATATCACCTATGAAGTGTGTATCAAAGAAATTCTAGTATCATGCATTTAAATCAGTATTAGTGCCATATATTGCTCATTTATATTGTCTATTCAGAGCAACTTCTATATAGTAAAATATTATTCTTTGTATAAAAATACCTTAACACAAATTTTAGAAACTGGATGAACCTTAGAGATGCAGACACAGGAAAGGTCTTATGGCAGGGAACTGAGGATCTGTGAGTTATTTTAATTTTTGTTTTAACTATATAATGTACACTGTCTACCCAAACTTGTAGAAACCAATGACTGACACATTACAAAGATTTGTGACAAAAAAGATTAGATTTATGTAAAACATGGTATTTCTGTGTTTCCAACATTTGATCTAAAAGTATAAAACAGCTGATATATGATAAAAGTAGTAGATTTATAACATTTTGAAATAGGACTAATTGTAGGGGTTAGACAGGAAGTGCAGCAGTCATAAAGTCCTCTAGATATTAAAGGAGGAAGCCAGTCAGATAAGGAAAACTGAATGGGAAAAACAAGGTGAAAATTAATTAGGACTATCACCACCTATGCAGCATTTTAAAGAAAAAGACAAGACGGAGCAACTGTTTTGTCTGGAGTTGTGAATTCAGTTGTGAACAGACAGAGCAAGTGTAATGGTGCTTAGAGATCCCATTAGGATGTCATGTATTCTTTGATAATCCAGTCGTAAGGAATCTGATCTAATGATGTGTGATGTATTCAGATGAATCTTACTTCATTTACTTTTGCAGTGGTGGTTCATTTTTGGAGGGGTCCCCTGCTAGTACAGAGGTAAGTAAACAGATTTATAATGCTAAAATCAGGGGTTCGATTCCTTTCAGTGGACTCAGCAAATAGCCCAAGATGGCTTTGCTAAATGAAAACATGCATTTTTGGAGGTTACATGATGATGATTTCACATTGTATAATATTATTCAATCTATTATATCTACTAATTTGTGTGTGGTCACCTCTTATTGTATGCTAGTGAGACTTGCATAGTTAGTCAAGTCATGTCAGACTGTTTGTTGGCATCAGAAGAAGAATGATATTGGTAAGATAGGCTTAAAGAAAGATTAATGAAGCAGTGTTTAGGCCATGTGGACACAACAAGGAACTATTGAGTCATTCCATGTCAAATCATCAAGATTTTGGAAAAGTTTCCAGGTGACTTCCTCAGAATGCCTTGAAAAAATTCACGTGGGCTCATCTACCCATGTAATGAATAATTACCAAAGATTAGGTCAATATTTCTAATCGTTTCTGATTTACACCCCTGTACTATTTGTGTTTTTTTTTTTTTGGCGAATTCATGTTCGGGCAACTTTGGCTGCTTAAAGCTGCAAGAGTAATGGTGGTAGAAGGCTGAAATTTGCTACACTGACTGAATTAATCCCACAGAATTCAAAAATGGTCTCAAACCAAGTTTATCTCTCTCAGGATTTACATAGTGAGGCTGTAAAATCACCTGAGAATCCAAAATCATAAAAAACATTGTCTTATGCAATAAGCCATAGCTCTATGACTTAATATGATACAAAGCTGAATTTTGTTTTCAAATATCCTATAACATATCAGTTGATAAATCAACAATTGTTGTAATTAAAAGTCTGTTAGATCTCTTGTAAAAAAAAATTTAGCTCCATGCAACTTTTTATGATTTAGCTAAAAATAGCCCTACTTCAGGCCACAGTTTGACCATGTCACCAGTTATTCAGCTTTTTCAGATTTGTACCATATATTCTTACATCTCTGAATATGGTCTACAAAAAAAATCAAGATGGTGTTCAACCTACTTTTTGAGTTATAATTTTTTAAAGTATCATCCGACCATACGTTTTTTACTTGAAACAAAAAACTTCAATTCAGGTGTGTCACTGTGTGAAAATGTATCCATACACTTTTGAAATAATTTATGAATCCCATTGAAATATTCTAATCAGCCTTTACCATAAATTCTTACATCTCTGAACATGATCCTCAAAAGATGCAAGGTTGTATAAAATAATAAATTATCACTTTGTAAGTGTCTCTGATATGTACCATTGGGCAAAGGACCACATTCAGGGCATTCAGTTCTTTATGGTCAATCAGGAATCAGTCCTGCAGAATTGTGTAAAGTTTGATCTACTTGAGTGCTATGAAAAACACAAAACTGTGGCAGGTATTAGGTCACATCATAGCTTTATTCTACCAACAAATTGCATATGAGAAGGCTATCAGATGATGATGTGTACACAGTTGTAACTGTTGGTAGTAGTAGTGAAAGTGATCCTGCAGCAGCTCAAATAGGGTCTAATGATAGCAATGACAATTATCAGCCAGGGAAATATGTGGCATGCATATACGATCATGAATGGTATGTGGGAAACATAAAAGATAGATCAGATAAACATTCCGATGTGTTGGTATCATTTATGAAGAAGTCAAGAAACAAATTCTTCTCATGGCCTGCAAGGGCATGTAAAAATGAAAGCTGGATTCCTTTCCAACATGTTCATTGTCTGATAAGTTAACCTGCTGTGCAAGGCAGTAGTGCTCACCACTATGTTCTAAGTCAAAGTGATCTCAACATAATCAAACTCAAATATCAGAAATGTATTCAAGCTGTCTGAACAAAGCGATGTTTATTTGATGTTGTTAAGGCTAAGTTATTGCCAAAGCAGTTTTTTGAAACTCTTCATTGTCATGAATATTGCAGTTTGGTGCGACTATAATCTTTCTCAGTTATCCCCTGTTGTAGCACTGTGCTTTTTGTATCTAATTTACCTTTGTATTCATTATATTATGAATCTTAAACTCGGCCATATCTGCATAACTGTAATGCATACACAATATAATTGCATTGCCATGTGATCTAACTAGTTATGCCAATAAACATGTTCAGAAATGAATTAAATCTTTCTTGTGTCTTACAACTTCATTATTTAACATTGTGAAAGGCTGGTTAAAATATTTCAGTGTGATTCATAAAATTCTGACAGGTATTTTTCAAAATTATATGGATATATTTGCATACAGTAACACACCTGAACTGAATTTTTTTTTAAATAAAAAACGTATGGTCAGAGGATACTTTAAATAATTATAACTCAAAAAGTAAGTTGAACACCATTGTGATATTTTTTTGTAGATCATATTCAGAGATGTAAGAATATATGGTACAAATCTGAAAAGGCTGAATAACTGGTGACATGGTCAAACTGTGGCTTGAAATAGGGCTATGTTAGCTAAATCATAAGTTGCATGCAACTAAATGTTTTCACAGGATATCTAACAGACTTTTAATTACAACAATTGCTGATTTATAAACTGATATGTTATAGGAAATTTGAAAAAAATTTCAGCTTTGTATCATATTAAGTCTTAGAGCTATGGCTTATTACATAAACCAAAGTTTTTTTATGATTTTGAGTTTTCAGGTGATTTTACCCACCTCACTATACAAATCGTAAGAGAGAGAAACTTGGTTTGAGACCATTTTTGAATTCTGTGGGATTAATTCAGTCAGTGTAGCAAATTTCAGCCTTCTACCACCATTACTCTTGCAGCTTTAAGCAGCCAAAGTTGCCTGAAAATGATGTCGCTAAAAATAAAAATTAATTAAATTTTACAGAGCTGTAAATCAGAAACTATTATAGATATTGATTTAATCTTTGGCAGTTTTTCATTATATGGGTAGATGAGCACGTGTGAATTTTTTCAAGGCATTCTGTGGGGGTCACCTGCAGCCTCCTGGATGATTTGACATGGAATGACCCTATTGTGAGTGGTTTAAGATATAAAAGTGAGTTATCTTGGGCATGTAGTACAAGGATATGACATGTTGATGGAAATGAAAAGGACATGTAGAATGTAAGAGAGTAAAAGGAAGTCAAACTGGTTAAATAATGGCAAGATAACAACTGCATTTTAAACATTAGAAATGATTCATCTCAGTAGAGATGAAGAGTCATAGCCACCAACCTTTGGAACAGACAGGGCATTGTGACTTATTACTTGACTTTTTCTACAAATTATTATCAATGATATTTTTGTGGCATGTATATAGTTATGAATTAAATTTAATATAAGAAGCAGTGGCACTGCAGTGACAGAAAAGTTTTGAGAAAAAATTTTACTTATTAGCCCTTCTTCCACAATTGCACATATACTTTAACGTCTTTCATCTGGTCACCTTTCTGTTTCTTAATTACATAACATCAAAAATTATTTTTAAACATTAAAATATGTGACAAATTATATTTTTGTAATGCATTACTTGAAATTTTATTCATGCAAGTTGGTAAAGATGTCAGCTCTTCTTTGAAGTTGTTAGTTTATCAGCAGCCCATTCTTGGTTGAAGGACAGAATTTCCAGCCTTCTTGGGCTTTCTTGAGCCATTAAACTTTGTAGTTACTTCTCTTCATCATTTTATATTGTGAAACTAAGCTCTCTGCATTTGCAGCTGTCTCTGGGATTATTTAAAACACCACACAGCTGAGAGACTATCTATCATAAGCAACAGTTTTGAACAATTACCAAGTCTTTTTCAATTGATAGTTGCCTGATTCATTTTTGTAGACCTGTTGCATAGCCAAGTTCTCTAGAAAAAGTTAGGAGGTGTTTAATAAAATCTTTGCCAAATCTTTTATATATATATATATAGATTCATAAGGTGGATCAGTTAATGTTAAAAAAGGTAACTGGGTTATATTTTTATCTTCACATTTAAAGTTTTTCAAGTAAGATTTTAACTTCAAGAATTAGCTGCTCTCTCTAAGTACATTATCATGAAAACAGTTATAAATCTTTCTCAAGTGTTTTGACATTGTGTCTCACTGCTGCAGTTAGAGATGAGGTATTATGATTTTTGAAACACATTGCTGATGTACATTTAGAACAGGATTTTTACAGTTTTATTCTAATTACTCACTAGTTAGCCTGTTTAAAAAATACTGGCCATGAAGATAAAGGTCTGAGTTAGCCTGTTTAAATAGTATTGATCATGAAGATAGAGATCTGGATGAACTATTTTTATTTATGCTAAATTTTATTTTAATATGTTTCTTTATTATTATTTCCCCTTTTATATATTGCACGTATAATTTTCTTTGGACCTTGTAATGTTTAACATAATTGTTTTACTCATTACTATTGCTAACATGTCCAACTGTGGCATGCTCAAATATTTAAGTATATAAAACTTACAGAAGTAAAAAAACACTCAATAAATTATTATTCCCTTTCTTTTTTTCAGATCTAAGCCAGATGTTGAACATGAAGGTAAGCTATTAAACAATTTGAGTGCTTGATAGCAATAAAATATTAAGAAACATGATAAAGCAAGGTAACATATGTAAATAATTAGTCTGTTGAGTTGATTTCTTACCATAATGGCCAATATGAAGATAAAAAAACAGATCAAATTTTACACTTCGCATCCAAGGAATTATTAACATAGTCAAACAGTACACACCACATCAGCAAGCAAAACATTCAATAAAGTTATAATTCTAATTGGGAAATAATTTTGTTGAGGAACTAGCTTGTATGTGAGCTTTAAAATGTGATTATATTACCCTTAACATTGAAGTTAATATTTCCAACCTTTTTGTTCCATTCAGTTAAACTCTTTACTAGAATATTACTCAAATTGATAAATGCTTTAAATGTCTGAATTAGAACACTTGTGACTGTTACACATGTGCTCTTCAGAAAAACAAGTGTAAAACTCTAATCCTTTACTTGTATCACATAAAGTATGTGCCTTTTCAACAATCTGTTTCTGCAGTACATCCAGTCATATTAATATTATTACCGTTATTAAGGGACCAAATCCACAGGCAATACATCAAATGTAGCTACGAACACTTTGCAAAGATACAAAAAACTGTTGCTCTTAAATTCCTGTTATCAAAACCAGGACTCTATTTCCATTTCCTGGTATCCATCTTTAAATATTTTGTTCTTGAAACCCATTTTGCATGATCTAATCCAGTCAGCAGGAGTGTCAAAATGATTTTAGTAAAGAGAGTATTCCCAGTAGAATTGATCCTTCCCAAAATCTTATTACTGAATTGTAAAAATAATATTGTCCAGGAGGCTATCAAATCACAGAGAACAGAAGTCCCAACTGTGGCTTGTGAGGAATCCTGCTATTCACACTATCTCATTTAGAGAAATGTCCAGTAATTATCAGTCTTTTATATTTTAACTTAATCTTCCAATCAGTTTCATTAAGGGTAAATATTCTTTCAAGTGTCCAAAAAGAATGGAATTATTTTGAGATTTTGAAAATCCTGGAAGAATCTTTGGTCATAGAAAAAAAAAAAGAGAGAGAGAAAAACAAAAATGGGGAAGAAGTAGAAAAATAAAAGTAAGCACAAAGAAAAGTTGGGAATGAAAAGAAAATAATGGGAAAAGAAGCTGGTGATTATCAGATTTTGTTGCTAAAGCTGTATCATTATTGTCAAGCAGTCAGACACTGAACAGTTAGGGCAGAGTTTCAGGAGTCTTGATTAAGATTAAAAAAATAAATTGTAATAAAATTTGGGTTTTGTAAGCACCCATCTCAATACATTGTGAACCAAAGTATCTGTTCAAGTGTTCATCCATTTCCATTTTGAAAAGCTGTACATGCAGGCAAGTCTCAGCATTCACTTTTAAAATGATGGAGAACAGGCATGAACAATGTTGATACCAAATTTTAGTTTGCAAGCAGTATATTGTTAACAATTTAATCACACTATCCTTTGCATTTCAAAGTGTGATGTAACATGTAAATTTACTGTGTTATCGTTGAGTGGCTCTTAGTTTCACTGAAATGCTCAGTAATTGGTTTTCATGGTGGGTAGTATACATCAGTGAAACCAACAGTGCAACACAATTAACCTTTTTTTTTAAAAAAAGTCCATGAAATAATTTAAACTAACAGATGAAGTTAAACTTCTCCCATCACTGGGAATGGGTGGTTTTGCTTGTAAACCAATATCCCTTATCAGGCAAGTTAAGGGTTTTCTAAAAGTTAAAGTATGCAACAAGAACTGAAATGCCTTTATTTTGGAAACTGGAAACTTCAGTAGGTTAGTAACTCAACCTCTTCTCAGATAAAATGACCAAACTGAACACAATTATTAAAAATCAAGTCTAATCTACACTTTATAGAATAAATTGAAGAACCTATTTCATCCTGTATGGAGCACTTGTAAGTTTATCATCTTGATTATATTATCTTTGTTTTGTTGCTAGTTAACTTGTCTGGGATGTTGTATATGTTTTGTTACAGCTATGCCCAGATATTTTTACCTTATGAACTTCATCTTCAAGGTTATAAGAGTAATTCGTAATACATTTTAATGTAACATATTCATAACCTTACTTTTATTAATGTTAAAAAGTTTTTGCAAAGTATTTATAGCTTATCAAGTAATAAGTCTTTCAGCAAAACTTTCATCATATTTAGTTTAGTTTGAAATATCCAATAATTTAATATCATTTGAAAATAGCAAATCATAAAGAATTTAGCACAAAACCCTGAGTCGCAGGTTTTTAGCATTAACTGCTGTTCTTTTGTCCTATTAATAGCAACCTTCTTATTCCGTTTAACCAGATTATATTCTGCTCCAAGAGGTGCAATTTTCGTAAGAAATCTTTTATGTAGAACCTTATCAAAAGTTTTTTTTTCGGAAGAACAGATGCACCAATTCAAATTAGATAGTCAGTCTTATCTCTGAAATACTGCAAGCATTTTCTTGTTCAGTGTGCACTCGTGATGTCAACAAACATGTAATTCAAAAATTCTGAATGTACTTAATATATTCCAGAGCAAGAATTACTTATCCATAATTCTCCACTCTCCTATCTTGTGACATGTTGCACATGCATCAGATATTGTATAAAGTCTACTTTCCTGCCATAATTTAGACTTTCTTGTTGACAGTCATACTGGGTACATCCATGATGGATTCTTAAGTTCACATAACTCTTGTAGTTAACACTTCAATAATTGCTTCTCTCAATTCACCTTTTAATGCTTCTATTAAAGATAGAAATTGTTCTGCTTCTGTTAAAGCTTTATTTCATCATTGTCCCCCTACCTATCAGAGAGTTCTTGTAGCTGTATAAGCAGCCTTTTTGACCAAGATATTTTAGCCATTATACAGACACTGCTCATAATTCTCTTTTCTTCTTTCCAAGAACAAACCAATTCTTTTGAACAGATTTTATTTAATGTTTGTCGAAGGAGCAGGATTTACCAACCAGCCCAAGTTCTGGCAAAGGTTCTTTTGAAATTATTCATCTGTTTTTCATAGGTTTGTAACATTTGAAACTTGAGCTAATTTCTATTACACCTTTAGGTTCTAACATTTGATAAGAAGATTCTGTTTTGGAATAATTTCTCCCTCATTTTGAGATTATGACTCATGCTTTTAGAAATAAAGGAAACTTGCAAATATTTCTCATTCATCTGACCAGTAAGCTAGGTCTTAGTTTTATCTGTTCATTTGTTATCTCATACTTTAAACCCTCATATTGTTTATTATTGAGAGAGAGGTGATTATCCACATTGTCTTTTATCCTATCTTTTCATCAGTATTTTCACCTTCACTCAATAATTATGCTTAATTAACAGTTTGTCTTTGCTCATTTTTATCCAGAATCTGTTATTTTTGTCAAGAGCAAGTGAATGTTCTAGGTGTTTCTCTTTCAGTAGTACCCACTGATTTAGTCTCAGTTACCATGTGGCTTGCTTGTTCTTTTTCATTTATCACTTCATAAAAATATTTTAAGAAGAACCTGCCTCCTTGCTGGTATTTCTTTCACTATTTTGTTTTTGTCAATATTTCTCCCATACTAGTTTGTCAGCAGGAACAAATTAAGGCTGTGGCTTTATACATTACATCGAGTCTTTTTCCTGCTTTTTAAAATTTAGTTAGTAATAGCCATCCTCGTCATTACCCACATTTTCTTCTGCTATTGCAAATTTATGTTTTGCTCCTTTCAAATTATAAAACACAGAAGCAACTGGGGTGGATCTTCTTAACCCAAACATTGATTTGATTTTCTTCCTTTCTAAGTAGCCACTCTTCCTAATCTTTTGGGCAGACCATGTGAGATCTTATGTGCATCTGCAAAACCATTTGATTCCTCAGATCTTTCAGTTTTGATCTTTTATCCAATTTTTACCTCCCCTTCCTCCATTTTTATGCCATCCAAATTTTTCTTTTAGCTGAAACAACTTTAATTCATATTTTGGATCAAGAAGTTTCCAATCTTTTGTAAATAGGGGTGATTGAAAATGTTCTTCATTGGTCTTAGCTTGTGGAATTATCAGTTTCTAAACCATGGTTTCATCACTATGTTGCCTATCTCAAAGGAATTCTGTGTCTTTATTTTTTGGAAGCGTCTTCTCTGCAAGCCTTGGATGTCCATCTTTCATAATGGCTGACTTTGTAAAGTACTTCTTTTTACAGATGCTGGCTTTTCTTCCCTTATAGCTCAGATGTTCACATTTTTGCAGACATTCATCACTGACCATATATCAATCATCTAATTAGTCTCTTGGGAGTTTGTGCTATCAAAATTCATTTTGCACTTTTTACATCTTCTACAGATTGCCTAATTTTTATGTACTTATTTTATGATTGTCTTGCCTTCCACCCTTGATTGCCAAAGAAATCATTCTTCATTCTTTTATCTCCACTCTTTCAAGGTCTTTTTTTTAAGCTTTTAGTTCTGTTTACTGACAGTGGTTATTCTCCAAGCGTAAAGAAATCCATAGCAAGTAAATTATTTTTTGTTCAATTTTTGTTTGATGTGTATAGTAACACAAATATACTCTTCAAAAAAAGAAATGCAAAAGGCAAAATATGAGACACATTGTTAACAAGTTTATTCCGGGTAGTTCTGTATGACATGTGTGAAACTTTGCACATTCACTGCTGAACATCCAAAGTCTGCAAAGGCGAAGTCCACGCTCACTAGGTGAAGTTTAACGTCACTCAACTCCAATAACGAGTATGCCCCCGGTGAGCATCAATAACTGCTTGACATTTCCTGCCCATGGAAGCGATGAGATCACAAATCACATCCTGTGGAATGGCTGTCCACTCAGCCTGCAAAGCTGCTGCAAGCTGAGGTACAGTCTGTGGTTGAGGTTGTTGCCGTCGCAGACGTCGGTCCAACTCGTCCCAAAGATGTTCGATGGGGTTTAAATCTGGTGATCTGGAGGGCCAGGGAAGAACGTTGATGTTGTGGTGTCTCAAGAAGACAGTGGTGAGTCGGGCTGTGTGAGGACGGCCGTTGTCATGTTGAAAAACGTCGTTGACGTTCACCATGATGGGTTGCACGTGGAGCCTAAGAATCTCGTTGACGTATCATTGAGCCGCAAGATTCCCTCGAATGTGCAAAAGGTCTGTTCTGGCATTGTAGGCAATGGCAGCCCACATCATGACGCTGCCACCACCATATCTGTGAACATCCTGCACACAGTTTGCTGCAAAACATTCACCTCGGCGAAGGTAAACACGGGTCCTTCCATCCTGCCTACGAAGCATAAAACGTGATTCATCGCTGAACCAGACATGCCTCCATCGTCGATGAGGCCATACCCGATGTGCCAGAGTCCACTGCAGCCGTGCTTGACGATGTTGCTGGGTGAGGATGACGCCTCTGACTGGACGTGTCGGATTCCTGCATCTCGTAGATGGTTGTGTACGGTCTGATCGGAAATCCTACACAGCCCTGGTATGGTTGAGGCAGTAGACATCGCAGTGGTGGTCCTATCCTGAAGGTGACGTAACCGGATGTAGCGATCTTGTGCGGGCATGGTCATGCGAGGTCTGCCAGATCGTGGACAGTCATGAGTTGATCCATGTTGTGGGTGACGGTTCCATAGCCTTGTGATGGTGCTTGGGTGGACATTCACAGCTCTGGCAACATCTTATCTAGATTTGCCTGCTTCCAAACGACCAATGGCATTGTTGCGTTGTGCTTCAGTCAGTCTTGGTGTAACTGTATTGCGTGTCGGTGGCTTAACACTGAGCTATGGAAACTGAGAACCCGTCACTTTTATAGGGATTTTGCACACATTGCATTTGCAGAACATGCAGATCTCTCAAACAAATTTATTGGACACGCATGCGTTTTGGCGAAAAATCCGATGTTTTCCTCCGTTTTCAAAGTGCACAACTTTTATTGCCATTTTGGTCTGACAATCAGTGCCTCAACACATGTAACATCACATACTCTGAGCTTGTAACGTTATTACATATATTTCTCTTTAAAATAAAAAAATATCCTATTTGCGTTTCTTTTTTTGAAGAGTATATTTCTATTCAGTTCAAAACGTTTTATAATCCACCTCAAGAGTACTTGAGATTTTTAAGTTTCGAAAGAAAAAATATTTTTCCCTGTTACTTAGTAGATTCAGTACTATATTTTATCTGGATTCATCCAGTTAAGACTCATGTGGTCATTAACCTCTGCATTTGTCACAGACACAATTGTGCTTTCTACACTTAGGCTTCATTACAGGTTTTTGCTCTCTGGAAGTGAACAGAGTGCCTTCTGGTGGCTAATAATGCCTTTGTAAATATTTTTCTCAACTCCACATGTACAGCCTTGTATAATATTAAGAGATATCTAAGGCACAATGCCTCTTTTCAGACAGGATATGGGTCAGTTACTTTTTTTATTATTTTCTTTCCATTATATTTGTGATGTAACCATTGTTCTACCCTTAAGTTGTTGATCATCATCTTTGGTCTTTTTTTTGGTTTTTCACTGGTATCCACCACTTTGGCCAGTTTAGTGGCACTAGCTTTCCTAGATATAGATGGAGAAGAACTTCAGCCTTTGAGTTATAATACTGTGATACTGTTTATATATCTTACCTATTGTTTCTTCCAACCATGGCATTCTACCTTCCATATAATACTTGACTGGGCTGCTCCCCTGGAAATATTCTACTAGAAGAGCAGGATCTAGTGTTCCTCCCAATTATTTATCTCACCACCATTTGAATTTTATTCTTGGTTCCACAGCCGTTTTTTCAGCACCCAAAGGGTTTCAAGGGCAAAGGGGCACCCTGATAAGAAGAATTGCATATTTCTGAATGTCTTTGTGTCCAGTCTTTATATAAAGCTGGTCCACTCCACTCATCCTCCATTAAATCCATTTATTAGATTCTCTCTGATTCTCTATTTGACTGTAACTCTGCTTGACTACACCTCTGTCGTAGTCTGGGTTATTTTCTTCCTGTCTTGTGACATATATAACTCTTATCACTTTTTTCTTTCTCAATGGTTCACACTTCCTTTTTCAACAAGGGTATTTTGGCCTATAGTATTTCAGGGGTAAGACTATCTGATCTGAATTTTACATTTTATCTGCTAAAATGAATTTCAGATGAGTACTTATCTCTGAAATACCCACCTACCCACAACCAGGCAGTGTGTGGTTTTTGTAACATCTGCAACTTTTCAAACAAAAATTAAATTTTATAATAAAGCAGAGCTTAAGATTTTCTGATGCATATGCAGAAGTCACATGGATGGTGGTAGAAGGCACAATTAGGGATAAGTGATACATGCTTTGCAAAGCATAAAGGACATTCAGAATTTTGAGTCATGTTTCTGTTGAGAATATGAGAGCAAACTCAACAAAGAAAGGCTTTGAGTATTTTAGAGGTAAGTGCCTGTTTATCATTCATTTTAATTCTATAATGTAAAAGTTCATTGTACTACTGCTGTCTGGATTGATTATAAAATTTCAGAGGTAGCAAACTGTAGGATATGGTCGTCCCTTTCTGAATCTATGCTGATTACCTGTGGTAGTTTGAAACTTGTCTGAGTATTCTTGAAGATATTCCTTTCATTACAGAGTAGTAACTTCCTTTTTACTGAAGTAACACTCTCTGTCCCTTCCCCTAAAATTTGATGTGTGCCAATATTTCTACAACTTGTAACTTTTAATAAGTTAATTAAAAATTAAAGTTAATAACCTAGAATTAATGAAGGGTAAATATTATCTGGCCCAGGTGGGTTACCTTTCATTTTTCTAATATTCAATCTTACCATTTCTGGTTTCATCCTGATCTCTCTTAAGGATATCAGAAAATATTTTTAATACAACATGGTGATAAAAAGCATTTAGATGCTCAAATATCTTGTGATCATTAGCTGAGATCCTTTCATTTTTAGTTTTTAAAGGCCCAAAATTTATTCGGACATTCACTATTAGAGGCACAGTGGTAAATCTGCAGACTTAAAATGCTGAAATCTGGGTTTCAATACTTCTGGTGGGCACAGCTTAGATAGCCCATTGTGTAGCCTTGTTCTTAACTGTAAACAGATAAATTCACTATTAAGTTTAATACTTTTCATCAAATATTTCTCGTATGCTTTTTTTAGTTTTCTAGCATCTTTTGTATCAAGTACTCTGGTACTTTTATAGGCCTCTAGATATTCCATTCATGTTCTCAGTTATATTTACCTAACTTTATTTTTGTGGCTAAAAGTATTGAAAATTGTTAACTTATTGCATATTTATATTATAAAATAACTCAAAGCCTAAATTATAACATTTGTCTAATTGTAGTGACTTGTTACAATAACTAAAATTGACTATCACATTTATTTGTGTGATTGCAAAGCAAATTTGACAGTAAGGCAGCATTTGCTAAGAGTGTGAAATTTGAGGACTTTTCATCATACCTAAAAATGTAAATAAATTTAATTTGATTGACTTTAGTAGCAACAATATAGTTTTTCTAAAAATATTTATAAGGTGGTAAATTTTTGTTGTAAGATTGGTTTTTTAAATTTCCATCAAATATTATTGTACTTAATTGTTAAGATTTTTTAAATTATGATAAATCATTCAAATATAATATTAATAAATACAATTCTTATTAAATTGTTTTTCAGCAAGGGTTCCTAAAAAAATTCTGAAATGTCGAGCTGTTTCACGTGAGATAAATTTTTCATCAGTTGAGGCAATGGAAAAATTTCGTCTAGAACAAAAAGTTCTTTTCAAAGGTCGCTGCCTTGAAGGTGAGTTAAAAAATAGAAAAATGTTTAATATTCATTTGGTGGAACTAACAACTATCTACTTTATCTGTAACAATCAAATCAACTGTTAGAAATTGTGGTAAGAAAAAAAAAGTTACTCCAAGAGAAAAGTATTTGGACATTAAGAAATCATTTGGAGATTATTTTTTATTACTCTAATCTTACAATCCATGTACTGGTACATTTTAAGTTTTTCTAATCTAGCTTAGATCAAACTGTTTCTTTGTTAAGTCTATTCTGTCTTAAGTAATGAAATGTACAGCCTATGAATATAAATAGAAAATCATGTGAAACTTAAGAGCAGTACTTGATGAAATATTTAAAGTATGAATAGATTAGCATAGTGGCTCTATTATAGTGCATCATGTTTGGTATATTATAACATTTATGTCTCTAAAGTAAGAATGGAAAATCATGACAACTTCAAATTTGCCAGGAAGGCTTTAAAAGTTGAAGTGTTGTCTTTTATTTTGTATTGATTTTCTTCCCTAACAAAACACTAAATGTGTGAATTGCATTTTGCAAAAATGATACCTTGTGGTATTAAACTTGATATACCCATTGCTCGAAAACAATGAATGTTATAAATTATTTATTATTTTTGCAAATGAAGTATAAATGTAGCAGTAGCGTAGTTTTTTGTGCTCTTAATTCCAACCTACTTGGTGATAACTATCAGTATTTGATAGCATAGAATCACAAACTTCTGTTAGGGAAAGTTAAGTACAGTACCTTCAAAACTGTGAAAACTTCATCTTCAGACTTCTAGCTTAAGTTTAATTTTAATATTGATCAGTACAGTGTTTTAAAAATAAGTAATTAATTTGTCATATTCAGAAATGAGTTTGATAATTTTTTTCTTCATTACAATTATGGAAAGTACAGTTAACAAAGTAAAATTCTAATATTTATTTTTAAGAATATGGCATGTAAGGATGCCCAGAGAGTCCTGCATAGCCAGGTGGTTAAGGCACTTGACTAATAATCTGAGGGTCGCGAGTTCGAATTCCCGTTACACAAAACATGTTCGCCCTTTCAGCCATGGGGGTGTTATAAAGTTATGGGCAATCCCACTATTCATTGGTAAAAGACTAGCCCAAGAGTTGGCAGTGGAAGGTGATGTCTAGCTGCCTTTTCTCTAGTCTTACACTGCTAGGTTCAGGATGACTGGCACAAATAGCCCTTGTGTAGCTTTGTGCAAAATTCAGAACAAACAAGGATACCTAGAGAAAGTCTGTTTTATTTCATGTATAAGTATCTTTCAGTTTTCAGAAAATGTGATTATAATTTTTTAGATGAGTTTTTCCCAAATTTTGGAGCTTGTGTTGCACTTTTAATGTCCCAAACTTTGTGCAGCATGTGTAAATAAGTCCATAAGGTAGGCCTAGTGGCACCCTCCTGACTGAGACAGGTGAAAATTAATGTTATGTATCAAGGATAAAATAAATTAAATTTGAAATTTTAAAAATTTATTAAATTGATAGTAAGTTTATATTACTAAATAAAAGTTACTTAATTACAAATATTCTGCAGCACACCTGAGACCCTTCAATGGCATGCAGGTTGGGAAGTACTGACAATATTATATTCATGTTTAAAAATGCAAGTTTGAATAATATTTGTATTTTTATTTGCATGATTTTATGAATAAATGTACAGTAGAGTTTTGGTACTGAATATTATTGAACATGAAGTTTTTACTTCCATTTATTTTATGTTCACTAGTAATAACAATCTCTCATTTGTACGTATCTTTAGAGTGGTTCTTTGAATTTGGTTTTGTGATTCCAAACTCCACAAACACTTGGCAGTCGTTGATTGAGGCAGCTCCCGAGTCCCAGATGATGCCAGCCAATGTGTTGAAGTAGGTTACTATTTACTATCAAAAGCCTTCTTTTCTTTCTTTTTTTACCAGTTCAAATAAATTTGGACATTTTTCTTACATATCACATCAAAAGTGAGTTTCAGTTTCAAGTTTATTTTATTTAAAATAAAACTAAAAGCAGCCTGTAGAGTTTGGAATACTCAAACTTTCCATCTGTTTTCTCTTATAGAAATTTCAAAACTTAATCTATTGTTAACAAATGAGAAGCATACTTGTAATTTAAAAAAAATACTGTTATTAGAGAGACAAATTAGGATATTCAAATTTGTTAGTTAGAAGACAACACCTCTTTTGTGTAACAGTAGTTTACTTGGTGGCATTCTGGAGTTTTTGTGATAATTTTCATCATTTGTTCTCTCTCTCTTCAGGCCTCTTAGTAGCTCTACTATTTTTTTGCATAAATGCCCAACCTTTTGGGAACTTGTCATATTTTCTCTGTTAAAATTAATGTTGTCAATAGATTATTGCTCCAAATAACAGTGATATCATATTTTAATGCAGTGATTTCACTGTTTGATCAAGCTATGATCCAACAATTATAGATTTGGAGGTATTGAAGGAAGGTAATCTTTATCACATCTCAGGTTCTGTGGGTTTCTTTCTGTTCAGGTGTTCTTTATAATAATGTGTAATGGGAACTTCATGAGTATCATTTACATTTGAGTAGATGGGCATGAAACACTGTATTTTCTCATTGCTCACATAAAGTAAGAAGTGTGAGAAAACTTTTACTTTTAGTAGGAACAGTTGAAACATTACTGTGAGGTTTCTTAATAAAATGAATATTAATCAAAACTGTCAAAAAACAGAGCATGCTTACAATCCAAAAGTAATGTTAGGCTCAGCCTTTTACAGTCTTCATCTGAAAGTTCAAAAACTTTTAATGTTAAAGAATAATCTTTATCAAAGAATATAAACAAGGCAGAAACAATGGAAAATGAACCAGAAAGTAAAATCCAGCTTACAAAATTATCACAAAAAAATTTGTTTAACAACATTGACAGTTTCCTAAATACAACTAACAATAACTGTGAAGCAAGAACTTTGCACAACTCAATTTATAATAAATTCAGTTTTGGGTCTTTTGTCAGATTGTACCGAAATCTACCAGTAGTAACCACATGACAAATAATTTTTTAATGTATTTTGAATTTGCTAGTTTATTTAATAGATCAGTGATAAGCAACTCTCTTTTTTGTGTACACTCTTTCTAAATATGTAGTTTGGTACTCTGCCGTCATTTGCCTGTGGTAATCATTGTTATGATATTACTTAATAGTAGTAATATTTTCATGATGGTCATTATATCTTTTTTATTTCTAAAGTTGTACTTTCAGATATAATTTATATTATTTTGTAGTCATAGTTCTTTGCCCCCCCCTTACTCCCCTACTGACTTTTAGAAGACCCCCACCCCAAGGGGAGCATACTGCATTGGTTTTACAACATGGTAATAGACCAATAATAACTGATAACATAAATCTGTCTCTTACTGCTCCTGTATTTGGGTTGTTGTTGTTTTTCATCCAAACAACATTTAAATTCATCATTTTCTTTCTTTACTATGATAAATGGCAGTGATTCTTTCCATTGTGATGGCTCAATTGAAACCATGACTGAACACACAATTTAATTATTCCCTAACCCTATCTGAGCTATTGCCCACATTTAAAGTGTTGAGTGTGAACCCACATATCAAATTTCAAAAATGAAGTACAAATAACAATTCTAACTATTATAAACTTGTGCTAAAAGTAATCTCATGACATGTGGTCTGAAAAAACAACAACTAGTGAACTTCAACCTTAAAAACGTCTGCAAGTAAAGTTTAAATACCATTGGATGAAGCAGTTTATAAACTATTTAAATAATTGAATAGTGAGTAAAGTTAAAGTAACTTGCAGTTTTGTGAGATAATGTGATTAGAAGTAAATTCTGCAGAGAACAAAAATTTTGGTGGGAAGTTTGGAAGGGTTAGGAACAAACCACAAAGCTGAGAATGTTTTTAAAATTTGTTTAGATGTTCTTTTAATTCCTTAAAAATTATACTTGTTTGATAGCTATACAAATTTTCTTGTATGACAAAGTATCAGGTAAATCTATTTATGTATAGAGAGTACAATAAGCAGTTGCAAGATATTATAATGATCAAATTCTTATTTATTGAATATTACTGTCAAGTTTATCATGTTCAGAAAACATAGGTAAGTAATATAATTAATATTTGTTGTCAAGAAACTGTTTACTATAAGTAAATTAACCTTGGCTAATGTGTAAAAGGGCAAAAATATAGTTACTTGGACTGACTTAATGACATTGTGACAATAAATTTTTTCTTTGATTTTATGAGTTATAGCCATGAGTAGTGAGCACTACAGAAACATTGGATTAACTACGTTACTGAATATCAGTTGAGTTGAAACTGATTTTATATATAAAAATGTAAATTTCTGATCAACAAAATGAAATAATGAGAACTAAGATGAAAAAAGTACTTTTAATGCTTTTTAAAAACTGTCTCTCACCAAAAGTTTAGAAACTTAACAGTATAAAGTATGATAGAAAAATTAAATCATATCTTTGCTTTTTAAAACAATTCTATATGCTACATAACTTTAAGTTCTATGTAACCCTGTTAATATTTTCCATTGTGAGAAGGAAGGAGAAAAAATCATGGGATGCAAGTGACCATCCCTTATTTAGCTGAGGGATAACTGTGTGACCTACTAAATACATCTTTTGTTTTCAGCAGTAGTATCAGTGCTGTTTTCAGCCGTGTTAGTTAATCCTGGTTTTTTCAATAAAATTACCAGAATATTTCAGTACTAAGTTTTTTATATTTCAACTTCTGTCATCCTTCAAACTGGTAAACTTTAATTTCTCTAGTACATTTTGCTTATTGAGACTCATTGAAAATATTCACAATAGTAGATCTAATTAGAAATTTTAAAACTAAATCCTATTTTTATAGAAAATCTTGACCATATAAAATTGATAATGCAAAACTTTAGAAAGCAAGAAATCATTGTTATTTAGTAATATTTATTATAATTATTTCAGCATTTAAAGATCTAAGAGGCTGATATCTAGTTGGTCTAGTTGTGAGAATAATTTTTCTTTTCTCCTGTTTGAATAATCGTATATTAGAATTTTTGATACATCACAAAATAAACTCCACTGAAGAATATAAACTTGATACAAAGTTAGGAAAATGATCCAGAAATAATATCCTGACCTTGAAAATTATCAAACAAATCTATTTAATAGTTAGAATTATTTAATTATAATTAACAGTGACCTGAACAAATAATATGTTTACATACTGGGACAAACTGATTTACATAAGATTGAGTACTCTAACTAATATTTTGAAAACCTCAATGTCAAGCCTTAGTATCAAAGTTAACTAACTGTAGTTAGCTGGTATTTCATAAAGAAACTAAAAACACAGATTAACTGAGAAAAAAAATCAAAATTTAAACATAATAAAAATCAACTTCTTCATAGTTAGGAGCATTTGTTGAAAATAGATGTTAACACTGAGTTCAGGTGAATAATGGTTGGACCAAATTTTAAAACTCCTAGTTTAATCAACAACACAGGCTACAAGTGAAGTATACTGAATCTGATCAATTATTCAGGCAACAGGAAATGATAAAAACATCACATTTTGTATATTGATAATGTAGCTTGATGTTACTTCATTGAACACTGACAACCTTTGACATTGATTACAAATTTCCCTTTATCATTTTTCACCTCCCTTTTTTTAAAAAAAAATATGGCCCTACTTTTATTACAATTGTGCTGACAGAACTTTTTTATGCCTGTACTGCATATATTGATGTATTGAATAATTCCAAAATAGCTTGCCAAGGTAACAACCACAGAAGCAAACTTAATTTTATTTTAAAATCATTTTTTATGTTGAAACGTTTTGAATAGTTACTGTAATTCTGATATAGACTTAAGAATTGGTTAAGCTAAGGTAGTTCACCATATATTTCTTTTTGTACAGTAAACTCTGCCAGCATGCTTTATTGGTATTCAAACTTGTAAATAACTAACAGTTTACAAGCTGAATTGATCTGATTGAATTTCTGGTTTCTGCTTATGAATGAGTAAGTTTCCTTTTATATAGAGGCAATGACCATCAATGACTTGTTAAAATATTAGAATAATTTGAATGGATGACTCCATCACACTCACCAGTGTGTACTCCAATGCACTTGATTTGCTTAGCATTTTTAAGTTTGCACATTCCTTCACTTGTTTCAGTAGTCATTTTGTCATGGAACCAATATAACCTTACAGCAAGGTCACATAAGATTTATAAACTACATTTGATCTTTTTGATGAAGAAATATCTTTTATATCTAACTAAATCCTGCAGGAAACTTCCATATTTAAAACATCATGACAGCTGTATGTACAGATACACTACAAAGTATGGTATTTTAGTAGTTTTTTTAAGATACAAAGGATACTTCATAATATATAGAAAGGCTATATAAATTGAACATATAAGTACTTCATATGCTAGAAACATGGTTATAAAATTAGCAGCAATTTATAAGCTGAACTGACATGTCTCATTTTAGGCTTTAGCCTTATGAATAAGAAAACTGTCTTTTATACAGAAGTCTTATTCATAAGTGGTCCGTGTTAAGGTCTTGAAATGATTTGATTGAAGGACTGTATTACACTTACTTAGAGATGTATAATATTTATTTATTTGTCTTTCTTACCTTTGTGTGTTCTTTCACTAAAATCACTAAATTTTTTAACCCACAAATTGTTGTTTTTTTCACATAATAAGGTTAAGTCTGTACTCTAGTGGCATCCCTTTTAACCTAATTTTACTTTTAATTTTGTTTTGTGTGATAAACCATTAAAACATATTTTTCTTCTTTTCAGTGGGAATGTGGTAATAGAAACCAAGTTCTTTGACGATGACCTCCTAGTAAGCACTTCTAAAGTGAGATTGTTTTATGTATAGTAGATAAAAGTAGTCTGTGTCCACTTTCTTCAGAATTTGTGTGAAGAACAACCAAGTTTAGTGCAATACACTCCTTTACAGTAAGTCATTTTTAGTGAGAAGTTGATTCTAGCCAGCACTTTGTTAACATGTAACTGTCTTTTTTACATAATTTGATTCTGAAGTTCATGTTCCACCAAATGGAAAGTATTAATTAAGAAAAAAATTAAAGATCATTACCATATATGTATATGAATATATTTATGCTTGTACCATTCAGTCATAAACATGTTTGTTACAATAAAAGAAAAATGTGTCTTTTAAAATTAAAAAGTTAATTTTGTATATCTTGTGCTTAAAATTTGAATGCTGTGTATTAAGTGCACACTTCACAACTAAAAGTCCCTTACTTGTTGTATTTGCTGTTGTTTCTCAGAAAATTGTGGTTTCTCTTTTTTTAATTTTTTTCCCCAAGAAAAGAAAAGTTTGAATTTGTGTTTTGAAGTGAAATTTTTAACCACGGATTCAGACACAATTATTTTAGTTGTTGCTGTAGGTTTATATATTATGTTTTGAAAAAAGCTAATGAAAGATGATAAAATAACTTTTTAAAATGAAAAAAAATTTATGCAAGAAAAAATGTTTATTTTGAAAAGTGCATTATGATATCATTAGGCAAATATTTACACTTGTTAACGAGGCTGGTCATAATTATCCTTATTAATCTTTAACTGTTTGAGGTATATTTTGTTTTGTAGTCATTTATATATGATAGTTGCACTAAGCAGATTGTATTATTGTGTTGGTTATTGACTCTTGGGTTAAAGGGAAAAGGTAATTTGTTTTTGTTTAATTAGGTGGTCATGATAGGTCACATTGCATTGGTTACCCTATAGTTGTACATATAAGAATTTAATAATGTTAAAGATGCATGTTTGGATACTTAATATATAGATTAGTTGCTGAATTTGGTTGTGTATGATCATCGTGATTCAGAAACTTTTTTGAGGCGTTAAATTCATAGATTGTTTACCTACGTAAGATATGATGATGTAAATTTAAATTTTTTTTAAATTATATATCTGAATGAACTATGAATATGATATTGAAGATGTACAAAATATCAAATGCAGCTTTGCAGTTTAAGTTGAATCATATTCACAATTTACATACTATAAACTTAGTTTATAACCGTCAGTACTATATGTAAATTCATTAAGTTCACCGAGAAATATATTTGTTGATTTATTAAATGTAGATGACAATTTATAACCTTAGTTTTATTAACTAACCTTATAGATGTATAAATTATGTAGATTTATAAATTGATGTGTACCTGTAGAAAATGAGCATGTGTTTTAATATGGTGGAGCACATTTGTAACTTTTTGTGCACATTTTGTAAATTCAGTGTATAAATAAGCTATTTAATAAAATGAGTGGAAAGGTATGAATGTTCTTGTATATTTAATAAATAAATAACTGTATTTCTCAGTCAGCTTACTAAATTACAGATGGTTAGTGGCATTTATAATCTAACAACTTGTTATAAGTTTCCTGGTAAGAGAAAGGAAACAGAGGCGAAATTATCATGTATTATATAAAACCCACATATAATTAACTGAAATCCCAAAGTTAGATTTGAAACTTCACAGATACATGGTAAAACTTTGGGAAAATGTGGTAAGTTGTTCTTTTGATTTAATTTTGAGGTTATAGTTTGTATAGTATGTTTAATTTTGATGTTATAGTTTGTATAGTATGTTTAATTTTGATGTTATAGTTTGTATAGTATGTTTACCTCTCATTCCTGGAAATTATAAGGGCAACCAGATTATGAAGTAGGCCTGGAAGTAGTAATACAATGTGGCAGTTTTTTTGTTATTGAGTTACTAAACAACATACTTAATATTGGCCAAATTATTAAATATTGCAGCATTCACTATTATATTTTTTTGTAGTAAGTATAATATGCGATATCTCTAGAGAGATAAAAATAACAGATATAGTTAATATGACAAAGTTAATGTAAAAAACTATAATAAACATTCAGTTTCCATTTTACTCTCAAAGTAAAAGGTGACATTATGAAAAAATAAAACTTTCTGCTTTCAAACCAAGTAACAACTTTCTTTCATCATACTAAAGTAGTGACCACTGTCCAGAATTATTTGAAACATTTAAGGGTTTAAAGAAGACATTTTGTTGCAGTCTTTTTAAATAACAATATAAGAAAGAGAGAGGACATTATTTTGTATCTATATGTAAAGTGTCTGTTAAGCATCCCATAGGATGTTACTTGTGTCATGTGTTCATTTTTTGGCATTTTAATTGTTCTTTAACAGCAAATGAAGTGTAAAGGTATATGTAAAAACGGCTCGTTTGGGTTGAGAAAACATTTTATGATGAAGCGTGAACAACGTTTCAACCTTCTTCGCTCCTCATCGTAAAATGTTTTCTCAACCCAGATGAGCCGTTTTTACATATATATTTCTCTACAAGTAGGTTTTATCGACATCACTGAAGTGTAAAGGTTTCAGTTCAGAATATTAAACCTATTTTAAAAACATACCAGTCTATACATTTTTTCTCACTAAAATTCTGTTGGCTTGTTTTTGTTTTCTTGATCCATAAACCGATATATTTTTCACGAGAAATACATCAAAATATACAATGAATGTTCCATACAGGATATCAAAGGTAATAGTCTCTCTGATCTTTAGTGTAAAAACATCTTATTTCTCAGAATTTATTATTTGAAATATGGTTATGAATACTGATATTTCTAGTGGTTTGTTTATTGAAAACAGTCATTTTTTGTAATAAGATATATAAAATTTATCATTGCCATAAAACAAATATTAAGTTGATTTATAGTATTTTTAAGTTTAATGTGATGTTCCTACTGGTTTAATGTGATATTCCTACTGGTTTGTTTTTTCAAAGCAGACATTTCTTGTAATGAAAATAAAAGTTATTGATACTATTTCATAAAATGTGTATGTTAACTTGATTTATAAGATGTTTTAAAGTTTAATGTGATATTCTGATTAAGTTATTTATGTACAGTAAGTGTTTCTTCTTGTAAAAGATAAAGAAGCTAGTGGAATATTTTTATGCAATTTGTCATGAAAGATATTTTTACAATACATGAAAATACTTCTAAATATATTTGATAAAATGTGCAAGCATTATTTCAGCCACATCAATTATGTTAGACATTGGTAGTGCATGCTCTTCAATGTACAACACACACATATAATATGACTTAATTTCAATAGTGAGTTTTATCATATTTAAAGGATCATTTTATGTACTGCTTTTTGGTGTAAAACCTTTCTTACCAAATGCATTTCAGAAGCAGAGTTGAATGCAAAGTAATTGTAAAAGTAAGTATTTATTGGTCATTTTTTGGGAGAATTAGGAACAAAAAGTTTTAGATCTCAGCAAAGAAGGAACTTTAGAACTGTATTTATGAATATGTGTAAAAATTAAATTATTTTTCTAAACAGCTGAAGGACATTAATCATAATTGCTGCATGTTTAAAATATCAAAAATATGTTTGCAGATTGAAGATAACATTACAGTGTGTTTATAATATTTGTTTACATGATAATTAAAAAACAAAGCAATTAATACAAAGACTGGATTTTAGTTTTAAATACAAAACTTTCAGTGGTGGTGGTGGTATTGATTTTACAGTGACCTTATACTACAAATTTCTGTAAAATGCTGATTTTATGTTTCTTGGAAGAAGGGGGCAGATGTGCAAAATTAATTTTACATAAATTGAAACAGTTTCATCACATTTAGCAAATCAATATGAAAGAAAACAGTTAATATCAAAAGTTATAAGCATTACCAATATACGAACTGATAAAATATTAATGGTTATAAATTAGAGGTAATGTGATACAGCAGTATCGTATCATGAAGGTTTGACATGATTGAATTGATACGTTGTTCGATATATCTGATGTGATTCTATTTATGCATTCTCACAAAATTTATCAAGCTTTTAGTAAACATTATAAGTCTTTTGTATGAAAAACATCAGAATTTTCAATGAACTATTTTTGCTAAAAATTAATGTTTTATTATAAGGAGTTAAAGTAGTTACTGGTCTGAATGTAGAGCGATTTTCATGTTAAGATTAAAAATACTTTTCCTTCTCTTAAAAATTATCAAACTTTTTGTGTAATCTCTAAAACCTCTAAAATAATATTTTAAAAAGATTTATTGAAAAAAAAGGTTGAAAATGTATCTTATGTTTACTACCCTAATTTTATGTGAAATTGGTCAGTTTGACTAGCCTTGTAATCACCATAGAAATACAAAATAAATCAAAATTATCCTTTTTTTTTCTATCTAGAATTACTTTAATTGTAACAGGATAATGTTTGTAACATAGAAAATAAATTACAGACAAGACTGTCAAAAATATTGGTTAAACTTCCACATCTTGATATATGTATCATATCACCCCATTACAAATGTTGATGTATGCATTTTTCTTCATTGTTTTCAAATTTTGGAACATACACAAAATTATACCTATAATATGAATGTTAACATTTGTATTACAGAGTTTGTAACGTGTCAAATATTTGTATACAGATATGGATTGAAATTTCAACATATTGGAGGTGAATTGTTTTACACCAATAAAAGAATCTGTAATATTATACCTGCAATTGCCTGGTCAATTGACATTTCCAGAAAACCTACATTGTATTGTATATACAATGACCAGTATACGTGACTAATACAAGTGCTGATAAGAAAGTTTATTATGATACCCCTATTTCAGTATTTCATGCAATCACTGGGATCTATAGTTAATTATTTTTAATGCTAGAAAATATAGTTATGCCTGTTATTGAAGGCTGTGTTCAGAAGGTTTGTTTATTAGTTAGATATTTAAAGATCGTTCTAAACTTATCAGGTGGCATTCAAACTGAACAGTGTCAGAAACCATTCAACAACATTTCAGTTTTAATCACATATTAAATGTCACTTCTGGAAACTTCAATGTTTTGAGTTGTGTACATTTGAGCAAAGCTTTGTTGTAAAATACAGTGGTAGTTATGTTTAACAGCTGTGTTGCTTCAATAAAACATGTTGAAAGCCCAGTGTATAAGAGAAGTGTTATGGTATAACAAGTGCAAAACGTCAAATAGACACTACTAATAGTTTCAGTGTTGAAAACAAAAACGCTGATTTAATTTTAGATCTCCCCCTCCTCTTCCAAGGTGTGTGCTTAATTAATCAACACTGGAACAAATCTAACTGATAATAACACTCATCTCACTTGCAACTTTTACTCAGAATTGAATGTACATTTTTATTTTCACATCAAAATGCCAGTGTTGTTCTGTTCTGTTAATATGTTTATTGGGTACGTTTAGTTAATCAGCAGTTTTATGTTAAAAAGACTGACTGTTAATTTGCTTGGAACACTGACTACTAAACAAAGATTTGTTTTGCTTAAATCAGCTCAGTGTGGTGCTCTTGAAATGAAAGCTTGTCGTATCTAGCTGCATGAGTATTGTACATACCATCAAGTATATTTACGTAAATAGTGTGCTTTGTTTAAAAATATGAAACATGATAACTTTATAATGTTTTTAAACTGCTTTATTCAATTTTTGTGAATTACGTATAGGGGTTTTTCTTCAGTCAAACATATGTCATTATACTGACATCATCAGTAATTTATGCAAACTAGTGCCACTGAATGTTTGAACCTTTGAAAGCCAATCTTGCTTTCATAAAACCTCTCATGCATAAAACTTACATTGTCAAGTTATAAGAAATACAAGACAAAAACTGGTGTCATTTATAATGTGTTATGATATGTACCATAACTTTTGTTTAGAACATCATGCAAGTGAAGGTTTTTAAAATACATGCCATGTTAGACGTTTTCATTTAATTTTTTACGCCTTTCACTTTTGACTGCTTGAACTTTCTTGTTCCCATTCTTATGGACTTTAGTTTGGAGTGCATCTTTAGATCTTTGGCATTTTACTCACCATTCAGAACCTAAAATTAGCACAATGACTGTAAAGGTAAGCCATCATTGGGTTTGATAATTTTGGTTATATCAAGTTATTCTTGCAGGTACTAGTGTCTTGCAAAGTGAGTTGCTGTGTTTACACCTTATATAGAAGTTGGTATTTCAAATTTAAATTATTTTATTCTATATTTGTAGTGATAATCTTTATAGCATTGCTAGTATAGTGAATTAGTTAATCACATTAAACAAAATTATTATGTGTTTAAAGAAGAGCTGATAGAAAAAATAATACCTGTATACATGTAACCAAGGTACCTGTGTCAGTAGACTTCTTAATTTCTAGACATATTTTATTTCGTAGGCTACACAGATGTTAACAGGTGTGATTGTTCAAAACATAATCCAGTTTATACTTTATTTATTACATTTATCAATATGAGCAAACAGCCTAATTCGTAGCATAATATAACAAGTTGCCTACATTGTAATCACCCTACACAATAAATATCCTTTTATGAATATAAATTACTCTATTGTAATATACTTATTGCTTAATACCTTTCTACTTTGTGCTGTAATAACCTAACTCATACAATGTTGCAGAAGACCACAACAATATAATTCAAATGTCGTGTATGTTACAATGTGGGAAGACATCAAAAGTATAAGGAAGTTCTTGAAAGACTATGATATATACATATGTATGTGTGTGTATATATGTATGTAATGATAACTTAGAAGGTCATAATACCATAGATGATTCCATATAATTCAGTCGTGCCATATAAATCGCTCAGTTTCGTTTAGGGACACAGTCCATACTTCGAAATACATTGTACGTGCACCAGTTCACACCTGACAGTAGCTTAAACATTGGTTAGGTTATTGTTTTATTGCTTGTTCATATCACATGCTTCGTAATTATTTGTTTCAATTTAGCAGATCAAGTGGTGAAAAGTCAAAAATAGAAATCAAATTGATAATATATGTGAGTTATACACTTGTTACAAAGTCAGCTGTAAAATATTTAAGTTGCTTTGTCCAAGTGGATTCCTAGTTGTAAAAATAAGATATTTTATAAAATAGGAAAACCACACAAATGTTTTTGAACCATTAACTTTTGAATTTTTCTCTAATTTAGTAACTGAATGATTTATTGTTACTGGGTAAATGGAGATTATAGTATAATTTTCTGGTAGAAAGTAGCACATCGCAGATATCTTTAATGAAGAAGAATAACTGTGTAGTTTATGGCATAAATTGGTGCAGTAATGATGTCTCCGAAAAAAAGACATGGTAGTGAAACTCCTGACAGGAAGTGGTTAAATATTTATGTCTATAAAAAAAAGACATGGTAATGATACTGATGACACGAAGTGGTTAATACTGATATCTATAAAAAAAAAGAAAAAAAGAAAAAGACATTGCGATCATGCAGGGGCGTAGATTTTTTACACCCGATGGGGGGGGGGGATGATTTTTGCAACCACTTATGTGAACTGTTCAATTTTCAAAATGGTAATCTCTGATTACGTGAACCTGAAAGCTGTAAACATGCAGTCACAGAGTAATCTTGTTGCCACAATACTCCAAGGTTTCCATGTAGGTTTGTATAAGTGAGGTGTTGTGAACAGTTTTCAAAATGTTAATAGAATAAAGACAAATGTGTCACAAATTAACTGCCACATGTATTTATTCCTGCACACTGCACAGTATAAAAGATGGCCATTATACTTGATAAGGTTACTAATAACTTTGAATGCATGAATTACGTTTTCAACTATTAATAAAATCAGTAATTACTCTTGATAAGTTTATATCTGAAAAACTGTTTATGTTGTTTGATAAAAATAATTGAAATTTCTTTGCGAACTCTTGAAAATTACACATCAATACAATATAGCACATAATTATTCATACTTTTCATTGAAGTAAAATTCATTTAGTCCTCTAGTCTAGTATACACCCCCCCCCTTCACTTCAGGTGGGGGTATGGTGCATACAATCATCCCCCCTACAGTTTGGTCTGTTGAATTGTTTTATTGCATCACAGGCCAACAAATTGTGTGTTTGTTCTTGTGATTCTCGTGTTCTTACCAATCGAATTACATAATTAGGCATAGATGTAGGCTTTTTTGGTAGCCGAAGTGTACATCTTTAATATAGGCGTGCTTCTAAACTTTTCGATCTAAGCGATAGCTCGTAAGTATTAGTCAGTAGGCCTAAGTATACATGCAAGTATCATGGCAACAAGATTACTCCGTGATTTCATGTTTACAGCTTTCAGGTTCACGTAATCAGAGATTACCAATTTGCAAATTGAACAGTCCACATAAGTGGTTGCAAAAATCACCCCACCCCCCATCGGGTGTAAAAGATCTACGCCCCTGCTGACGATACAATATTTTCAAAGATTGTCTTTTATTTGCCTGACCTTTGAAGCAAAACACCAAGTTCATGTACCCACTGGATAGAATCTCGAACACATTCACAAGCTTCAACTGCATGTTGCATTATTAAATTAGCCTTGTATGCTCCGCAGTGAAAAAACAAAGTTGACGGTTGCTTCTCTTTTATTTTTGCCTGACATCCACTGTACGCACCACTCATGTTAGCGGCTCCATCATAAGTTTGTGCTCTTAATCCTGACAGTGGTAAATTGAGTCTAGTTTGTACATCAAGTATAGTCGAGAATATTGTTTCACCAGTTGTATTGGAAACACTGTAAAACCAAGAAATGTCTCATGGACGTCAAGGTTCTCATCTACGTATCGTACACAAACTGCTTTCTGTTAGGCATCTTTAACATCTTGAGTGCCATCAACCATTAATGCAAAGATTTTACTTTGCTGCACTTCGTGTGCTATGTTTCTCAGTATTTGATGGCTGAATATCTCCATTATTTCATTCTGAGCCTGGGGTGATGTGAATGTGGTTTTCTTTGACAAGTAGGCCGTCAACTCAGGATCTTCTTCTTCCAGGAGCTTCATTAACTGCAGGAAGTTCCCCTCTGTATCAGTATGTCCACGTGGTGCTGAACCTTGACACAGTAAGAAACGTAAATTTCTCAATATTTTAGCTAGACTTCTTTTGCATTCTTCCTGCTGCTTCTTTTTCCATCATGTAGCTGGACAGTCACTGGAGTTACATCAAGTGAACCTTCTGGAGATATAGCGAATCTGTGCTGAAAGGAGAATTGGTGTTCGTTGAATTTCTGTTTTGCCTTTTTCCAGTTGTAAAAACCGGTGGATATGAAGGTATACTCCACTGGCCTCTCCAATTTCCCTGTAAAAAGGCCTCTATTTTCCGCCTTGGTACAATGAAAGCATATGACTTTTTGAGTCTGATTGTCAAAGTGCAGCCATGGGAACTCATCAAACCACTTGCCCTGGAAGTTGATATTTTGAGATTTTGCTTTCTGTCGTGGTATTAGTTGTGTGTCTGGATGATATGGCTTTCCACACTGTATCTGTGGAGTGTCAGATTTTTCATTACTGCACAAACTTGTTTCAGAACTATCTGGAGATTCATGATGTGCAATAGTTGCACAAGAAGCATTTTCAGACTCGTCCTCTAATGAACATGGTATTTCTTCTGCATGGCAAGTTTTTATTCCTTTGCTTGAGGTTGTTGGATTATCTGCATCTACATTGTCTCTTGTAGTACTAGTAACTGGCTTGTAGAACTGTCTAACATCGGAAAATTTCAGACGCTTGCTTGTCATAATTAGAATCTGTTTCCCAGATAACTTAACAGGCTAAAATAGTCTTTATTGAAAAACTCTAACGTACAACGATCGAAGATAGAACAGAATGGAAGTGGGACTGAACTGTACAATGTATTCAAGTCGAACGCGCGAACCTCACAGTGACTACCGAGCCGACTGACCGCCTGAGCATCGCTGAGACAATAATGTGTGCTAGTTACAACACAAGTAATTGCAAATTTCTCAAAAAATACTTAAACAATCACAAATATATTATATTCCTGTTAAAGCTCATCAAAAGGCAAACACGTTGTGATATAATGTTTATAAGCACGTCTATTAAATGAAAACACCTAAACAAAAACTAGCAATACAATTCGAGTTGAAGCTTCGTGTCGTTGAAATCGCTCCTTTTGTGTTCTAATTATACAAGAAAATAGAATATATTTACTCTTTATGATAAGAGAATATATTGTTCTTTTACCATAAACCACCAGCACTTTATTAGAGGGCGGTGATAATATGAAATTTCATGGATTAATGAGGGTCACAAATACAGGTCTAATGAGCCCTGTTGTAAAATCGAAGCTCAGACTAAAGGGAGCGGAGGGGATGATGTAGGGCGCGTCTGTATCCGAGCGGCCCGAACCTGTCGTTAACTGTACACTAAACGTACACTATGGTCAGCGACTTCGGCAGCTAAGGAGAGTAAGGCGTTCGACAATAAAACCAGCTAGACATGCATAAGAACAAATGGCGCAGGAAAACCGCACAATATGCACATAAGATTGATGCAGCTACAAGCTACAAATGGCCTGCCAGACCTAGATCACAGGAGTTTACGCTTGAGAGTAATATTTTCGAATTTCATGCTCTGTTCAATCTGTTGTGGTGAAAATTTTACTTAATCTTACACTACGTACAAGACGTAGGTAGATCTGTAATAGTGCTTGCAAGTCTTGCATGTATACTTAGGCCTACTGACTGATACTTACGAACTATCGCTTAGATCGAAAAGCTTAGAAGCACGCCTATATTAAAGATGTACATTTTGGCTACTGAAAAAGCCAGCATCTAGGCCTAATTATGTAAATTGATTGGTAAGAACACGAGAATCACAAGAACAAACACACATTTTGTAGGCCTGTGATGCAATAAAACAATTCAACAGACCAAACTGTAGGGGGGATGATTGTATGCACCATACCCCCCACCAAAAATGAAAGGGGGATGTATCCCCACAGGATCTATGCTCCTGTTGCAATGGAACTCCTGGCAGAAAGTGGTTAAATATTGATACCTATAATAAAAAAAGACATTGCAATGTAACTACTGGCAGTAAGTGGTTAAAAATTGATATCCATGAAAAAAGACATGGTAATGAAAATTCTGACAGGAAGTGGTTAAATATTGATATCTGTAAAAAAAAATAGACATTGCAATGGAACTTCTGCCAAGAAGTAGTTAAATATTGTTATCTATAAAAAAAGACATGATTATGGAACTCCTGGCAGAAAGTGGTTAAATATTGTTATCTATAAAAAAAGACATGGTAATGAGAATTCTGACAGGAAGTGGTTAAATATATCTATAAAAAAGACATTGCAATGTAACTACTGGCAGTAAGTGGTTAAAAATTGATATCCATGAAAAAAGGCATGGTGATGAAAATTCTGACAGGAAGTGGTTAAATATATCTATAAAAAAGACATTGCAATGTAACTACTGGCAGTAAGTGGTTAAAAATTGATATCCATGAAAAAAGGCATGGTGATGAAAATTCTGACAGGAAGTGGTTAAATATTGATATCTATAAAAAAAACACTGTAATGAAACTCCTGGCAAGAAGTAGTTAAATATTGTTATCTATAAAGAAAGACATGATTATGGAACTCATGGTAGAAAGTGGTTAAATATTGATATCTATAAAAAAAGACATGATTATGAGAATTGTGACAGGAAGTGGTTAAATATTGATATCTGTAGAAAAAAAGACATTGCAATGGAACTCCTGGCAAGAAGTAGTTAAATGTTGTTATCTATAAAGAAAGACATGATTATGGAACTCCTGGTAGAAAGTGGTTAAATATTGATATCTACGAAAAAAAAGACATGATAATGGAACTCATGGGAGGAAGTGGTAAAATACTGATATCTATAAAGAAAAAAAGACATGGTAATGGAACTTCTGACAGGAAATGGTTAAATGTTGATATCTATAAAAAAAGACATGGTAATGGAACTTCTGACAGGAAATGGTTAAATATTGATATCTATAAAAAAAGACATGGTAATGGAACTTCTGACAGGAAATGGTTAAATATTGATATCTATAAAAAAAGACATGGTAATGGAACTTCTGACAGGAAATGGTTAAATATTGATATCTATAAAAAAAGACATGGTAATGGAACTTCTGACAGGAAATGGTTAAATATTGGTGACAACAGAACTCTTAGTAAAAATGATGCAGTTCTGGTATCTGTTGTGAAGAAAGATCTCTCTTATTTACACTGTATTTTTTTATCATGTATAGTGTATGCTTAGTATAAAATAATGTATGTGTTTATTGTAACAATATGTATAACCCTGTATGTGATGCTAAGCAAATTCTTCGTTTGCACTTCTTCATTTGTAAATAAAAGTCATTGGACCCTCTGTTACCATGGTTTTATAAGTGATGTTACTATTCACATTATAATTTTATAGTATCTATGAGTGGTATTTGTATTATCATTTTTTCAAAGTAATCAAAATTTATGAATTATTTACTTAAGAGTTAAAAGGAACTTGGTGCTACAGTTTAATTATGGCAACGAACTAGCCCTAACGGATTAAGTTTTATGACAAGTTGTAATTGACAGTGATTTTAAGTTTGAAATATCTGTTGGTCTCTTTAACGCCATGAAACTTGAATATGACTGATTAGGTAGGCTGTAAAGCTGTGATAAGTCGTAACTCATTATGTAGTAGCGTACAATATGGTGATGAAAGATACAGTTCAGAACGTAAATTGGTGACGTTATGTAACGAAGTGTTTTATACAGCGCATGTTGCATTGGTGACGTTATGTAACGAAGTGTTTTATACAGCGCATGTTGCATTTGTGACGTTATGTAACGAAGTGTTTTATACAGCGCATGTTGCATTTGTGACGTTATGTAACGAAGTGTTTTATACAGCGCATGTTGCATTTGTAAGATTACATTGATGATTATGACATCAAACCTTTCAACCTTCACGCATTTTGATGCAGATCACGTTCTCACGTCTGGCTGTTAAAATCTCAGGATTAATAATGTTTTTTTTTTCATTGTATGATAATTAAACGTAATTCTCTTTACAATACTGTTAGAACATTCTTAGTCGTAAACTTTAAATGTACTTAATATAGATAGTTGCTACGCTTGCGTACGCGTCGAATGATTGGTACTTTGTTCGCCCAGTAGTCATTGTATTCTCGGCACCGAGCTTTAGATTATATAGACCTAAGAGTGTAAGGTTCGTTTGACCGATTGTTCCCCCAGCACATGATTAATAATTCCTTTATAATATTTTAATTAGTACAGGGGGATCAGAAGTTAGCTTTGATGGCGTCACAGTAAATTAAAACTAATGATAATTAACAAGTCTAACATTAGGTGGCCTTAGTTCATTTTTATTCCTAATATGTGTAGAAAGGAGATACTTAGGGCTATCTTTATCATTTATACAGTAATGACCAAACAAGCACAGTAAGTCATTTTTGTGCCAATTTTTCGCGAAATAATTTATCGAACTATGTAGTAGTGTATTGGTTAACGTTTCTTTGTTTGCATAATTGTGCATGAATTTGAGGGATGTTGATCTTGGTGCTTTGTATGGTGTTGTAAATAGTGAGTTCTGTACTGTTTGTAATTTAGTTTTAATTTCTTTTAAGTGCAACATTTATCCATTGTAGGTGATGTATATTCAATAACTGGGCGTATAAATATATATGTTTTGTGAATTTTTATTATGTTATCGCACGTGTGTTGCCAAACTTTGGTTTTTATATCGAATAACCATTGAAATGAACTATTATATACAATCAAATGTGCGCCGTTTGTTATCAGTTTAGTGAACAAGGTAAGTGAAAGCCGTTTGATATCTGATGGTCCATCAACATCAAAACAAACTGATGAAATATCAAGGTGCTGCAAAGTATAATATTAAGTTCAATCCAGAATGGACAAAATAAATACCAATGCATCTTGCTCGGATAGTTCAGTAACATTTATTTTCGATGCACAGTGTGCAATCGTTCAGCCAGCCGGAAGCATCAAGAACTGACTGATGTTGAAAGACGAATTTAATTAAAAGTATAAAATGTGAAAGTTGGCCAACAGACTTCACCTCACCCCTCTGGTCCCCTTCCTAGGGCTTCGATCTAGATCCTGGCTTTTTAAGTTTCTCACTCATTCGTGGGTTTGAAAGGTTGACAGCTATGTTATGACCTCATACAAAGTGACTTTTGTATTATGACACTTTTATCAGAACGTTCTGCACATTTATTATCCGTAAAAATTGAATGAACGATTTTTCTGGGTACTCCTGGTGTAATTTTTTTTTTTTTTTTAATAGCGATAACATAGTTATTGGTGATTCGTGATGACGAGAAACCCACTTGAAGTAAAATTTATCTCAAGACAACTGGTATGGGTATTAAAACTTTTGTTAAAATAAAGTAGAGACCTTCTTAGGTCAAAACGTTGTTCTCAACTTTGTTTTAATAAAACTTTTAATACCCATACCAACCGTCTTGAGATACAGAATGGTTATTATTTTTTTTACAATGTATTCGTAATTAAAGAGTTTGCTAGATTGTTAAGCAATTTTGCTAGATAGTCCCATGCGACCGTACGTTGATATACTTTATTGGTATACCTTGTTTTTAAACAATCCATAAGCTATAGGGAAAAGTTTTAAGCAGTTTCTGAACTGCGCAGAGGGATTTATAGGTTTAACTTGCTGAAAATTTGTTGTGAGTTTTGACGCAAAAAAGAATGTTGTGGCCGTTAACCCTCAAAAGGAGCGATCAATACTATTAGCACCAGCAGACGTTTTGAAGTACGCAATTGGTATTTATAATTTCATAAAATATTCTATTTTGAAAGAATTTTAGTGTTTAGAGAAAATGTGGGATGTTTTGTAAAGAGGTTATTTTAGAATGAATAGAAAGACATTCCTATCAAAGGATAAGCATAAATGTGGGATGTTTTGTAAAGAGGTTATTTTAGAATGAATAGAGAGACATTCCTATCAAAGGTTAAGCATAAAGTCTCGTTTAACATAATTTTAAAGCTGTTAAACAAGTGTGTGAGAATATAAATCTTTCTCCTGCGGTAAATTGTAAATCAGTTATTTTGTCTGCTGACCTGGTTTGGGTTGTTTCGAATTTCGCGCAAAGCTACACGAGGGCTATCAGCGCTAGTCGTCCCTAATTTAGCAGTGTAAGACTAGAGGGAAAGCAGCTAGTCATCACCACCCACCGCCAACTCTTGGGCTACGCTTTTATCAACGAGTAGGGGATTGACCATCACATTATAACATTCCCACGGCTGAAAGGGAGAGCATGTTTGGTGTAACGGGGATTCGAACCCGCGATCCTCGGATTACGAGTCAAGTGCTTTAACCACCTGGCCATGCCGGGCCCTGTTGACCCGAACATGTTAGTTAGTTATCACCATTAGATTCCATCAAGGAACATAGGGCCGCAATCGCTTGCGGATTCTTCAACAGGTATTTAGCCCACTGCACCGAGCCGTCCCTAATTTAGTAGTGTAAGACTAGAGGGAAGGCAGCTACTCATCACCACCCACCGCCAACTCTTGGGCTACTCTTTTACCAACGAATAGTGGGATTGACCGTCAAATTATAATGCCCCACGGCATTATAGGAGAGGGCGAGCATGTTTGGCGCGACGCGGGCGCGAACCCGCGACCCTCGGATTACGAGTCGCACGCCTTACGCGCTTGGCCATGCCAGGCCACAACCCGAACATGTAGTTAGAATAATTTTCCTTTTCGCCAAATTCACACTACATTGTATACAGAAATACTGAGTCTTTAGATTTAGAAATTTATTGCGAATAACTGTTTAGAACTCTACATATGAGAAACCGCATAATAAAAAACATATTGTGTTTACTACTATTCCAACTCAATAAAAAACACCGTATATCTATGCAAAACACTGTAATTTTAAACAAAGAACTAAATATTAACAAACGCAAGATAAATGAAGCTCTCTTAATTAATTGAACAAAACAGCGATACACTAAACCAACACCCAGGGGCATAAAGATACCTTTGCTAAGCTGTTAACAATCTCTGGTCATGTGACCTCTTTGTTCAATACTATATATATAATATGCATTCTTGTGTCTCTGTAAGCCATTTGCACCTGATAATGACATAAATTTGTCGGAACATTGTATTGTACATTTGTAATAAGGTTTATTTTACTAACCATTCAAGCTGTCTCCAAAATGTAAGTTCGTTTCTAATCTATTCGTGATGACGAGAAACCCACTTGATATGAAAATGTATCTCGAAACGGCGAACTCTCTTTGTTAACCTGAAAATGGCCTAAGAAGGTCGAAATGTTGTTCTCTATTTTAATAAAAGTTTTAATACCCATACAAGCCGTCTCGAGACACATTTTAAATTTGTTTCACCAGACGCTAATGTGCATACACAGTGACAACAATAACCAAAACAGTTTTAAATTCCGTTCCTCTAGATCTTCCAAATAAGTATATCTAATCAAAGATAAGTCACTGATAATAATTGAATTTTCAGCCTAATATAATAATAATCAGTTTTTGTCTGTCCTGAAAACCCATGCACATCTTTCTATTTAAATACATCTACGTGCCCACTTTTTTTCCACTGGATGTAAACAAAAAGCAGATCTCAATATAGTTCAGTAGACATGTTGTATAACAGTATATTAAGAGCTTATTAAATTTTTTAAAAAGATTTATAACGTTAGGTCGTATAATAATATTACAGATTTTTTTTTTATTTATAAAGTATTAAGCTTGGTAAACTTTAGCTCTAACTAAACTAAATTTAAAAAAGGAAAAAGTTAGTGTTAGTTTCTCTCTTTATCGAATATGGGCCTTATTATAAAAGGCTTAACTAATGTTAAGCCTAAAATAAATGGACTTTTAGAGATTTCGGTGCCCGTGATTAGAATTTTTTGTATTATTTTAAAATCCTGTATTTAAAGTAATGTTGCAGTAGAGATACTAATATAACCGCAAATGTTTTGCGGCTCTCTGCTTATGCTAAATAATAACCAAGATTTGTTCATCATATTTGTATTAACTTATAATTTTCTATTACACTGGGCCTGGCATAGCACTCGACTCGTAATCTCTGAGTCGAGTTTTTGAACTCTAACACCGAACATACTCATCCTGTAAATCTTGGGGACGAAATAACGGACGGTGAATCACACTATTCGATTAGAATACTCCAAGATTTGTCAGTTTGTGGTGTTGAGTAGCTGCCTTGACTCTAGTCGGTTACTTCAAAGTTAGTGGCGGCTAGTGCAGACAACCCTCGAGTAGCTTTACGCGAAATTTCACAAACAAAATCTCTGTCATCAAATTATAATTGCAATAGGTGCACATTTGTTTGTCCTAAATTACAGATAAAACCAAATATTTTACGTAAAATTGCTATTTTTTATTTAACTTATTTCTGTTATAGTTCACTGATACTAGAATTTGTAAATTGCGAATCATTCGATTGAAAAATGTTTTTGTGGGTACAGGCGCCGTGTTGTGGTATACAGTAGAAACACAAAGAGTAGTATGTTTAACACTAGAGTGCGCAATTGACACGTGATCCTGTGACAACAAGAGGGATCTGTCATTATCAAAATTGGCAAGCGTTAAAAGACTTCCTCTACATTGCGTACAATTAGCTATTATTTGCGTCTATTAAAGCGTTTTTTTGTTGTTGTTGTTTTTATGAACGCGGGTATTTTTCTTTCCGCTTATGAATAATAAGAAGTCATTAAAGACAAAAATTACAAACGTTTTGACAAATTTGTCACTGATAGTACGTATTGGCTCATTGTATAGTATAGTAGGAGACCTGCATAAGTAGGCTGGTGAGAGATCCGTGTTCAAAAGTAGAAATAACGGCCTCCAAAAAGGCCTAAACTGTTATTGTGGTAACATGTAATTTGTCATTTCTTAGCTCCGTATTCAGTGAATGTTTTACTTAATTGTTACAAAGCTACTACAAAATGGTATGGGTCCTTTATAATTTGATTAGTAAGGGTTAACCACTTCAACCAGCCTCCTTGTACAATATCATGATTTTAATTCTACCATGTTATTTGTGAGGGGAAAAACAAGTTTAAACACGCGAAAGTCATATGGCCTATGTATGGTCCGAGACAGTTTCCTAACTAGGCTAGACCATAACAGAGGAGGCTTTCAATTAAAATAAACAAACAAAGCCGCTGCAGTCACTTCCATTACACACTCTCTAGAAGGGCCACCCTTTTTCTCATGCATCTATGGTTAATTATGTTAACCTTCTAAAACCGCTGTTAATACACTAAAACTATCCTAATTAATGCATTAATAGACGGCCCGACATGGCCAGGTGGCTAGGGGTGCTTGACTCGTAACATGTGGGTCGCGGGTTTGAATCACCATTCACCGCTAACTTTTGTTCTACTTTTTAAGCAACGAATAGTGGATTGACTCTCACATAATAACGTTTCCACGGCTAAAAGGGCGAGTATATTTGGTGTGTAGCTTTGCGCAAAATTAAAAACAACAATAACGATGTATCAGGAGACGTTTATAACTGAGTTAAAGATTATTTGTACTTATTTTACGTATAAATGTTATGTGGTGAAATTCAACGAGAGTTTTACAGAGTTATTATGTAAGTGTGATTGTTTATAAGTTTAGTTTCGTTACTTGTTCTTGGCTCCATTCTAGTTTCCTCATTTCTGCACATCGTTTCTCATTCATAAAGACACGTTCCAGTGCAGTGGTTCTTAACCTGGGTTCAATCGAACCCCAGAGGTTCCGTGAGTCAGTCTCAGGGGTTCGGCGGAGGTCAAGACACACACAGTGTGTGTGTCCGTTCCGTTCACCCCACTCGTATGATTCGTGACGTCATGTTCCACTTGGCCATCATTGGCTGCGGCTGATCACGTCACATCACTTGGCCTTAATATCTGTGCGGGCGGGGAACTTCGTGCGATTAGCAGTCGACTTGTGACTGTAGTAATCGTGCGTCATTTGTGACTTTTTTTCCTAATCTTTCAATCCCTTCATACTAACTATGTCGAGCAAAAACAGAAAGTGGTCGGACGAATACGTACAATATGGATTCACGTGTATAACGGAACATAATGGGAGTCAGCGTCCTCAATGCATGATTTGCAATGCCAAGTTGAGCAATTCTAGTCTAGTACCAGCAAAACTTAGAGAACACTCCCTAAAGCTGCATGGAGATGGGAAATACAAGAACACAATCCTTGCTGAATTCAAGGTAAAGAGAGCCAGGTTAGATGTAAAGGTTACTTTGCCTGTTCTCGGCTTTGTACCCATCAATAAACCGATCTTCACAGCATCGTACGAAGTTGCGTACTTGACTGTAAAGCAGGGCAAACCAGTGTATGAGTAATATAGTGATGTCCTCTAGAAAATATTTTTTAAAGATTCTAAAGTTTTAGTTTTTGCTGAATTAAAAGAATTCGTAGCAATTTATGCATCGGCTCAAAGCATCATTAACCCTGTTATGCTTTCTTTGATAACTTTACTTTAAACCAGTTACGTTTCTGATTAATTATTAAATACTAGCGTGTAGCCTGTAAGAACTGATGGGGCACTCATCATAGTTTACCCTAACCTCACATTTCATAAGCTAACTGATAAATCTATTTTGGGAAATCAAGCTTGCCCAACAAAAAAGGCAGAAGAGTAAAATCGAGGCAGTCAAACGTCGGTGAATTCATTTGTAAACGAGTTAAAATTGAGATGATGCGTGAAATTCGTAGCTTATTTATTGAATAATTACTGATAAAAATCGGTTAGATTAACAACATATATAATTCATAGAGAAGCCAGTGTGTTTTGGCAATACTACATTCCAACAACGGCTTTTATGTCATGTTGCTTAGCAACAAAAGTGTAACCTAATCTTGTTGTTAGTTTATGTAATGTCTATAAAATGAAATGTATAGACAACAAAACTAGAAAATATGTTTCTTGATTTTTTCATTACAGTCTCCGTCAGTTGTTTCTCATTAAAAACTTTGGTTATATAACAGAAAGTAGATTAACTTGGAAATGTTTTCATTTTAAAATTAAATCAACATTTTCACTATCATGATATAAATCTTATAATTTAGCTCTAGGCTAGGTGACCCTAGACCACGTCATTACTTCAGTTTTAATGTACGTACATTCAATACATATATAAGATCTCGCGGCCCTTTCACCCGCGTCACTGAAATTGTAATGGGTAGACGGTAATCAAACTATTCTGTATATATAAATGCATTTTGGCTTTTATGACTCATTCTATTTCAAGAAATGAAGCGTGACATGAAACCACGGGTTTTTATATAGGTTAAATTTAATAACTGAATAGCCCACAATAACTTTAAAGTCTTTCAGCGAATTATGATTTTTATTTGTATTTAAATATTAGTTTGTTTGTTTTTGAATTTCGTGCATAGCTACACGAGGGCTATCTGCGCTAGCCTTCTCTAATTTTGCAGTGTAAGACTTCAAGGAAAGCAGCTGGTCATCATCACCCACCGCCAACTCTTGGGCTACTCCTTTACCAACGAATCATGGAATTGACCGTCACATTATAACCCACCCACGGTTGAAAGGGCGAGCACGTTTGGTTGGATAGGGATTCGAACCAGCGACCCTCGATATAAGTATTTGAAAAATTTTGTAGAATAACTAATTACAAATTTATAAAAGAGAGAAAGAAAATTTAAAACGTCCAATTTATTCTCATTCGATATGAAATTTTTGAAATCTAAAATGATAAAAAAGCAAAAAACTGAAATGTCTCCGACATAATAGTGTTTAGGGCAAAGCTTGTTATTCTGTATGCAAAATAAAGTATAGAAGTTGGAAGATTTCACTCTCCTAATATATATTATAGTAGATGCCACGAAATAGAACTGATCAATACTGAAGAGGCCCGGCATGGTCAGGTGATTAAGGCGCTCGACTCGTAATGTGGGGGTCACAGGTTCGAATCCACGTCGCACCAAACATGCTCGTCCTTTTAGCCGTGAGGGAGTTATAATGTGACAGTCAATCCCACTATTCGTTGGTAAAATAGTCGCCCAAGAGTTAGCGGTGGGTGGTGATGACTAGCTGTCCCTTCTCTCTCGTCTTACACTGCTAAATTAGGGACGGCTAGCGCAGATAGCCCTCGTGTAGCTTTGCGCGAAATTCAAAACAAATAATCAATACTGAAATTAAAACGCGGGAGGAGAGTTGGGGAACATAATCTTGAATTTGAAAAGATAGCGCTTATTTGAATTTAAATTTGCGAATTAATAAAACAAAGGGCAGATAAATCGAATAAAGCTCACTCGATATAACAAGAATGTAAAACAGAGCCAAGAGGTCGTTGCATATGTTAGTATGTGAGGGACAGGAAAACAGAGGTCTTTGGTTGTTTTGTTTTTTCTTCTAATTTTCCTTAAGTTATCGTACATACACATAATTACCTGATATAAAATATATTCACCTGTAATCATTGTTTTTTGTAATGAAGAAATTATTTAAATTTTTAAAAAGGTCAGTTTTTAGTGAATAAAAATCCATGACACTGCAAAGAAATATTTTTTTTTTCCACTAAACATTTTCAAGGATCGGCGTAGAGTGTAGAATGTACTGCGAGCATGAGAACCACGTCACATTGTTGGAATGCCACTGCCAGAGACGGTTCCTCATGCCTGGCCTAATAATTAGTTTGTAACACACAGCGATCAATAGTTTGAAACTACAACTGTACAGCAACTAAACTGCGACTCGGCGACTTCGCGGTTATTTCGTGTTCCGGAAATATTCGCGATATTTTATTTCACACGAAAATTACGAATTACTAAGTATGAATACTAGTTTGTTGAAATTGTATTCTAAATGTATAGTGTAGATCGAATACAAATTTTCATTTTTCATTTGAACCCGAACCCGGTTTCTTTTGTCGACACACATCTTATATAATGAACAAATATTACTTTATAAAAAGAAAACAAAGAGTTTCCTATCCCACATTTGTATTTTTTTTTTTTCATTTATAGCATTTAATAAAGCAACTGGACATTTTTATTCACAAGTTTGTGCATTTGTTTATTTTACCTTGTTAAAACAGCCAGATCTCTATTTCAATAAATCAAATTCTGCTTTGTTCTTAAAACTAGTTTGTTTTTAAAATATCGGACTTGTTATTATGTTAATAAATTAAATTCTGCCTCTTGTGTTTAAAATTATTTTATCTTGTTATACACTCACGTAAGAATTTTTTTTTGGGGGGGTTCTATTGAAAAACGTGTCACTTCTCTCATCTTACATTTAACTAATTAATTTGCTATACGTTTAATTTGTTTGTTGTTGAGAGAGAAAAAGGTGTTAAGCGTACTAAAATCGTTATTAATGTTTACATAACCCTTGTTCATACTTTTATAATCTTTCTTTTAAACAACTTGATACAAATGACAGTTTGATATATATATATATGTCTCCAGTTGGTAAAGCGATAAGTCTACGGATTTGCATCGCTAAAATCAGAGGTTCGATTCCCCTCGGTGGACTCAGTAGATAGCCCGATGTGGCTTTGGTATAAGAAACACACACACACGTATGTATATATCTAACTTACCTTATTTGCTGTTTAAATGCAATCGTTTCCAGTTTCTATTTGTCGATACTAATGGTAGACAGTGACACGAGTCAGTGCTCTATGTTTAAATAATCACTAAAGGCGACAGCCGTAGCTTATTAGCCACTAATTTTGCCAGAATTCCTCTCCCACAGTCTCCACTCCGAAGTGGTGAAGCTCTGGATTCCCAAGCCTTAATCACATTATCCATAATTCCCACTGGCAACAACAGCTGTTATCTAGATTGATAGATGTGCTTTCAGTATAGTATTCGTGGTCGTTTTCTCACTGTTATCTACTGAAACTATCGTTGAATCATGCCGTAGCAGAAAAAGCCAGTATTAGTGCATGTAATGTCGTCAGGTGCTGGATTTGTAGATTTAAACTGCTCTTAAGACTCTTCGGTCAACTTTAGCAATGTTTCCTTACACACTGCATCATGCGCAATTACTGCAAGAGAAGGGTTAAACCCGATATGGGCCCATCAAGATCAGGTGGGGAGGACACTCGACTCGCAATCTGACACAACAATAGAGAAATCAAAAGAACGATGCATAACAGTAATACTTTGTAACGTACTTAATTACTTAATTGGTATTAATAATATACAAATTACAATTTCGTCTAATTGTACGACAAAGAAATATATATACTCTTCAAAAAAAGAAACGCAAAAGGCAAAATATGAGACAAATTGTTAACAAGTTTATTCCGGGTACTTCTGTATGACATGTGTGAAACTTTGCACATTCACTGCTGAACATCCAAAGTCTGCAAAGGCGAAGTCCACGCTCACTAGGTGAAGTTTAACGTCACTCAACGTCAATAACGAGTATGCCCCCCGTGAGCATCAATAACTGCTTGGGATCTCCTGCCCATGGAAGCGATGAGATGACGAATCACATCCTGTGGAATGGCTGTCCACTCAGCCTGCAAAGCTGCTGCAAGCTGAGGTAGAGTCTGCGGTTGAAGTTGTCGCCGTCGCAGACGTCGGTCCAACTCGTCCCAAAGATGTTCGATGGGGTTTAAATCTGGTGATCTAGAGGGCCAGGGAAGAACGTTGATGTTGTGGTGTCTCAAAAAGACAGTGGTGAGTCGGGCTATGTGGGGACGGGCGTTGTCATGTTGAAAAACGTCGTTGACGTTCAAAATGATGGATTGCACATGGGGCATAAGAATCTCGTAGACGGTTGCGTACGGTCTGATCGGAAATCCTACGCAGCCCTGGTATGGTTGAGGCAGTAGACGTCGCAGTGGTGGTCCTATCCCGAAGGTGACATAACCGGATGTAGCGATCTTGTGCGGACGTGGTCACACGAGGTCTGCCAGATTGTGGACGGTCACGAGTTGATCCATGTTGTTGGTGACGATTCCATAGCCTTGTGATGGTGCTTGGGTGGACATTCACAGCTCTGGCAACATCTGATCGAGATTCGCCTGCTTCCAAGCGACCAATGGCATTGTTGCGTTGTGCTTCAGTCAGTCTTGGCGTAACTGTATTGCGTGTCGGTGGCTTAACACTGAGCTATGGAAACCGAGAACCCGTCACTTTTATAGGGATTTTGCACACGTTGCACTTGCAGAACATGCAGATCTCTCAAACAAATTTATTGGACACGCATGCGTTTTGGCGAAAAATCCGATGTTTTCCTCCGTTTTCAAAGTGCACAACTTTTATTGTGATTTTGGTCTGACAATCAGTGCCTTAACACGTGTAACATCACATACTTTGAGCTTGTAACATTATTACGTATATTTCTCTTTAAAATAACAAAAATATCCCTTTTGCGTTTCTTTTTTTGAAGAGTATATATATATATATAAACATAATTCAGTATGCTAATACATAACAACGTTATTATAGAAACTGTTTAAGTTGCTAGTAGAATATCAGTTATTAATAGCAAGAATGTCACTTCTTTCTTTGTTATTACCTTCCAAACCGTGGGGATGAACTAAGAGAAATTTCTTTGATATATACTAAGAGGAAAGTCACATTTATATCCCAAAAATACTGCACGTAGTTGTAGGAAAGCTTCCATTGTCTGTTAAACCTGTTGTAGATACTAGTGGGGGAAAATCATAATTACTTCCAAAGATCTTATAGATATTTCCAGACCAAACAAGAGTTACTTCCAAAGATCTTATAGATATTTCCAGACCAAACAAGAGTTACTTCCAAAGATCTTATTGATATTACCAGTCCAAACAAGAGTTGCTCCCAAAGATCTTATAGATATTACCAGACCAAACAAGAGTAACTTCCAAAGATCTTATAGATATTTCCAGACCAAACAAGAGTTACTTCCAAAGATCTTATTGATATTTCCAGACCAAACAAGAGTTACTTCCAAAGATCTTATTGATATTACCAGTCCAAACAAGAGTTGCTCCCAAAGATCTTATAGATATTACCAGACCAAACAAGAGTTACTTCCAAAGATCTTATAGATATTACTAGACCGAACAAGAGTTACTTCCAAAGATCTTATAGATATTTCCAGACCAAACAAGAGTTACTTCCAAAGATCTTATTGATATTACCAGTCCAAACAAGAGTTGCTCCCAAAGATCTTATAGATATTACCAGACCAAACAAGAGTTACTTCCAAAGATCTTATAGATATTACTAGACCAAACAAGAGTTACTTCCAAAGATCTTATAGATATTACCAGTCCAAACAAGAGTTACTTCCAAAGATCTTATAAATATTACCAGACCAAACAAGAGTTACTTCCAAAGATCTTATAGATATTACCAGACCAAACAAGTGTTACTTCCAAAGATCTTATAGATATTACCAGACCAAACAAGAGTTACTTCCAAAGATGTTATAGATATTTCCAGACCAAACAAGAGTTTCTTCCAAAGATGTTATGAATATTACCAGGAAAGACATGATAATCTCTGACAGATACCACCGACTATTGAAAAATTAACCATTATCTAAACCAGAAATATTCCAATTTTCTTCTAATGTATTTCTGAACCTTATCAGGAAAGTCACCATTAGCTTCTAAGGAATTTGTTAACCCTATTAAAAAAGTCACTATTACCTTCTAAAGTAAGCCTGGTGATTAGGACGCTCGACTCAAAATCCACAGGTTCGAATCCCCGTCACCGAACACGTTCGCCTTTTCAGCTATTGGGGACATTATAGTGAGACGGTTAATCCCATTATTCGTTGGTAAAAGAGTAGCCCAAGAGTTGGCTATTGGTGGTGTTGACTAGCTGCCTTCCATTTACTGTATTACTACTAAATTCGGGATGGCTAGCGCAGATAGCTCTCGAGTAGCTTTGCGGGAAATTCAAGTCAAACCCAAACCTTCTAAATTATTTGTTGACCCAACCAGGAAAATCATAAATATTTTCTGAAGTACATCTGTTTTAAGCATAATATTATAATATTATTTCATATAATTTTAATAATAATGCCATCTATAAAAAAAAAAATATTCTTCATCCTGTCATTAACTCGACGAACTATGTTCATCATCCGCAAACAAAGAATGTAAGACTATAATATTGTATAACTATCTTTTACTTTTTATCAGTTTAAAAAGACATGGTAAACATAAATGTGTTTAACATGATTTTCTTTCAATTTAATTACGAGAAATTACAGTTTTAATTTAGTCTTTATATGAACGTCTTCCAACGTGTTCAACACTTTACTAGTCAAATTTGAGAAGTATGGCACTGCCCTTTGAGGTTGCCATGGAAATCAGCTAAAAAAAGTTGTAAACGTTTATCGATTTTTATATAGAAAATGAGAAAAAATATTTTGGAGAAAGTCCAAAGTAACAAGGCAACGCAAAAGGAAATACACGGATACGTTTCATCAGATATAAAGAAACGGAACTCTGTGTGTTGGTCGTGATTTTTATGGACGTATAGGTTAATTCTTGGGTTTTGTGTATGCACTATTTTTTCTTCACATAATGCCGTGTGACAGTCATTATTCTTACGAAAATTCAGGTTAATTGTTAGGTTTTGTGTATACAGTTTTTTTTTTTCACAGAATGCTGTGTGATGTAATATTTTTAATGCCTTGCGATACTCGTGTTCTTTAAGTAAGTACAGGCTAATTTTGGATTATGTAGTATGTAGCTTTTTTTTTTTTTAACAGAACGCAGTGATCTTTATGGAAGTTCATATTAATTCTGGGGTTAGGTGTAATCATGACGACTAGTAGATGAGATATTTTTCACTGCCTTTCTTAGCGGAAGAGATTTACTGTTCAGTATTCTGAGGTCAACAGAGTGAAAGTTGTTGCTGCAGCAACAAGGCTTAAACAACGATCTCTCGGATTCACAGTTAGGCACTCTAACCGCTAGGCCGTGACCGGTTTATCTCTGAAACTATAGTTATAATATGAAAAAAGTCTTATTAATTATTCAGTACATATATTTTATAGCCAATTGAGAACAGTATCATTGAGTTAACACTAAAGTTCGAGCCATTCCATGTTAGTTATGTTCTAGAAAATTTACAAATGTTATCATGGTTGTCATCGTAATTTTGCAATACTTCCGAAGCTTTTAGCAGTTACAGTAACATACCAAGACATGTAAATATTATAGTAAAAACTACCTTTATCTTTTGAGGTTTTGTAGACTTTATCATAGGACGTCACAATTCTCTTTTACTAAGTGTGGAAGTTACATCAGAAAGCCAGAGTTATATTTCAAAGTTTTTTCAATAGTTTATTGTAAATACTCAATGGTTAGCGTATCGGGCTGCGTATTGAAGATTTACAGTTTGAGACGTGGTACAGTGAATGTGCTCCGCCTTTTAAGCTGTGGGTGTGTTATAAATGTGACACTAAATCGCGTTACTTCTTTCAAAGAACCTCACAAAGCCCTTGTGACAATAGATGCGCCTGTCTCTCTTACTTTCAGTTACGACAGCAACTCAAAGTTATCTCAAAATATCTGTTAAGACACAGCCAAGTAAAGTCACCATTGTAGTTAAGCCTCTTGTTGCGTTCCTCATAAAAAGTCACAATTGTTTAATAGTGTTTGCGCAGAAATTCACCAGGTTTTAAAGTTTTTTGTAAATATTACCATACAACAACATCATTACTATCATAGTTTTCTAAGTTTATATACTACCTTAAAAATTCACAGTTCTTTTCCATTCTTTTCGTATAGGCATGATCAGGTGGTCAGGGTGCTCGACTCGTAATTTGAGAGTCGCAGATTCGAATCTCCGTTACATCAAAAATGTTCACCCTCTCAGCCGTGGGGGTATTATAATGTGACGGTCAATCCCACTATTCGTAGGTAAAATAGTAGCCAAATAGTTGACGATGCGCGGTGATGACTAGTTACCTTCTCTCTAGTGTTACTCTGCTAAATCAGGGACGGTTAGCAAACAAACAAATAATTCATGTAATCACCTTGTAAAGTGATTTCCTACTTTATTCTAGATACGACAGGGGAATCAGAATTGACATTTAGAAATATGTATTCAGTAATTTGGATATATATATACTCTTCAAAAAAAGAAACGCAAAAGGCAAAATTTGAGACATATTGTTAACAAGTTTATTCCGGGTAGTTCTGTATGACATGTGTGAAACTTTCCACATTCACTGCTGAACATCCAAAGTCTGCAAATGCGAAGTCCACGCTCACTAGTTGAAGTTTAACGTCACTCAACGTCAATAACGAGTATGCCCCCCCGTAAGCATCAATAACTGCTTGGCATCTCCTGCCCATGGAAGCGATGAAATGACGAATCACATCCTGTGGAATGGCTGTCCACTCAGCCTGCAAAGCTGCTGCAAGCTGAGGTAGAGTCTGCGGTTGAGGTTGTCGCCGTCGCAGATGTCGGTCCAACTCGTCCCAAAGTTGTTCGATGGGGTTTTAATCTGATGATCTGGAAAGCCAGGGAAGAACGTTGATGTTGTGGTGTCTCAAGAAGACAGTGGTGAGTCGGACTGTGTGAGGACGGGCGTTGTCATGTTGAAAAACGTCGTTGACGTTCACCATGATGGGTTGCACATGGGGCATAAGAATCTCGTCGACGGTTGCGTACGGTCTGATCGGAAATCCTACGCAGCTCTGGTATGGTTGAGGCAGTAGACGTCGCAGTGGTGGTCGTATCCCGAAGGTGATGTAACCGGATGTAGCGATCTTATGCGGGCGTGGTCACACGAGGTCTGCCAAATCGTGGACGGTCACAAATTGATCCATGTTGTTGGTGACCATTCCATAGCCTTGTGATGGTGCTTGGGTGGACATTCACAGCTCTGGCAACATCTGATCGAGATTCGCCTGCTTCCAAGCGACCAATGGCGTTGTTGCGTTGTGTTTCAGTCAGTCTTGGCGTAACTGTATTGCGTGTCGGTGGCTTAACACTGAGCTATGGAAACCGAGAACCCGTCACTTTTATAGGGATTTTGCACACGTTGCACTTGCAGAACATGCAGATCTCTCAAACAAATTTATTGGACACGCATGCGTTTTGGCGAAAAATCCGATGTTTTCCTCCGTTTTCAAAGTGCACAACTTTTATTGTCATTTTGGTCTAACAATCAGTGCCTTAACACGTGTAACATCACATACTCTGAGCTTGTAACGTTATTACATATATTTCTCTTGAAAATAACAAAAATATCCCTTTTGCGTTTCTTTTTTTGAAGAGTATATTTCCATAGAATGAAGATAAACAACATTTTAGCATTAAGATTGGTTTTATCTTTAAACGTAAATCAGTTTAAAAAAACAACTTAAAATTAGCTCCTCTGATTATTGTTTTCACAAAATGTACACGAAGTGATAAAACTATGAATTTTATATGAGAGATTTAAGTATTTATAATGTGTACGCTGACTCCGTGACAAAATAAGTTTTAAAGTTGTATTGAAACTTTCTCTGAAGTTTCAAAGATAATAATCGTAATTAACTTTATAGATACTAATATAGCTTCGTTGTTAAGTACAAAAGTACACAATGGATTATCTGTGCCTTTCTCACCGATGGTATAGAAAGATGATCGTATGTCACCAGGAGGCGTTTTGTCATTATATCATGCGGTTAAACTTTATATGTTATTTTCATTTAGTCCTTTTTTTTAAAGAACATTATGCAGACAGTTAAAAGTGCAATAATATAAAAATTTCAGCAAAAGAGACAGAAATATCTCCTGGTATTTCATCATCTTTTTTGTGGGTTGTAAGCGTGGCTAACGAGTGTATTTGGCTGGGTTGGTCACAGCATCGTTCGTTCGTCTTAGTGGTCTGTTATAAAATAATGATCCAATTAGATGGCGTTCTTGAGTCAGTTAAGAACAACGTTTTAGTACTTTAAGTAGTGTAATAATATTTATTTATTAGATTTTTCTAATCTAAAAGATGTAAACATTTGTTTGGAAACAGAACTGCATTTGACTGTGTTTGCGACTTACACAGTTTGACTTCCGTCACCTCCTAAAAACCAACAGCTGTTACTTTTTTATGTGTGAAACTGTGTAAGCCCTGATAGCAGTATCAACTTCAGTGTGTATCACACATATGAGCGTATAGACCTTATCTTGCATTTCTTTTCGGTAAAACTTCAAAGTGTTTTATCTAAATAAGTTATGTGATGTTGCGAAGAGTTCTAACCAATGCGTTTGCTTCGCATTTCAACTGGTATTATGTACTCCATTGTGCTCTGTACTTTATTAAGGTCTACATAAATATACTTCACAGACATTATTTACTAGAAATATCGTCCATGCCCTTCTTTTTGCTCATGTTACGCAAATATTAGTTCAATTTTTAAAAAACTTCTTGTTGTAATTTACAATTAGTAAACACTTTGGTTCAAAAATAAAAGTGTAGATGGTTGAGTACTTCATATTAAAACGATTTTGAATATTGAATATTAGCAAACAACGTGACAAGCACAGCCGATATAGAATTCCAGTGGAACAATATGTATCAGAACTACATTCTGGTATTACTTGGCATTTCATAGATATTAGGTTGTCCAGAAATAAATCTCGTAATTCTCACGATGACCTTTAGAAGCTGAATATTGAGTAACTTATCATTGGTTGGTCGGTTTAATCCAACATTTGTTACTTACAAGGTGTCTTAATTATCTCCTCTTTTATCTCTATTCAGAGTAAGTTTTGCAACCCCTAAGGCAGCATGGACAAGAAGGACTTTCGTCTGATTTTTCTCTATGACATCAAACTTGGACGAAAAGCTACCAGAACTACATGGGGCATCAACCAGACTTTTGGCCATTGATCTGTTACTGAATGTACAGTTCAGCGTTGGTTCCAAAGGTTTTGACATGGAAATGAAAGTCTTGTAGACCACGAAGGTTGCGGAAGGAAGCCAACTTTAGATGAAAACACATTAAAGGAAGCAGTTGAGACACACCCTTGCACAACAGTACGTGAACTTGCAGAAAAACTAGGCAAAAGCAAATCAAGCATTGTCACCCACCTGAGTGCGATTGAAAAGATGAAAAGTTAAATAAGTGGGTTCCGCATGAGCTGACTGAAGATCAACAAAATCGGCGTTACGAGACCTGTAAAGAATGACGCTCCATAAATTGAACGAATTGGGAATAGAGTTCTGTCTCATCCACCTTATTCCCCAGACCTTTCCTCTACAGATTTTCATTTTTTCAAGCTCTTTGACAACTTTCTGAACAATAAACGCTTTCAAAACTAGGCAGCTGCAGAAGAAGTTTTCAGGGAGTTCACTGACTACAGAAACTCTGATTCCTACAGTAGGGGGCATAAACAGTATCGTTACACGTTGGAAAAAGTGTGTTTAAGCAAATGGTGCTTACTTTGATTAAAGCATGTTTTGCAACACTGATTTACACTTTTCCAAACTTCGCAATTCAGAAACGACATTTGTTCCTGAACAACCTAATAGTTTGATTCCACCGCAAATTGATCACTTTTGATTTGGTCTGAATTTCGTGCAAAGCTACACGAAGACTATCTGCGCGATCAGCTTTAGAAGGGGTTTGTTTATAATAAAGCACAAAGCTAGACAATGGGCTATCTATGCTCTGCCTACCACGGGTATCGAAACACAGTTTCTAGCATTATAAGTCCGCAGACATACCGCTATGCCACTGGGGAGCACTTTTTCGCAATTAAATAAACGGTGCTTTGGAAAAGGAACGCAAAATTCATTTCTGTTGCAAAATATTTGTACATTCGTATCATTTATTTATGTTCAAATCGGGGATTTATAATTTACACGACAGAAATATCTTCTGCACTTAACAGCATTAGTAAACGGGAATATGGATCAACTTGGAAAATCAGGACGATTCAGAAAAATGCCTGCAACAAATCATGGTAAGAAAAGTAAGGCATCTTGTAACATGTGAGAACTCATTAACACAAAGGTCAGTGCGTAAATCCATATGCATACCTAATGAAATATAGTCGGAAAGATTTTCTATTTGGAAAAGCAATCACATATCCATTCAACCTTCATATACCTCAAGCAGTTGTAGAATTGTTATTTATGCTATTTCGTTCGAAGCTGAAACAGTCAAGTCGCGAGATGCAGCACCTATGCGATTATATTACGAAAACGTGAGTTGGGGAACCGTTGTCCTCGCACATTAGATGGATTATGGAAAGCATGCATGGAGGAGTGATACTCTTTGAACACGGAAACCTTTCAACGACGCTTTTTTACAATGAAAACTACGCTTTAGGACTATTGTCAAAATTCAAGGTCGTCAGATAGAGCATGACTGGTCGTGATGACGTGGACTGCGACGACGTGGCGAGACTCCAAAATCGTTTTAATATTACTGAGCCTCCGGATAATAACATCTTGAAATTATACATTCCCAGCAAGAGAGATGAAATCTGAAAAAAAAATATGTTGTGTAACACATTTTATTCAACCTTTGAACATTTACCTGTAAAAAAATGGATAAAACGGTGAAATTAATTGATGGTGTAGTAACATTACTACACAATTATGACATGAGATGTTTGATAGTTATGTTTTCTCTTGGCAACTGTAAAAAAACAAGAACCTAAGTCATCCCGTACATGTATACTTGTATAGCTATATATTTTAAAAGTTCATTAGTGTGATGTCTTTAAACACCTCTACGCTTGCGATTTTAGCAAATAAATATTTATTTTTATTATATTGCCCAATTAAACTGCTATTATATTTTGAGGATTCTCTGAAATATTAATTACTTATGTACCAAAGATATATACACTGTGATAATAGACTATTTTATCTATGTCCGTTGCCCTTAAGATTGAACTTTTAATGCTGTGTTAATAATGAATTACGGCGGAAGGCCATCATTACTGACTACTAATTAAACTGCTACTGATTAAATTTACTAATTATTTCAATAATTCTCAACGAATCAATATTGTCTTCAAGCTACAACTGTTTGTTTTGAATTTCGCGCAAAGCTATCTGCGCTAGCCGTCCCTAATTTACTTGTGTAAGACTAGAGGGAAGGCAGCTAGTCATCACCACCCACCGCCAACTCTTGGGCTACTTTTTTTTACTAACGAATAGTGGGACTGACCGTCACATTATAACGCCCCCACGGCTGAAGGGGGGGAAATGTTCGGTGCGACCGGGATTCGAACCCGAGACCCTCAGGTTACGAGTCGAACGGCTTAATCTACCTGGCCGTGTCGGGCCTACAGCTACAACCGACTCAGGGATTTGTTGCATATCAAATTGATTTTGACCTACACCGAAACTAATCACTTCAATAAATTGAACATGTTAATCTTCCCCAGTATAATTTATTGATGAAGGCTTTATCATACACTTAAATTGGGTTAAGCAATACTTGGATGAGAAATCGACAAGTGACAAAATAAAACTTGTTTAAGATTTAAAACTAGGTAGATTTATTGATAATTAATTGCTCAGTATATTGCTGCTTGATGAAGGCTCCGATAAAAGGGCCGATAGCTCGCATATTAAAGAGATGTATTTGAACGTATAGAAAAGTCCGTGCATGAATCTGCGTGATAAAAACGCTTTAGTCTATCGCCTCCGTTTTTAATATGAAGATAGCTGTTTTTTAATTTAATACCAGTACATAGAATTTCAACAATATTTAACATCTCTCAACCGTGCAGTGTACGTGAATCTAGATCGTCTGTGCTACAGTTACTTTAGTATTACAGTATACCATCACCTGTTCGCGGTTCCCCATTCGCGGCCCCGCATATTCGCGGGTTAGGCTCTTAACCCTATCGCATCGTATGCCGGTATACCGGGCTAGCGTTATAACGTCATAAAAACGAATGCTCGGTAAATCGGGTTTTTGTAGGTTATAGAGACTAAAAGCGCTTTTCGAGGGTATGTCTGTATTTACTCTCTCAAGCAGTTTTATCGATTGACGTCTTTATCGAACAATGGGCTGAGCTGCTATTGGCTGACTGCCTCAGCTTCCCCCACAATGCAAACGGCAAAGCACAGCCGGTAACGCACTACACACGCACACACACAGCGCTCGGTCCCAAGGAGGCTAGGAAATAGGTTTGAATTTAGCCAATGGCTGACAGCTTTAGTTTCTCCTTCTTGCTGAGTGGCTGCATACGCGTGCTGCTGATCAGCTGTTTCTCTCTTTCATTCGCGCGTGAGTTTTCAACGTGGTTGTTTGGACTGTAAATTCAAGTGTTTATTTTTACAATATTATTTACACCCTACAATGCCATTCAAACACCCTACACCTCCAGCTTCTGGCAAGGAACCTAAGCGCCAGAAAAAGGTTATGACCCTGCATGAGAAGGTACAACTGCTTGATATGATAAAGGAAGGAAAAGGTTATGCTGCTGTAGGACGCCATTACGGAGTGAATGAGAGCACCGTGCGTTACATAAATAAAAATGAACAAGCAATCAAAGCTAGTGTAGATACGAATTTTTGTGGAAGTGCTAAGATGGTGAATGTTGTAAGAAACAAGGCAATCGTGAGCATGGAATCTGCCTTAGCATTGTGAATACAAGACTTGCGAAAGAAAAATATCCCTTTGGACACCAAGATCATTCAAAAGAAGGCATTGAAATTATATTCTCAATTCACTGAAGGACAACCAGGACCATCAACAGCAGCTGATGCCGAAGAATTTCATGCCAGCAAGGGTTGGTTCGATCGTTTCCTGAAACGTTACCAACTACGACTTGGAAAATCCCACGGAGAAGCTTCATCTGCAGACACAGAAGTTGCAGCAAAGTATCCTGAGGCCTTTAAGAAACTCATTGAGGAGAAGGGATACAAGCCAGAGCAGGTCTTCAACATGGACGAGACTGGGTTGTTCTGGAAAAAAATGCCTTCCAGAACTTTCATCATGAAGGACGAACTGAAAGCCCCAGGATTCAAAGCACAAAAGGACAGAGTGACACTTATTATGTGTGGCAATGCTGCTGGCTGGATGATGAAACCCGGCCTCATTTATAAATCTGCAAAGCCCAGGGCTCTGAAGAACAAAAATAAAAACACTTTGCCTGTCTTCTGGATGCATAATTCCAAGGCCTGGATTACGAAGCTCCTGACATCCAACTGGTTTCATCAGTGTTTCATCCCTCAAGTGGTAGAATACCTTCGCAAAAAAGAACTCGAATTTCGAGTGTTGCTGATCATGGATAATGCTGGCGGTCACCCTGTGGATTTGTATCATGAGGGAGTCCAGATCGAGTTCCTCTCTCCCAACACAACATCCCTCCTCCAGCCTATGGATCAAGGAGTGATTCGTGCCTTTAAGGCACTTTACACTGGTAACTGTCTTCAACAATTAGTTGATGAAATAGACGAGAATGAGGACTTCCAGTTGAAAGTGTACTGGCGCAATTTCACAATTGCATCGTGCCTGATAGTCATACACAAGGCACTTCAAGACATGAAAAAAGAAACATTTAATGCATGTTGGAAAAATCTGTGGCCAGAATGTGTTCATGATTACAAAGGGTTCTCACCGGATGAAATTCAACATGATGCTGTCAACAAGTCAGTTAAACTAGCAAAGTTAATCGGTGGTGAAGGCTTTGATAACATAACTTATGAAGAGTTCAATGACCTGATTAACGCCCACTCTCAGCCTCTAACGGACGAAGATTTGGCAGAGTTGACGAAATCTGCCAGTGAAGAAGAAACAGAGGGCCAGGAAGAACCGTCACAAGAGGAAGAGGACGAGGGTCTAACTCTAGAACGGTTGGCTGAACTCATGTCAAAAGCAAAGGATTTGCAAGAGACTGCTAAGTCATGGGACCCTTACATGGTTCGTTCGCTGCAATTCTCAAATGCAATTAACTCTACCATGTCGACCTACAAAACTCTATTCATCACTATGAAAAAACAACGGAACCAGCTGCCAATACCCATGTTCCTGAAGAAGGTACCCAAAACGTCAAACCAAGCCACACCCGAAGAAAGTACGACACCTCCTCCTGACTCTCCTAAAGAAACAACACAACCTCTTGACTCTCCTGAAGAAATGGAGCTTTCTCCTTAAGTGCCTGAAGAGGCACCTAAAGTGCTGTAAAGCAGCAGCTAAGCTGTGCCATACTGTACATTAGTGTTATCATCATCATCGTATGGCACAGCAAATTTCATCATCATTTTATTATCATTCATTATTGGTGAGTGCACAAACAATATTAAAGTTTTTTTTCAATTATTATTGCAATACAGTACGTATTTTTTTATAAATGCATACACTGTATGTACAGTGCATATTTTTGTGACCGTGTATTAATAATGTTTTTAATTGCATATTATTACTGAATTGTACTGTACTGTATTATTATTACCTGAACTGTGCGTACTGTATTTATGTCTAAGTTTGCCTTTAAATTTGTTCCACTTTCTGTCAATTCTAATACATGTGTTGTACGCATAGAAAATGACTTTACGGTACAGTAATACAGTATGGGTAACTATACTATGCGGTGTTACTGTCCTCCTGTACTTACGTTTCTTTTTGATCAAAATATTGTTGCAGTACAAAATTAAAATGTGTTTACATTATCATTACTACATTAGTGAAATACATGACTGCATGCAATATTACTACATTATTACTGTATTAATGAGTAAGAGTGTCTTTAGAAAGTGTCTGGGAAGCATTTAGTACCGTATATAATCTCATACATAGAAGTTTTAAAACTGCATCCAATATTCGCGGGGTTCCGCTATTCGCGGGGGGTAAAGAACGTAACCCCCGCGAATATCGAGGGATACTGTATTGATTATTATTTGTGTTCTGTGGCTAATTGCAAAAATAAATCATGAAGAAACGAAGGTTAGTGATCCAAAAGTTACACCCACGGCAGAGGGCAACTCAGTAGTTGATAATTACCACACAACATGAGATAATCCAGGAGCGTAACTAAAACTCTTATAACTGGGTGCACAATTAAAAAAAAAAATGCACGAAAGAATCATATAGTAAATGCAAATGATATTTAAAATTACTAAACGATAATTAAGAGTAAGAAAATATTGGTAACAAGTGTTACCAATAATACGTTACGATTTCACGGCAGTAAAAGAAGTCCTGAAATAATCTGACCGTGTCATTTATGGTGCGCTTTACAAAATTGAGATTACAAGATGTAAGCCACTTCAGAAAGAGTGGAATTGTATTTTCTCAGCGAGGAGAACTCTGTAAATATGACGAAGAAAGTGAACTCATTGATAAGTCACTAGTTAAATCAAAATTAGGATGTAACAGTAACTTTGCATAAAACAAACATTAAGAGCTGAAAAAACAACATTATATCTGTATACAGTGCCACCACTAAAGCTTAGTCTGTTTGTTTTCAAATTAAGCACAAAGCTACACAATAGGCTATCTGTGCTCAACCCACCAAAAGGTATCGTAACCCAGTTTCTAGCGGTTTGAGTCCGAGTTTTATATCTCATAAAGAGGCCTAAGACACACTATTAAACAACAATGTAATCAGTACAAAACTTTAAAACTTACAAGCATTGCAGTTGTTTATTAAAAGTTAGAGGGATCTAGAAATTACAAAGTAAAACGCTGTGAAGATATTTTAATTAATGTTTTTACAGTAGTGATGTTCAAGTAAATATCTCATTTCCCGAAAGGGAGACGAAGACCCTCTGGAGGGGTAACCTATTTTAACCATTTACATCACTATACAGTAGTGTGTTGTCTATCACAGGCAGTGAACACTAAAATGACGTTGCAATTTGTACTCTCTTGACGTCAGTAAAATGTGCGCGTGCTACGAATCACGAGTATTATGCACACTATATGCTACACCACAGCATGCCACATGAACTCTAAAAGCAAAAAAATAAAAAAAGATTTGTTTCTCTTGACTATGGTTTTATTTACTCTTGAAACATAACACTCTGGGGACCCTGCAAAAGTGCACCTAGTATGTTTATTATTCCACAGGCTAAAATATACTTTACTTCTTTAGTGAAAGATGAGGAAGCGTATTTATTGTTATCGCATGTAAAACTAATAAAGATATCCTGATAATTTTTGTTAAACTGATATACAGCGAGCAATGTTATATTATTTTTATTATTACTTGAAATGAACATATTTAATGTTAGAATATTGTTAGAAACTATAAGTGTAGGAAAAAAATCACGCAAAGCAGAAATATAGTTTGGTATATGAGATATGTCCATGTCTAGTTCAAAATACCAGCACTTAAAAAGAACATTATTCACACGAGTTATGAATGTTAAGCCTAATTATGAAAGCAGTCGTTTTCACTGAGTTTAATTACAACTTAAGAAGAGGCTACGTCACGCATGCTTGGGCACACTTGTGGAAATAGATAGAAATTATAAATTAAAACTTCATTACCTGTACTTGGGTTATTTTATAAGTAAAAACGCCGTTTAATAAATTGATATGTTTTGCATGTAGTATTCATTTGTAGGTTTACAGGTAAACTCCAATTTTTTATGAAGTTCATGACTACCATTGTACAAGCTGACTTCATCTGTGTGATAATGAGAACATCTATATCACCATCACCATTGGGAACATTACATTAAACATATCAACCTCGCATAACAGAAAAATGGCACCATTATTGCAGATACCAGCAGAGGAATTTCACAGGAGAAAGTTATTTACTGAAAGGCATATAAAAGAATTGTCGTTTTTATTTTACGTTTTGAAGTGAGGTTTTTCTATCTGGAATTGTAAAAAAAGTTGGTTGTGAGTAAACGTAGTTTTGCCTATTCCAATACACATCATTGATTTTCAAGTCATATTTGGTCAAATTTCATAACAAATTTGTAAACACATATATTTTCTGCATTGATACATTATTAATAATTACCCTGATGTTTTGAAAATCACTTATTTTCTAACAGCGCAATTGTGATTTTTTTAAAATTTGTACTCATGTTCACAAAAATCATTGCAGGACGAAAAAAGACCGTACTTGTGTATTTAAAGGCATTCTTTATACGTTTGTCTTGTTAGCATAAAAATATGAAAGTTGTGTGTTTATTTGTTTGTTATTAAGAGCCAAACTATACAATGGGAAGGGGGGGTAAATTTGGTGTGGTTTAAATTTCACACAAAGCTATACGAGGACTGTACGTTAGCCATTCCTAATTTAGTAAAACTAGAAGGAAAGCAGCTAATTAATACCATTCCTAATTTAGTAGTGTAAAACTAGAAGGAAAGCAGCTAATTAATACCATTCCTCAGGCTTCTCTTTTACCATACGAATAGTAGGAGTGACCGTCACATTATAATGTTCCCATGGCTGAAAGGGTAAGCATGTTTGGTAATACAAGAGTTCTAACCCTCGATCTTAAGATTGCGAGTCAAGCGCCCTACCCACCTAGGCCATTTATGTCAAATTATACCATCTCCATTTATCTATCCAGTAGTTAAAGTAAGAATGGAGATTCAAGCCCGCATAAATCATCGACTCTTATATTTCAGTACACTAACAATTTTCGGAGAGTGCGTGTGTGTTTTTCTTGTAGCAAATCCACATTCGGCCATCTGCTGCGTCCGCCGAGAGAAATCGAACCTTTGATTTTAGTGTTGTAACTCCCTAGACTTACCGCTGTCCCAGCGGAGGACCAGGACGGATAAAAAATAAAACCTAAGAAGACTTTCTTGAAGGTGTGTGGTTTTCCTTATATAAGTTTCCTGCAAATAAATAGTACGCATTTCTGAACACTCAGGTTTTAGTTATCATTGAAAATTTTCCATGTTAACTTTATATCCAAAACTTATCAATTTCAGACCGATATTCTTCAAAACTCTAAGATGTGGTCAGTATATTTCCTGGTCAGTAAAGACAAACTTTCGTGACACACTTCCTCATTAATAAACACAACAATATAATAAACCAGAAGAGTCCCTAAATGTTAGAATAAGTACAGTCAGCAATAAACAGTCTTAATTTAGAATAGTAGGGACCACAAAAACCTTTTACAAATACTCTGCCACAGACCATCAGTTGGGTAGCCTTTCTACCCGCTTGCCTTTTATTTAAATACGTATCTTTCTTAAGAAGTTATAACAAATAATGTAAATTATGTGATATCTAAGATGCCCTCTCCATTTATAAATATTTGACTCGTCTCGGCATTACTGAACTTAAATTGTTAATACATGTATAAAGGATGACTCTTACGGTTCGGTTATTTTTAATGGGAATTTCTTGTGTTATATAATTTTTACAAAAATTTCACCTCAAATACGATTTTTTGAGATTTGAACACAAAAATAATTAACTTTTATTTCTCAATTTTTGGAAAATCTCTGTGGTTTCAAGAAAGTAACAATTTCACTATAAATGTTTAACTTTTTTTTTTTGCAGGCTTTGCTCACAGCATTAGATTTATGTTATTGAGAACAAAGCTACAAGAGAGCTACGTGTGCTCATTCCATCACAGTTATCGAAACGTAATTTTTATTATTATAAGAACTGAAACTTGTCAATGTATTACCAGGAGTCAAAGCTTTGGAAAGAACTTTCATTCAAAACGTCCCCAGTGGCACACCACCCAAGACTACGGACTTACAACGCTAGAAACCGGGTTTTTATACCATTTATGGGCAGAGCACAGATAGCCCATTGTGTAGCTTTGAACTTAACTTCAAACAAACAAACATTCATTATAAAATACGCTGTTTTACCCTGGACTAAACTGTGGGTGACAGTTGAATAAGTTGTTTCATGATGTACATCTTGCAGCACACTCAGTATGTTTTCACATGCTCGTTTTATAATACTTAATATAAATCACTGTTTAATACAATTGATTTCAACAAGTTCACGCATTAAGATTGAAGTGTTAAGTTACGTTTTGACAAATGTTACTATTTTTATATTAAAATCTGCATTTTCTTTTTATTTCTTGTAAAATTAAGTTACTACTGATTCTAAACTTTCCAACTCACGAGAAACTCATAATGATTAGTTCCACAAAGGTGTAAACAATGTGTGTTACATTTTATTCTTCAGTGATTTAAAACGGTTTATAATTACAAGTGATACATATTCTGCGAGTTCTTTAGTAATTAAATTCCGCAATGTTTTTTTAATTACATGTAGTGTTTCTTTTTCAGTAGACCTGGCAACTAGAGGCACTCGATTCACAATTTCCCGATCGTGGGTTCGGATCCCCATCGTCCTTTCATCTGTTGGAGCATTATAATGTGATGGTCAATTTCACTACTCGTTGGTATAGGGTAGCTCAAGAGTTGGCGGTGGTTTGTGTTGACTAGTTGCTGTCCTTCTAGTCTATCACTGCTGAATTAGAGACGGCTAGTGCAGATAACCTTCTAGTAGCTTTGCAAAAATTTTAAAACAAGCAAATATATTCAAACAATTCGATCTTCTTAACATAATCACACTGGTCTCACACTATCGTTTTCAATAACATAACTGGTTCCACACTATCGTTCCCAATAATCTTTTTTAATGTAATCGTCTCGTCCTGATGATGCCAGATTAACACTGGTAAATTCGGTTTCTTTTGAATTTCGCGCAAAGCTACACGAGGGCTACCCGCGCTAGCCGTCACTACTTTAGCAGTGTAAGACTAAAGGGAAGGCAGCTAGTCATCATCACCCACCGCCAACTCTGTAGCTACTTTTTTACCAACGAATAGTGGGATTGACCGTAACATTATAACGCCCCCACGACTGAGAGGGCGAGCATGTTTGATGTGACGGGGATTCGAACCCGCAACTCTCGGATTACGAGTCAAGTGCCTTAACCACCTGGCCATGCCGGGCCTAACACTGGTAAGATATCAACCATATGAATATATTATTCCTTTACATCACCTTTTTAGGTCTATTGTATGTTATTGTTGGTAACTTATTATTATTACGGACTTCAGATAGTTATACGTGATTTTTGTTGTTGTTCAAGGCTTACATAACGTGTCGCCATCTTTAATATTATATTGTTTTTTTGTTTTTTTAACCTTTAGTTTAGTTTTTGTATTTTTAATTTTTGTTTTGTAACTAAAATAATATCAAACACATTCTAAAGTTATTATCTATAAATAGTAAATTAACAAATTTTCACGTTAGAAATTCAAATAGAAAGATCTCATTTAATGGTTAATCAAAATGTAAGAAAACTAATTTCTTGAACTGTTTGGATTTAGGTTCAATTTATTTATACAAGAAATTTTTATTACTTCAAAACTTGGCTGTTGACATGAAATGTTATCCAACTTTTTTTTTTCCTTTTAAATTAATATCTTCGTGTGACGACAATGGCAGTAGGTAAACTTAGATGTGGTAACCCTTAACAAAATTTACATTTGTAAAAAAATAACTTTTGTTTGGATACATTATTCAGTGAAGACCACACTGTTGTAAAAAGTCAGATGTTAAGTTTTGTAATACTGCTTTTCAGTGGTAATATTCGATTAAGAAAAGCAATTACTTTGTTTAAATAAAATAACAATGACGACTGAATATTTTTCTATTAGTGTTAGGTACAACTGAAATCGAGTGATGAATTGCCCATGTAACGACAAACCATCGCAGGTTCTCGTTTCGGTCTGATGATCCATTAAAATTCTACTATTAGATATAATTCGTATGATTGTCACCACAGTAGTAAAGTCCATATGAAAAGTCATTTTGACCAAATAAATCATCCTTACTAAACTCATTTTGGGACTTTTTTAATATAATATATTAAGCCGCTCTTGTGTGCATTATACCCACAAAGCCAACACTGCCCCTTTAATTTCGTAATAGTGTCCAAACGCGCCTGAGTGTGTTGTGATTGTTGTTGTTTTTTAATTTCGCACAAAGCTACTCGAGGGCTATCTGTGCTAGCCGTCCCTAATTTAGCAGTGTAAGAAAGCAGCTAGTCATCACCACCCACCGCCAACTCTTGGGATTGACAGCCACATTATAACGTCCTCACGGCTGAAAGGGCGAGCATGTTTGGCGCGACGGGGATGCGAACCCGTGACCCTCAGATTACGAGTCGCACGCCTTAACACGCTTGGCCATGCCGGGCCTTGTGGTTTGAACTTGAGTGTGAGAATTAGTATCTCTTCACAACACCTGTGGAATTTAATTTTCAGAAACGTCAATAGACTAAGAAAATCAAATATATTTCAGTTATTGGAAAAAAAAAGTACGTCATTTTCTCCCTTTCTCTAGGGCTAGGTGCGTTCTACAACAAGTACAGACAACTATAACGTTTTGAAAAGGAAACATATTTATCTGTTGTGTATTTTACTGCTTCATCACACAGTTTATTTAGCGAAGAATACGTTTATCTATTATATTAGTTAAGAAATAAAGATTATTCATTCAGCTTCTTTTTCATATTAAAGTGCACACCCAATAAATGTACGGACTTTGTGAAACAAGCACTTTAAGTTCATATTTGGTTGCTCTTTGTTATTGAGCACAAAGGACTATCTATTCTCTTCCCACCACAGGTACAGAAACCCGGTTTTTAATCATATAAGTCCACAGAGATACCACGTGCCGCATTTACATTTGGAAGTTAGAAGAATTTGAAAATCCATTGAAAGTGGCGGTTGTTGTTCTCAGCATTCCACGATGCTATTTAATAATTATGATTTTACTTTGGTTTTGAATCAGGCATTTCCTAAGACTTTTCGTTGAAAAAAATGCGTGTAAGAAACCCTAGGAAGGTGGAAATGTTGTTCTATCCTTATCAATAAAAGTGTTAACACTCCTACGAAAAGACGTTTCTAGTCCTGATTTCTCCAAGCCCGTTCCCCTGGCTGTGGTTTCGCTAGATAGTAGATAGGGACAGTGGGAATCTCGTTAATCCATTCATTAATGGATTTAAATGGCAATTTCATTTAAATACAAAATTATTAGTCTAATATTAATAACCTTTCAAGTTGTTCTGGGGCCTATTAGGCCCCACTTTTCGTAGGAGTGTTAATACCTATACCAGCCGTTCTGAGATACGTTATACTTGTTTTGTCGACTAGTGTCGGCATGACTACTATTATTACCAAGTCACAAGCAGTAAACTCTCTAAACTGACGATAGGCGGCCACAGTGACTCGTGTAAAGTCTGTATTTATCATGGGATATAATAGGGTGGCTCTTCGTTGCGTTTTTCAATGGGTTAATCTTACTGTTCGACATGCCCAGGTGAACAGAGTTAGTGTATTGTCGCGGCAACTGATGGCGACCCAAGAATTGTCGTATTCATAGTAAGTTGAGTGAACCTCTAAAGACACTTTTCTGTAAAATGCTAGATTTATTTTGTCTCAGCAGGCTACACACGGTTTATCTGCACTGAATCATATCTAATTTTGAATAGGCAGACTAGAGGAAAGGAGCTAGTCAACAGCATTTACCACCAAAAAATGGACTACGTTCGTCTGACGGAACAGCAGAATTTTAACCATTTTTGTAGCGAACCCTAGGTCCAAAATTGTGGAGCACATTTTTATGGCAACGCTTCGTGAACCACATAGTTCAGGAATCTAACCACTCATTACGCCCAGCCCAAAATGCCAAAGAAGAAATCGTATTCTAGCAACTAAGTAAGGTATTAGTAACATAACTACATTGAAAGTAATGCATAAAACTCAAAATGTCTGTTTGGTCGCTTTTTTGTCCGCTGCATTCACTGCGCAGGACACACATGAAGGTGAACAAAACGATAATTTATTGTTGATATACGCGTATATCGTTTGCCAGCTGAACCAATAATTTTATCCTTAACATATACATTATACGAATATTTATTTACAGTTTAGAGTAATTTCATTTTTTATGTGATGATGATAAATATACTGTCAATTACATGTTTTATATAATTGTGATTCTACACAGAATTAACATTTTTTTGGCAAATTTGCGTAAACATTTAATTTAAAAATATAGTATTCGAATAGACAGGCCTATTTAGTTGTACATAATTAATTATAAATATAGAAATATATCACATATTCAACTTCAAACTAAAAAAATGTATACGGAATTAGAATGTTGTGTTCGAAAAAGCAAACAGTAGGACTAGCCTATAAAATAAAAAGCTGTCTTCACGTGAAAAGAGTACGGCTTACGTGGTATTACTTATTGTGTATAAATGAGAGTAAAGTCAAATCATCGAATGTATTTTATCAAAAGAAAGCGCTCTAATCATGCTTAGAACAGGTTCGTAGTTTGTTTTCAAAAATCAAACTCAAGGTTGCTTTTCTTTTCTAATAAATTCACAAAAAAATGTTTTGTTTTTTTTCTGTCGAAATACAGAACGCGATAACAGAGAGAGTAGGTTGTTGTTTTGATTTTTTCGAAAACCCGGATAACGCTGCTAATATTTAGATAAACTGGTGGTGTAAAATCTTTGCACATCTTATTATGTCAATTAAGGATTAAAGATAGTTCTGATGTTGTAACTGTATGACATTAATACAAGTTATTGAATTTTATTACGTCAGATAAATAAAATTTTTAATAACATAATTTTGAGAAACTCAGTTTTTTGTTTTCTTATGAGGATACTTTAATAATAAATTAATTGAAATACCACAAACTTACTTACGTAAGATTCCATCCTTACAAGAAGAAGAAATACGCTCGTAAAACCTTCAGTACATTTTAACGTATTTCTAGATCTTGCTAGTAAACACTGAACCTTTGAAATTACACCTATAAAACTGATTTCAAGAGACGAACGATATAACAGGGACATTGCGTACGAAACATATATTAACTGACAGTAATGGACATTATCAGTGTTAAACTAACATATCAACTGACAGTAATAGACATTATCAGTGTTAAACTGACAATAATGGACGTTCTCAGTGTTAAACTGACAAATCAAATTACAATAATGGGCATTGTCAGTGTTAAATAGCAGCCAGTACTGTTACATTTCTATCAAAAAGTGTCTTAAGTTCTGATACATGTTTACTAGAATTGTAGTTACAAATACAACTCGCAAATCGCAGTAATTTACACATAATACTAAATATAACTTGTCGGTGAACTAGAAAACGCCTGCACGAAAACAATCATCACACATCTAAATGTTTTGTGTATATATTAGTTATAAAGTAATCACACCAATGTTATGGACTGTACTATACAATAATAAATCCAGTATATTTTACGATATTTTCCTGCACTCGTATTTTTAAACTTTATTTTGTTCACCATACTATTTATTATCACGCTTAACGTGTTATCATACTTATGTTTAATATTAAAAAAATTTAAATCACAATAAAAAAAATACTATTTCCTAGTCCATGTGGACAGTGTATGAAAGCTGGGATCACAGTCAGATTACATGTAGTCGTTGTATAAAATGTACGTTCTGTTATCAAGTGATACGTAAGTTGGAATTCGTATCTCCTTTAAGAAGTCATGAAATACTCCTACATGAACGTTTAAACTGCAAATGGAATTGCAGGCATGAAGCAGCAAATATCTACTTCTGGGCATTAGTAACAACGTCACGTGACTGAGTGTTGTTGAATCGATATGCTCAGTAGATGTGTTTGCCATATTTTCTTTCATTTAGTGGAAACTTTCTGACCCAAAGAATTCCTATACTTACTACAACTTTCCCTTTTCTTATTTCAATGTATATGCCTTTTTCTTTTCTTTTTTACACGAGAAATATATGTATTTAAAGAAATATCATTTATACAACAGTGAAGGCCAATCGTTGAGTTTAGCCTAATAGATATTCCATTTTAACGTGAGCTCCGCGTACATTATATTTTGTTACTAAAGGCTGAAGAATTCGTCTATCATTTTGAATAAAAGACAGACTCAAGACCTTTTCCTTTTTTTAAAGAAAACTATTTTTGAAATCCTCTAGAGGGATGACTTAGCAAAGAAATCTCCTCCCATCTTCCCGAAATAGTAGATTGATCAAATTGTATAGGAAGAAGAAAATTGAATGAAAAACCTTAACAGTCTGTTTGCTCTCGAAAACTTTAATCTCGCCCTCTGACAAATATTTCGAGCCAGTTCGAACAAAAGGAAAACCAACTTGAGGTATTGTTACGTGGGGAACTGGCCTTTGTTAGAAACACACGAAAATCAATGAGATCTTACTCTTTCGAGGTTATTTTAAACCAGAAGTATTATGTTAAATAAACACAAAAGCCTCCGCACGAAAACACATTAGCACAAGTCTCGATGTATAGTTTTCTAACACAGAAACATCCATTATACGTGAACTAATAAACAACTTAGACTTTTACCAAGGGCTGATTGGTTTCGCCTTTTGTTCTGCTTATTGGATGAAAACAGCTGGCGATTACAAAAACGGAACAAAATTTATTTCCATTGATTTTTCTCAATTACAAGAATCTCTAACTATTGCAAGCGAATCTGACAATTTATCAGTTCCTTTCTTTTTCATTCTGAGAAAGAGTTAAACGTAAAAACGTTTGTGAACATTTGATGATAAAAGAAAATTAATTTCTGTACTCAATTTCCACTTCAAAAGGTTCAACTAGAACTCCTGGTGGATTTTATTTATTTTTACAAAGGCATTCGTCTTTTCTCTCTGATTTATTAGTTTTGAGATAATTCTGGTGGGTAAAATTACTATATTATTTTTAAAGTTATCTTACGTTAAATCAAAAGCTATTCTTTGCTACTTTCTAGTATTTTGTTGTTCGCTTAATCATCAGAACTCCACCGGAATTTATTTTTCAACGTAAATATTCATTCATCCAGCAACCAAGTTAACTGTTACAATATTATTTGTATAGGTGATTAAGTAACAACTAAAAATGATTTTTATAACCCTTAACTTTATTTCTCTCGGCATATAAGGAATTGCAACAGGTAGAAATGGTATGAAAAACAGAAAAAATATATTGCAAACATGTGAAGGTTAAAGTTTTTAACGATAAACACGGTTTTAACAGCTCGCCTTATCAATGGGAACACAAACATACTTTCGAGGCAGATAGCCTATTTCTGTTTGGAATAAAAAGAATACGTTGAACAGTGAATGTATGACTGGTTTGGTGTTTTACGGCGCAAAGGAACTCGGCTATCTGCGCCGTGAATGTATGAATAAAACACATAAAATAAAAGGTAACGTTTCATGTATCGAGACCGAACATAAATTTAACTTAGTGCTGATACTATTTTGTGTTAAAGACCTCGAGGAAACAAGACAGGGAAAGTGACAACAAAATCGTTTTTAGGAAATGTCTCAAATAAATGAAACCGATAACAGAATGTTATATATATATTACATATATTTATAATCAAGGCCTTTTGTTGATTCACAAGGGTCGGTCTCTATGCTCCTTCACTTTCAGAATATCTAGGTCCTAGATACACTATTTACAAGAAGCATAACATTTCTTTTGTTCTGTATATTGTGTAAATTAACTAAATGTCCTCTAGGCATAATTATTAGATTTCTCATATTCAGTAATGTGGAATTAAATTTACTAGTTTTACCTTTTAAATGCTGTATTATGTCTACATTTTGTAAATTTCTTAGAACACATAGGTTTCTTCTGAGATTCTCATTACTTGTAATTTTTCAGCGTATGTTCAAAGCTTTAAGATTAAACTATTATTTTAAACCTGTTTGTAATTGTAACATTTACTTTTGCTTACTTTGATCTCCAAGTCTACTTATTATATATTACAATTAATATTTCTGAAATGGTATTCTTGTACATAAGAGAATATTCCTAGTCCACTGTTATTATACTGTGGAAATTCATTTGTTATGTACTCTTATTACATCGTAAATTTAAATTAAATTCAAAATTACTGAACTACTGCTCTTAGATATTAAAGTAAAATATTATGTATTCTATAGATTATTGTTATTTTATATTCACTGAATTTTGTCATTATTTTCGAAAACGTTTTAGAGGTGTCACATAAAAGTTTTGAAATTTAACATACAGCACTTTTCCAGGTGCATTGTCTCTGAAGGGGCAGCAGAATTGGAAGAGGAAATTATTGTAGTCCTTCTGGTATATAAATATACCAAGCGTTTTATACTTTCTCATTGTAATATGTCTTCCTGGAGGACTGCGGTAAGCCTACGAACTTGCAACGCTAAAATATGTGTTCGATTTCCTGCAGTAGTCACAGCAGATAGTCCAATTTGGCATTATTTAAAAACATTTTATTCAATTATTTTGTATTATAAGCAGGTTTACATACCACGTGTGACCCGGCATAGTCAAGCGTGTTAAGGCGTTCGACTCGTAATCCCAGGGTCGCGGGTTCGAATCCCGGTAGCGCCAAACATGCTCGCCCTTTCAGCCGTGGGGGCATTATAATGTAACGGTCAATCCCACTATTCGTTGGTGAAAGAGTAGCCCAAAAGTTGGCGGTGGGTGGTGATGACTAGTCTTACACTGCTAAATTAGGGACGGTTAGCGCAAATAGCCCTCGAGTAGCTTTGCGCGAAATTCAAAAAAACAAACAAACATAACACGTAGCTACGAAAGTTGTTTAGCTGATTTTATTCTAGCTACTTTAGTTCCTTTGTCATTCTCTGGAGATAACACTTGTTATGCCCATGGAGGATTTAACTGGAATGCGGCATGGGAAGAACGTATACAGTAGTCTTTTAATAATAGTTCGAGTGAAATATAGAATCTCTATTATGTTTGAAAGATACTTATCAGTCACGTGGGTAGTATTAGTTGCTCTGTGTAAACTCAATGCAATGTTTTAAGTTTAGATTTAAACAGTCTGATACACAATCTTGAAGAAGTCAGTTGAGAAAGAGAACAGATCTAATCCAGTAAAGACGAACGTGACCCGGCATGGCCAGGTGGGTTAAGACGTGCGACTCGTAATCTGAGTGTCGCGGGTTCACATCCCCGTCGCGCCAAATATGTTCGCCCTTTTAGCTCTGGGGGGCGTTATAAGTGACGATTAATCCCACTATTCGTTGGTAAAAGAGTAGCCCCAGAGTTGGCGGTGGGTGGTGAAGACTAGCTGCCTTCTCTCTAGACTTACACTGCTAAATTAGGGACGGCTAGCGCAGATAGCCCTCGAGTAGCTTTGCTCGAAATTCAAAACAAACCAAAAACAAAAACAACAACAACAACAAAAGACGAACGAACATTCTTTGTCAACCAAGCCAGTACACACATACATTGTGTTTAAACTGTGCCGTTTCTTTATTCCACTCTTATGGACTCAGAGCTAGAAAATTCAGAATTACTTTATAAAAGATGTTTTGGCGAATGTCATGTTATTCGATCTAAACATATCACTTCTTCAATACACTGTCTCAAGAATGGTTGTATTCTTTATTGATGAACAAACCGGCATTGTTCACGTTTACACCACTGTCAACAGATATAAAACAACAACAGAAACACGTAAATAATTTGTTAAATCACCTTCACTGATGGTGTGGCAATTCCAGAGGTAAAGACTGATAGGATGAAGATCCCTACAAACACCCCAAATAAAATAAAAGGGCAACTCATGCTCAGTTAAATAACGATTTTAAAGCCCAACTATCAAGATTAGGTAGCCAAGCGAATGTAGGTCTGGATACTTTACAATCGTGAAAAAATACCATCTTTTGAAGCAAAGATCTGTCAACCTAGTTTGAGGAGGAAATACATTGACTCTAGAAGGATCTGATTCGTACTCTGAGAGATAGACCACCATGAAAATATTTAGTTGTGCTGAATGATTTGCTGTCAGTAATCTTCTAGATGAATAACTCGAACGTTTTGTCTTATGTGTGCATGAGGGTTGATAAACTGTTTATTGGAACTTATATATTTAAAACAGCAATTTTTATTAGTATTCCTCGTAGACGTCTTTTAGATGCACATACATGTATGTATTTACAGTTTAGGCTAAAATTCGTGTTTCAAGTGTTTGTATACATCTCTACGGTGTATTTAGGTTTAATAGTTTACTTTTGTTTTGCATAGTGCATGTATGTATTTTTTATGTTAAGGTTACGGTTTAAGCACACAATATTTACGTAATTTACTTTTCTATGGTCGTATTTTACTTTAGAAAAAGGGTAGAATTTATTTGTATTTTTATTCATGTAAAAGTAACTAGCTTTTATTCACTGAAAGGGTATTATGATTTGTAATATGTTTTTTGTTTTTTTTAAGGTTTTCATATTCTCTCTCTGGTCTTCTTTGTTTAAGACTCCTTCTATAAATTTTTCTATGTTAAAGAGGATTTCATGATTTTCATTTTTATGAGTCTTATTTTATGTGAAATATATAATTTAAAGGTCAGAGTCCATTATTTTTCTATATGTTAAAAAGCTTCTGTTTTTGCCTGTCTTTCGATGTTGAAAGATTTTCACTTTGGCCTGTCTTGTATAAATGTGTAATTTGTGAAAGCACTTTCTTTGTTAAAGAGCTACTTTTAACGTATTTATTCTTTTCTTTATTATTTATGCCTAGTGTGTTAAAATACCACTACCTTAAGGAAATAAACAAGTAGTAAACTGTGTTCTTCTCTCTCCCCTTCGCCTTCGTATTTGTAAAATTGTTTATGTCTTTATATTTGTTAGTATTGTAGGCAAATGGTTTTACTGAGGTAAAAAACAAGAGCTCTAGCTATTTTTATGTGTGAGTTTGGTCAGAGATTGATTTTATTCGTTCTATATTTAGGAATAGCCAGGTTGGCCTGGAGGTATGAGGGAAGGGAGATGTTTCACAGGGTGGTACTATATGCCTGCCACCCACTTCGTTACGACAGTTTTTTAAAACTTTATTGTGTTTTCCAGATTTCCTAGTTTGGATGCATATTACCACTCATACAACACCTTAAATTCTTCTGTCTCGGATGTGTGCAAAATGTGGATTCACTGCACGGAAATTAACCAATTTTCTTGTAAATATTAGAGGCCATGACATCCAGAAATATCAAAAGAATATATCGTTCTTTTGTGGTGTCAGTCAGATTCAGTCGTGCTCTAGGCCTAGACCCTACCTTTCACTGAACACACGTATTTCATGTGCAAAATTGTTTTTGCATTAGAATATAAAGCTAGTTTTGCCCGTGTAAGACAGATATTGTAACAGACTATAACACATATACCTTTTAAGATTTATTTTTAGCTTACTTTTCGTTTATCTTGAGGGATCTTGTGTTAACAATCGCGAGCAGTTAATGGTATTTAGCTTTGTTTTTAGCTGTCACTTAGTAAAGTAAACTGTTTAAACAAAAGAAAGATTAAATATTTGGATTTGGTCTTAATATGTAGTTTAGCTAATATTTCAACTGTGGTTTAAACTCTGCTTTATTTTAAGTCTTCACTGAGGGTTTATTTTAATTTTAATCTTCGAGGTTTCAATTGAATTTACACGAAGATACATTGAAGGTTAAGTAAATTTAAATAAAGTCTTTATCTAACTCTTATCAGTCCAGCACACACGCCAATAAGTACTTGTTCTCGTTTTGTTTTTAATATTATAATTGTACTTTCGTGAACAAAAATTGTATTTGACAAACTACCGGTGCAAGTCCTTTCCCCATATGATCCAGTTGTAAACTGGAGATATTATATTCCATTGTCCGACATTTTGCGAACCTCCAATTAGTGGAAATGACGTTTTTTGTGTTGTTTTTTGTGAATACTAAAACATTCTTCAAAGCTTAAACAATCGTTACACAACAAAACAACTAAAAATAGTTCTTAATGCAAACACAATCGAAGTACCAATGCAACAAAAAATACCAGATTTAATCAAAGCCTACATAATAAACAAGCATAGTCAGGGTAACTGACCTTATGATAAATGTTTTCGTATCCCGTGACAACAAGCTTGGTAGTGGTGCAATGAAAAAAAAGTAGATTATTTATTACTCAAACATTTGGAGGGTTTAACTCGTCTAAGGCCAACTAAAAACGTATAATTTGTTTTCGTCTGACCTTATAGTTTGATGTCTTGTCTTAATGTTTTTTTCTGCTTTAATTTTTATTATCAGCACTAGAATTTATTCTTTGGTGTCCATTGCTATGCAATCCATCATATTTAAAAAGAAAAGGTTAACATATTGGAATAAAGAACTTTCTTGTCCAATTTTATACCCAATATTAGGTTATAAAGTTATAAAGTGTGAAATTAAGCGCCCGCCCCAATTCTTCACAAACTTTAAACAAAAATCAATCATGTTTTCAGTAGATCTAATACAATCCCATGCCAAGATGTACGTCAATTGTTGAAAGTGTAAAATAAATAAGAGAAAAATAAACAAAATAATTTTCGTTCATACTGACAGCAATCACCTGACAATTTAACATCAAAAGAAATTATGAGCTCTTATCGCACTCTCTTCTGTATCAAAACAGAATATTTAACGTTTTGTAAGAGTTGACTTGTTAAATATACTCAAAGTGTGGGTGTATTCGACAATTGCATGTTTAAGCAGTTCGTAGATTTTTACTTGCGAAATGGCTTCATGTATTTGCTGTTTGCGGATGCTTGAATCGTTTGAACAGTACTGAGTAATAAAGCGCCTTTATATACCATTGCTATAAACAAACTTGTAGATTTTCACGCAAATCTGCTGGCAAAGATCAAACGAATAAATTCTCAAACTGTAAAAGCCATGGTACCTATTACGCCGTATCAGTAAACACACATCACGTAATATTCTTATCAGTACTGGTGTAACTTAAATGTTTGCTATACGGTAAACAACGCGTATTCAAGAAACAAAAATTATTAGCTAACATATTTAACAAATGGTTAAATGTGTAAAGTTGGTAAAAACCCTATCATCTTAAACGGCCTAAATATACTTTATATAGTTTGCTAACATATCATGATAGAATATTGAGATATTTTTCATTGTAATGATTCAACCAGAAGGAAATTCACATTCACGTTAGGCACAGATAGCCTAGCTGGTTTGTGCCATGAAACGCCAAATCAACCAACATTCACGTTATCGGCGACATTCACTCTTTTATTACTTAATGGCCTATTGTTTGGAAGATAGAGGAAACAGGTTGCTTCACGCATGCACAAGGTGAAATACAGAAACAAATGAATTTTATTTTTACTGACACACAGTGGCTTGTTGTTGTTATTCACATCAATAAAGAAATCGGAAATACATCAGCCCATTATAAAAATAAACCATTTTTATGCATTTACTAGAGTTTCTATCCTATCTTCTCTTTACGGTCACACAATGGACAAAAACGTTACAACCGTGAACTCGGTCTGTGCTTACGAAGTTTGCGCTGAAAATGTAGGAACAGAACAACAGTTTTCCTCGAGGTTGATTGTTGAAGCGTGACTTTATGGGTAAATTCGATTTTTTAAAAAAATGGCGAGAGTAGATATATGCCATTGAAACCAACTGGAAGAAAAGCAGAGAAACAACAAAAATTTCCTTCTCTATCATTGATCCAAAATACTTTACAATAAAGAAAGGTTATATTTGCGTTATGGCCCTCATAATCGTAGCGTAATGTAACGGCGAGGTATATCTTTCGTCAAGATCTATATTTTAGTAACACAATGCTACCGTCGCTACGATATAAACTTTGGCGAAAAGTATGTAGCAATGAAGGTTTGCTTTCTAAGAGGTATATAGAATTAGTACACAGTGTGATACCAGAGACTAAGAATCGAAACACTGAAATAATCGTATCTAACATTTAAAAAAAACAAATGCCCTCTCCCAAGGTGGCTCAATGGCAAGTCTCTTGAAACGAAAAACGCTCAAAACCAGGTTTAGATACCCTCAGTGAGCAAAGCAGAGATAACCCGTTGTGAAGTTTTGCACTTGGCAACAAACAAAACGAACCATTTGAAAATTAATATAATCACAATACATCGAAAAATAAAGGTTAGCTACCTCCAAGGCCAATCTTAACACTTATTAATAACAGTGAACTGTAACTTTTTTTTTTCAAAGTTAATAGAAATGCAACACTGCGAAACAACGACTCGCTTGTTTCAAAATCCATACAGTTGTAAAAATAATATTAATAATTATTTGTGTTTTATACTTACACACTCAAAATATCGATTTAATAATGAAGGCTAGCTAGCATTTTTCAACGTCAAGGAAATTGAAACCGGAGACGAGGGTAATGATTAACTTTCTTCGAGACCTTTCTTAAAACAAGTGTACAAATGAAGGCTGTACATTTTATTAACAGCAAGAATATTCCTTTTAAATACACGCTTCTACGAAGCTACATAATAAGTAAAACTGAAAGACAGAACTGCGTGGGTTTTGAGTTACATAATGCTACCATAAAATTCCTAAGATTACTTCTGGACTCAACATCAGAAATAACTAAAAAATAAAAACATTGTAAGGAAAACTACTGTGTCCTTCAGTGCTGCGAAGCCTTTGAATAATTCACATCATTAGCAAATATATACTCTTCAAAAAAAGAAACGCAAAAGGCAAAATTTGAGACATATTGTTAACAAGTTTATTCCGGGTAGTTCTGTATGACATGTGTGAAACTTTGCACATTCACTGCTAAACATCCAAAGTCTGCACAGGCGAAGTCCACGCTCACTAGTTGAAGTTTAACGTCACTCAACGTCAATAACGAGTATGCCCCCCGTGAGCATCAATAACTGCTTGGCATCTCCGGCCCATGGAAGCGATGAGATGACAAATCACATGCTGTGGAATGGCTGTCCACTTAGCCTGCAAAGCTGCTGCAAGTTGAGGTAGAGTCTGCGATCGAGGTTGTCGCCGTCGCAGACGTCGGTCCAACTCGTCCCAAAGATGTTCAATGAGGTTTAAATCTGGTGATCTGGAGGGCCATGGAAAAACGTTGATGTTGTGGTGTCTCAAGAAGACAGTGGTGAGTCGGGCTGTGTGAGGACGGGCGTTGTCATGTTGAAAAACGTCGTTGACGTTCACCATGATGGGTTGCACATGGGGCCTAAGAATCGACGGTTGCGCACGGTCTGATCGGAAATCCTACGCAGCCCTGGTATGGTTGAGGCAGTAGACGTCACAGTGGTGGTCCTATCCCGAAGGTGACGTAACCGGATGTAGCGATCTTGTGCGGACGTGGTAACACGAGGTCTGCCAGATCGTGGACGGTCACAAGTTGATCCATGTTGTTGGTGACGATTTCATAGCCTTGTGATGGTGCTTGGGTGGACATTCACAGCTCTGGCAACATCTGATCAAGATTCGCCTGCTTCCAAGCGACCAATGGCGTTGTTGCGTTGTGCTTCAGTCAGTCTTGGCGTAACTGTATTGCGTGTCGGTGGCTTAACACTGAGCTATGGAAACCGAGAACCCGTCACTTTAATAGGGATTTTGCACTTGCAGAACATACAGATCTCTCAAACAAATTTATTGGACACGAATGCGTTTTGGCGAAAAATCCGTTGTTTTCCTCCGTTTTCAAAGTGCACAACTTTTATTGTCATTTTGGTCTGACAATCAGTGCCTTAACACGTGTAACATCACATACTCTGAGCTTGTAACGTTATTACGTATATTTCTCTTTAAAATAACAAAAATATCCCTTTTGCGTTTCTTTTTTGAAAAGTATATATCTTGGTTTGTTTTGAATTTCGCGCAAAACTACCCGAGGGCTATCTGCGCTAGCCGTCCCTAATTTAGCAGTGTAAGACAAGAGGGAAGGCAGCTAGTCACCGCCAACTCTTGGGCTACTCTTTTACCAACGAATAGTGGGATTGACTATCACATTATAACGCCCCCACGGCTCAAAGGGCGAGCATCTTTGGTGTGACAGGGATTCGAACGCGCGACCCTCGGATTATGAGTCGAGTGCCTTATCCACCTGGGCATGCTGGGCCGAATATATTTATACTAAAATGTCTCATGTCATGTTCAGCAAAGATGAATATTTCGTATTATGAATAATACAGTACCGGCTGGTTCGTAAAATCCACGAGGATATTCCTCACTACAACAACCTGTTCAGTCAATAATACAAACAGTTCATATTCGAAAATATCCTGCTTAGTCAACAATATTAATAACCTTAGTACAAAAATAACCTGTTCGGTATACAATAGTAGCACTCCCAGTGACTTTGAATAGTAACATATTCTCTTTAATAATAGCAATACGATTCCTTTCCTGGAGATAATAGAAATTATAATATTTCATTTTATTTTATTTTCTTCATGAAAAACGTTAAATAGGCCTCTGTTTTTATTGTATTTTTGTTCGTTTGTTTTAACTACAGTTAAACAGTGTTACCACGTAAAATAGCAGCCGTTGAAAAAAAGGCAAAATGCATCGTTTGGCTTGTGGGGTGCGTGGTCCAGTTCCATGTGACTATACTCTCAATGGTATGGACTAAGTGTGAACTAATAATTAACGCGCTAGATTGCAGGACGGAAGGTCCAGGTTTTGTGCAGCGAATATATTGAACGTGTTTCACACTTTCAAATGTTGGACGCGTTATAAGAGTGGCAGAGAGTACCATCCACACTGAAAATATTAATCTTAATTGCAACATATTATTCCATGCAGTCAAGCCTAATGCCATTCAAATCCTGGTAATATAGTAAACTAAAATAATTCTGCTGTCAAAAATATTCTCTGCCACCTATCATAGTGTTTGTTGTGACTCCACACGCTTACAACAATAACACTATGTAACAAAATTTTTACTTTTTCTTGTTCCTGGACAGAATGTGTTATTTCCCAATTGCTTTTGCTAAAGTAAATGGGGGAAAAACATATTTGTCTTCTCTTCAAACTTTGCTTTTGTGACCTGGGAGCGTATAACGAAAACATGATGGGAGACTATATTTGGGAGCTGATACGCGAAAGTGATTTACATTACAGTCACAAATCTCGAAAAACTACTCACTTCTAAACATTTTTGTAAAACATCTTTGATCGTCACATTATAACGCCCCCACGGCTGAAAAGCCAGTATGTTTGGTGCGACGGGGATTCGAACCCGCGACCGTCGGATTACGAGTGCCTTGATCCACCTTGCCAAACAGTTCGTACAGTCATAACAACATAAGTATGTTCCAAGTACTACAGAACAATAAAGTTTCCATATAGTCAACAATACTATGACTGTACTTCTGTTGATACTGAATGTAAAATTATTTCTATATAATCAGTACCAATGTAGGTAAATTCATTGTGATACTAAGCACTAAAATATATTTTTACTGGCTGCTGGAATTACTGTGCTTTTTTTTTAAGATGTTTGTATAGAAACAATTCAATACAGTATATTATTTAGACAAGTCTCAATAAAGGTTCTTTGTGTGATTACCTACATCAACGACCATTCGAAATACACATACACAAAGGAGAGAACCCTCCAACTCATACCAATATGTACAGGCTTCATTATTACCCTTTGGAATTGGTAACATCTCATGCTAAGAAGTACATGCGCATGGAAATTTAAAACATGAATGTTTGTGATCTGCTGTGTTCACCACAGGGGATCTAACCTAGGAGTTTAAGTGTTGTAAATCCGTAAACTTGCCGATATCCCACCAGGGAACAGGAAATTAAACATAAGATTACCTGATAAAGATATATTCTAAACCAGTTATGAAAAGGTGAAATGAAGAATTGTTTAGACTGTTTCAAATAGGAACATTAAACATTAATGGTCAAATTAGAAAGCTACCTAAAGGTCATAATATCAATCTTCCTCAATCTACACGCAAGATTTTACGTCACCTTGAACAAAGGATTACACAAAGGTTTTAACAGCGAGTTAAAGTGAAACAAAATACAATTAAAAATAAATATATATAAACTGAATTAAAAATAATATTATAACAGAAAGATACTAATTCACAACCAAAATTACAAATTCAATAAAAGTTAATCGAAAATACAGAATTACATAAGAAATCTCAAAACAATACAATCAGATCAAAATATATCAAAATTTAAATGAAAATGCGCTAAAAATAAATGTGCTGTACAAATAATTACAAACAATAAAATAAATAATAATTGAATATTAAATTAAACGTATTACTAAATTAACCTGTTGGCCAGTTTCACATTACGTTTAGGAAATTAAAACACATAAAAAAACACAAGATTTTAACAAATTATGAAGAGGCATTTAAAAGACAGGAGAATCAAAATGAATTCAAATTAAACTCAGGAGAAATTCAGGCAAACGACATCAAACAAGTCCGGCATGGCCAGTTGGGTTAAGGCGTTCGACTAGTAACCTGAGGGTCGCGGGTTCGAATCCTTGTCACACCAAACATGCTCCCCCTTTCAGCCATGTGAGTGTTACAATGTTACGGTCAATCCCACTATTCATTGGCAAAAAAGTAGCCCAAGAGTTGGCGGTGGGTGGTGATGACTAGGTGCCTTCCCTGTAGTCTTACACTGCTGAATTAGGGACTGCTAGCGCAGATAGTTCTTGTGTAGCTTTGCGCGAAATTAAAAAACAAACAAGCAAATGACATCAAACAAAATACGAGAATAACAGAATAATTCGAATAAATAAAACAAAATTAAAAAACGACTCTTAAATATAGCACAATATGTACCGTTGAGTATGTTATATTAATATTAGTTTGGAGCCTCAAATGATCGTTACATTCCATCATGCTCTATCTGAGGATCAAACATTTTGCCAATAGCCCTGGAACATACTTTCAATTATATAAAGCTTATTTTATATAAATTCTCCAAAGCATATCACTACCAGATGAAGACTTTCCATAATCCATCTAATGTAATGAAAATGGTTGTCAAGTGCTTATTTCAGCTGTTTGATTCCACAAATATCCATAAGCAATGAGTCCTGTGACGTACCCAGTATGTCTTCACACGAAAACCATGAATGCCTGTTTCATTGTCCATTTGCTTAAACGTATGTGTTAATTGAATAACAGGAATGACTGGAAGCCTTACCTTGGTAACTCCTTATTCTGTTGCCCTCGTTTCCATACAATACTAGTATTTCTGTGTGTTACAAATGGTCTGGTGGTAAGCAGGATTCACCTTGACCTTTGTATCCATTGTCCTAATCCTTAACTTTTACCTGTAGAAATATCCAGTGATGATCATGAATCAATTAAAAAACGTTTTGTGACATGATGTGGTTCCCTTTTTCAAAATACTATTCACCCATCAACCGTTAGAAAATGGCATAAAACTTACTACACTTACCAAAGTACAATCATACTTCATCACGTGCCACCAAACACTACAATTTTCCTCAGTTTGGTAGTGTTCACACAGTTTTCTACACATAGTCTCCTTTCCTGGATAAGTTGTCAATGTGACTGTGTATACGTCGTTGCTTTTCCAGATGGAGATCCTTCTTTATTATGTTGCAAACTATTTCCCGAGACACATAAATGACTTTTTCCACTGACATTCGTGTTTGTCGATTCTCACTTGTCACAAAATTCCAGACTGTGTTTACCCTAGCTGGAGAACTTGTTGCGGGCTACTTTCCGAATGGCTGTGGTGCCCCAAATTACTCTGTATTCCATTGTTTTCCAATAACATTAAGTACAATAAACAGCCGGGTTTGTTTGTTTTTTTGGACATTCTAAGCACAAGGTCTAAACACATATTTACGACCTTAGTGTATGAATATTTGTATCAAAACAGCTGTTACATACCCTTGCCAGAAGTGATTAATTGTTTGTGACATCACACAACCTTCGAAATGTCAAGCAATATAAAACGTCGTTTTGAGATACGAGGTTTGACAGCGATTTTATTAGTTGTAGTTGTCACAATATTTATTAATTTGCGTACTCATATCTCTTTTAATTTTACATTCTCAGCCCTCTATATAGTTTAATAGCTCAGACAGTAAGAGCTTCAATGTCCTTTAACTTAACTTCTAGCCCAAACATCAGAAGCTATGTAGATGAATAGTTATTCAGTTGCGCAGTATGTCATCATAACACATGGTATGTGCTATTCTCAACCAGTCTGGTCAAGATTAACAAACTTAGCAAACATACGCTTGCCAGCCAATGCCACTCATTCAGCAAAACCATCAGACTGGGAATGATATGGTGAAATGAACATATTAAATATATTAAATAACTCATTGTTGGAGTTAGCTCTTTGATCCATGTTCACCTCTCCAGGTGCTCCAAAATGTAATATCCATTTTTAAATCAATGCATCTGTGGTGGACTGTTCTAATGTATCAACCAATGGACAAGCTTCAGGCCACCTGGTGAAGTATTAATAACAGTCTTTTTCACCTTTTAGCAAAAGATCAACTATATCTAGGATGGTTTTGTGGAAAAAAGAACTTGATGTAGCCAGCTTTTCCTCTTGACATCACATCTCGGTGATTAATATTGACACTATGATATATCATCCTCCACTCGTAACTGACCACAGGAATGCCCGATATCGTTTACATAAGTACTAGGTTTACCGGCTTGTAATGGTTACATGGCATCATGTTGCACAGCAAAAAGCATCAAAGTTACGTGTGGATCCTTAAGTTATTCCTCCCAATGTTTTCTACTGCTCATTCATGATGCTCACCTGAAAACAAAATTGTTACTATATGTGTGTTTCATTGGCACCATTGTAGAGTGGCCACGATCTGAGCATCCGCGTCCAAACCTTCTTGAACACTGGAAAGGTCTATCTCTTTCACTCATCTTTATAATAAAATGGTAATGCCAACATGTACCTATTACCAGTTTCTTTATGGATGTAATCTTAGAAGTTTTCCACAATTAAGGAAGGTTTACATGCTCCAGTAATCTGAATATACATACGTCCTGATGACTGTTGTATTTTCGGGTAAAGTATTTTGCATAAAGGTCTAATGTGTATGTATGTTTCATTATCACATTATACATTCATTTTCCCCATTGGAAATGGTCTTGGGACTTCGTCAGTACGTTTTGCCAACCAACAAGGTTCCCTGACAAATTAAAATATCAGCTGAATTATGTCAGGACTCAAACTGTTTTACCGACAGTATCACGAAATATTGCATTAAGTTTCAACTGACTCGCGAATCTCAGTACAATGGTATCCATTTTCAAAGTTCAATTTAAATGTAAGTTTACTGTGGCAAGGATAAATTACATGAAAAAGGAAAAAAAACACCATAGTTACAATACACAGTCAAGAGCTATAACAAAACCTGAAACACCATAGTTACAATACACAGTCCAGAGCTATAACAAAACCTGTCTGAGTGTTTTTTTCTCCTAATGAAGAATTAACTTTAACGGAACCGGTGTAACCAACTTTATTAATATTTCGCGTCTTAAACTTAAAGCTTGTGCGGTGAATAACGTAGAAGAATAAATTAGTAGCCCCAATATTATATATTCTTTACATCCTATACAAACATACGTTTAATACAGTGTGTAAAAAACAAATAAAAATAACATACATTGAAAGTGATAACGAAAAAGTACCGTCGACGATGATATTGTTGTTTGTTTTTGAATTTCGCACAAAGCTATACAAGGGCTATCTGCGCTAGCTGTCCCTAATTTAGAAGTAAAAAACTAGAGGGAAGGCAGCTAGTCATCACCACCCACCGCCAATTCTTGGGCTACTCTTTTACCAATGAATAGTGGGATTGACCGTCACATTATAACGCCCCCATGGCTAAAAGGACGAGTATGTTTGATGTGACAGGGATTCGAACCGGCGACCCTCGGATTACGAATCGAGCGCCTTAACCACCTGGCCATGCCGGGCCGACGATGATCTTGTTGTAACCAACTTCCTATTGACACCGAACAGCAGAAACTTCAGTCTATCATTAAGTTATTATTTGCATACTGAAAATTATTGCTAAAATATTCCATAAGTCAACCATTACTAGAGTCCATTGCTTGAGATATCTATTAAATCTAACATTTTATTCGTGTTTCTCAAATAAATTTTAAAAGTACGGTTGACATTATTATAGAATACATTATCAAGTCAATCCCTACGTTGTTAAGTTTAAATTACTATTATTAAACAAAATAACTTAGAATCAGCTGCAAGATACGTTGCTGACCAGAGAACAAACAACCATGACGGTTTTATGACAGTTTTTTATTGGTTTTTTTTCCACTAAATCTACAAAGAAAACTACAGGTAACTCTGTTGCTCCCGACAGAGTTTGATCTTCAACAATGTGTGTATCATTAAACGTTAAGGTTTTTTATTAACGTCCGTATTATTTCAGTTTTGCACAAGTGTCGCTTGAACCTCAACGACGAGCCAATACTGCCAATATCGAACGATGCCTAACAAGTAAAATTATTATATACAAGTTAACTTATACAATTCGTGCTTGGAGAAAAGTACTTACCATCTCGTCAAAGCCTTTCCATTTGTCTTCATATTATTCTACAAAAATTGCGTCAATTCTTTCTTCTATTTCCGCGCGTAAAACAAAACCATGTTTACAAACTCGCGTCTCTTTTCCTGCGCTTACATCAAGTAGTGTATACTATGGCCTCACGTGGCTGATCGATAGAGATTGTAACCAGCGTATACAGCTGTTCTCTGCAGCAGTGTTGGTAACGTAAGGAGACTGACTGTACTGAGATTCAACAGAAAGCGAGTTCACTGTGCATCAAACATTGAGGTCTACCGTAGGGTTGTGTCTGCAATAATATTAATGAGCTAGTTATAGAACTAAGCAGAAACTAATAAACGTAGTAACGACAAAGAGGGGTAACGTATAATTAGTTATTCATCTCGTAATATAGTGGAATAACTAACAAAGAGGCCTATGGAACATCTTCCACGAGGCTTTTTAAAACATTTGATCTTCATTCTTATTTTTATCGTTGTTCGTGTAGAATGATTTGCCTTTCTTTTCTGTGTTAGTTCCATATTTATATTCATCGCTCGATTAGTTTCTCCACCTGCCTTATGATTTTCCTTCTATAGCGCTTATCGTCGTTTACCTCTCGTTTTAGTTACCCTTTTTTTTTTTGTAATTTCTCTTCTATCCATCTATCAATTTTATATTTTTAATCGTTCTTTTATTTATCCTTTATATTTTAGCATTCCTTCTTACAACTTTTCTACGTAACCAAAAAGAACTGTTATAATTATGTCTTCATCGCGCGCGAGCGTCTTCTTATAGCAAAGCCACATCGGGCTAGCTGCTGAGTCCACCGAGGGGAATCAAACCCTTGATTTTAGCTTTGTAAATCCGAAGACTTACCGCTGTTCCAGCGGGGGACTTCAATGATTCAATATTTATGAAGAATATAGCTTTTTAATATTAATATCTATCAAGACAAGAAGACGAACAATGTCTCTGTTTTTGTAACTTTTTGAACCAGTTTCTGTCTCCATTTAAACATACTTGACATTCTTTAAAATATTGGTCAAATTGCACCTTCTTTCTCATAGTCACTTTATATTTACATTACACACGAAACACACAAAAATCATGTATTGTTGAAAATTCTGATACAATTTTTAAGGCTTGGAAACGGAGGGGGAATTCCACGGATACAAAGAATTGAACGCAAAATAACAGAAAAGTGGCAAAGATATAATGTTTTGTAACTGTCAAGTTCATTAGTTTCATGAAACATTATAAATGAATATGAATATCGAAACTACGTAAGACTTATTATACTACAGAAAATAGCCTGTTCAAGTTGGAGGTTTTGGAGTTACCTTGTATATAAAACCACATTGATTACATAATTATCTTGCCATGGGTGTTCGCGAAAGATAAACATTGTTAACGTGCCTTTGAATAACATCTCATCAAATACGGTACTTCTTAAACGATAAGATTTCTGCCTTCTTTATGAAAAGAAATTTGTTTTAAGAAGTTCAGACACACATAAATATCATCTGATTTAATTATACTTTAAACAAATAATTTTTTTTATCTTCCCACATGACATAACCATGCTTATTTCTCCATAATTCTACCTTCCAAAGCTCGGAAAATTATGAACGTAATACCACCATAGTACAGTTGCTTTTCAACCTATTAGAATTCTGTTAAGAAAACTATGAATTGTATCCAATATAGAATGGTTTCCGTCAACTGACAATAGTTCCTTCTCCGTATGCTCAGCAAACAAATAATACATCGTGTTCCTTTTCAAGAATTCAGTCTTCATGAGATCAATAAAAAAAGTTAATACAGTCCCATATAGCTTGCCCAATAACAGACCATTCAGAAGATTTTTACCTTAACATGTTCAGTAAACTACGATTATTAACCCACAAAACATAATACTTGTGTTTACTGACAAATATTCTAGCTTCACAGCTCAGTAATCTATTACCGCAATATAACATAATTTTGTTTTATGACAAAATTCTGTATTGCAAAGTTAACTAAAATTTAAATATTACCTTATATGCTAGAGATATTACAATACATCTATTTGTGGATGGATTTTTGTTTTTCTCGTATATACTTTACTTGCAATTAGTTAAGGTACCTCTGAAGAAAATGTCTGTTGTCATTAAATCTCTAGTTACACAGCTAGTGGTAATGCTATAATGCTTACATTTTTTAGGCCTATTTACTTGTGAATACTTCCCTAGAGTACAGATGTTTGTGTAAGCTAGAATGCGCTGAGACAATCGCCCCTCTAATTGTAAAATGGGAATGATCTTTCACGTAGTTAATCTTGGATTGTGAAATACCACTTTTACTAAAGGCTTTGGTCTGGCTTAATAATTTGGTGGTGTATCATTTTGCAATTAACTCATGCCTACACAAAGTTTACCAGTAATTCGGTAAAACGAAATTCGTGTCAACTGTGTATAACAAAGATTTATTTATTCCAACCAATTAATAGTTTTTCATGTTCCTGAGTTATTCTCTTATTTGCAGGTCAAATCTTTTTAATCCTCTGGTACTTAGTGCTTACTGTCAATTGTAGTTTTATTCATAAATACAACACTATGGTACTTTTAATCTATCTTTATAAGTTCATTAGTGTGGATTTTAAGTCATGTATTTGTTATTTTCTTTTTAATTAATAAATTAATTATATTATAGTAAAAGGGTTGGTGCTATGTATTATACAACTTCTGCTTATATCCTCAGATTTTATTTCAAAATCGCTATATAACCTAAACTTTTATATTGTGAGGAGTAGGTTTCACCGGTAGATACTTATTTTATGACTTGACGAAACCATCGAAAAAAAAAAGTTGTTATAACGCGCTTTTAACAACACATTTCATCAAATTAATGTTATAAAAATACAGTACCAATTGCAGGTAAGGGCGAATACTATGATAAAAAATAAGTACAAGTAAAATTAAGAATAAAAGTACATATGAATGTTGTATTATACTTTATGTATTCATATGTTGCAAAACCAGAATTATCTTCTGAATTATGAAATCGTTCGATATAAAAGGCAAGTTTTGAACACCAGTGACGGTGTGTTAAATCTAGTTCTTGCTCAATTAATTTTTAGTCATTTTGTGTGGCAAATGAACAAGAAAATAAATTTAAAAAATCAGATATAATATGTGTTATTACTGACGATGTGACGTACTTCGTAATTTATTAGAATAATCGGTGGTGTTATTAACGTTCTATAAACGTCAAACTTTTCAATATTTTTTAAAACGAAATTGAAAGCATTACGAAGAATATTATACCTTAATTAACCGTTTTAAGAACACTGGTCAAACCAAATAATTCTTTCACCATCCATTGTCCCATACTTCAGAGATCCTTGGAATTACTAATTAAATTAGCAAAAAAAGATTTTACATCACGTTATATACATGTTGGAAGCATATTGAAAGTACCGCAAGCACAATAATACGATTTATCTTAGTTTCAAACTAATCTTTCGTATACAGTATTCCTTTAATAAAGTAAAGTGACATGCAAACCTGCTAACACAGCTAATGGTGTTATAAGATGCGCAGCACGGCGAGGTTCGCAGGCCATACACCAATCACTTCTACCCATGATTTACGTACATTTAAAGCAAACGTTGTCAAAACTGCTTGAAGTTCAAATCACTATGAAATCAAAAGCTGTTGGTTGTATTTATAGTAAAGCCGCTTTTCCGTAGTAATAGAACATCTTATTGCACATAGAGAACAAATTATGCCATTAAATACGCGATTTTACACTTGCCAACAATAAAATAGTTAAAACATATGAATGACGTGCATTTAAATTGTAATGAGTTCCAAAGTTTATTATCCTAGACCAATAATGATCATACTGTGTAAACCCAAGCCAGGTACACTTCTATAAACATTTCTATCTGTAGTCACTATAATCCCAGATATAAACGTGTTGTGTGTCAGTTGTATTTATCTCTCAACGTATATGATTTACTCTTCCAATAAAGTAAAATTAAAAAGGAAAAATGTTCCACTATGCATTAAAAATCATAACTGTGGCAACTACACAAATGTAATCACAAGACGTCGCTATGATAATAAAAACTGTCAAAATGTTTATTTCTTATTTCTTCCTGCAGCAGACTGTGTAATACATAAATAAAAAGTACGGGTATTTAGAGTCGATTTTTTCGAATTGGGGTTACGTGTTTACCCTATAATACAACGTTAAAACTAGTCACACTATTATTAACAGTGGCCATTATAAAAGTACTGAAATCAAATTACAAAAGTGTGGAAATTATCATGTAAATACTAGGCCTAAACCAACATTTTACAGAGCTGGTAAAATCGGTAAATTACTCAACCAAATATTAAAGAAGCCATTACATTTGGTAATATCAATATACTACACCCGAGATTTAACAAAACTTTACAAAATTGTGAGATCAACCACTACTTTTGAGATTTGACAAAATTTTACACAAGTACTGGCATTATACAAAATAATTCCACTAGTTCCAAGAAAACGAATATTCAAAATACCAGTTTTGAGTGTCAGTAAAAAAATGAAAAAACTCCATGATAAAGAGCTAAAGGTAAGTTTTCTGAACTTATTTCCTCTTGAAAATAGAAGAGTTAGAAGGTATCTGAATGAGGTGTTTAAGATTAATGGAATTAATAGAATTGTACATTAGTTGTTTTTTTTATATATCATGGTGAGAATTGTAAGACTAGGGAACAAAAATATAAATTTCAGTGAGGAAGAAAAGACAGCTCTATTTTCCTAACAGGGTGAATGCCCTTGGGAATGTGTTGCCTTCAGATGAAGTTGATGCAGTTATTTTAAGGGAATTTAAAGGAAACTTTCACGAGTAATTGAATGATAAATAAGTGCTTACTTTGATATTTGCTTCTCGTGGATTAGTGTAATTTAGTGAGTAAAACAACCTAGAAAGACCAAAAGATGAATCATTGTATTGTAGTGTTATACAACCAGAACATCATTTCTGAGAGCTATACAAATGTTATCTAAGATTTACAACCTATCAAAACTATTACTCCACTTATAAAACTAAAAGAAACATTACAGAAGTACTGAGATGTTTTGAAATTCAATCAAATATACAAAACAATTACATTGCTTTTGAATGTCAATAAAATATTGAAACAGTACTGTGATGAAGCAGTATCATTATGCTAGCTTTGAGTCTTACCTAGACTGGCAAATGGAAATCCCAATATATGCAAAATCAATACATTAGATTTCAGACTCAGTCAAATGTTACTTAAGTACTGAGCTCCTGAGAAACAAAAACATCAGTTCTGACAGAATCATAGTGTGGGTTAGAGGATGAACAAATACCCCAATATTCTGAAAAATCTAAAGGTCCATTAACTTCTCATTTAAAAATATAAATAAATACTTGCATGTAAGTTACTTAAATTATTCATGCAGAATAAAAGGTATACTTAAAAAAAAAAAAGACCCCATGCCTATTTTGTGTTGCTCAATACTGCCCTCTTTCTGAGGCAAACAAAAAATATTAATTATATAAATATTATTTTTGAACCCAGCTGAACTCTATTCAATACTGATATCAAACAAAACTGTTAGAATTGTTCTTTGATCCAAGATTATAAAAATACAGAAATCCTGAAAACAATTTAACTAGTCGATGTTGAAACTTTGTAGAATGGACAGCAACTGCCTGTTGTGGAGACAGAAATGTAGAGGATGACATTTCGAAAGTCTTTCATCTTCAAGTCTCCACAACAGTCAGTTTCTATCCATTCTATAGTTTCATCATGAATACTCTGCCTAAACAATCTATCAAAGAATTTAACTAGTTTTATGACTTTATATGAGCTCTATGATCAAGTAAAGCCATTATATAAGATTTGTGACTTGATCAATGTCTATACAAATATTGAAATAAACACAGCAGTTTTGAAGCACATCCATACATAGTAGCATGTACTGAGACCTAGAAAAACATTACATTTGTTCTTATACAAATAAACAGAGGAATTGTGAAAACCATTATACTAGTTCTGATACTTATTTTCACACATCAATAAAGAACTGAATAGGCATCAAAATTCAAAACTATTATTATAATTTTCAGAATTAATCAAAATTTCAAACACTATGTATTTCAATAATAACATTACACCTAAGTGTCACCAAAATACTAGAAATACTGTGAGCCAGTTTATACAAAGCCATCAAACTAGACCTATATACAATCAAACTTTATCTACACAAATACTGATCCACAACAGAACCATTATAATAGTTCTGACATTACAACAGTAGAAAGACACAAAAAAATCACTAAATAAGTTCAGTCTTTCTAAACTATATTTACTAGTACTTGAATCTAACAATACTGTTCTGCAAATTAACTACACATAGGTAAATAATGAAGCAAAACCAAATCAATATTTTATTTCTGAGATTGAGAGAAATGTTACACAAGTATTGATACCCAAGTAAAAACATTACATTATTTCTAAGACTCAAAAAGCATGTTATACAAGTACTATGATCCACAGAAGATCTAAGCTACAACAAAATAATGAAAACCACCAAAACTACTGCACAGGTGCCCCAATTAAATAAAATATAATAGAAGATTTATAAGGGATCAAAACCATTAGACAGGAATTCTCAAAATTTAGTAACTTAAGAACCCATTTTTAATTCAAAATTTATTCATCGACCACAAAACCTATCAATGTTTTTGTGTAATAAAGAAGATACTGTGTACATGAATAGTTCTATTATAAAATTAAATATTTTAATTATATAAATTCAATTTTATGAAAAATACTTTTTATTCAATAAATCTTATTTTTTTAGCTAATTTTTATGAAATTCCAGATGTGAATTATGGATCCCCATAGTACCCTTGTGGACCCTAGTTTGAGAAATTCTACATTAAACCATTTATAAGGCTGAAAGAAACATTGCACAAGTACAAAGACTAAGAAAAATCATAATAATTTTTAGATAAAATCAAACTATCACGATACTAAGGCCTAGAAAAACTATTATATTAATTCTGAAACTCCACAAACATTATACAGCTGATAAGCAAAATCATTATACAATTTCTGTGACTCATCTTTATATAATATGTATATCACACTAATAAACAGACTCAAAAAATATTAATGAACAACTGAGATACTGCAAAATTAGTGCTCAAGATATGAGACTCAACATAGCATCACACAAAAACTGAGAATCAAAAAACTTTTATATTTCTGCAACTAATCATTCAAAAATTAGACATCAAAAGATGGCTTATTACACTAGATCTGACTCAAACAAACATTACACAAGTTAAGACAAGGAAAAGTATTACACTAATTTTGATGATACAGTTAAAAAAATTATCTTTATGCTTAAGATAATTAAAAGATATCTCTTACTTTAACCAACATTTCTCCTTTATGTCTTCTTAAGGGTTATTACATAAAACATTATACTAATTAAGAAAACCAAATATTAAACCAGTATCGAAACTAAGTCTGTACACTAGATTTGAGACTGAAACACAGATCACAGAAAGTAATGAAACTCATCAAAACTGCTGTAATTGCTGTAAAAAATCAACCAAAACAAGTAGACTCAATCAAATTATTACATCATTTCTGAAACTCGGCCAAACTTTACAAAAGTATAGTAGCCAAGCAAAACCAATACACTAGATCCAGACTCAGAAGAACAATGAAAAGTACTGAAGCCCTCCAAAACTATTACTGAGCTCTGAGTCAACCACATATTAAACAAGTACAAAAAAGAAACAAAATCAACACTCCAGTTCTAATTCAGTAAAACTTTATCAAATTTCTCAGGTCTATAAAAAACTTTACACAATTTCCATGACTCACCCAAACTACATACAAGATATCTGACCTCCAAAACATTGCACAAGTTCTATTACTAATCCAAATGTTCCAAATATATTGCATTCCAACCAAAGTATTGCAAAAATAGTCAGAATTCATGTGCTTAATCTGATTCCCACCATAACACCTGTTGTTCACAAAAACTGATGATATAGCACCTACACCACTACTCTCTCTCTCTCTCTTTGACCATATCCAAACAGGATATTGGTGACCAGTCTTTTACAGATCTCTTCTCCTTGAGGCACAAATAATTTCTGCTGATGATACTTTCATCCATTTGGATAGACTCTTGGCATAATTAAGTGAACCTCTGTCTCTCCTTCCTTTAATCTCTCCAGTTACGATCGGACAGTTAATTTCTTCTTTCCTCATAACATGCTCTAGAAACTCCATCTTTTTGTGACATTATTTAGTAGTTTCCTCTTGTAAGCTGCTCTTCACAAGATATCTTTATCTGGGTGAGACTTGCCCAGCATACTTTCAAGATGCATTTTAAGAAACATATCTCACTTGCTTCAATTCTCTTTTCCATACCTGGCAATATAGACCACTGTTATGTCTGTTATATCCACAGTGCTGGGGTGAAGTACCTTACTGGCACTGGATAAGATTTATGTAATGTAATTGATATGTTATAATACATTCTACTTTGTTTTCATTCATGAGTTCTTATAATTATTAGCTAATGTACATTTTTTCCATGATACTGTGGTTGCTTGACTTACTCTGGGAACATGCTGATTTTGTAAATGATGGTAATGTTAATTCAAATAAATAATAATAAATACATAAGTGTTAAAATAAAGTAAATAATGTTTTTTTTTATTCTTATCCTAAAATCATCATCTATAAATGACTTAAATAAAATTGAAAATAATTACCACTAATTTACTTAACTTGGTTCACTCCAAAACTGGTGGTATGTACAGTACATTTTTGTCATTCATGAGCCTTGATGTTGGGAAAAAAACCTCACTGGCACTGGATATAGTGTGGTTCACATATTATAAAATTTTCTCCTTTGTTTTCACTCATGGGTTCTTAGAAATACATTGATTTTAACAGCAACAAAACATCCTACAAGTACTGAGACCATAAAAAAAAACATTAATTAGTTTTAAGTCAACAAAATGTTAAACAACTATTGAGACTCAACAAAACCAAACACTTTACAAATACCTTGGCTCAGTAAAATAAGTACACTAATTATGAACTTCAAGCAAATATTACACATATTCTTTTTCATTAAATTCAACCAAACATTAGACAGTTATTAAAGTATGCACACAAACTCAGAGGTTTTACCAAACAGCAAACCCAATAAAATACATACACTAGACAGAAGTCTGAAGATGCAGAAAAACTACTACACTAATTCTGTGCCTCAACTAAAACATATACAAATACTGAAGCTCACGTATTCCTCCTTCAGTAAAACCCTTAACACTAATTCTGAAGCTCAGCCAAATATTACATTAAGCATTAAGATACCCTAAAACCAACAGAATAATTCCGAGTCTAACCAAACCCATTACATTAGCCATGTGACTTGGCCCCACTACAAATGTACTGAGTCCCTGCCAAAACTGCATCATTTAAGACCATAAATCAAATGGTTAACAGTAACTGAAACAAAAATTATTTCTTCAGCTACAACAGTAAAAGGAATATTACATATTTACTGAACTCAGAAAAAGTGCTGTACTAGTTATAAGTCTGAACTAAACATTATACAAGTAATGAGACTTAGTTAAACCATTAATCTTGTTCCAAGACAAAACCAATATGAACATAAGAAGTTTAACCTAGCAATGCTCTTAAATTATTTCTGTAAGTCAATCAAAAATTACTATACTGCATAAATAATGAGACTAAGTAAATCCACTACACTGACCATGTAAATCAAACATTAGTGGAATCCAACAAAATAATTACTTGAGTGCTGTGACTAAACAAAACATTAAGTTTTGAGACTTAGAAAACTTATTACATAAGTGCTGAAACTAATCAAACATTGCACAAATTTGAAAAACCAGTAAAACAGTCACATTAACTCCTAGCCACAAAAACATGGCCAATCATTACATAAGTAGGGAGATCAAGCAAAACCATTACACTTATTATGAGACTCAATCAGCTTTACTTAATGTGATGTGACCCAGCAAACTAGTTACAATGGTTTTCACTCAACTAAACATTATAAAGACCTGAGACGTTGAAAAAGACAGGTTCACTGATTTCAAAAATCAAACACCCAGTCAATCCAATATAGTCAAAACTACCATTAACAGTCAGGGAACTCATCTGAAGGAACAACATTCTAATTACAGCTGGCCCATTTAAATGATTAACTAGTTACTTATGTTCAGGAATTTCATTGATTAGTATTATATACACTAATCAATTAATCATATTTATAATTAAACCAATAAATACCATGAAAATAATCAACTAATCAAAATTAGTGTTTCCAATAACCCCAATCATTTAACTGAAATGACAATTAACTGATTGCGACAAAAATACTCAACTAATAAAAAATTAATGTTTCTGATTATTTCAACAACTAATTAATTAAAATAGCTAAACTGATTTTCACAAAAGTAACCAACTAATCAGTTAATTGTTCTGAATATTATCAATTGTTGATTCAGTAACTGATTAATTTAAATTACAATTAAATCAACTGTCATGATTTTAGTCAGCTCACCATAATTGGGAGTTCCAATTATTACTACTTTTAATTATTCAAACCATCTAAGTAAATGAAATATTACCATTATGTCTGTCTGTTATTAAGCACAAAACTATAAAATGTGCTATTTGTGTTTTACCAACTATTGGTATTAAGATCTAATTTTATTATTATGTTTCTTTTTTACTATAAGTTTATTCAGCTTCGGGCCAGCATGATCTGTTGATTAAAGGTGGGTAGGTGTGTGTGTGACTCATAATTTGAGTCTTGGGTTTGATTCCCATTGCTACCAAACTTTTTGCCTTTCTTTATTATGGGAAAACTACTAAGGCCATTTGTCAACAGAAATAATTTTGAGCTTCTGTTTGGCAGTATTTACCATCAACTCCTGAGAAACTGCTGTTTTTTTCCTGCTCATGTTAGAGAACACATACTGTGGTTTTGAAGAACAGTGGCCAATTGATTAATTAATTCACAAATACCACTAGCTACCCAGCTTTGATTCTAATCATAGTAAGTAATACAGTTTTAATATTGTAGCTAATTAGCCAAACTCATTACTATGTACACATGTTTAGTTCTGATCTTCATAGATAGCTTGCTTTGATCAGAAGTTAGAGTCTTCAATTCAAGCAAGTTAGCAACACATTTAAACTGATTCTGGGAATCAAGAACACCTTACAGGATTATTATAAGCTAGAAAAAAACACATCATAACAATTCTTTGATTAAACCAAAAGTACACAATTACTAAGACTAAACCAATCTATCAAATTAGTTCTTAGCCACAGAATATTTCAAAAGTTTAGAAGCCCCCCAAAAAGCATTAAGTTTTCTAAAACTAAAACAAATAACATTTTATTAAGCAAAATAGAAATGGAGATCCATTACACCTGTTTTAAGATTCAACCAACCATTGTGTGAGTACTATGACACAACAAAACCATTACACTAGTTCTGAAATTAACCAAACATTATATAAAAATGCTAGTAAAGTAATTTTACCTTCTCTGAGATTCAACCAAACACTACACTATAATTTGGAAGTGTTATGAAATAAAAGGATCTTGATCTTTTGGTTTACCAGACCATCCAAGCTGTTCCAAATGGAATAAAATGTTTTGATCCACACTGACAGAAATACTGAATATAAACCTAAATAAAATTCCTCATAACATTCTGCACCCTAACAGAGTCAATGAATCTATAGATATTGAGTATCTTAAGAGTACTGTTTACTTTATTTTTGCTACCTATTTTCAATACTTCTGCAGCTCCAATTTTGAAAATCTCTGGTAAAGGGATCACTAGTTAGATCTCATTTGAAGAGTACTGTGTTTAGCCTTGGGCTCTCTACATTATGAAGAACATTGAATTATTGGAAAGGATTCAGAGGAAAGACACTAGGTAAAAATGGTAAACATGGAAATAAAAATATAAATTCTTGGGAGAGTAGGTTTAGGACTCATCTTCAGCTTAGACAGTTTTACTTTTCCAAAAGGGTAGTTGGCCTTTAGAATGGGTGGCTTTCAGATATGGTGGGTGCAGAACATTTAACAGCAGGCTTGATAAATGCTTAAATGATCTTTAGCTACCCACTGTGATTAAACCGAAAATTCAATCAATCACTAGCCAAATAGTAATGCAACAGTGGGTTATGGATTTAGAAATATTTGCATAGATCATGACTATGAAGATGAACTATTTGTTGTAGTAAATACATCAATGACTACATTCTGTTTTTTCCTTACATTTTTACAACTGAAGGTGTAGTGGCAGTTTGCCAAACTTCTAGTTAATAGCTGGTTTTCTTAGAATTATTTTAGAAAGTGATTGATGGCAATACTGATGTTGCAGGTCTTGTGGTTTTACATCAATTTTTTATATGACTCCACACCCTTAACATGCAGAATATATGAAAAAAAAATTATACAGTCTAAAAAAATCAAAGGCATTGAATTTACAAAAGTAAGGAATGGAATGTATAATCTGCAAGCAAAAAAAAGGATGCATTACACAATGAAACTAATGATGGATATGTGTGATAATAACAAATATTTCATGTAGTTCACATATATTAAGTATTCATTTGTACAACTGTACCTTTACAGACTTTCTAATGTAACCAGTGGACTGTACAACGTTTATACTACTTATACGACAGTGGCAACTTGACAGTCCCAACTGCCAACAAGAGAAGCTAATAACCAATCCCATAAATATTTTTTTTAAAGTGTGATATGCAATGAAAACAGCTGTGTTGACAGTTTGGACATGCATATATTACAAAGTATACTACTGCAGTAGATAAATATTATAAAGTTTATATAGGAAGCACTTTATACAAACACTATGCTCTACAATTATATGGTCATCTTAATTATGATGCAACAGTGAGATATGGACTTAGAAATATTCATACAGATCATAACTATAAAGATGAAGTATCTGTTCCATATAACAAAAAATATGAGCATACATATAAAATTCAAGGACAATAAGGGACATGTTAATCCATCTAGGCCAACCCATCTATTTAAAATAAAATAAAAGAGCCAGCTCTTATTATTCATATACTTACTAAGACTTCCTTTAAATTCTCTTAAATTTATTACAGTCACCACATCTGAAGGCAACTGGTTCTAAAGACCAACCACCTTATTACTATAGTCCAACTGTGCTCTCTAATCCTATCATTCTTAACATTAAGTATGAAAACCAAATATGAATCTAAATTATCAATTCCCTTAACAATCTTAAACACCTGATTTAAATCTCTTCTAACTTTTCTTTTTGAAGAGAAAAAAATTTCTGAGATTATAACCCGTCTTCATACAATAGTCTTTCCATCCCATGTACCAGGGGCCAGAAATAGACACAAAAAAAAATCACAAATTGTTTAATATCCAAATACAATGAAAAGTAATACAACAAAAAACATTTCAAATTAACTATTTATTACAAGAATAGCATGATATGTAACAATATATATGATGTGCATGACATACACACATTAGTGACACGGCTAAGAAAACTGTTATACAAGGATATATATATATATGTGTGTGTGTATGAAACAACGCTACTTGCCTGACTTACCACTACCTAAAGAAAACTGCTTTACAACTGACCTCACAAGAGACTGGTCTGGATTACAATGTTGAATAGGTCCTCTTACACTTCATACAATAAATACTGATTTTTTACTAATGTATCATGTAATCTAAGCATTTATTTATTTAGGTTCACAGTTTCATGCATTTTGTTCCAACAGCACTCTACATACAGTCTATTATCTTGATAAGTGTATTTACATATAATACAAAGTGCACTTTCCAGGAGGTCAATAAACACATGGATAAGTAAAATCATTCAGTAATTTAACTTCTGCAAACTTAAAATATTATGAACATAAATTTTCAAATTGTAACTTCTAGTACATTCTAGATACTATCTTAGTAACTCTCCTGAAAATTTCCCAATACTTGAATCTCCTTCCTACAATATAGAATCTGAGACAGAACAAAACATAATACCACATATAAGGCCTATGCAGCAAATTATGTAATGAAAGTATAGTCTCTTTAGACTTGTATTCAGTATTTCTGTAGATACAACCTAAAATTTATTTTCTCTAACATTGTTAACAGCACACTGCTAGGATGACTTAGAAAACTGAAAACAAAAGACAATAATTCAGCTCATACACACACAAAATTTATTCAGTTGTTCAAAGGAATATTTATCATTCCCAACATATAAAACAAAAGTGTCTGAAAGGCATAATAAAATACAATCATAAGTGTCTGTTTTAAAGAAAATGACCAGCTATATGAAGATAGTATTCATGAGATGGAATGCACAGCAAGTTTGAGATGGATAGGTGCTACCAGTGATATATAGGTAAAAGTATAAATGCTCAATATGCAGGGTTTAGGCTTAAACAAATCAGTTATTATATATATATATAAAAACAGCTCATTTGGGTTGAGAAAATATTTTTTCAACCCAAACGAGCCATTTTTACATATATATTTCTCTACAAGTGGGTTTCTCGACATCACTGATCATTAAATCAGGTATTAATTCACAGAGCTTCCCAAGTGCCTCTGATTTATAAAGAATTCCTCATATAGCTCTATTTAAAGAGTATTTGTGCTATTATGCTGAGCTGGTGAAATTTTCTTGCATAAATTGTGATTCTCTTTTATGAAGTTTCTGTTTTATATAATAAATCAAACAGTAATTACCAAATAAAAAATATTCCTGCTTCATGCCAAACAGTCACTTATATGCAGTTATTAAATATGTGCACAAGGCATGTTGAAATAAGATTTTAGTTAGTACTTTATAAAAAGGTGTAATTATCATTGTTTGATAGTGAACGTTTAAGAGGAAAAGATCAAATTAGCATCATTAACTTATAAAGTAACTGGATTATACTGCACAGCTTATACTTAGTAATAAAGTAGTCACAATGAAGAATAAATGCTGATTGTAATAAAGTATATTAAATGTGATTTGCATGATGGCTACTCATTTTTGTCTCATTATGGTAAATGTATGATATACCATACTGCAAAAAATGCAAAGGAACTACAGGCTTCTCCAAGTGTTTATTTTCATGCAGGTTGTTACCTAAAATAGCAAACACTACATTTTAGAAATAAAAAGAAGTGACTTATCATAGTGCTCACTTGTTTATTATTAAGCAAAAAGCTATACAATGGGCTATCTGTGCTTGGTCCACTATGAGTATCTTAACTATCTTAACCTGACTTTTAGAGTTATGAGTCCACAAACTTACTGCTATGCCACTGTGGAACTTACCATCATGTTATTTTCTTCTATACATTATGAACATTTTTCTTTTATTGAGGTCTAAAGTTAGTAATAAAACACATTGATGTTTTAATGTAACATAATGTTTAAGGACAACAATGGATCTGTTGGTCCATCACAAGTTTCTCATTCTCTAAGCCAAACTAAAACTTAAATAAATAGATTAAAATAAATCTAAAGCCAGTTCTTATCATTCATATATTACCAAGCTATCTTTTAAACTAACTCATAGTTACTGCCTCCACAACATTAATAAGCAATCTCTTCCACAGCCAAACCTTACCCTATTTGAAAAAATAAAATTGTCTTAAGTGAAAGTCACCACTACCCTACCAGTCCTACTATTCTCGCTATTAAATATAAAGAGAAATGATGCATCAACCAGATGATTATCCTTTACAATCTTGAACACCTCAAATATATACTGTTTAACTCTTCTGTTTTCCAAGAGAAAACAACTTGAAAGATTTAAACCTCTCTTCCATCCCAGGTACCATTTCAGTAACTCTCCTCTGAATTCATTCCAACAATTCATTATCTTTCCTAAGGTAAGGAGTCCAAGATTGAACACAATACTTCGAATGGCCTAACCAGTGACCTATAAAATGAAATTAAAGCCTCTTTAGACTTGTATTCAATATTTCTGTAAATACAACCTAAAATCCTATTTGCCCTACTACTAGCAACAACACACTGCTTGGATGGCTTAAGAGACTGATCAACCATTATACCAAGATCCAAATCATACTTATAATTCAAATTATGATAACCTATCATAATTAAAATCCACCTGCCATTTATTTGCCCAATTAACAAAATGGTCTAAATCCTTTTGATATCATCTGCAAACATAAGTTATTTATTGACAATTTATTTTTTTTCATCTGCATAAATCTAAACAAGCAATGGTCCTAAGACTGAGCCCTGAGGTGGTACACCAATTCCAACATTAATCCAGTTTGGAAAAACTCCATTTACAACAATCCTTTGCTTTCTTCCATCAAACCACCCTTTTATCCAACTACTGAAATATACAAGACTAACAGGTCTATAATTACTGAAACAACTGTTACTTCCCTCGAAGACAGGAGTGAGATTAGCTAAATAGTAATCTGTTGATATTTGTCCACTATTCAAGGACTTACAAAATATTGTGGTAAGTGGCTCACATATATCCAGTTTTTGACATCCTTTAAAACCTTTTGGGAAATATTATCCTGCCCAGGAGCCTTATCATTCTTTAAACTTCCCAATTATATTTTAACAAGCTCAGAATTTATGTAATTGTCTTGTTCAGTTTTGTTTTCACATATCAAATGCTCAAAAGGAATACTGCTTAAGTCTTCATCAGTAAAAACTGAAGTAAATAGCAAAATTTAATAACATAGCCATTTCATAATCATCAGACACAAGTCTTCCTTTATCATCCCTCAAGAATCCTATAGCCTTTCTAACATTTTGTTTATTTACCCCTAGTGTACTTTAAAAAATCCTAACTTTTAATTTTATATTTTCAGCAAAATGTGTTTCATATCTCCTTTTGGATGTCCTAATTTTCTGTTTGACCAACTTTCTTGATTTTCTAAATCTTCTATAATAACAAACAATTTAAATTTCTTAAATTTGTGATGTTTTTCCTTAATTTTATCTCTTATATTCTTCATAAGTCAACCTGTTTTTGTTTTCTTACTTGTAGCTACATTTTTCTTTCTGTAAGGAATGTTTGTTTTTAACATTGAAAAAATGTTCCACATTTTCTCAGTGTCTCCAAATAATTGTTGTTGCAAGCCTGAAAATTCGTTTTTGAAATATGGAATCAAAATATCTGCATTCCCAATTTCTATATGCAGCAAAACATCAAACCTAATACAACAATGACTGCTTGTGCCTAGGTATTCCCCAATTCCCACTATATCAACCATTATATTAAAAGTTAACAAGTCTAAAATAGCATTATTTCTAGTATGTTCCTTGACCAATTAGTGAAGATATCAATCTTAAACAGTTTCCAGAGACCTTTCTCCTTCATGGCTAAACTACAATTTTCCATTTAATGTTTGAAATTAAAATTACACATAATCATGACTTCATTTGACCATCTATATTTAACAATGTTGCAGTTATTCCCATTATATCAAAATCTTAATTTCGACCAGTACCCTAAACTCATCTATTTTTTTCTTATACTTCTAGCATATTTTGTTTGTTTGTTTTGGAATTTCGCACAAAGCTACTCGAGGGCTATCTGTGCTAGCCGTCCTTAATTTAGCAGTGTAAGACTAGAGGGAAGGCAGCTAGTCATCACCACCCACCGCAAACTCTTGGGCTACTCTTTTACCAACGAAAAGTGGGATTGACCGTAACATTATAACGCCCCCACGGCTGGGAGGGCGAGCATGTTTGGCGCGACGCGGGCGCGAACCCGCGACCCTCAGATTACGAAGCGCACGCCTTAACGCGCTAGGCCATGCCGGGCTGTACTTCTAGCATAAGAACAGTAACAAACCTATTATTTTAACTATTTTTATACTGATTCCCTCTGCTAAACTTTCTTCTACACCTCAATTTTTCAGTTAATTTATTCCCCCTACCATCACTATCTACGTTATCACAAATAAATCTACGTTTTATTATTTTTTTATATATATAACATAGCGTTTAGGGATAACATAGAAGCTACTGGTCTGTATCGGTTGTAAAATAATTTTTAAAAAATCTTAAAACGTAATTGTTAACGTCTCTTTTTTGAACATTTATTGCATACAAGGTTTTGAATATAATGCATGAATTTCTATATCTATTTGGTTTGGTTAAAATGGGTAAAGTTAAGATAGCCTACTGACAACTTTTCTTACAAGTTGGTTTCTATCTAAACAACACAGAAGAAAAAAGAAAAAGAGGTGTGGTTTTACAAAAGAATATAGCCTAATATTTTTCTTTCAGCTTCAAGCAAGATATTATCAAAACGAAAAAAAAACACACCTATAAAACGACTCCTCAGTTGATTCGAGTTAAATTTACCAAGGGAATTAATTAAATTTTACCCGTAAACACTTCGCGGAACGTATTGTTAAAACATCTATAAGGTATGTTGTTGCGAGTCAATCGCAGGTCGTTTAACGAACTGTTGCTACCCCTATAACAATAGCAACTGCGTAACTCCCTCTATTTATCTATGAAAACTTTAAAAAAGAAGTTATACAATCTTAAAGCAACGGTACAATAAGCCTAAAGATTTGGTATTAAGCCTAACTTCGTAACTTAGCTGTATCTGCAGTAAGAAAATCTACAAATGTCTAGTCCTACCGATTTAACATAAGCTTTGTTACCTGGATTTACAACGTTAAAACTAGGGGTTCGATTCCCCTCGGTAAGACTCAGCAAATAGCTCGATGTGGCTTTGCTATAAGAAAAAGACACGCAACAATGAGCTTTACTAATGACAAAATAACACCCTTCTTCTTCAGGAAAAGTTATAACCTACATATATTTCTAGATTCCCCAAACTACTCCGTCTGTTGCTTTTAACAGTTCTACCTATAAAGTAGGGTGTCTATAGATCCCCATTTCCAGAAACGACAGCCCCTAGATAAGAAATATTTTTTCCCGAAATAAAAATGCTTCCGAGTCTAAAAACTCACACTGAAAATGAAATATAATTTCTGATACTTATAAAATTTACAGAATAAATATAATAGCAGTATTAGCCAGCTGATATGAGTTTATATCAGGAGTGAAATTTTGGTATTGAATACCAGAACTTATTTTTTTAAGTCTGAACTATTTACACGTAAGTTTTGTTGTTGTTTAAAAGAGGTCCACTTTACCTCTATCTGCTTTTGAGAATTTCTTCCCCGGCTTATTAAACGTTTTCTTGTACCTTTTTTTTTTTTAGAACAATAAACTCCAAAATACATACACTTTTTGGAAATATACAACTGGCATTAATAGAGCAAACTTTTTAAGTACTACATGTATCTGAAATTATGGCAACTACAGGTACATTTAACATATACAAGTGCCCATGGTTTTAGATCACAAAGTACATTCACCTGCTAAAAGTACATGATGCACATAGATTGAAAATACGCACGATTTATAATATTTAACAAAGAATTACCTCTCACAACTATAAAACAACTAAAACAACGTATTGCGCATGTGCTAATAATCATCCTCGTTACAAATATTGAAAACCAAGGAAAATGTTACACATTTTTGTTTTAAAATTACAAATAAAATGCAAAATAAGTACTGAAATTCGTTAAAAAAGAGAGCATAAGTATTGAGACTAAAACATAATATTAACCGAGTTTTATAGCCAATCAAAATATTACACAAGTAAGAGACTCGGTCGTATTCTCTCAAAAAAAGAACACAGAAAACAAACTACTCAATTCACAGCAAAAGTACTGAAAGACAGTCATAATACTACATAAGTATTGAAACCTTAGATATATTAAAAAATACTGACACTTAAACTAAATCTTAAACAAATAATGAAACTTAAATAAACTATTTAGTTTCCACTCATTCTGAATCTCTTACACGCCGTGTGTTCTTTATTTTTGATAAAACTTGAAAGGTTATATTGTATCCAAATATTATGCTCATCATTTACGTAAATCCGCCTTTGAGTGTTTATATTATCATGCGGGTTAATAAATTGCATTCCCTCTACTAATAAGCTTCATTAATTGTTTATAGCACAAAAAAGGATTACGTGTTAAAAGTGTTCTTACTGTAGCAGAAACTTCATACGGTTATTGTTAAGAAATATTACTTAATTTACTTTTTTTCTTCATTATCAAAAATCTAATCTACAGAGAAAGCGAGATGGAAATGTTTGTAACGAGATAAAATTTTAACAGCTTTAGACATAATGTACAGCTTGTCTTAAATTATTATTCATTGTATTTTTTTTTACACTACTTGTTTCATTTATCACAAGGCTACTCAATTGGCTATCTGTGCCCTGTTCACTGTATGGAATCGAGTCCCTGGTTTTAGCTGGTAGTTTCCTCAAACTTACTGTTGACGATCTGAGAAGTCTTTATTCCACATGTTTTATTCAGACTTCATAGTTTTCAGTAAAACGGAACAATAGGTTATGACGAAAATTATTCACTTGTTTTTGTTTATTTGAGTCAGCGGTAAGTTTATGGAATTATAATGCTAAAATCCAGAATTTTATGTCTAACAATAGATAGCGTGCAAGTAGCCCATTGTGTAGCTTTGCACTAAAATAACAAATAGTTAAAAATGTAAAGTGTTTTTTATATGTATGTTTAATAAGATTTTGTGTTTTACAATAACTCAAAAATCTTTTTAGATTCAAGATTTTAAGTTTTACTCAAGGTTACTCTACAGTGACAACAAGTACAGAGTAAAACTTGAACAATTCAACTACACAGTACTTTAAAATTTTCATTTAAAAAAACAACAAAAATATGCCGTACTTTTAATTATACAAGGTATATATATATATATACATACAAATTAGTATTTACATCTTTATAATTAGTTCATTTGAAGACACTAATACTTGTTTCTATTAAGATAATAAAACTTACCCTTATACCAGTACTTTTTATTTTCTAGCCTACATACCACGACCGAAATATCACAGTTGGAAAATCATTTCAATTTCCTGGACTGTCAGATAATTTCATAAACATTTAAATAAACTACTCTATGCAGAACTTCCGAATACATAGGTTCAGTATAATTCAAACTTTCATTGAGTAATAGACGATTCCTTTAGCTGCCGAATCCCTTTTTTTGTCACTGGCTGTTACCTTCTGATATAACGAATCGGATGAGACTCTTGGAGAAGAGCTTGCGCCTTCAGGTGTCCCTCTTTCATCCTTTGGCATCAAGTATTTAGTGATGTTAGCTTTGTGGCGAAGCGACAATTTAGAAGAACAGACGCTGAACCATTTCTGACCTTCTTTTTTGTCTTTACTTCTAGCCTGTGCTCTTCTACTTTCACTGGCAGCAGATTTGGCAGTTTTTCGCAATAGTATTTTCCATGCTGGCCCTCCATGAAGAATACCAGCTCCACCTCTAGCACCCTCTTCCCTTGTTCCTGAAGGCGGAGCTGATGTAGACTTTTGACTGTTTAAAATTTGCTTCAGCTTTCCATGTCCCACTTCTGTACCTGGCCAGGTCATATGACTTCCAGCACATTGGGAATTTGCAAGAGAGTGAGGCCGAAGCTGTGTCTGCATCTGTTGAATTATTTCATTTGTTGATCCAAAACGTGTTCGAATCCCTCTCACTGAAGGTCTCCTAGCAAATCCAAAGGTTGGATCCTCATTTTCAGCTAAACTGTATCGTTTCCGGATACGTTCAATGCGATCCAAGTCTTGTTTTACGAACTGAGCCAGTTCTTCTAGACTGGTGGAATGTTTTTCTACGTGGCTACTGTGTGTTTCTACCCAAGAACTTGGTCGATTTAAAATGTTCAAAACTCTTTTATCACTCCTCTGGTCAATCCCCATTTTATTAGTCTTTTGCTTCAATAATGGTTGATTGTTTGAGTTTGCAGCTTGAGGAGTTAAAGTTTCAGAATGCCCTGGGATATAAGCTATACTTGCTGGTCGTTGGAACATTTTGCCCTGAAGAAATCTCTTTTCCCAATCCTTTCCGAACGAGGTGGGCCGTTTGACTGTTTTTTGTAAAGATTTTGGACTGCCAATTTGTTGTGTTAAACATGTTATCACTCCAGTAGACAGAGAAACAGTACTATCTGTCCTAGAAATTCCAAGGGAGTTTGGTATTGAAACAAGGAGCCCTTTTGTATTGTCTGTCCTAGGATTTTCTAATGTATCATCTTGGGATGATTTTGGAAATGTCTGTCCTTGGGATTGAACAAATTCTGTTTCAAAATCTTCTTCAGTTTCTTCTTCAGAGTCTACTGCAGTTAACCAGCGAAGTCTTTCCATTAAAGTGGAATCACTTTGTGTTGGAGACCGCAAGCGACCCTTGGAAGGTGGATTCCGCTTCCTCACTTCAGCTGATGTCATCAGACGTCGTCGCAGAGCATTCATTTCAATAATCCTTCGGATCTGAGAGTTTTTCCGTAAGACTCCTGAGACCTCATATGGATCCATCCAGTCATTTGGACTAGTAATGTCTCCAGCTGACTCTAGAAAAGCATTGTCGCTATCTGAGTGGTTTTTTTAAGGAGGTTGTAACCAGGAAGGACAATGGCTGTGTCTTGTGAGGAGATACCAGAGTCACTGTCTGTTTCTTGATTAAGTGTATTCATAGACATTAGTTCGTCCAGCGATTCCACACCCTCGTCCTCATTTCTTATAATTTCACTGTACAAGAGCTCAGTTTTATCTTCCTGAGTCTTAGAAGCTGCTTCTTCAAGAGATTCTTGTTTTTTTGTTTGTGAAAGCATAGAGATCTCATGATCAGGAGTAACTTCGACCTTTACATCACGTTCTGATTTTTCTAAATCCATATCATGTGTAGATTCGGATCTTTTATTCTCAGTTTCAGATATAAAATCTTCTTGTTTACCCTGGCTTGGTGTCACTTCCAGGACATTTCTATCTGTAACAGAATCCTCTAAAATACTTCTACCTACCTCTTCGTCATCTGATGTTCCTTCATCTATTTGATCACTATCATGCCACATCTTTGTTTCAGCCCCATTATTGGGGTCAGAGGTAAATGCAGTGACTTCAAACACAGCATCTGGAAACTCCATTTGCAGGAGAAATGCAAGGTCATCAGCAGGGTCACGATACTCAGCTGGTGGTTCAAAGTTTAGCCAGTCTTGATACTCTGGCGGAGGATCGTACATCAAACACATTTCCGCTAGAGTGAGGTCAGTGACCCTCATAGCTGTGATTTGTGGCTCATCAAAGTCTTCAGAAAAAACTTTCATAGTTTCATTGAACTTTACTCTACGACCTGTGTTTTTATGTATTAAACTCGGGCCCTTTTTCAAGATAGATTTGGGTAATTTTTGTATTGCTTGAAATGAACCTTCATCAGCGTGTCCCTGAAGCTGTCCGGAATTTGTAGTGCTAATCACGCCCTCTGACTCTGATTGATTTAATCGTATAGACTCCTCCACATACGTAGTTGGAACCTGGCTGAAACCATCTTCCAGCAACTGAAGAAATAAGGCTTGCTCTTCTAGATCAGTTCCACTAGGATCACTATCGTCAATATTACCACTATACTTTGGATCATCACCCTGATCACTTACAGGATGTTCGTCTCCATACTTAGTATCACTACTTGCAAAAAAGTCATTATGACACTTGGGGTTAACTTCTTCAAAAGTAATATTTATTTTATTATCATTATCAGAACTAGAGAAGTTAGCATTATCGTTACTTTTAATTATATCATTATGAGATTTAGAATCTGAACTTCGAACACTCACAGCAGGATGATCGCAAGATGCAAGATAACTGTTGTGGACAGTTGCAGGAGAGTCACTTCCTTGAACATAATGGTCATCGAGTCCTTTATCCTCTCTGGGAGAACTAGGAGCAGGAGTGATTTGTATTTCATGAAGGGGCTGTTCTTCTTTCTCCTCACTAGGAGTAACGGTGAGCTCTGTCGTCACCTTTTCTATTTCGTTATTATTAGACATTAGGTTTTCACGTGGCAGTTTATTAAAGCTTCCTAAAAACCTGTCTTCTCACAGCTGTATCTTGTAGCATGCGATACCTCAGCATCTTTCACCAACGACAGAGTATTTTGTAGGAGAAGAACGGAAAGGACGGTATGTTTCCTCATCGATCCGTAGCTGCGCGGCGCTTATGGCAGCTCTCTTGTTCACTGTTGTCGAGGGTGTGTCACGAATTTTTAACGAAGGTTCAGTCGTTCCTGCAAGTCAAAGTGCTAGTGCCCACATGGTGGACAAAATAGTTCGCTTTCTTTTTCTAGATCTGGCTGAAACCTTATGAGGTAAAATTTCCGCTCTCAGTCAACTACTATGTATAGAAACACCTACGACGCATACTGTTCGTATTTAAATTTTAACCTAAACCTACTCAACACTCTGTATCACATTCAGAATTTTTCCCTATCCTATGGCATACCCTAATTTAATCACATATTTACTGTCGCTTGCAAACTGTCTCGCCTTATGCCACGTGAACTTGAGAAAAGTAGTCATGGAAACAGACGGCCAAATAGCGTTTGAAGCTTATGCTAGTGTACTGGTTTCCACCTTGTTTCACGCACGGTAATTCTTATCAGTAGCCAGCTCTTCCAGCTTTGTCTACTATGACGTGGTTGCCATAGAAACATCCTGAAAAATGACACCTTGATAACCCAGAGCATAAGAAGATGTGGTTTGAACATCTGTAGTTAAGAAAACGATTGTTTTGTTCACGAAAAAATCAATACAAGTTTCTTAACATTCACAAAGTATTTATTCTCCCCTGAGGTCATATTAATAACTGCAGACATCCAGCTGATACGGTCTTCCGACGCATAACCAATAAGTAACAAGTATAAATAGCCAATGAATGACAGCTGGGATAAACATGTTACAGTGCTGCCAGAAAATTAGTTAAGCAAAGAAACTTTTTTTTTTTTTTTAATTAGTTAAGATAATGTTTCTAAGAGGCAGTGGTGTAGCTAGGGGGTAAGGGGGTACATCTGTCCCCGGGCGTAGCATCTGGGGGGGTTCCAAATTGATTTTGATGTTACATAATTAGGAATTATAGCTTACATTTTGTCACGAGGGGGCGCAAAAACTGACTTTGTCCCCGGGCGCTGAAAACCCTAGCTACGCCACTGCTAAGAGGTACATTATAATACAAGATATAGATACAATTCATATTCATGAATAAACCAGCTGTTTCTTAATCATATAATAATTATTATACATCACACTCAATCAAACTAAATTTCCATACTCCATCAGATTCTGTTTGCAGCTTTAGAAACCAAAGTTGAACCAACAAAATTGTTTTAACGTTCAGACACTATGTGGTTTCATATTATTATCAAGTCTCTGAGCTTAACAAGCGTTTTTTCTCTAGTTTTATTAAACAATTCATACGCCTACTATGAGCACTACTTTTATATACTCAATTAAAATACATCGCTAGAATGAATATTAAAATTCCGTGAAATATGGACTGACAATTCGCTGAGGACTATTTTCTAAATTAAAAGTAAAGGGTGAATACAATTAAATCGCTATGTCTGTAAAATGAAATCTCTAATCGCAGTCTGAATACGCTATTAAATTACTAATAGTAGATTGTCTACACAACAAACTAATAAAAATGTAACTGCTATACAATGAAATAACTAAATAGGAGATTGTAATCACAGCGAATTAATTGTAAATGCAATAAAATTATTACTACTATACTGTATACACAATGAAATTAATTAGTACATTGGTCTTACAATGGAATCGGAAATAGTGTCTGCACAATCAAATAAATTAATAATAAAAATGTCTTTAGTATACCTACTCTTAGTACATACATCTGAAGAAGCCACAACTTTCCAGCGAGTTCTATTTCTTAACGGGCCCCGTATGGCCAGGTGGTTAAGGCACTCAAATCGTAATCCGAGGGTCGCGGATTCGAATCACCGTCGCACCAAACATGCTCGCCATTTCAGCCGTGGGGGCATTATAAAGTGACGGTCAATCCCATTATTTGTCGGTGAAAGAGTTGCCCAGGAGTCGGCAGTGGATGGTGCTGACTAGCTGCCTTCCCTCTAGTCTTACACTGCTAAATTAGGGACGGCTAGCGCGAAAATCTAAAAAAAAAATCAAACTATATCTTTAAAAATTTTTCATTTGTACGATTTTCCGATCATAGGTGCGATTATTCTGAAGTACACAAGGCTTAGAGTAAAACATAACGTATTTTTATGTAATGATCTATCAACGAACAATTATTTGTTCTATACTACTTTTAATCAATTGTAAAGTAAATACTATAGTTTATCTTTGTGTGTGTAGTAGGCGTTTAGTTAGATTGAAAATAATCCGAGGAAATGGTAATTGAAAAAGATATATACAGTGACATACTTAGCTCTTTGTTAATAACAGATACTTTTAATTAGTATGGCTTTACTAATTCTTCTTTTATCAACTTGTGGCTCAAGTTTCAGTATGGTAGCGTTCTGTTTGTTTGTTTCTTTGTTTTTTTTACAATAAAATTATAGTTATTCTTATTAATTTGTTTATTTACTAGATACAGAAGTTTTATAGTTGTTTTTATTAATTTGTTTATTTACTAGATAGAGAAGTTTTATAGTTGTTTTTATTAATTTGTTTATTTACTAGATAGAGAAGTTTTATAGTTGTTTTTATTAATTTGTTTATTTACTAGATAGAGAAGTTTTATAGTTGTTTTTATTCATTTGTTTATTTACTAGAAAGAAAAGTTCTATAGTTGTTTTTATTAATTTGTTTATTCACTAGACAGAGAAGTTTTATAGTTGTCTTACGCTGAATGAAATCAATGTATAGTAGATTGTTTTTCTGTACAAAAAATCCATAAATAGTATACTGAACATACAATGATATTACTGAATGGTAAACTGCTTATATAATAAATATACTAAATATTAACACTCTATACAATTAATTAACGGCCCGGCATGGCCAAGCGTGTTAAGGCGTGCGACTCGTAATCTGAGGGTCGCGGGTTCGCATCCCGGTCGCGCTAAACATGCTCGCCCTCCCAGCCGTGAGGGCATTATAATGTGACGGTCAATCCCACTATTCATTGGTAAAAGAGTAGCCCAAGAGTGGGCGGTGGGTGGTGATGACTAGCTGCCTTCCCTCTAGTCTTACACTGCTAAATTAGGGACGGCTAGCACAGATAGCCCTCGAGTAGCTTTGTGCAAAATTCCAAAAAACAAACAACAATTAATTAACTAAACAGTTACCTCTCTATGCATTTAAACCTTTGAATGGGCCCGGCATGGCTGAGCGTGTTAAGGCGTGCGACTCGTAATCTGAGGGTCGCGGGTTCGAATCCCGGTCGCACCAAACATGCTCGCCCTTTTAGCCGTGGGGGCGATATAATGTGACGGTCAATCCCACTATTCGTTGGTAAAAGAGTAGCTCAAGAGTTGGCGGTGGGTGGTGATGACCAGCTGCCTTTCCTCTAGTCTTACACTGCTAAATTAGGGACGGTTAGCGCAGATAGCCCTTGAATAGCTTTGTGCGAAATTCAAAAACAAAAAAACACAAACCTTTGAATAATGGATTGTCTTCACAATGAACTTACTAAGTATTAAACTATCTACACCATGAAATAACTAGATATTAGACAACTCGCTCTATAAGATTACTACCTATACAATTAAATAAATAAATGTTTAAAGAGCGTGTAATAATATCAATAATAATTATACTACATACATAACAAAAGACTAAATAATTAACTGTATATAGAATGAAATTGTCTCACAATAATTGGACTTACACTCGCATGATTTAATTATAGCCAAACTATCTAGAAAATATAAATAAGCAAAACGAGCTACTTAAACACTAGGTTAATTAAGCAATGAGTTGTCGAATTAATTAAAACAGTAACACGCAAATTTTCTTCGGTGTTATTTAAAATTCCTTGTGCTTTAGTCAACTGTTTATTTTTATTTATTTATTTTACACTAAATAACCCAAAGCTTGGTATCTTTACGTAATAAAAATAATAGATATTTTGGGGTCACTAAAATAATTTGCAAATGCACTGTCGAGATTCATCTTGACTTCTATTCATCTTGACCTTAATTGTCGACGTGTTTAGTTTCATCACACTAGACCCTGCAGTTTTCTCTGTAAAACAACCTCCAGAGGCCGTGATGGCCAGGTGGTTAGGGTGCTCGATTCGTAATCTAAAGGTCAAGGGTTCGAATTCACGTCACACAAAACATGCTCGCTCTTTCAGCCGTGGGGGCATTATAGTGTGACGATTAGCCTCACAATTCGTTAGTAGAAGAGTAACCCAAGAACTGATGGTAGGTGGTAATGACTAGCTACCTTCCCTCTAGTCTTACACTGCTAAATTAGGGATTGCTAGCGTAGATGGTCTTCGTGTAACTTTGGCGAAATACAGAACAAACAAACAAGACCAAACTTTCACGAAGGACGGCTATACAGCTTGAAACTTACTTGTACCTGGACGTCGACTTTTAGGACCATAGGTATTTAATTAGCAAATTAAAAACAAAATTTCGCTGGAGTTGCATTGGAGGACATGACAATTATGTAGCGTAAGGGATTGATGTGACTCTAGTTTCTTCGATAAGATTCCTCTTGAAAACAAGGTTTGATTCAGAGCTAGGCATAATAACTCACGAGTCTCTTTATCTAACTTCATTCCTTGTTTATTATCTTGTTAATGACGCAGGAATTGTTTTCAGTTTCATTGCAATGATTTATTGAGTCGGAAGATTCTCTTTCGTAAATATACCTTTACGTCTTTACTTCATGCATGAAGATGTTGTTCAATATTAGTTTGTGATGTGAATTCAGAGCTTATTGCTGTTCCAAATGTTCTGTCGTATAAGTTTTTCCATTTCCAAAGAAAACATTCAACACAAAACGAATATTCTGCTAGTGTCATTGATTTATCAGAAATTCGCCATAAATTAATGCATGGGTGCTACGCCGCTAGAAACGTCGCAATTTCTATGTGTGACGACACGTTATTTTATTAGGTTAGGTAAATCGTTCTTATAAGATGCGCTTAATTCACTCCAATGTGTAATACTTAAGTATATACTATTCCAGGATTTCTTCCAATAAATTAATATTTTTATAACCAGTAGGTAAAACATTTTCTGAATTTCTCAAATTTTTATGGTGCATCGATTTTTTTTTTTTTAAATTGAGGACATACAACTAAACCAATTTATTATAGAAAATATTCACAGTAGTCATAATCATAAACAGATTTGACTTCTGCATAAGAGATATTTTTACCCTATCAGTTAATTAAGATATTTATAACAATTCTCAACAATAAAAAGGTTAAACATCTGTGCAAAACTCGCCAATTTTCCCAATTTTAATAATACAAAATGAACACCAGACTGGTGTCTTATTTAAGTACTAAAATGGTTATACCTTTATACAAATTAGGTCTGTTTAATTGATTATTTAAATTAATTTTTCAATATTATGTGTTCTTTATCGCTAGATTAAAATTATTCGTCGACTAACAAAATAATTTAGGTTTGGTTTGAATTTCGCGCAAAGTTACACGATATCTGCGCTAGCCGTCCCTAATTGAGCAGTGTAAGACTAGAGGGAAGGCAGCTAGTCATCACCACCCACCGCCAACTCTTGGGCTACTCTTTTACCAATGAATAGTGGGATTGACCGTCACATTATAATGCCCCCACGGCTGGGAGGGCGAGCATGTTTAGTGTGACGCGGACACAAACCCGCGACCCTTGGATTACGAGTCGCACGCCTTACCAGATGTTTTTTTATAATGTAATAGTATGGTTGTTTCTTTGTCACGTGCTGATTTTATAAGTTGACAAATTATATTAGTGTATACTTGTAGGTGAAATACTCGAAAACATCTAAGTAGAGACGGATTTTGTTCGGGTTATGAACAGTTTATCAAATCTTCTAGAAACATACGTTAGGAAGCGTTAACCAACAGATTATAGTTAATAATGTTTACACCTGTATTCATCGTCTTCTTTGTACAGTTACTTGCTGCTTTCTCTCTCTTTTTGTTTATTCGTTCAGTTCATCACAACTGTGTAAACGTGTCGTTATTGTTAAAATGGCTGTACAATTCTTTTTTTCCGTAGTCTATTTATGTTTACGATTTTATTAACATCATTCTACAAAGTACTCTGTGAGAGCCACAACATCATTGTTTACGTTTACATTATTATAAACAATTATTTGTACATCTTTAACAGACGAGTCTGATGTAAACATTCAACAGAACAAGTCATGACGGTTTGTTCTCTCTTCAGAGGAACAGCATGGCCTAGCGCGTAAGGCGTGCGACTCGTAATCCGAGGGTCGCGGGTTCGCGTCCCCGTCGCGCTAAACATGCTCGCCCTCTCAGCCGTGGGGGTGTATAATGTTACGGTCAATCCCACTATTCGTTGGCGGTGGGTGGTGATGACTAGTTGCCTTCCCTCTAGTCTTACACTGCTAAATTAGGGACGGCTAGCACAGATAGCCCTCGAGTAGCTTTGTGCGAAATTTCCAAACAAACAAACAAAATTCAGAGGAACAAATATGACCAGTGGTTAGTGTTGCGAGTCTACGCTCGAATTATTTTGTCGCCAATAAAAAAAAAAAAATCGTGATCCACACTGGTTGAAAGCGCTCACTGCCATCTCTCTCAGTTCAAATGTAGGAATTTTGAGTAATTTTGTGTGGATATCTAAAAACAAATAGACAGGGCTCTCATAGATACCTTGATCTATCAAGAAGCAACAAAGAGTATCGCGTGTAATGAGTTAGTTTGATTAATAAGTTATTAATTAAACACATTTTCCACTTTGTTTTCCCGAAAGAAACGCAAGTTACCGAGGTTGGTTTCATTTTTTTCCCGTAACTACAAAATGTTATGAATCATTCATTTAGTTTTGTGTACCGACCATAAAATGCTGTACATAATTAGAATTTCATATACTTAAATTGTTGGTTATATACTGAAATTATTATTGATTATTTATTACCCTCGAGTTGGTTATTTTACTTCAATATTTCTTTATTTAACAAACAGAGTAATTTCCAGCTTAACCGTATTGAGTTCCGTTGCAATTTATGTCAATTTAATTTTTTTTTTCTAAGTTGGTATTGACCGCTTAATTATAACATTTCCACGGCTGAAAGGACGAGCATCTTTGATAGGACAAAGGTTTGAACCCTCAACCCTAAAATTGCGAGTTAAGCGCCCTAAACATCTGGCCATGCCAGGCCATGTATAACAAATTATTTAATCTCCATCTATTCATTCAGTAGTTAAAGGGTGGGAGTCAAGTCCACAATTAAGATATTCCTTGAAAAGAGCTTTCTTACTTAGCTATATGGAACAAAGGACAAAGGAGAGATGATACAAAATATTTACAGTTTTGTAGAGGAACTAAAACGAATATCGTACTATTATACACGAAAAACTGATCTTCGCAGGGCAAGATTGAAACTGGAACTAACTTTCCACAACTAGGTGGATCTGAGCGTTGTGAAAGTTTCACTTTGTCACACAAGTCGTCCAAGGTCGACTATTGTTGTTTTAAAACCAATGGTGGCTAAACAGTAAATCTCCATAATAACGAAAACTCATATGACTACAGTGCTAATGGCAAAATATCCCAGGTCAAATAAATAAGAAGGAAAGACTGGAACAGCTGGTGAGGTCTTACAAGGCCAATAGATATATGAACAGTCCTGGACTGTGCAAAATCTACTTTTCACCACATAAAAGTGGAATGATAAACTTTGAAAAACAGATTTCAGCTGTTGTTTAACTCTACTTGGACTCTTGAACTGTGGGGTCATATCATTTACTGCTAGCCATCATTATCGTGCTCTTCAACAGTTCCAGATTTCCACTTTGACCTCTGTATCTGTTTGCTCGTACATAATCACTCTAAACCTTTAAACGGAATATCTCTCACGTTCAAATAAAACTTAAATACCATTTTAAAATATTCTTGAGATACGAACAAGAAGTTACTTTGAAAAACTAAGTACAGAAAGTGGAGAATGAAACATTTTTTATCACAAGAAAAAAACACCAAAACTCTAGAAGACGTTATAAAAGTTTCAGTCTTGAAATTAAACATCAAATCAACACGTTTCTCAACTGAAATATTTACCCTTTTTTTTCTTACGTTGTGAAATTAAGTGATGGTCTATTAGTATTAGAAGTTAATTTGTTTTTTAAAGTAATACCAGCTAACCTACCTATTCAACACACGGAGAAGAAATAGATCTGACCTACTAGTTTCATGACAATCGGTCGAGTGTTCGTCCGTTATAAACGCTATAGACTTTTGGTCATAAACCAGTACAAGTGTTAAGACGGACGAACGCGCACGTTTCAACTCCAGCTGAAATGCAGGGTAAGTAGATTATGATATTATTACATTTGTTGACTCAGGTACTAAAGAATGCGTGGTTCAGAGATGATTATTTACATATTATTCTACAAGTAAAAAACACGACTGTGTATACTTTCAGTGTATATACTTCTCGAAATAGTAGAGAATTTACATAATCACAATCGGTTTATTTGTGGAACAACCCTCCGCTCTCCGTCCAGGGGTACAGCGAAATATCTGTGGACTTATAATGCTAGAAACCGAGTTTCAACACCCGCGGTCGACAGAGCACAGTGCTTAGCCTCAAACAGATCACATAACTGTACAAGAATAGGCTACACTTGTTGACTAACACTATGGTACATTGTATGTTAACAGTTTTTCATTTATTCCTTTATTATTATGACCTGACACGAATAGTTTAAACCAGTAAAAAAACATGTGGAATTTTAATAAGCCACTTTTGACTAGTCCCATTTATTTTAGTGATGTCAGTAACTCACACGGAACGCCACGTAAAAGCAAAGTTTCTAGTCCTAAGACTTGATTAGATCATCCGAGGATTTCTGGTAAAGCGCATGCTCAGTTGCTCGAAACAAAATTTTCAATTTCCCTTAGCCTAATCAAACTATAAAGAAAATTATTTCGAGTAAAACACATAAAACTCTTTAAAGCATTAAACACGCTAACAATTTTGATATCCTAATGCTTTTGAAATAAAGGTAATTCATATGCCATTGGGAGAAGCAGAGAGAAAAGTCACAATATTTTATTTAAAAAATCCTTTCTCAGCATTATATTGAAACGTTTCTCTGACTGGTTGAAAACAGACTAAGAAACGTTTAGTTATAGCAATGAAACTCCGAAATTAACTTATACTGGCTTACATTCAGGGGAAAATCCACTGACACAGTTGGATGTCTAACTGATTTACTTGTTAAGAACTGGTCTCTTATAGGAATTTTTTTTATTCGAAGGGTTTTATGTATTTGGAGCAGATGAAGAATTATCTCCAAGAATGGGACAAGCTGCTAACCACGTAATTCATAGAAAAAACAAGTAATTTCTAATCGAATCCTTCCTCCAAGTATCCTCTTTATTTCTCTGGATATTTATCCCTTCAATACTCCTTCTCATTCTTTGTTCCTATTTATCTCATTATTTACTACCCTAATTCTTCCTCTCACCAACCTATTTAATTGTATGGTCATTTATTCTTACAATTTCTTCCTCCAATTTTCTAATTTTTATTTATGTATTTTATCTTCTAATTGTACTTTTCTTCTCCCTATTTGCTTCCCCCCGTAGCACAGCGGTATGTCTGCGAACTCACACTGTTAGAAACCGGGTTTCGATACCCGTGGTGGGCAGAGTACAGATAGCCAACCCACCGTGTAGCCTCGTGCTAAATTCGAAACAAACAAGAAACCTCCCCATTTATCCTTATCAATACTTATTTATCTATCTGTTTATTCTCTTGCTCTCTTTCTGTTGATATAACCGTTTCTGTATCCAGAAACCGAGATCGTGTGTTTCATTTTACTCTTATTTACCAACATTTCCCAGTTTATCTATTTAGTTTTACAAATATCCATCTTTTACACAGACTTTCAACAACAATTTAAAGAGAACGCTGCAAGACATAAGATTTTAAATTAACTGGCTTTACGCATGAGTGACGTCAGTCTGTCAATCGATCCTGTATTTATGACGTCTACGAATGCAAAAATTACGAAAAAAAGAAGCTAAAACTTGGTCATTAATTGCAAATTCGATCAAGCCACTTACGCTTTTTGAATATGTAGAATGAATTTTTTTTACATCTTTTGGCTCACGTTAAAGGATTTTTTTTTGCCTGAACCATCCACCAGATTCACTCGTGAGGTATTCCAACAATGTTTATTCATTATTAAAGAGGATATGGCGTCACGCAAGTTCTGTGGAATCGTTCATTACGTTAAGGATAGTGTGTTCTCTTTACCCACACGCCAACCTCCTGAACGAATGAAGTCCTGTTTGAACATACTATAGCTTTCCGAGCAACGGTGACTTAACGGAAGTTGGAAGGTTTATAACACTAAAATTCATGGATCTATTCATGCAATTGGTACAATACAAACATCTCTTTGTATAGCTTTGTTATAGATAAACAAAAACTAAACGACACGTCTTTTAAATATCATGGCGATCGAATAACAAGTGTTGTTTATGAGGTCACCAAAATGTAATTATTACTTACTTACCAATTAATTTATCATTATTTACTAATTATAAACTAATTTATATTCTAGTTACCCTTCAACTGCTAATATTTCATCGTCTTCAGGGAAGTACTGTATTTTTGTGGTCGAAATTCTGTCCTGGAGTTTGTCCAGGATCTAAACCAGATCTGGGCAAAATAAGGCCCTCTAACATTTCTGTCTTGGCGTCCATGACTCCAGCAATTGTGGGAAAAACATAACGGGGTCTTTATACAATCGATGTTGATGTAATTTTAATGCTGGATTTACAATGGGGCATGTGCCCCAAGTCCACCCACACTGGAATGCCTCGCATAAAAATAAAAATTATTTGTTATAATAAATTCATAAATACTTTTTTATTTAATCGAAATATTTTGTCCCGAACAATAACTGTGACGGTAAGTCATATAAAATTATTTCTAAATTAAATTTTTTTATATTTTCTACAATTTTAATGAAAATTGAACAGTAATAAATATAGTCGATTATTATATATGGTATTTGACTGACTAATGTTAGTCAATGGTTGTTCTCAAAAATTTAGGTTATCAAGTTCGTTTTTCGTTCTATTAAGGGCCAACAAAAAATGCTCGCCCTCCCAGCCGTGGGGGTGTATAATGTGACGGTCAATCCCACTATTCGTTGGTAAAGAGTAGCCCAAGAGTTGGCGGTGGGTGGTGATGACTAGCTGCCTTCCGTCTAGTCTTACACCGCTAAATTAGGGACGGCTAGCACAGATAGCCCTCGAGTAGCTTTGTGCGAAATTCCAAAAAACAAACAAACAAAACAAACAACAAAAAATGAAAAATTTGACCATTATCTTTACTGAAGTACATATTCTGGAAACACTGAATACAGGTCAGATTATATCAGAATTCGCAACAATCAAATTTCTCTAATTGATTACATTATCTATTTTCTTGTCTTCGAAAGTTGTTGTGGAGCGCACATTTCTAATGTAGTAATTAAATTACCAAATTTCAAAAATGTCCCTCCTGCACAAATTATTGCAAACCCCTGGCATAACCCAATATGACTTGCCTCAAGTAACTATTATAACACTTTCAGGAGAGGTATCCAGAATTTTTTATTTTTGTTTACTTTTTGTGCCAGATTGACTGATATATTGAAAGCTGGTTATACACTGCTGGCCAAAATCTTAAGGCCAATGAACATAAAGAAAAAAATATGCATTTTGTGTTGTTAGACTCAACCACATATTTGAGTAGAGTTTTGAAAGATGAAAATAAGAAAAGATAAAATAAAAAAAAAAAAACATTTTTAGCATTTAATAGGGAAAATGTGAACACTGTAAAATTAGCCTAAATACTAGCTCGCCAAAAGTTTAAGACCATACCAAAAAGAAGTCCTAAACATGGTAGGAAATTCCTAACAAGAGGTCTCAGTAGTGAGTTGCACGGCCGTCATTGCGAATAATTTCAAACATTCGCTTTGGCATGATCGATATAAGCGTTTGCAGAAAACTGACTGGAATGTTATTCCAAGTGGTGAAGATGGCTTCAGGAATATCATACACTGTTTGGAGTTGACGTCCATTTCTACAGACTTCCCTTGCCATCCACCCCCAAACATTTTCAATGGGGTTCAGTTTGGGCGAACACGCTGGATGGTCCAAAAGAATCACGTTATTCGCCATAAAAAAGTCCTTTGTCCTGCGGGAATTGTGGGTTGCAGCGTTGTTCTACTGAAAGATCCAGTAATTTTCACACAAACAAAGGCCTTCAGTCAATAAGGATGCTCTCTCCAACACGCCAATGTAGCCAGCTGCTGTTTGATGCCTCTGTATAACCTGAAGCTCCATTGTTCCATGGAAGGAGAAAGCACTCCAGATGATGGTGGAACCTCCTCCACTATGTCGTGTAGAAAATGTCTCCGTTGAGATATCCTTATCGTGCCAGTAACGTTGGAAGCCATCTGGACCATCCAGGTTAAATTTTTTCTTATCAGAGAACAAAACCTTCGTCCACTTTTCTACGTCCCATATTTGGTGCTTCTCAGCAAAGTTTAGCCGAGCTGTTTCGTGGTGTGGAAAGAGGCACGGCCTTTGAAGACCTTTACGATTTTTAAAGCCTTTCTCTCGTAGATGCCGTCATATTGTTCTTGAGCTGCATTCTGCGTCCGTAAGGACCTTAATCTGGTTCGACGATCGGCTAGTGTCTTGCCGAACAATCCGTCGAATTCTCCTGCTCAACGCCGGCGAAATTTTCTTGAGCCGACCACTTGAAATTCTCATTCCGTATCCCTCAGGGTCTTTTAAGAAATTTTCAACAGCAGTTTTACTACGCCCAATCTCACGATGGCACGTTGAGAGAGCCTTTGCTTTTACCGCTCGACATTTCTGCCACGTTCAAACTCTGTCAACGTTTTAGCCTTTGCCATGTTTTTACCCAATGTAACACAGGAGATATCAATGGGAGATCTTGACAATGCTAATGCTTGAACAAACTGACTAAATTTCGTTACGTGTTTACCATAAGAGTTTCAAGAGTTTTTTATTTCCCCTTTTCTTATTTTCATCTTTCGAAGCTCTACTCAAATAAGTGGTTGAGTCTAACAACGCAAAATGCATATTTTTCTTTATGTTCATTGGCCTTAAGATTGTAGCCAGCAGTGTATATTGAAGGTTTCTTTTTACATTTTTCATATTATTCTCATGATGGGCTTTTGCAAATGAATCGATATAACGGAAGCCTTCTACATCTGTTATATTTGTTAATACTATCTTTGTTATTGTTATATTTTGTGTGTGTTTCCCAGATATAGTGAAGTGCACATTTTCAAGATATGTTGTAAATAGCATTTTGTTTTCCATTGGTCTTCAGGTGGTTTGATGTGTAGCAATTGCAGCCATATTGTGATTACTGAATATTGCTCATATTTCAGTCTTGTTACATATACTCTGTATATAGACCTTTATCGTAAGTAGTAACGACCCGGTAAGACGTTATTAAGTTTGGTTTGTTTTGAATTTCGCGCAAAGCTACATGAGGGCTATCTGCACTAGCCATCCCTACTTTTGCAGTGTAAGACTAGAGGGAAAACAGCTAGTCATCACCACCCACCGCCAACTCTTGGGCTACTCTTTTATCAACGAATAGTAGGATTAACGGTAACATTATAACGCCACCCTCTACAGTTGAAAGGGCGAACATGTTTGGTGTAATGAGGATTCGAACCCGTGACCCTCGAATTACGAGTCGAGTGCCACTTGGCCATGCCGGGCCCGTTATTAAGTTATTCATGAGTTTATAAATGTCCAATTATAATTTAGTTTAAATAGATAATCTAGTAAATGTAGACAGTATAATATAATATCTAAGAGACTTAAGATTAACTCAGCAGTAATCCGTGATATCAAAGATTAATTCAGAATTTAGTAAAACTAAGTCTTTTACCCTGTAAATAAACACAAGACAAACATAACAGCAGCAGTTTATAGTAGAAGATGTATATCATAATGGACAATAAAAACTCTATGAAGATACGCGCAATTATTAAAACTGCATTTTTTAATTATAACCTTAGATCTTTCTTGTATACATTAATGATACTGAAAGGTTATAACTAAAAAAAATTGTTTTTTTTGTGATAACATTCAATATTTCTAGTTGTATTGAGGATGTTGTATTAAAGAATGACTTAAATCAATTAGCAATTTAGACAAATATTTGGATAATGATTTTAATAGTAAAGGGAAGGTAATGCATTTGGGTTACCAACATTTGGATCAAACGTTTAATTAATGTAATTAGGAACCAATAGTATGACTATAGAAACAGGTTTTTGCACAGTGATAGATAGTTAAGTCACTCAAGCCATCAAAGCAGTGCTCTGTTGCTAGATGAAGAGCCAATAGAATTTTAAGACCTATTTATATGCTTTATTACAATGAACAAGTGTAGTTATTTCTTTTTCCAAATCACTTATTAGGCTTAACATGGAATAAGTTTTTTATTTTTATCTAAGAACTATAATGAATTATTGAAAATGCTTCAAAAGAAGTCCACTAGGATAATTTCATGGATGAAAGGACTATCTTAACTAATTTTCTCTTGAGAAAAGAAAGGTAAGAGGTGACGTTGTTGAAGTTTATAATATTTTGGGGGGATCAAAGGATAAAAACTTCTAATTTAATTGTGCTGTATTCTAAAGGCAATAGAATGAAGACACAAGTTTAAGATTTAGAAATGATGTGGTAGGCCTAGTACAATAATTAAATTGCATACACAACGTACGGCTCTACCGAGTAACGAAACTTGTCGCAACTATCGGTTTCAAAATAATTAATCTTTTACATTCTTGTTATGAAAACTAAATAATCATTAAATATTGAATAACTCAATAAACTAAATAATAACTTTTAAATTATAAAATCTTGTATGTCCAACAAACATTACATCTTGAACTATATTCTATTGTCTTTTATGTTGGTAGTCTTTACGAGTGTAACTTCAAGAATATGGGATATTGATTCAGGAGTAATAGCTAATTCTTTCTTTAATTTGTTGAATGTCTATTCACAACTGGTACTTCAACAAAACTTTTTAAATAGTTTTTGAGTAAAAGATGAGCTGTGTCGAGAGAATGATGCTACAAAACAATGATACCAAAAGCATAGTCCAATAAATCCTCTTGCTTCACAAAAGTTCTTCAGTGTTGGCCAATTCTAGACAGATTTGATCTTAAATGGGTCTATAGATATTTCTTCTCTGCTGACTGTGTGTTCCAGGAAACAATCCGCATATCTTACAATTCAATTTAAAATTCTCTTTTCTCAACCAAACCAAAGCTGAGGCTATCAAACATTGTGTTTTCAATCCACTGATGTCGAGGCATGGAGTTTTCTAGAAGGCCTAAGTGATAGACGTACAAATAGCTACGATCAAAAAACCAAAAACAGAGTAAAAGAAAAGTGCATGAAATAACTTTTATCAGAGAAAAGTTATAAAACGTAAAGTTAATGATCGTGGGAATGAATAGCCTAACGGTTGTTATGTTAGAGTGAGATTAACAGTTTTAAAAAGATAAAAGAATAACTTGGCCTGTCAAGGGGTGTTATAAGTTAATTAAACCCATCTATATGAACAAGAGACAGACGATAATAGGAACTACGAAGAGCAGATGCTTATTGGAAGTATAAAAACCAGACGATTGTTGGAAGTTTAGGATAAAACTGTGGTAACTCACGCTACAGCGTAAGAGAATAACACATGGACACTATTGTAATATAAATATATAGAAAAATAATTTGTCTTGTCAACTGAATTTTGAAGCAATTGAATTGCCTTGAGTGGACTGTTGATAAGGAGAAAAGAACTGTGCACTTTTTAAGATACAACTATGAGCTCCATAGTGTAAAGCATTTTGTACATACATTTAATTTGTTTCGAATATATGCATTATTTTAAAAATATGTGAAGTACATGCTATGCGTTTATTATCGAATGTATTGCTAATAAGTTCACAGATAACTACTGTAGAAGAATCCTCAGTTCAACACACTCCTATATTTATATTACTATATATATATATACCACTAAAGACAAGTTTCGACATCTTTCTACTTGTTTAGTGGTTTATAACAAATTATTCTTGTTGTGGCTCGTATAAAACGTTCTAAGTGAATTGTTCTTATGTTTAGTTTCAAAATCCTTCTAATTTATTTTTTGAGTTGATGCTAGACTAATTCGCATCAATTAGCAAATTGTCTGCTATCTAAAACTTATATCTAAATCAGGAGGTTTCGATTTCTATTCTAGTCGAATGCCTTAACCACCTGGCCATGCTGGGCCCATCATCTATCTAAGGAAACTTATATTTCTTCTTACATTCTCCCAAGTTAAAACTATAAATGAAATACTAATGAACAAGTATGATAAAAAATGTTTAAAAATTAAAAAAAGTGAAAAGATGTATTATAAATACTATAAATCATTATTACATTTGGAATTCTTAGACATACGTCAAAGAGAAAAGGTATCAAAGTCTTTAACCTAAAATAACTATTTCAGGTTTTAAGCCTTCTAAACATTATACGCAAATTGATATTCAATAACTAATATATGAAAGATTTTAAAGCAGTCAAGACTGTTAAAAAAATTTAATGACAGAAATTTTGGAAGAAAATTTGTGCTTGTTTATTTGCAACTAACCACAAAAATAACGAACTATCTGTGGTACAAAAACCCGGATTTTAGCCCTATGAGCTTTCAGACTTTCCATTGATCCACTGGGGGACTTTTATGAAGAAAGAGTGAAAGGGATAGTATATATTCGGCAAATTAGATAAAAAACACGAAACAACAGAACTAGAAGTAATAAGGAGAATGTATTGTAAGCATCTTTAAACGAAAAAAAATACTAATATCAATGTTTTTATGTTTTGCTGAATTCTGCTTGTTAATATCCAGTCTTAAGATCTAATGTTGAAAAATATTTTGATCCAGATAGAGCATTCAAATTAGAATAATTCTTTATAAGTGTGTGGATATCATTCTTTCACTATCACTTTCACATTCTTTCATTCACTATCCAGTAATCTATGCAGAGCTTTGTGGCCCCTTCATTCGTCGTCACAAACATTAGGTGATGCCTAGTGATTAGTACTCAGTTTTATTCATACTTGCTCCTTTATAGCTTATATCTTTTGAAAGCTTCATCCTGTTTTACAAGTGGGAATCGTTTGGGTAATTGATGTATTGAGGCTGCATATCCATTATCAATCTTATGAGATATTATACTTTTTAACTTATGTCATGAACTACACTGAAGAAAGCACCTTTATTTCATGAGCAAATCATGTGATGTATAGCAGTAATAGTTTATTGTAAGTTTGTTTACGTAACTATACAATAGTTATGAACTGGGGATTATTATATTATTGTATCATGCTACTAGAAGCTTTTAATTTTTTCTTGTTGTTTTAATTCAGTATTCTTTCATAATAATATCTCGCAGTGTGTAAAATGTTCAAGGTCTCTGTCAGACTATAAATAAGCATCAAAAATGTAGTTACAAAGAATTAAATAGATCTTGGGTGCAAGATTGTGAGTTCAGCGATAAGGGGTATATAGTGACGATTTTTAGAGTGGAAATATCACACATTGTATAATAATAACAGGGTACAGAAGAATAATTACTCTTGTTAAATTGTGTTTTAAAGTAACTGAACAAACCTTGCCGACTTTGACGAAAAGCTGTAACTTTGACATAACTGTGGTCACCAACAATGTAATGAACATTTGTATAACAATAATAATATTATTTTAAAACAAATGGACTTCATTGTTTTCTGTTCATCGTTGACATCTATCGCTAACAATTCACGGTTTGTTTTTTGTTTGTTTTTTTTGAATTTCGCGCAAAGCTACTCGGGGGCTATCTGCGCTAGCCGTCCCTAATTTAGCAGTGTAAGACTAGAGGGAAGAAAGCTAGTTATCACCACTCACCGCCAACTCTTGGGCTACTATTTTACCAACGAATAGTGGGATTGACCGTTACATTATAACGTCCCCACGGCTGAAAGGGCGAGTATGTTTGGCGCGACGGGGATGCGAACCCGCGACCCTCAGATTACGAGTCGCACGCCTTAACACGCTTGGCTTTACACGAAATACACTGACATCTAATACCTTTAAAAGCAAAGCATCATCCTTTAACTAAAAGAAAACAAAATAAAACAAAAATGAAGCTTCTGAGAAATTAAGCTATTTACGACTATTTTTCTTCTTTTTTTATGTTTCGTGGATCATGTTGTTTCTTAACAGGTCATCACAAAGATCCCCAAAGTACATTTAAACATCGGGCAGAATACATTTAGGAAAAAGGAATTTTTCCACAGTTGTAGTCCCGGGTTTGCCCTGCCGGCGAAACACCACTTGTGAACCTTCTCGGAATTATACAATTGATTCATTAATAACAAATAAATAGTTCAAATTTGATATTTAGTCTAAATAAAAGGTGTTATTTTAATTATGGAATGAACTTAAAGCTCAGATTTATATTATAAGCTCATAAAACCACTAAATGTATGCTCAATTTAGTGAATGATACGAACAGAACATGATAAAATATTATATCAATGCTTTTTTTGTATTAGTTAAACTATTTATACATGACAAATAAGACGGAAGAGGGGAGGTAACTACTAGGAGCGTTTCGAGTACAAGAGAAGCAAGGAACAGCGGTTGTTATATCGCCGTTAAGGCTTAAGCTTCGGGTTTTATACCAGGTAAGTGGAAAAAAGAAAAATAGTTATAAAAGGAGATGTAGCGTATGAAAATATTTAACTAGTTTATTTCTAGTTCATTTACTATTAGTATTGTATTAGACATAGCGACTACAAGACGTCAATTTAAAATGAACTATAAATATTATTCAGTAAATTGTAGTGTTGTTAATTATGGCCCATCCCTAGGCTTAGCAAGTGTTACTACTTGCATTACCGATAATATATAACAAGGTATGCAACAAACACTAATAACAGAAGTACAAATATTGGAATAAGATTTCGTAATTTTTCTCTCTTACATGAAACTCTGTAAATACTTAATATAAAAAGTCACTGTGTATATATGTATCGTACTTAACGACGTTAGCAGTAGTGAAGCATGTTAGGTTTAAATTTAGAAGATTAATTTTAGCAGTACGACTGAAATGTATAATCTACTGTTCACAGTACTTTTACCTTTTTATAGTGGGCATGAAGGTTAAAATACCAAAATTATGAAACTAACATGAGCATTCAACATTTGACTTTTTGAGGAAAGAAATTCTTTTTTTTTTTTTTTCCAGTGTAGAATGACACATTAAGTATACTCCTAAATTATTTATAGTGAAGAATATAAAAAGTTTGCAACTTTCTTTCCATTTGCTAAAGTATAAGGAATATTAAAGAGTGTATTGACCGTTTAGTTTTTTGTACCAAGGAGCATTCTTTTTGTAGTGTTTGTGTTTGAAAGTAATGCTGTTATAAGTTGTAATTCAGAAAAGCTGCTTAATGAGTTTAAAGAATTCCTATAGGGGTATAACTTAAGGACAGAAATAAACTTGTAGCTGAGTCAGGGATTCTCCTTCAGGCAAAATGCAGTACTGAATTATTAAGAGCAACAGGTGAGCTAGTCAGGTTTTTGGAATAGTTTTCAGGGTAAGGATGAATGTTATACCAGAGATAGACTTCAGATAAGCAGGCTAGGTAGTAGGATGTTTGGGAAATATTTGAAAACATTTATTAAAGATACTTTAAGGTAATGTTGCATAAAGGTGAGAGGGCTTAGAAAATATGAGAATAAAGAAATTGATAGTATACTGGGGCAATAAAAAGATTTAATGAAGGAGATTTAGAGTGTAAAAGCTGTATACTAGTTTTAAAGTGTTAAATTGAAAGATGGATATTATATATGTAAGAATGATCCTAGTTGTTGTAACCCTGGTCTTAAAAGTATTTCTTGCAAAATGGATGATTTCAAGGCTGTAGATAAAATGGAAGACTATGATACATTGGTAGTTACTGATAGTTTAGATGTGGATAATACTGATAATAAAAATCATTTGGAAATTCCGTACTATAAGTTATTTAATAATGATAAAATTTTTAACATAACATAGAGAACAATAAAATTTTTGGTTCTTTAAAGTTTTTCTTGCATATTCACACTGAATAAAAATAAAATTTGAAGCTACCCTTTGTCTTTAATAAATCATCAGTCACCTTTTAAGATGTATAATGTGCTAATTGCTATTACTATTGGGAGCTTATTCCATTAGTCAATTACCTGGTTAGAAATATATCTTTAACTATAACCTAGTTCGTTTTTTTCCAAATCTTCAATATGTTCTGTCATCCTCTTTTTTTTCTTTATAACTCGAAGAAATCAGAGGTCTTTATTCTTTCAATCTTAAAATATGTTATACTATTGTAAGATTTCAATAAAATCAACTAAAGTATCCATATAAATTATCTCTTCCATACCTGGAATCATTGTAGTATCCATTCTGTGAACTACTGTCAATAAACCAATAACCTTTCTTGGACAAGGAGGCCAAAACTGTACATTATACTCCACTCAAGGTCTCGCTAGCAATTTGTATACTGATGATTACCTATTTTGACTGGTAATCAGTATATCTTGTTATAACTACACTCAAAAATTATATTAGCTTTACTACTTTAACAATAGAGCACTGCTTCAGTGGCTTTAATGACTTATACGCCACTGTTCTGAGATATTTTTTACATAAATGCTAATTAGAGTTTGCTACATGTTAAATGTGCGATACAAATTATAATAACCTAAGTGCAATTGCTTTGTGCTTACTGTAATTAATGATCATTTTTATAATATTTATTCAACATACTGCTTGATTGAAGTTTTGTGTGTTTCATATAGTAATGCCACAATGGGCTGTCTGCTGAGTCCACCAAGAAGTTAATTTGTAACACCAATCAATATCCTTTCTATATGTCAGTAAAAACTCAAGCATTTAAAGTAATTTCCTAACTTTAATTATAAGCCCCTTTTATTATGTCTAAAGGCATACTCAGCAAGAACAGAAATGTAAAATTTAAGGATGACAAGGGACTTTGTTGTTTCAGCTAGGTAGTTCCATTCTGTAAACTAAACTAAATTTTAAAACAACAATGACAAAAATAAAAGCTGAAAGTCAGTCCTTAAAAGAAGAGGACTATCCATAGACCCAATGGTTCTTCTTGAAAACTGTTCACCTTGCACTGCTGTCTCTTCTTGATTATATGTAGCATTTAAACCCATGAACTGCAGATTTTATAAATGACCCTTGTTTGGGAAAGGGAAAAAATTTGATTTACAGTAAATGTGTAAGTATAATTTTAAATCGAGTAGTAGAGGCTTAATGGATTATAGAAGACCAACACTCTTGGCCAAACAAGAAAATATGCAATCCAAAGAGAGTATGTAGAAAAAGGTTGGCCAAAACAAGATTTTTTTTCAAAAATATTAAGTTTGACTAAAATTTGGAATGAGTGAAGGACCATTAATAGGTGATAAGGAGGGACTTGTTTCTGATGATGATAAGGTTTGGTTACTAAATCTACTTTTTTTATTAATGAACATTCAAGCATTATTCCTCATCCTGAACAATTGCTAGATTAAAATATAATCAAGTATGATGTTTACATTGCTTATGAAATTGTTAAAAATAAATTGGGAATGTTTAAGAATAAGAAACTTGGAACAGGTAATATTCCCCAAAGAGTTTTGAAAGAGGATAAGGATTGGAGATATGATCCAACTGCTAATACATTTTGTAAGTCATTGAATAGTGGGCAGGTACCAGTAGATTAGAAATTTTGCCAGTTTTACTCATTTCAAAGAAGGTTATAAAATTTGGCCATGTAAATAGAGGTCAGTTAGTCTTATAGTGGTGTTAACAGATTGAGAGTGTGATAAATCATGCTGTACAAAATCAATCAACAAAGTTTAGAATTTTCTTGGATAGGCAACATGGTTTAACAAGGGGAATCATTCTACTAGAGTTTTGATATTCATTGTAGAGGTTACTGCTTATGTGGATGAGGGTAAAGGTGTGGAATTAGTATTTTGGATATTTAGAAAGCCTTTAATAAGGTACCATATAAAAGGGCTTGTTAAAACAAAAAAAACTAAAGAGATGAGTGATAAATTGCTCATTAGATCAAGAAACAATTAGATGGAAAAAGGCAGGTAGTTATAAATGGAGTTCATTTAAACTAGATTAATGTCACAAATGGTATACATCAAGGTTCAGTGTTCAATCCTTTGGTCTTTTGAATTTACACCAATGATATGGATGAAGGAATAATTGATAAGTTACTTAATATTTATTGATGGTATTTAAGTTTTGGGTGTTCTTGGCTGTGGGGATGTTGTTGCTATTTCACAAAATAATTTAGATTATTTGCTAAATTGGGTGAACAAATAGCAGATGATATTGAGTTATATTGTTGTAAGGTAATGTATATGGGTTATCACAATTCAAATTATAATTTTGATGGGGATAACCATAACAGTTTTTGAAGTATTGTTACTTTTATGGTTCAACAGTCACAAATAATGTGCTTTCCTACAAGTCTTGGATAATTTGTTATACATTTGATAACACAGGCCTGCTATAGTTTTATTGCCTTGAAAGTTATACATGTTCTACAGTAGTTCTTGTACTTTGAATCCAAAATTATGTCCATGTTTCTCCATCACATAGATTTTGCATAAAATATCATATGTACTTTAATGTAAGTAAATCAGTTTTATTGAAATTGGGTCATGTTTTATGATTCTTAAAATGTTGATAACCAATTGCAACATGAGAATCTTGTCAATCCATGTAAAAATCAAACATAATAATAATAATTGTTATTGTGATAGACAAAATATTAATTTGATCTAAGTGAGTTTTTTCTTCCCACTTTCTAAGAAAACCTTATATGATTGAAAAAAAAAATTGAAATCTGTATAGCCAAATTGTGAAAAATCTGTTACTATTCTATGTAACCAACAGAATATTTTGGAAAGTCAGTAACACCATAAATAATTACACTCCACCAACTTAATCCAGTTCACACCAAAACAGTTACCAAGTAGTTTGCCAGTACAAATGGCATTTCAGACACTTCAGTGTTTGCTGTATTCCAGCCAGCTTGAAGAGCCCTGATATTTGCACTTGATATAGCAGATATAAGGTAGTTGACATACACCCTTCTTTGTCTTCACTTGATGTTCTTATAGTGTAATTGAAATTCCTGTCTGTTGCCCTTTGATTCTTTATGAACTAACTAACTAGTGATGTTTCAGTGATCAAATAAGGCTTTGTTCATTGCAGTTTATAAATGAAGGAGGTCAGATTCAGATAGATAATTGGCTATAGAACTTGTTTGGCTTTTGTTAAAGTTGCAAGTAAGGAGCAACATTCATAGGCAAACTTGGTCTCTTGTCTACCATAAATCAACAAGTTGCATCTAGAGTGAAATAGCTCAGCATTAATGATTATGATGGTTGTTGTGGTTTCAAGTTATGTTTTGGGGATGCATTAGCTTTTTACAGGTCATGTTCTTCTGAGCGGTATCAGTTCTGATGAATAACACTAATGTGGTATTTGTCCCATTGAAGGTCATTTGACTGAAAAGGTAACCACATGTTTTTTTTATTGTTTTTTTTTACAATGCTTTTAATCATTACATTTTCTGTTGATTTTTTTTTTTATTGTTGTCACTGCTTTTGTTTGGTGTTCATGGCATTCATTGTTGTTAGAATAATGCTTAATGTCACACTGTATTTCAAAGATTGTGATGCAATGGAAGCAATGAATTAACCTGCAATAATTTTTATATGAGTCTTTTAGGTTTTTTTGGAACCTCTTTGAACATTGTTGATGTTGATGCTGTAACTTTGGTCCACACAAGTGAGGCAAGAAACTATATCTTCCTAACTCCAACAACTGACTGGTCACTGATCAGAATAATGCCTCACAATTATAGAGACTGTTTATGTTAAGACATTTGTGTTCATTATCAATTTTCTTTTGTGTGTATGATACATTGATTGTCATAATTTAACTAGTTGCTTAACTAGATAGCTGTATTCCACAGTTGTAACTAGTAACATGTTATCAGTGAAACTAATTCACTGAGTAAGTGATATCCTTAGACTAATAATTTATTTTAGCTTTGGTTAAAAACATTTAATCATATCAAATTGTTTTTTTCTCTTTGTAATTAATTGTTTGCTTATTTTGATGTTTCATAATTTAGTGAATTAAAGAGATGCTGTCAACAACGACATCAGTTGAAACAGTAACAGTGGTACGACCTCTGAAGGTAAGCTTAACAGACAAATAACCCTGTAAATTTTGTATTTTCTAAAATATCTCTGTTATTGATTTTGAAATTATTAACATGACACTTATTATTTGAAATGACTGTAAAATGCAAATAATTTTTTTCAAATTTAATTTTTTTTTTAGGAAGTTTATACATAAGAATACCAATTAGAATATTCTAATGAAATTATTTATAATTAAAACATTATTGAAAATCAAGTTAAATTTTAACATATGGTGTTTAAAATAATTTATTGGATACTTAAATATATGACATGAATGTTGTTTGAGAGAACACTTAAAATAGTTGACTATAATATGGTGATAGTGTGTGACTGAAGTACATCGTGCAAGTTATGAATTATCAACTTAAACTGTATTTAAGTCTTGTTTAAATAATGGTGCTTATTTGAATAAAATATATGAAACATAGGGTACACATAAAATGGGGGTTTTCCTTGGCCAAATGCAGTCCAGCATGGCCAGGTGGTTGAGGCACTCAACTTGTAATCTGAGGGTCACAGGTTCGAATCCTCTTAACTCCAAACATGCTTGCCCTTTCAGCTGTGGGGGCATTATAATGTGATGGTCAATCTAACTATTCATTGGTAAAAGTGTAGTTCAATGGTTGGTGGTAGGTAGTGATGACTAGTTACTTTCCCTCTAATCTTACACTGCAAAATTAGGGATGGCTAGTGCAGATAGCCTTCATGTAGCTTTGCTCAAAATTCAGAACAAACCAAACCTTGGTCAAATATTGGCCCTGTTTTTATCATGTAAAGTTCCTGATGCAGCAGAGTCACTTTTTCTGTTCAAATGGAATAAAAGTTGCAGTTGTCATAATCCTATGATATTTATTTTAAACACTGTGAATAACAACATTCTTGCTTTATTATGTAAGTGTATTTAGGGAACAAAACATCGTGACTACTTCACAGTAAAAAGGACTTTCCTTTTCATGGCACCATGTCTTGCAATGATTCACATCCAATTTCCTAATTCAAAAAGACCTAAACTCATTTTAAAAAAAAAAAAAGAAAAATCTTTCTATTACCACACATAGTGAGATTTGTAGGAGTGATGTCATAGCAATAAAACTAATAGTTTAAGCTTAAAGAATTAATATTATTTTAGTTCAATTTTTATTGAATTTGTGTTTATCCTTTCATCACTAAAAAATTCACAGCTTTTACACTGTTTAGATATTTCAAAGATTTAGATGATGAAAAACCTAAAACAGCATCACCTTGTGCTATTACTCACACCCTTATCCTGCAATGGCTCAGTAGTAAATCAGTGGGCTTTTTGCTAAAAATCAAGTTTTTTAATGTGTGTGGTGGTCACAGCACATATAGCTCCTTCTGTAGCTTTATGTTTAACAAACTGTTCTTTATATCATCCAATAAACAAATGCTAACAGCTGTACAATAACTTTAAAGAATTACTAGTCTTTGTGTGTGTTAAAGAAATATGTTTTTTGTGACTTTGTGGACATACTCAATATTTATTTTGTAATTTCTAGTACTTAAAGAATTTATTTGCTATAATGTATAACTCTAAGTTGAAGAATATAAAGATTATTGTATTAACAAGAAGTCCTTAAAGTGTAACCAATTTACTGTGAACCTGGTATTTCATTTGTAAGTCATTATGATAGCCTAACCAGATATGGGAAAATTGTTACTGTCCTAATTTTAGATATTTTTATCAGAAAGAAAGAAATTTCAATTATAATGTTATAGAAAAGCAAGTTATTGGTTACATAGTTAATGACTTAATTTTAATAGTTTTCTTATTTTGTGATGTGTAGATGAAGTAAGTTTTAAATGAAATAAGACTAGCTAAATAGCACCATTGTTTTCTTTTGTATCATTTTAAAACCAACCAATATTTTCAAGTAGAAATTATTTAAAACTTGTATCCTCCTTTTTGTATTTGTATTTTTTGTTATTCTAGTTGTACTAAAAACTGGGGTAAGATTGAGTAGTACCAATATTTTCTTGTTTAACGTGCCTACTTTTATGTAACATCTGTGCAGGGCTTGCATTTTTATATAACTTGGCTGATTTTGCACATCTCAAGTTTTTTAACCAGATAAAACACTGGGCAGATTTGTTAAATGTCAGGGTATGCATTACATGATTGAACATCTGTAGAAGTGTGAAATTATCAAATAATCTAAATCAAGAGAAATAAGAATATATGTAACTAGTACTATAAAAGGAACATAAATGCCATTTTTCATCACCCTACTGTGTGGCACTACCATATCAGGGTAAATAGAATTAGCTCAGATCGAGGTATTGGCATTCCAGCATTCTATCATAGTAGTAAAGCACTAATTAGTAGCACAGTAGACAAATTGTACTAGTATTACTTTTGATTATTTTATTTTATGAATTTCTTCATGTGCAACTGGCAAACAGAGGTAAAGACTAATAGATGGTGTATCCCCATCACAAGGTTGGTCCAACTTCTTCAGTCACTTCCAAAACCAAGGGCTCATTTTATATCCAACATTATAGCCTGTACCCTGGATGTTTTAATTCATACAGTTTTTATTTGGGTTTGTTTCAGTGTCATTTATAACAGGTTTGGATTTGCCATTTTAAAGCAGTGCTTCCTTTTTATTGTGCATAACTGTTGAAATATTAATTTTATATATATAATAATCATCACTTACAAGTTTTTGCAGTATATTTTCTTTTTGGTTTAGGTTATAGCTTTTATCTGTGGTTTGATTGTGATCCTGTTGATGATATTATGTGTGGCGTCTTCTAACTGGTTAACAGCTGAGAAGTTTCGCCAGGGTCTTTGGGAACACTGCATTGATGAGAATGCACCGCTGCCACTTCCATTTGACTTGAATGCCAAGCCTGGCTGTTACAAGGCTCGTTCAGTTGGTAGGTTCCAGTTAGGATTGTTTGTGAATCTCACTGTGTGATTTTTTTTCTTTTTTGTTGATATGATTTGCACTTTGTTTTTGTAAACCATGTATATATAGTGCTTTCAGTTAAAATAGTTCCATACTATTTATATATTCTGCTTCTGTGTAGATTGTTTTTTATATAGAAACTGAACAAAATAAACAACATAATTATTGTCAATATAATTATTAATTTACCAAACAAGTTCTGATGCTAATTAAAAATGTAAATAGATTATAAGCTTTCTGTTTGCCCCCAGTGGCTCAGTGGTATGTCTGCAGATTTGCAACGCTAAAATCTGGGTTTCAATACACATGGTGGGCAGAGCACAGATAGCCCATTGTGGAGCTTTGTGCTTAATTCAAAACAACAGCTTTCTATTATTTTATATTTTGAAAAATCATTAACTGGTGCTGCAGTTGCCATCATATTTAAAATACATTACTGTAATTATAAGCTCTTTCATATATATTGTTTGGTAATTATTAAATAGGAAATTATTCTTTTGAGTAATTTTATAGACATTTACATTAACCCTTTGGATACTGTAATTGGAATTTGATAAACAAATTTACCCAATGGTGTCACAAAATTTTTTTAGTATTGTGAAAATCAAGATACTTGCACATGTTTGAATTTGCTGCATTAGTAAGAAATTGATTTTGATATTGAAAAGATATGATAAAAAAAGTCAAATTTTGAATTTCATTTTTTAGTGGATGATTAACACTTTTCAAGAACACACCTGAAACTTAATGACATAATCATAGGGTTAAACTGTTAAATTTATATAACTGTACCAAATACTCTATTCATTTAAAAGTTATTCTATTGGTTCTTATGTTTCTCAGGTTTACTTTGTATGGACTTGTGTATGGGATTTAAGGCTGTTGTAAATGTTTTCTATAGGTGGCATGAATGTAAATAATTTAAGATAAGTAGATGACACAATTTTACTGGAGGAAAATCCAGGAATAATGCAACAAACTGTTGGTAAAATTTGAAAAAAATGTAAATAATTTGGATTTCATATGAATGTTAAGAAAACAAAGTGATCATCAGCAAGAAGAAACAAAACCTCAAAGCTGAAATAATAATAAATATAGAGGAACTATAGTAAGTAAAAACCTTTATCTACCCTGAATAGTTAATTATGGAAGATGGCATGTGTGTAGGAAAGATAAGTTAAAAAAATTGCAATTCAAAAACTGCCTTTAATAACATTAAAATTCTGACATAAAAATAAATCTCCAACTAAAAATGAAAATCATCAAATGCTACATATAATCAACACTGTTGATGCAGAGTCTTGAACATTAATAAAAGTGCACAACTAAAGCTGGAAACATTTGAAATGTGGTTATTCTGATGAACTGGAAGAATGCCATGCAAATACAGAAAAACAAATGAAGAGATTTTAAGGAAATAGACATATAAAAAGATAACTCGTGGACACCATAAAGAAATTAAAATAGTATACTTTAAAAATAGAAAAAGACAAAATACAGAAATTTATGTTAAAAGAAAGTGAAAGAGCAGAAGGATGTTGAAGAATGAAATGGAAGAATAATATCAAACAGTGGACAGACCTTAAGATCTCTGAGTGCACAAGAAGGACTCAAGAAAGATGGTGTATTTGGTCAATCTCACTAGAGATGGCACAATATGAATAAATTAAGGGGTTTCTAATACAGCCTTATGTGTCTTGCTATCTCAGTGTTAATTATAAATTTATGAGAAATCAAGGGACCTTTGGGCTACTATGAACATCCATTGTTCATCTCCCTCAACAAACAGTAAATTTGTTCACTAAATTGAGTTTTCATCCTCGTAATTTTTTAGTTTAAAAATCAGTAAATGTTTTCACATTCAAGCTTATACAAAAACAGGTTCAGTTAAGTTCATTCTGTCGTGAATACCTTTCCTATTATGCTAACATCAGGTACAAAACATATATAAAGAAATTATTACAAATAAAAAGATGGGTCACTTTAATACTGAATCTCTTACTATGGTTCAGTGAAAGCAATTCTTGTTACAAAATACATACACAGAAGATATGTTTTCCAGTAAATATTCTAAATGTGACCAATTAACATTAAGATTGTGAAAACAAGAAATGTTTTGTTATGTACTGTATACTTTACTAATGGAACATCAGACTTTTAGCCCAGTAAGCTTTATAGTTTCTGAAATATCTGTATTCATATTTCACTTGTAGCCTATATCCAAGGGTCTGCTGCACTTTGTGTGATCACTCTTCTTTGTGACATTGGTGCCACTGTGTTGACTGGTCTAGGACTGTGTAATAAAGAACCTACTCGCAAGTACAAGTTCTACCGATTAGCTCTTTATGTAATGGTTTGTGCTTGTAAGTGAATTTTTATTATTTTTAACAAAGTTCAGTTTCTTTGTCTTTCATATGCCAAACATATTTAACTGTCTTTAACTCGTGCGTGTGTGCAGCTAGTATGTTTAATTAGACTGTGGTGAACTTTATGAAACTGCATCTTCAATAACTGATAACAAGTGCTAACTTGCATTACTTCTTTCCATTGTGTCTATTCAGTACAGTTCATGTACATGAATATAAACACGCATTAATTGTTGATGTATGAATGAAGGTTCAAAGTACTAATGTCATGACTTTTATGGAGCTACATTCAAAATTTAATCAAATGGTTTTATTGCCAATGCATGTCAATAAACTTAGCATCAGAAGATATAATTCAAATTTTAATATTATACAAGTTTTGACTTCTTACTTTTAAAAGAAAATATTTGAACAAACTTTCAGTTTTATAATTTTTTTCTTCCCTTATATTGGTTTCAGAATGTACACCAATAGATTCACCAACTACAGATATTGACAAGCCAGAATGTAAAATATGAACCACCTACCTACCTTTATTTTCTGAAATATTAGTAAATTTATTACCCTCACCACAAGAGCTCCTCCCAGTTCTTTGTGCTATTAAAATTACTTATTTATTCCATGTTGTCAGTGATACATGTTTATAATTAGCAGAAAGGCCATTTTGTGGAAGTATGTAATTTATCTTAAAGGTACTATACCTCAAGCAGATTTTATTGAATGAAAACCAAAATTGATTTCCCAGTAAGTAATGAAATTTAAACCTTTCTATATGTCAGTTACAAAACCAGATAAAATGAGAGTTTTGGAGCATTGTGTTTACCTGTTTGAATTATTTTTTGGGGCATCCAACAAAGAAAAACTTAAGGTTAATGAAAATTGGCTTCTATGACCAAAGAGCCACAATCTTAAGTATTACATTTCTTATAACAAAAGTAACTAAAATGTAGAAAGTAAAAACTTGTAACTTAAAAAAATATATATATTTTTTTCATCACGACGAACATATGTTGTTAGACAATGCATGATTAACTTAAGGGTAAAAAAAAAGTAGTCTTCACTGTGTGACTTATGCTATTCTTAACAGTCAGACATAATTAAAAGAGCAACAAAACAATATGATGACAGATAAAATACAAAATTTTATTGAAAAATGGAACATTTGTTATCCTTTTAGGAAGTTCTAGAGGATATTTAGATAAAATTTAAACTGTACAATGTAAATGTTTATTTTTAACATCACTTTACGCTCAGACCAGCCTCAATCAAATTGAGTCAAGTAAATTCAGAAAACTCTTTACTAAAAATACTTTATTTTGAAATGTTTACTAAGAGCTTACCACATTTGGTAAAAAGGCACAAAGTAAATTCAAAATTATAGTAAACATTAATACACCAATATGGATTCAATCTGGTTGATGAACCCTGTGCACGTGAGAGTTAAAGTGAAGAAAGGAAAAATGTGTTAATCTAACGAAGCATAAAGTATAGGTGTATTTATTATATCTGATGTGTGAACCATATAAGTTCTGTAAGGTATTAACTAATCAACCTGAGCCTTAGTTTATATCTAATTTTGTATGTGACAGTGGTTCTTTGTGACTACTGTGAGCTGTTATGTGCATCAGTTTTCATGCGTGACGGTTACACACTTTGAATTATTGTAAGTTAATTAGAAACATTGTTTTCTTAATAGCGTTTAGAATGTCAATCTGCATTTTGAAAAAAAAATGTGTGTAAATATAAGTTCCAATTTAATATATACACTTTATGAAAGTTAAAATTAACTACACACATTTTTTTGTTTAACTTGTTATCCATCTGTTACCACTTTCATATATTTAATAGCTGTACTCGTGTATCTTCGATTACTAATGACTGTTGCTGTGTTTTCAGTGTTCTGTATCCTGATTGCCTTGGTTATATATCCAGCCTGTTTTGCTGCAGAAATTGAAGAAAGCAATCGACAAATCTGGGAGTTTGGATGGGCATATGGAGTGGGATGGGGGGCAGCTATTTTTCTTTTTGGTGCCATTATCTTGCTTTTGTGTGACAAAGAAACTGAAGAAATTTACTATAAGCAGAGAACCGTTACTTACAATGGAAGTAATGAATCCAAAGCCTGAATTGGTATTAGTAACCACTGTACATACCATTAAACATTTTTTGATAAAGGTTGAATGAAATTTTGCACAGTCATGGACAATCATCTGTGTATTTTCTTTTCCTTTTTGCTCCACTGGAGAAACTTGACATTTCTCGATAAGAGAACTGTTAAGCACAGCCGTGTGTTGTGTGTAAAATCCGATGGCCAATTTTAGTAGAACTGTTCAACACAATTGTTTTGTGCAAGATCAAATTCCTGCTATCAAGTTGGTAAACTGTTATTTCTTTTAAGTATAAAAAATGTGTGAAAACAAACTTCAATCACTCCTTTTCATGTTCTTTATAATAAATATTCTATAAATCCTGTTTACAGAGTTATTATGGCTGGATCATGTAACACGAATGCAGGAAGTTTTGTTGTTGTTTTTTTAAATAGATAAATTTCTGTTTATATTTGTGGTAAATGTATTGTAGGATTAGTAAGGTATTGGATTTAATTTTTTGTAATTTTTCTTAAAATAGTAAATAGTTTATTTTAGTGATTTGTACAGAAGATTTAAAGAAAATTTGGAGAACCTGATGTTTTTGATTCATTTACAAGCAAAACATGTTTTACAACTTTTTTTTCAGACATTGGTAAAATATATTTATCAGTGAATGTGTTACATTGTAAACTGAAAGTGTTACAATACTAGCAAACTTAGCTGATAAATTTGGAACAAAGTCAAAACACAGGACAAATAACAGTTGTCAGCACTGATAACTAATATGTCCACAATTGTATGTGAAATGTTAAACACAAGATATATAATTTCTTTCTGTTGGCAGACAGTTTCTACATAAGGTATTGTGTAAATTTTTATTTCCAGTTTATAGGAACTGTCTTTTCCTTAAAATTTTTGTCAAGTATGATGTGTGAAAAATTCTAACTATAAAAACTGCAAATGGACCAAACCATTCCAGATAAAAAATATTTTGCACAAACTGCTGGTAATTAATTTATAATGTATGTTGCTGTGAGTTTCCTTGTATTAAATGTAACTGTCACTGAATTATTTGGAGTATTAATGTTTCTCTTTGATTGTATCTAAAATCCAGGGCTCGTATAACTTCCCAGGCACAGTAATTCCTTAATATCATTTTTATGATTACTCAGGAAAAGCAAAGCTTGAAAAATAATACATCAGAGGTAATGGAAAGTAAAATGCACATTAAAGTTTCCATCCATATAAGTGATCCTCAGAAGGAGAGAGTGGTTCCTACAATCAGTAAATTCTCTACTGGGCAGCTCAGTTAAGTAGAGAGTGGTGACAATTCTTATCCAGGAGGATTGAATAACAGTTACAATCCATACCTGAAAACATACTTTTGAAGTGACATTGTTTTCGTCTTTATTCTTCCTTGTCCTTATGTGATCACGTTGATCGACGTTGGTTACATACTTTCCTCCATGTTCATTATTTCTCGTTTCAGTAGTAATAATAAAAAGACTTAGTGCTTATTAATAGGGGGTGAGACAAATATACAATCTGATATTTTGCTGTCTGATGAAATCTGATTGGATATATTAATTTTCAATGAATCAGATAAGTAGTATTTCCATCAATGGATTATCTTTTAATAATACTTGCACTTGCATCATATAGCCCACTGGTGCTATTGAGTAGTTTCTGAAAATAATGGTACTTTTGCTGATACTAGAGTAGAAGTCCTAGTTATAAGAATCATTGTATAGGTTAAACTTAACATGCACCCATGTTACCACTGTATATCAGTAGTAGTAGTGACAGCAGTGGCAAGCACAGTCCAAACAAAGCAGCATCTTATCCACGTGTTTTGCGTTTTATTTCAAGGACTGGTAATGGCTGCTCACATGTGGAACTATGCTTCATTAAAACTATGACCAAGGAACTAATCTGTTACACTAATGAAGTGATAGCTCACATGAGCTTCCTGTTACACATTTTCAGTATGAATGGTTATGTCCACTATTAAATCCAAACATGTCCTACTCCAATTGGACTATTATTTGTTGTATTCTTATGTGGCTACACTTAGTGGATTCATTATTTATCTCAATTTGTAAATAATTAAAACTACTTAATTTGCTTAATAAAATATACTGCTTTCTGATAAAATGTTTTATTTCTAACTCTTGGCTCAATGTAGAATCATAGTAGTGACTTTATGAGAACCGAACCCTTAAACAGCAGCCATTCATCAACTGAGGCTGCTACCTACAACATTCCTGCTGTTTAAGGGTAAATTGATTGAGTGCAGAGAAATCCTTATTTGATATGAAAATAGCAAATCACAAAAAATTAATCTCAGGTCTAGAGTCTAAGAAAGCAACAAATCTTTTACTTGCCATTTTATTAGATAACTAATAAAATTATCCAAGAAAGTAATACCACAATTTAAACATTCCTGTTTATTTTACCTGAAAAAATGTGGGTTAGAAAACAAAAACAATAAGAAGGTAATGGAGTTGATAGGTTTATAAACCTTTGAATATGGTTAATGGTTTGATAATTGTTAATCGATCTACAAGAGTCACTGTATCAACGTATAATGTGTATAACATGTATTGTATTTCACGCACAGGAAAGAAAAGTAAAACATTTAGATTAAGTGTATTGAAACTTTTTTAAAAACTGTAATCTTAGCACTAACCAAATGTTAATTTTCTTCAAAAGGTAGAATCCACGCAAGATTTTCTAGTTTAACTATGATACTTAACAAGGTTAAAATAAAAATATTCTTATGTAGTGAAAGAAAGGCCTTTTAATTCTTGTGTCTTTATTTAATGTTTAATAGTATCACATACTAGCACACTGCTACACAAGTTCTTTGTTGTACTTAGCATACAAATGAATTCAAATTACACTATGTATAATAAATTGAGTGGAATATACAGTTGAACTTGTAAATAGTAACAGTGTTAAAAGCAATCATTTTACCACTTGTTGTGGACACAATCTCATCCTGACAATGTTTGAAATATAAAGTTCCTGTTTTTCTCTCAATAAAAATGGCACTCATAAGAATAATTGCAAAAAATCAAATAAAAAGGATTTCATTGCATCCTTAACTAATTAAAAAGGCTGTCATGTTATGTCAATAATAACATTATCAAAATTATTCATGAGAAGGAAGTGGCTGTAATATTCTTAAGTGCACTGATTATCTTATGTGCAGAAATATTACCCACAAATAACAAAAAATAGCAAATGAAAATAATGCAGGGTCAAACTGGATTTGTACTCTGAGTTTGATAAAGAGATTGGTTAGTTTGTTTTAGAGTAAAACCACCGGGTGCTATGTGCTGTGTCTACTGCAGGGAATTAAACTCCACGTTTTAGAGCTGTAAATTTACTGCTATCCCAGTGGGGGTCAAACTATAGCATTATAAAAATGAAAACCAATCTTATTTATTAAAATGTCTAATGTACAGGCAAATGAAGCAGTAGTACTCTTAAATAAATTATTGTAAATAAGGACACAGAAACGTATCTCCCACAATGTATTGTATTATCCCTTTTGTTGGTCATTCCATAAATAGGATTTACTACTGGTATTCCTAAATTTACACATTTGGCCTTGCTCTCGAGACCACATAATATATTAAATTACTTAGTTCTATAATAATAATAATATTGCTTAAAGAATTAGATGCACTATCCAGTTAGCTACATTCAGTAACTATTTTCTGAAATGAAAAACCTGTACTTTCAAAAATGTTTGTAAAGTTAAACAGAACATGAAGTGCTTATCTGTCTTAAATTAAAAGGAACATCTAGTACACAAGCACATTCATTCTCTCATCCATTATCTTTGTGCCAACTCCAAAATTTTCTTACTTCATATTTTGATATTGAAGTGTATAAAAATAAAACCACACATGACAATATTTGTAGGTGAGCACAACCCATTAACAAATATACATTTCAATTCCACAATAGATATGTGCATTTTCCAAAACAAAACTTAAGTAACCTTTTTGCCTTGAATTTCAATTGCTGAAAAGTTTAAAAACATTTAAAGCAAAATAGTTTTTATTTTTACTTATAACATTTATAAGACAGTTCCAAGCAAAAAAACTAAGCTTAATATTTATTTAAAAAAAAACTGAGATTGTAGACTTTCTTTTCACTATGTTATGAAAGTATTATTTCAGATATTCCTCTCCCACAAGTTACTGCCAAGAAGGTTTTCTAATCGATAACAGAGCTCTTTAGCTAAATTCTGGTTTTCGGTTTAAATGCTGAAAGCTAGTGTACCATTAGAAATCAGCAGGTCTAATATTGGAGAGAAAATTCCCATATGACTGCTTTTGAAAATGAAATTGATATTGAACTTCCACTTTGAAATGCTCTAGTGAAAATAAAAACAATGAATTTCACATCTCCTTGTTTTGTAGGGACAAATACTCAATGAGTTTATTTTTAATGGAAATAATTCTGCAATCCTTAAAATAAAAGGGGGGGGGCATTAAAACCTTTTTATTCATATAGTTAAAAATGTTTCTTCCTTTCAACAAACAAATTTTCCTACCTGAGAAAAGTATGTTTATTATTACATACTTACTGTCACGAAGTATAACATTGACTTTATTCTGTTTGTGTTAATCTTGTGGGCAGAATATTTCAAGATTGGATGAATGGATTGTGAACAAATTTACGCAAAAGGAACTACATACAAATTTCTAGACCGAATTAACTTTTGAAAGTGAGTGAGGGCTTAATTGTTTTATAAACAATCTGCCCTTGTTATAACTTATATTAAAAATGCATTTCAAAACTTTAAGACTTGTAATGCTTTCTATTAAGTGGGTTCTTTCAGATTATCCTATAAAATAAATATTGCAAAGTCTACTTAACATAATAAAAGCATTTTATTTATACCATTTAAAATCATTCAAGTTCCAGTTTTCATGGTTTTATGTAATTTTGTATCTCTTAATTTGTTGCAAACACAAACCTAAAATTAACAGCAATGTTCTAGTTGATTGCAACTGATGAAATCATGCACTTGTTGCTGACAAACAGACACACCCACTTGCTATATCTGGTTCAAACTTTTGGAAAAAATTTAATCGACTTAGTTATAGCATAAACCTCTATTGCACAATGTCATATACATGCAACAAATCTTTGTTGCTAATATATGTGCAATACAGTTGAATGCTCCTACCTCCAGGTAACAGTAAAAAAAAAACAAATTAGTTTTATTTTTCTCAGTTGAACAATGTTACTTCTAGATAACTTACTCATTTATAACTTAACAAAATATGTTGTCTTCATTTGGTAGCTAACCCTAGCTTGTTACATTATAAGCCCTCAAGCTTGGAGCTTAGCCACCAAAGAAAGGAAGGGGTAGGTGGGATTCATTGTAAAAGACTGTGATAGTTCTTACATTGGAGAAACTATATTTAAATACATGGTCTAATATAATTACTTCTGTGATATTTTAGGTGTTAAAATCATTGATGTAAAATTAAACATGTTAAACATGTTTTTTAATATATAAAAAAAGTGAATAGAAATATACGTGCAAAAACTTTTCCTTACTTAGCTATTGTTTAATTTTACCACATTACTGCTTAATGACATAACATTATTTATTTCAAAATGTTGTATGCTTTCATTCAAAGTTATTTCCTGAAGGTGCTAAGGAAACGGTGTCTTTTAAAATGTTTTTAATAGAGTTACTTATTTAAACATAAACCAAAATGTTTTTAGATTGGCAAGTTCTTTCTATAATTTAAAACAACTTTTAATTTCACTTAATATTTTTAGAAAAATTCACAAGAGGAAAAAGTTCATGTATTCAATATCTCACCTTGATGACAAATAAGGGCAATCAGATCATCACTCAAACGTGTCAAAAATTGAAGGATAAAATTATTCGTGATTGGATTCAAAACTTAAAATTACAGGAGTATTTATTTTATCAAATATGAAAGTTTATTTTGTGTATAAAACTATACAAAGGCTACTCCAAGTAACAGTCTCTAACTTTTAACTGAATTATTTGAATATGAAGAGTAAATGGGTTCTTTGCTTGATAAACAAAATATTAATAATAAGGAAAGAAAGTACACACACTGTTACACTTGCCTAAAGGTTAGACATGCCCAACAGGAAGCTCATCAGAGAGGTGATTGGTTATCTGTATGACTTACTTAGTTTTGCCAGGTTCATTTTGGCTAATTCTTCCTAGGCCTGACAATATCTTTTGTCATGCTAGGTTAACTGTATTTATCCCAGCCATGCTGTTTGTCTCCTTCACTCTGGCATAAGGACCAAGCCTCTCTTCACATGGCAACACAATTTAAGGCTGTCAGTCATCTGTACAAAAGTATAATGCACTGAGATGATGGTTGGAATTACTGTTAAGAATTCCAAAAAGAAAGATAATTGTTACTTGGACTTCTTGAGTGGAGTTGGTGCAGCCATTGTTGACAGGGATACTTTTTAAACAGATTACATGGTTAATATTGAAGAAAGGGGGAAACTCAAAGGGCTTCTGTAGCTTCCTTTTGGACTTCAATTTTGGAAATATTTTCTTAACTTTAGGTCTGTGGTAAGCCCTGCTAAGGTACATTCACGTATGATACTTTCAGATCACTTTGCAACTTCTGACAAAGAACTTTACATGTTCTCTTATTTTGCAGTGACTATATCTTGAAGACTGATTGCCTTGTTTCTGTTGGTGGAGTCAGATGTGCAACAAGCAGGCAAGGCACTAGTGGTGTCACTCAAGAAGAAATAGTAGTGTCCTGACTGTAGGTGGCACTGCAGACAGATGCTGAAGAATTGAAAGGTTGGTCACTGGTATCACTGATGGTTGACGTCCCAGCTCCTGGATGGTACAATGATAGGTCACTGTATGTAATTATCTTTCAGCTTTGCATGACTCCACGGATTATGGCAGTTCCCCTTCAACTATTACTACCTCTGTATCATTGGTCATTGTATTCACCACTCACTGCTAGCAGTCTCTACTAACAAGATAGCTCTGGGTGGTAATTCACAAACAGAATCCCCAGTTTCAATTATTCAAGAGACATCAACCACAATTTGGGTTAATTACCTGGGTTAGCAATAGTCTGGGAGTTTTATAGAGATCACCCCATTTGGTCTGAGGACCACCAACCTGTAAGTTGCTTTACAGAGTTTCAATTATGCATTGTTTTAATATACTGAGGTCTAAATTCAGAAGTAACCAGAAATTAAATTTTAGTTCTCATCCAATAATTTACCAATTTTAACCCTACATCAGTGTAGTATCAGTTCACTGAACCAACCCCATATCTGTGGTAATACTAAAAATATTTATTTTTGAACTTAGTCATTTTTGAGTCAGTCTGGGTAAAATATTTTCATGCTAAGAATTAAAAATCATTTATTGTAGTTTTCATACTTTGTTTGTCTCACTATAAAACCTCCTAAGTCAAAGGCAAAGGTTGTTTTTTGTGAATTTTTGGTGAAACATTATATTCTTATCTTCTCTACCCTACAACTATAAATTTACAATGAAATGAGAAGTTGAAAAATATGAAAAAGTGAACAGTAGTTTTTCTTTATCCTCTGAATGGACCATTTTGCTGAAATAATAGTCTTATCTTCACAATTACAAATGTTAGCCTTTTCATGTGTGTTTTGTTTATAACCTTATGGTTTTATTGCTGTATTTCTACCCACAGGAGAAGCAATAAAACCATAGCAGTAAATGATTAAAAATATAATAAAACCCCAAGCAAGGGTGCATGACACACATTATCTTTTCAAGTACCAAGTTACTTCTTCAAATAACATTTCATGAATCTTTCAAATAAGTATTTGAAAGAAGAAAAAAAAAGCAGACTCTAGAACAGACTGTCTGAAACTGCTATAATATGACTGGCTTTTAATTAAACTATAAATAGGTTAAAAAAAACCATTAGTTGCTCAAGGTGAACAACAAACAATCACCCACAACCCATACAACAAAACTGACAACACTTGCTCACCAAAGAGAAATAAATGTAATAATATTCTACTAGCCAGAAAATTACACTTGTTATAAGCATGCCCATCAAATAAGCAGACATAACAGAGATAAAGTAATTCAAAGCTATGGTACGAGAAACTTCCTTGGTGGATGTCAGTAGTACATTTATATCTCAAAAATTCTATAAAGCAGGTGCCTCATAGTTTATATTCTGACTAGTCAATAAAGGCTATCACTCTGGAACCCATAAAAAGGAATAAAGAAATTCTAAAATGGGGAATTCAATGAAGAGATGCATCACATAACACAGTGAAGATTTATTTTAGTATTTCTTTTCAAAATTAAGAATTAAACTTCAAATAAAAATTCTGAATTATAAACTATGTTTTAATGTCAAGTTTGTTTACACATACTGGTAATTAAGTTCTTTAATTAAAATTTGAATGTAACACTGTAAAAGATCACAAAATGCACACTTTGACTGGGCTAAGATCATAGAGTAAGTAAATTGACTGAATTATCAAATAATACTCCTTTTAGGAATTATACAAATGTAACTGACCAATCAATAAACAGGTAGATGCATTTTTATTACAAAGTAGTAGTTTCAACTTTTACATTTTTTTTGATGTAATCACTGAACTGTCCAACACATCATTTGATGTTCCTCATTATCCTTCGAGTGTGCTGTGACTTTACTTCCATTAAAGCTTCCTCTAAGGTTTCTGTGAGGTGAACTAAGTTGCATGGATCAGTCTGTAGAACCACTGGTTGCTTCTTTCCATCTTTACAGAGGTCTAACTTAAGCATGATCATTGGAGTCACTTGCTGACGCAGACAGCGACTTGCAATCTGTACATCAAATCTCCATTCAAGACTACTGTACTGCAGAAGATTCATGTTCAGGCTGCTGAGAGCTGAGCGCAACTCTACAGTATGATCAACATACCACCGTACTATCTCCTGTTTCATCTCCTCTTGTAAATCTAGAATTGACAAAGAGTCCTGCAGCTCCATTTCACTGAGGTTAAGCTTACAGGCCTCTGAAAGTACACGCATAAGGCCCTCCACTGCATGTTTCACTGTTTCTAAGTTTGATCCTAACTTCTGTGCTACATTCTGATATATCTTTGGGTTAGACCCATTTTGAAGAAACTCTAGTGATATCCTGCACAATTCTTTTACCACCTGTGGCTCTATGGTTGTGAAGAAGTTCAGGTGGTGTTTGTGCTCTTCATCAAGAATAAGGAACATTGCTGAAGTCTGAAAAGTTCCACAAAATAGTCAAGCTACAATATTCACAAAAGATAAAACTACCTTGATATTTGCTGGGGTAAATATTCTAATTCTAAAAGACTTTCAGCATAAAAAACCATAGTAATTGTTACATAAAGGGTAGGCTACAACTTCTTAATTCATTGTAACTATACATTTATTTTTTGTTTTTTAATAAAACAAGTGTTATCAAATAAATGTAATAACTTCCAGTTTCTTCATTTTTTACAATAAAAAAAATTCACGAACGTGAAATATATACTACTAATTACAATACTGTTTCAATAAGAAAATACAACATTAGCAGAGAAAATTTATCTACGTAAAATTATGCTAATAAAACAATATATAACAAAAAGAAGCTTAGGCCATTATGGAGCATGCTGACAGTTTGGTTGTTGGAACCAAGGAACATTACCTTTTTGTACAGCATAATATTACAAACTGTGAATGAGAAAGTATGTTTAGGAAAGTCAAAAACATTAGGGACATACATGAGGTCCTTTTGAAAGTGATCCCTTTGGTCAGACGTGATAATGAATTACTCAGCGAGAACAAAGACTTAAATTAAAAAAAAAAAGATTAAGATACACTCAGAGCAATGGGTATGTTAGTTGACCATGGCCAGTTTTCAGGATTAGAATGCAATTATATGCTAGAGATGGGCTCCACAAAACAAATTGATTAGTAGGAGGTTTGGAAAAGCCATAAGGATATTTATTAAATAGTTTAAACTAGTGTCTGGTAAGGGAATGAACAAAGTGACTGGTTAACTATAGTTAATTTTTAAGGATCAGTCCATCAGATATAAAGGTAAGCACAGCACTTTCATGAACAAAATGGATGCATTCGGGGCTACAGCTAAAATGGAAAACTATAATATAACCACATAACAGGAATTACTTAAATTTAATTAGATTTAGAGAACACTGATAAGAGGAATTATTTTGAAATTCCAGGCAATAAATTATTAAATTGTGACAAGCTTTCTAAAAGATGGGCTAGTTGTTTTTATAAGGGATGAAATGCAACCTGTTAGATTTGAAAACAGAATAGTAGTCAAAAGGATGAATCCATACAAGATGGTTCAAAAGGTACAACATTTTTATTTGGTAATTCTTATAAACCACCTGATCATACAAATGATGTAAATGAGAAATTGTAAAACAAGGTCACGTTGGTTATTAATAAAGATTACTCATGTAATAATCATGCAAAATTAATTTCAGACTCAGATTATAATTCAATCAAGTCAAATCCTGAGGTAGAGATTTGTTTAAGTAATTTAGAATAGTTTTCTATAACAAATGATCAGAGATCCAACAAAAAAGGATGTCATTTCAGACTTATTGTTAACCACTAACAATGAAATGGCTACCAGAGTTCAAGTGGAAAAGTGTTTGATCATCTCATAATTAGGTTTGATGCATGTTGGTATAAAAAGAAAAGTTTTAGTTGTTAATTTTCAGAAAGCCAACTTGGTCATGAGACAAGCCTCATGATCAGTATATAGGAATAACGAGTTAAAATGTAACATGAAACAGGACTGGGAAACATTTAGAAAATAACTGCTTTTAATTCAAGATAGAAATGTTCCTAAAATGAGGAAAGAATAACTGGAAAAATCAAAAGTAATTGGCTTATGAAAGACAAGGAAGAAAATCAGCGGATGGAAGGCTCACAGCAAATATAGGGATTTCAAATAAAAAAAGAGCTTATGATAAACAGCTGGTTTATAACATCAAAACTAATAAAGTATGTTAAAGAAAGTAAAATGTTCAAAACTGGAAAAAAAAAAAAGAGAAAAAAATTTTTCTTGAAGATTATGAAATAACTTATCTTTTACTTGCTATCTTCTAGTTTTACAACAGAAAGCATTAGCATTATTGTTGGCACTGCTAAATACTGAAATTGGCCTAAATCATGTAGATTAGAATTGTTTAGTGGAATTTAAAGTGATTAAAAGTACATAAATCACTAGAATAAGACAGTTTTCTCCAAGGTTTTATAGGTTAAAGATACATATTTTTTTCCCCCCATTTTCCATTAGAATGGTCAATTGCCTGAAGATTAAACAGTTGTTAATCTTACTCATATTTTTAACAGGAACGAGAGGGTTGCCTTCATGATTATATATGTCAGTTAGTCTTACTTCTGAAGTAGTAAAATTTCAGCTTGATGAAAGATTTTAAAAAATCATTTAGTCTTTCAAGGCTATTCTTGCACATACATCCGAGAAAAATAAAAACCTAAACCCACCCTTTATTTTTCAGGAAAATAATCAATTTTCTCTTTAACCTTTTACAGTGTTTGCCTCTGCAACTGCTGGTGGCAAGTCATTCACTTAGTTAACCACCCTGTTATTAAAACAAAATAAAATAGTCTTAGCTGAAGCCTAGCCTGTCTTTTTCAAATCTTGAAGTTGTGGTCTATTGTCCTGGTTTCTTGAAAATGCATCGCATTTTCTTGCAAACATCAACAGAATCACATCTTACTCATGGACAACTATGTTAAGAGATCTTAATGTATTCCTATATGAATGACTGGGATCATCCTATTAGTCCTTCTTTAAAACTCCACAAAAGCAGTCAACACTCTTTATAATTTAAAAAAAGAGAGGACAAAACCGTACACAGCATTCTAGGCAGGGCCTAACTAGTGATTTGTACTTTGACTTACTATCAGTATGTTTATAAATTTCTGTTAGCTTTATTGCTAGAAATAGAGTACTAACTTGATATCTTGAATTATAAATCAACATACAAAGATCCCTTTCTTAGTCACTGTTCAGAGGAACCCATCTATATTAAAAATGTGTGATCCAAATTGTGATATATGCATCACCTTGCACTTACTATAAAGGACAACTGAAAAATATTTATCCTGCTTATAAACTAATACAAGTCATACCATAATTACATCCTCAATGAGACTATAATATACATACTCAACAATTTAATGTCATCATAAAACTTTACAAATCTACTAATTATGGTCATATATGGATAATCACAAGAGATACATTAAAAAAAAGCAAAATCTCAAACAATGACTCCTGAACTACTCCATGAACAGAAACTGCCCACTTCATTAGTAACAAACTTTTTCTCTCTCCAATTCAACACCCCAAAATCCAGCTGTCTTTCAACAGCTATAATATTATTATATAATACCTTTAAAAAAGGTGTAATTTCACCAAGTTTATAAACCTTTCTTCGTCTAGGTAACAAGTAACATTCTAGAATAGATCTGACAGGTCAGTAAAACAAGAATTCTCCTTTAGTGAATTCTTGTTAGTTCTTGTTAATAACGGTTTCATTAAACAATCTTGGGAAGTATTTTGATAAGACTCCCCAGAGTTTGACCCACTCCCTAAATTACACTAAATCACTCATTATTTCCACAGTGACTCCTATCATCAACTCAAAAATTAGAAGTAACATCAGCAACTCTCCTCATCAAGTTCTTACTTATTCACTACTGTTTGTTTTGTTTTCTAGAATTTTGCACAAACCTACACAATGGCTACCTGTACTAGCTGTCCCTAATTTTGCAGTGTAAGATTAGAGGGAAGACAACTAGCCATCACCACCCACTGCCAACTCTTGGGCTACTCTTTTACCAATGAAAAGTGGGATTGACCATCACATTATAACACCCCACAGCTGAAAGGGGGAACATGCTTGGTGTGATGGGGATTCAAACCCACAACCCTCAGATTAAGAGTTGAGTGCCTTATCCACCTGGCCATGCCAGGTCATTCTCTACTGACTTATCCAAAATGAAAAAGAAAGAGACATCCATATCAATCTCTGACCTCCTTTAAAATCCTGAGAAAACGCTATCTAGTATTTTACATTTTTACAACTTTTCTTCAAATTATTAATGAAGCTTTAAGCATAGTTGCTACATAGAAACAAGACTGAACAAGATGATAACATCTGTCCTAAGCTAGTTAAGAAAACAAAACTGGGAAGTTTAAAAGCAAAATAAAGCTCTTGGGCCAGGTAATATTTACATAAGGGTTTGAATAGGTTAAGGTTTAGATGTCCGAACCACTTGTTAATATGTTATTTTAAGTTCTTGAATAGTGGGCAGGTGCCAGAGGATTGGAAATTGACTAACATTACACCATTTTTTAAAGATAAAGAATGTCTGTATTTACAGGCCTATTAGCCTTACATCAGTCATTGGAAGAGAGAAATTTTTGAAGGTTTGATAAAAGATGTTTTGCAAAGTTTTTTAACAAAGCTTAACATTTTGTTGGATAGTAAGTATGATTTAATTACAGGTAAAAAACTGCTTTACTGATCTTTTGGCATTCTTTGAAAAGGTTACTGGTTATGTAAACAAGTTTGTAGATTTGGTGGACCTTGACTTTCAGAAAGCATCTAACAAGGTACCACATAAAAGGTTTGTTAAAAAACAAAGTTATCTCTGTAGGTGAGTGGGATAGATTAGCTCATTGGATGCAACAAAGCAAAGAGTTGTTACATAAACTGGTTTCAGTCAATACTGGATTAATAATACAAGTGTGGGTACCTCAGAGATACAAGAGTGGCTACCTTTGCTCTATTTTATTTATATCAATAATGCAGGTGAAGAAATAATCAATAACCTACCTAAGCTTATTGATGATATTAAGGTTATGTCTACAGAAATAATTAATACAAGTCTAAAGAGATTATAATGTCATTGATTAAGCCATATTTATAGTACTAAGTTTTGCCTTTTGCTCCTTACCTCAGATTGGTCATCTAATTGTTGGAATTGGTTTGGAAGACACACACTTGGATGATAACTGAGATGGAAAGGTTTTAATACGAGGATAGACTGAGATATACAAAACCGTGTTTTCTTGGGAAAAAAATAGTGTGGGGATTTGGTTGGAAATGAGTGTTGATGCATCACCTTTTTTTCATACTTAAGGTATTAAGGAACATGAATATAAACTTTGGTAGGGTGGGCATCACCTTCAGCTAAACTTTATTTTTCTAATATGTTGGTCAGAGTTTAGAATGAGTTGCCTTCAGCAATTGCATTTGCAATTAATTTAAAAAAAGTTTATGTTAGGGTCTGATAAATATATGAATGACAATGACTGGTTTTCAATGTTTTATTTTTAACTTAATATCATGATTGGGATGACTGAGATGGTCCAGCAAGTCCTGGGTGGTCCTCAAATTATTTATGTTTGCAAGATATTTTTTCACAAAATACTCTGGGTTATTAATATTGCTAATATTATCTACTGAAGAGGCATAAAGAAAAAAAAAAAAAAACACTTAAAAGCTAAACCATCCTATAATCTGCATGAAAATCCTCACTTTCATCATCATCCTCCATGGTCTTACTCCTTGTAAATTTGTATTACATTTTACTTATCCTTTAACATATTTAACAGTAACTGTGGTAATAGCTCAAAATTTAGGCTTCAAATACCCCTTTTATCTCTTTTTTTCATTCGGCTGCAAACATTAATAAAAAGTAAAACTACTATCCAAATGTTGTGTTAAAGTTTGTCTGTAATACTAACAGGCCTAACTTACAACCTGTTACACCAAAAACCCCACTCCATTAGTTCGTTTGTTTGTAAATAAAGTTACAACACGTCCACAGCAAGTATCCAACCTCAATATTTAGCATTACAATTTAAGTGTTAGCATTGTTGCTGTTCAGTAACAAAGAAAAGCGCACAGTTTTTGATCGTACAAGGCTATATTTTCAAATTATTAACAATTTGTTCATTCGTCATTAAATTCAATAACTTGAATTTTTTAAAGTAAAATATATTAATTACCATTATTATTAACAGTAATACCAGGATGAGAATGGCAGTATATCAATTCTGATATACTGAAGTTATAATACTATAACTTCAAAAAACTTGTCGGGGGTTTATATTATAATATTAATAATGATATATATGTCAATTGTTTTGAAACAGTGATATATATATATATATAAACATACAATTTATTAATTTCACTTACATGTCTGCACAGCAACGCGAATAAATCAAAATCCAGTCTAAACCATCCAGTCAGTAAAACACTTTTACCGCAAATTCTAACTTAGAAGTTTGACTACCCAAAATACATCCTTCCCTTTACACCCACCGTACTCTAGCGGTGAGAACATTTTTTCCGTAAAATATAAATTTATCTCTTGTTGAAACAAGAGCTTGGCACATATACCGTGGCTGTATAGATACATGTAAAAAATATAAGAAGTTTCTCTTTTTTTACTAAATGTAAATACTATATTTCTGTTTGCCTTTGTAAGAAATTAGTCTCAGCATGTTATTTATTCAAAAACGGCTGGTATGGGTAGAGAAAGCACTAGTAGAGATTATTTTGTTGTTTTTTAATATCGCGCAAAGCTACTAAAGGGCTATCTGCGCTAGCCGTCCCTAATTTAGTAGCGTGAGACTAGAGGGAAGGCAGCTAGTCATCACCACCCACCGCCAACTTTTGGGCTACTCTTTTACCAACGAGTAGCGGGATTGACTGTAACATATAACACCCTCCACGGCTGAAGGCTGAAAAGGCGAGCATGTTTGGTGCGACGTGAATTTGAGCCTGCGACCCTCAGATTACTAGTCGAACGCCTTAACCCACTTGGCCATGCTAGGCCCACATTGGTCATCGAAGAAGGTCAAAACGTTGTTCGCTTCTCTACTAGTGCTTTCTTTATCATACCAACCGTTTTGCAATATACAAGTTTCTCTACAAATGGGTTTTCTTGTCATCACGGATTAGTTCCAGCATGACCAGGTAGGTTAAGGTGTTCGACCCGTAATCTGAGGATCGCAGGTTCAAATCCCCGTCGCACCAAACATGCTTGCCCTTTCAACCGTAGAGGCGTTATAATGATACGATCAATCCCACTATTAGTTGGTAAAAGAGTAGCCCAAGAGTTGGCAGTGGGAGGTAATGACTAGCTGCCTTCCCTCCAATCTTACACTGCTAAATTAAGGGCGACTAGCGCAAATAGCCTTCGAGTAACGTTGCGCGATATTTCAAATAAACCTGCAAGAAATTAACAGCAAAAATTTCGGTTACTAAATTTAAGAAAAGTAAACAACATATCAATATATATGTGTTTGGAAGTTGTTGAGCGCAAAATTATAAAATGATTTTTTTTTTTCAGTGACAGCTTTTCACTGCAAATATCAAAACTCGATTTTGGGGATTATTTTCTTAACTTACCGCTGAACCACTGGGTGGGTATGACGTCAAAATACAAGTAAGACTTTTTTAAGTGATGAAAACGGAAGGTTTATTTGTGGCAGATATGAGACAACTGGATGACTTAATTTTACCTTTTCTTTAGTTTTTATTAATGAAAATTCATCATCGTCAACGGTCGCTAGAGAAATACATAATTTATTAACAAGATGGTCGTATTAATTCTGAGCTTCAAAAAATAATAGTTTGAAAAATGAACAGGGTCCCGGGCCATATAATATTTCTCCAAGAGTTTTAAAGGATGTTATACATTGGTTATTTTTAACGGAGGCGTTAAAAACAATACAGACGTCACCAACCACACTGAACGTTTTGACCCGTTCCTTTCTTTTTAGGTTACCTACCAGTAATACTTGCTTGCATTGTTTGTTCTCTATGAATGTTACTGTTGTCCCAAGTTGTTATTGTAACTGTTTATTATTAATAAACAATGGTTTTGGTATTGTTTTCTAGGGTGGGGTAGTTGTCCCAGAATGCAGGCAGACACTGACTGGACTCTCTGGCTAAGTCCCTGATTCTCATGAGCCAGATTGCAAACTTAAGTAATATCATTACACCAACAACAGGAAGAGGAATGCATTTCCAGTATCTCTTTCGGTCTTTTCCGCTTGCTTGAAGTTGGTAACCCACTATAGAAACTTTAAAACATAAAAACAGAGTGAAGTCCCTGAACTATTTATTTATTACATAAGCCAATAAAAGGGCAGAGAGAAATTTTAAAAAATTCTGACTACTCTTCATTTACCAAATCTAAATACCTATAAGGATCTGATTTGATTGTTTGTGTAATTATATACATCAGTGGTGGAAACAAATTTTCAAAGCCACTTAACAATTTTGTTGAATAGTCAACGAGATATTATAAGCTATATTTTAATAACACAAAGACCCACTCCCCAGTAGCACAGCAGAAGGTCTGCAAAATCATACTGCTAAAAACCAGTTTTCGATACCAGTGATGGGTAATACTTTCTGCTTAAACAGTAACATTAAGAACAACAAATTTAAAAAGGCAGAAGTGAAACTCGTTGAAAGTTTTAGATTTTGACATCAGACTTTTTACTAATTTCTATAGGTTATAACCACAAGGTTCCACAAAACATTAGTATGATAGTTAAGAATTTATTTATTTCTAGTCGAAAGAACAAATCACTGTGTGTTTTTGTTTCAATCTGTTTTATTTTCAGTGAAGTATTTGGATCTCGGTCAACTGTTGCATGTATTTAATTATTTTGTACAAGTTAGACTTTATTATTATTATTATTGCTTGGGCAGCACAGTTAATGGCGTTATGAACTTGTCGTATAACTTAACACAATGTATAAAACTTGTAGAAATATTTTTAAAAATAAGTATTTAATTTGCTATTATTACATGGACTGGGTATTGAATTATTTTCACCACATAATTTAAAATAACTTATCAACAAAAAACAATAATACAACTGCTGTCAGAAATGAAATTAAGTTGGTGAAAATAAAATTTATGAAATTATTGAGTTAAGGTTTAGAGGAAACAAACAGAACATTAAAGGAAGAACTAGGAATAATGGTACAAAAACATTAACAAAGAAAATTTAAAAAGATCAAGAAAAGGGTTAGGAAAAATGAGTGAAAATTAATTTGAAGAAACAAATAGAAAAATAAAAGACCAAGTGGAATGAAACAGGAATTTAAGAAAGAAGCTGAAAGAATGAGATGTACCATTTGAGGAATTAAAATGGAAAAAAGTATTATAAAAGACTAGTCTGTGAAAACTATCAAAGATGTGTGGAAAAATTACAAGAATAATGTTGAAGAAGTTAGCAAAGCTGTAATGACATAATTATTGATTTCAAAGATGATCTAATGGACATCAGTAATAGAAAAGAACATCTGAAAAATGAATAGTTAAATGAAAGTTGAAGTCACATTTTTTTTCTGCATCAATTTAATTATTACATCCTAAAACAACATATGCCACAAAACTTACTGGTATACATCAGTTACTGCTACTGCTGTGCTTCCAATTACTGAAAAACCATCTACTACTTTAACCATCACATTACAAAGTCAAGTTCCAGAATTTAACTGACCAATTCAATAACTGCTGATGAAGAAATTAATGAACTCTGATGGAGAGGTACCATGGGACCAATACCAAACTCAATTTGAAATCATTTCCCAACTGATTCAATTGAATGGTTAAAAATGAGCCATCACTCTTGCTGTCAATTTAAATAGACCACTTTTAACAATACTAAGCAACCTCCAGCTGAGACATAACAACTACCACACGTTGGTAGCCACATTTTCCAACAGGTTCAGAGTATAACACGAGAAAAAAAATATACAGAGTAATGTTCTGAAAAAGAGTATGAAGAAAGAAGAGATCTTACCCAAACTTACAGATAGTTTGGAAAGAATTCCCCAATTATCTTACTTTGAGCTCCTCATGAAATGATGGATTCATTGGCACACAACCAATTTATAGATGCTGTAGCAAATAAAACTATGATAGTTTTTTTCTATATGTAGAAGATTACATATCATTATTTAACTATACTAAAGCACTGTTTTCTAAGCTTTTGTACATTTATTGGACATGTGGTTAATAATGTCCTGTATATAAAAATACTGTAAAGTTATATTAAATCTTCTAACTCAATGGTTCTTCAACAGTTGTGCAATAGCTCCTTTAAGGAGGTCCATGAAAAGGTTTCATAATTACAGAAAGAAAAAGTTTGAAGATCCCATAGCAAACTCAACACTTAAGAAGTAAAAATGCAAGGAGGCTTTGTACATACTAAGTGGAAAAAACTAAAACTTTCCATTTTATAGCTTTTGAGTTAAATTTGAAAAAATGTATTCTCTACTTCCAATTAAATCAGTTCATTTCCTGATGCAGTTTGCTACTACTGCATACGTTTCAGATGGGATTTTTGTCACTTGTGGTCCTAAGGTCCAAATAAAAAAGCAGAATTAATGATGAACTTAAGGCTAAAGCTGATGGATTTTACACCCAAAATTAAATAATTTTGTTCACAACGACAGACGTGCCCATCCAAGTAGAATGGAAAAATTTGAGTGTGTGATAAATATTATTCCACCTTTATGTGTTTACTTAGTTAAATCATATGTGGTAACCAAGTCTTCCCCTCCTACAAGACAGGTTGACCATCACAAAATAATTTGAAACTCATAGCTCAATTTTATACAAATGTTACTATCTATGCTGATTGATCTTTTTAGAACTTATACATTCTTGAACTTGTTTCTGCATTAACCTTCCTGGTTACAGTCTACAACGTGGGATATAAATTGCACCCTATGTTTTGGGGGAAACTGAAAAAGTAGAACCTACCTCGTGATGGGGATACACCATCTATCAGCCTTAACCTTTGTTTGCCAGTCTCAAATGAAGAAATTCATGAATAATAAAATAATCAAAAGAAATAGAACTTAGGAGAGTGACATGTGGGTGCTCAAGCCCACAATATCCCACATCTCTAACACCTTTCACTGCCTTGTTATAAAGTATGTTTTTTGTGTTGTAATTTAAGTGTTAGGTAGAGGGTGCATGATATTGAAGGAAAAAAATTAATGATGTAAGTCTAGAAAGTTTTAAAAATGTTGAGGTCAGATTTTCTTGTAAATTCAGGAAACAGACTGTAAATACAAGTGGCACTGAAGCATAAACTAATTTCAAGATAGTAGAGTGAATCAGTCAGTTAGAGTCAGTATTTAGCTTTAAACTAGAGGTGAACAATGAATGAATGTTGAATTATTTTTATTTTCAGTCATTCTGTGAAGTATTAGAATTCATATCAGGCAATGAATACATTCAGTTACACGACTGATCTGCCACGAAACTGTACTAGTAAACTGATTTTTCACATCACTTATAGCAGAAATAGTTTGTATTTCCTTAGGCCTATAAGTTGCAACATCAGTGCATAAGTGAACACAGTTTGTAGATACATTAAGGAAGAAATAAACTAATCTGTTTTAATTACATGGACTGATCTCTGAATTACTTTCACAAGATAATTTAAAATAACTCATCTAATGAAAGAACAATATTATAACATGGGTGTCAGAAATGGGATTATTTTGGTGAAAACTTTGAAAATATTCTAAGTTGAACATGAGTTATAATTATGATGACCATGAGGTCAAGAAAGTGATAGCAAAGCATTATTTGAGTGTATGTGCTGATCATATGACTATCCTACACCAACCCCATTGTGCTTTCTATACTAGTGCAGGTAGCTAGCTCCCTCTACCACTCCAGCACAATCCTCACATCTGAGAATTGGCACATACAAACTTAAACACACTGGAAAATCAGTGGGGAGGAAGAGTGAGAAGCGAGTGATAGAAGTACCTATCGAAAATACATTTGCAGTGTTAGAAAATGTTAACTTCCAAAAAGGTCCTACCCTCCACTTACCCACAGCTATAATTAAACATTGGAAAGGTGAAGGAGCTAGTCAAGGCACAAAAACAAATACCCAAGTAGAGAGCGACTTCTTTAAAAAAAAAAAGCAGGTATACCTTATTAAAATACAACACATGCCTGTGGGATATAGCATTACTTCTGGAACAGGTATGATCTTCACCTAGTAAAGAACCTGAGACATGTAGAAGAGAAATGAATAGAATATGTTGGTAGGGCTAGAGGACTGTATATGAATAGGACAAGTGCAGAAAACATCCAGAGGAAGCTCCTTAGGATACAATGTTTCATGCCAAATGTGGTCCAAAGATGAAAACAACATAGAAGCATCTTGCACAAGTTTACAAAATCGATGAGTACAGTCTGTCTGAGACAAAAAATCCAGGGAAAGTGCCTTGTACTTAGAACAAGATGGTGATGTGAGGCCCACCCAAACAAAAACATCTGAGGAAAGCCCCTTGGTATACATTGGACTGGTCAAGTATGGTCCATTTGGGCAGAAAACATCCAGTGTAAGCACCTTGCATAATAAATATAGTACCATAATGTGTGTATAATAATGGACATAACTAAGACATCCCTCTTCTCATCGAGTGAGTACACTCATGAGAAAACCTCAAGAGTTTATCACTCCAACGACTGGGAACTAGAAGTGGCAAAGATCCCCGTGTTCCACTAGAAGAAAGAGGGGAAAGATGCTTTGGATGGATTGAAGGAATGACCCACCTCAGACAGTGCAATGGGTGTTAGCATTTTCCTATTCTGAAAAACAAAAAATAGCAATGGTCAAAATTCCCTATCTGATTTACTTATGAAGTCCTCAGGAGATAATTATAAATACTCCACCAGAAGCTTTACTGATGATCTTACAGAAACACCCAATCTCCACAGTGAGCATTGGAAAGAAGCAGAATAAATGCTTGTAGAAAATGATTCAGTATATCCAACCATGCAACACCTGCTATCAGGTGAAACTCAGAAATGGAAAGGAAAAGAACTTTCTCAAGTGAAACCAAAATGTCAACTTATCCCAACTAAAGATAAACATATTGCACTGATATTGTGCATATAATGTGCAACAAACATATTAGGAGTTGTCTACATTCCCATTTGTACAATCTCCTCCAAAGGACAGTGGAATCGAGCAGCTAAAGACAAAAGTAACATTATGTATTTGGTGTGATGACATATTAAACAGCTAATGATCTGCTATTGACAAGTCAGAATAAGCTAGATGCACCCAACCAGTAAGGGTTAACAGGAGAAAGATCACAAAAAACAGAAGGATTTCAGTGCATAAAAAAGGCAAGAACGGGAGCTCTGAAAGGATTCAGTGCAAGACTATAACAATGAAGGTAAAGGACAGAACAATGAAGACAACTGGAATGGGAGTATAAATGGGAAATAGAAGAAAGAGGAGAGAAGGAAAAACAACCCTCACAAGTAGCAGATGTCATAAGGAGGCAGGAACAACTGAGATAAAGGAGAACATAAGAAGCATGGTAAAGGCTGTGGGAAACATTAATAGAATAAATATCAGAACGACAACAACTACTAGCAAGAGAGATAAGGAAATAGGTCTTAAGGGAAAGGTGGTAACAATGGTTTCAATAGGAGAACAGGCAAGGGCAATTAGAATAACATTGAGATTCCAATCCAGAAGCCTAAGTGGATGGAATGGGCAAACAATACAAAAGTAGTGGAAAAGAATATAAATAACAGGAGAGGAAAAAGATGCAAGAAGTGAAAAGTGTGGGACAGAGTGGCATGATAACTAGAAACAGTGGACACAGATAAACTTTAATAACAAATCCAAGTAAGAAACTGATGGATGGAAAGGGCAGAATCCCCAGGGAATACACCACTAATAAAAAGTAGACCAAGGATACTGATACATGGGCAATGAGAAAGAAAGTATGGATTGGGTAAGCAAAGAAGCTACACAAGTAGGGAATACATGAGAGGAGGCAATGGACCAGACGAAAGCTACATGTGAGCACTAGTTTAGAACTAGTGACATAAACTTCATCCATACTGGAGGGAAAGTCTTCATTCATCACATGAAAATTTGAATTCATAAGTCCACAAGGACTTTGTGGTAAAAAATAACAGTAAAGGAACTACTAAATGACCATGTAATTCCAATTAAAAGCAGAAACTAGAAGAAAAGCAGAAAAAAAAACACAAAAATGTATCAAAATTCACTTGAAGACTAACTGAAAACACACATCTGAACACTGTAGTGCCAATCAAAATGTGCTGTGATGGTACAGAGAGCACAAAGGGATGGGTGGAGAGTGGACACATATATGTAAAAACGGCTGGTTTGGGTTGAGAAAATTGTTTATGTAGAGGAGTGAACAACATTTCGACCTTCTTCGGTCATCGTCAGGTTCACAAAGAAAGAAAGAGGTAACTGACCGATAGCTGACCACGTTTGAAGAGGGTCGTGTAACTGAGTATAGGAATGTAGAGGGCGTACTTAGATGTTTGATTATATTTATTAATATAGGTATAAAGGTGTTCCTTTGTATTGGTTTATTTTAGGCTTGAGTTGTTGTATAAGTAAGACTTCTTTAATTTTGCATTTGTTTATGTTTGTTTCTTTATTTAGTATTTGGGTGTTTTCTATGGTTATGTTGTGTTTATTTGACTTGCAGTGTTCGAAAACGTGTGAAGGTGACTTTTTATGTTCTTTGAATCTGGTTTCCACTTTTCTACTTGTTTCTCCAATATAGAAGTCGTGCAGTTATCATATTGTATTTTATAAATAATGTTGGTGTGGTGTTTGTCAGCGTAGTTTTTACATAGTATAGACCTCAGTTTTGTACCTGGTTTTTGAATAAATTTAGTATTAACTAGAATGTCATATTTTGATTAGTTTTTGCCAAATGTTGGTTATTTTTCTGCTGATGTCAGTAATATATGGTATACAGCAGTATATGGTTTCATGATTTTTTAAATTGTGGGGTATATTTACTTTTGTTAGTTGATTTTGCTTTTTATCTAGGTGTGTGCGTATAATGTTTTCTACGGTTTGTGGAAGAAACTTATTGATGTTGATGAAGTATTTTTTATTTTGACTAATTCATCATTAATTTTATCTGGTGAGCATAGTTTTATGGCTGTGTTTATTTGGTTTTTTAGTATGTTGAGTTTTTGTTTTGTTTCATGTGCTAAGTCTCAAGGAATGTTTTGTCCAGTATGGGTGATTTTTCAGTGGATTTCTGTTTTAAATTGTGTATCGGTTCTTGTAATTTTGAGGTTAAGAAATGATATTTGATTGCTTTCTTACTGTTCACATGTTCACTACATAAACAATTTTCTCAAACCAAACCAGCCATTTTTACATATATATTTCTCTACAAGTGGGTTTTCTCATCATCACCGATTATTATTTCATCAGGGTGGTCACATGATCAACGTATAATGTTGCAATGAAACAAAAATTATAAGGGTATAAAAGGCTGGTACGCTGTCCGTAAGATTTACCAATTACCTAAAGGGCAAATGAAAATCGAGGTAGCTATAGAGTAGGGAGGTAATACTGTTTTGGAATAGGTCTTTCTCTTCATTTACTCAACAAGTTATTCTTTATGAACATTTAAATTTCTGCAAAAAACTGACTTCATTATCACTTCCTTTAACTTTTATAATATGGAGACAAATTAGTCTTACTTCTCATAAAATGAAATCAGCATAAAGTATTTTATATGTGAAAAGCACACTTGTTAAAACACAAATTGTTTGTTTATATTTTTAATTTTGCGCAAAGCAACACGAGGGCTATCTGTACTAGCTGTCCCTAATTTAGTAGTGTAATACTAGAGGGAAGGCATTAAGTCATCACCACTCACCACCAACTCTTGGGCTACTCTTTTACCAACAAATAGTGGGATTGACCCTCACATTATAACACCAGCACAGCTGAAAGGGCGAGCATGTTTGGTGCGATGGGGATTCAAACCCACAACCTTCAGATTACGAGTCGAATGCCTTAACCTACCTGGTCATGCTGGGCCATAAGACAGAAATTAACACATAGTATATTACATGGACAGTATTATAAATTTATTTTGAATTTATGCTACAAGTCAAATTTTTTATCTATATATTTTGTAACTGATATTAATACAATATTTTGATAAGAAAATCAGTTACAGAAAGCTCTAAGGCCACATTACATGTCTTTAAGTATCTGTATATCATTGTGTTGGTATGTATGTTGCACAACAATAAAATAATCTATTTAATAAGCTGATCAAACATCATTTAAACAAAGTTACCTTATGAAGTAAGTTTATCTAGTGTCCTAAGTGGAGCCAATATTCTATTAATGTTCGATTCAACTACACTTCCATTAATTACAATCTCCTGCAAAATCATGTGAGCTTTATCACTGTGAAGAACAAGCTGGAATGTAGTTAAGGTAGATATAAATACTTCAAAACATTTCAACTAATATCATACAGAATAGCCCAGATATGACACACAATAAACAAAATCATTTAAGTTTAATCAACTGAATATACAGGACAACCTGAAAACAAGTGTTATATTTATATTTCTTGCATTAATGCTTGATTTCAATAATAACATTAAATGTGAAAGAATAAGAATGATATATATTTTTAAAAATTATTGGTGTAAACCAAAGTTAAATTTGGACATCAACTTGAATATTCATATGGTGCTTTCTTACTGTATCCTCTTACATGAAACAAATTGTAACTAAAAATCACATATTTACCTCCTTCACAGTATTCTAAGATATCAGTCCAAAGAACAAGACAATGTTGAATATGTATCCTTTTAAAAATACAAAATTATTTGTAATGTGTCAGAGAAAGCACAACAGGCTTACAAAATAAAACAGACTAAAACAAGAGGCAACATGGTGTAAAAACATGAGTAAATCTTGCCACACAAAATAAAGCTTTTAATACAACTCTCTTCTAACTACTACTCCAATGCATGATTAAACCCATTTTGCCATTAATTAAAGATTATGAATTTCTTCTTGTTGAAACCTGCTGAATGTGATATTTCTTGTGAATCAAATTATGATAAACTGACTTCATAAAAAATGCATTCCATGGACCATTGTAAATAGAGGGAAACAGGCATTACTTGTGCAGAAGGATATTAGCTGGAAAACAAAACAATTGAAACTAATATAAATGTATCAACTAGTAGAAATAACCAAGTGGAATTCAAGCTACAAGGAGTAAGTGGCTGAAATTTCAGCTATGAAACATTACTAGTTATATAGAAGGACTGGTTATGAATTCTCCTACAAATAATAACTAGTTTAAACTCTTCCCTTGAGAAATAAGTGATTAGAACTCCTGCTAAAGAAATTTGTAGCATCCAATGCATCATTTAATAAAGAAAATCCTACACATATGAAGCAAACATAAATAACAGTAACAACAGTTTGCATTTCATGATGACTTTTACTACAGATAATGACTACAGAGCTTGAACTTAACTGAATTCTCTACCCTTTGGATGCATGTTTGAATCACATATTTAAAGATAATTACTGTATGTCAATGAGGAAAAAAAATTTCATGTTAGATACATAATTCATGTTGTACAATGAACACTAATAGGAGCCAGAAAAAAGGATACATTTTGTTCACTCTACAAAATCAAAAAAAAAAAAAAATCAGAACATTTGTTACAATACTTAAAATATTTCATAAATACAGAACACTTGTGCATAATTATTCAAAGATTCTATAATATAAGTGGAAAGTATAATTTATACTCTAACCTAATTATTCATTCAATCTGCTCTCTAGTGTCAGAAAAATTAATTCAGCTCAACTGAAGTTATCATGTAGTAAACCTTTTGAAATCTAGCATTTCATATGGCTTAATATTCTGTGGGAACATTGTATGAAAATTGTAATCTTAAAAAATCATGAATTACATATAAATGCTGTATTGAACATTATTAGAACAGAATGTTCAAATGTTATCATTCAATAGGTAAAAATTCCACGACAAAGACTATTCTGCATTTAATTTGAACTATATCTAATACATCTTCATAGCATAAGACAATCTAACTTTCTTTTAAACTGAATGTGTTAAATGTAATAATCTTTAGTTTTCTGTTCTTTCTAATGTTATTATTGTCTATTGCAAGAATCTGTGTGTTAACCGATCATAAAGTTAAGCAGTATTTGTAACATAGTAATGAATAAGTGTTTTGTATCATGTGCCTACAGTTGTATTCACATCCAAATTAAAATACAAGATTTATCTCACATCATACAATAAGACATCACACAATGGGGTATTAATCTAAATTATATCTGTTACAGTATTACAGGAGAAGTAATTCTATACATTATTACATACTACTTCAGCTTCTAAAGTGTTAGTCAAGCAGTTATTACTGTAGCACAACCATGAATCATATAAATGCTTCAGAAATCTAATTAGTACTAAAGATACAGAAATAAAACAATCTTACATGCTTATGATACATAATATCTAATGACCAAGGTGTGCTTATAATAAGCCTTATAAATGAACTCTACATCAGTTAAAATAAACTACTACAGGAATATTATTCATAAGTAATAAATTATATAACTACCTATCAGACTTACAAATATGCTATAATTGCTTAAGGAATTACTTTTACTCTGTTATTAATAATTTGAGATGAGGATATATAATTTTACACAAAGATAAATTGATGTGGGAGAAGAACTTGATATATATTTAAATGTTTCTAAAATCTGACACTTAAATGTACACAACACAACTTGTAAAAATATACAGCACAGAATAATATATAGATTGTTAATCCCAGTTTATAAGAACAATCTGCAAACGTTAATGTAGGGGTGGTACACTGCAAATGGAGCCATGTTACCAAGGGCATCATGTTTAATACCTATATATTAGGCTTGCAGCAAATTCCTAACACTTAAGTGCAACATCCTATAGCAGGAGTGGCCAAACTGTGACTCACAAGCCCCATGCAGCTCTTTGACCTATAATGTGCAGCTTGTGTAAATATGTTGGTTGAGCTACTTTTTGTGTCACAATAAGTATTAAAGGTAAATAAAAAATTTCCAAACTTTATAATTATTTACTTAATATAAACTGAGAGTCCACTGGATTAAAAAGTAAATTTAATGTTCATGGTGAGTAAATATATTTAAGAATTTAAATCCTAATTTTAATGCTAGATTTAAGTTGGGATTAAAGAAATTTCAGATCAGCAAGGATTACAGAGGAATTGTACAGGAGAATCAGTAATGATACAAGCAAGGATTACAGAGGAATTGTGCTGGAGAATCAGTAATCGTACAAGCTGGTGCTGACAATGTTAATTTTAGTGAGTGTGGCTTGCAATCAAATGATTGTGACATGTGCGGCTGTGTTGCAGGCAGCAAAATTAGCAGTGTGTTAGTGTGATACTGGGCACTGTAGAGTTTGGCTGCATTGTGAGTGTTGGACCTTATTGTTTCTTTTCACTTTAATGTTTTAGAAGTGTTTGTGAACATTTTGTGAAGGAAGATGGCATCATCAAATTGTAAGAAGTGAAAGTATGAAGATGAAAACAAATATTTAAGCCAGAGTCGGAGGAAGATTTAGCATTCACCATTAAAGGAGGTAAACATTTGTGTCTTATCTGCAATGTGTTACTAAGTCATTACAAAGCGAGTAACTTGAAACTCCACTATGAAACAAATCATAAAAATGTTTTGTCTGATTATGGAAAAACAAGTTAACTGTGTTAAAATCATCACTAAATAGCCAGCAGACACTGTTGACAACGTTCAATAAGGAAGTTGATACAATGACTGAAACTAGTTTTGTTATATCATAGAATACTGCTCATGCTAAATGCCTATATTCTGATAGTGAATTTGTTAAGAAGAATATAGCTGAAGTTGCTGCACTGTTATATCCAAATAACACAAAACACCAGCTTTATGTCACACAACAGAGAGACATATCTCCCAGATCAGTGCTGATGTTGCAGGCAAAATACAAAATAATTTAAAGAATTCCCTTGCATTCAGCTTAGCCCTTGACGAATCTATAGACATACAAGACAAACCGCAACTGGTGATATTTGTTCATTATGTTTCTTCTGATGTAACTGTGAAAGAAGAGATGTTGAACTTGTGACACTAAAAAAAACAACTTATGGTATTGACATTAAAAATGTGCTTGACAGAGCCTTAACAAATGCTGATAATCTACTGGATAAACTTGTCAGTATTGCAACAGATGGAGCACCTGCAATGGTAGGGTAAAATGTAGGATTAACTGCACTTATGAAAAGTTATCCCAGCTTTATAGAGTTTCTCCCTCTTCACTGCATTATTCATCAGGAACACCTGGCAGCCAGATACTTCAAGTATGAAGATGCTATGAAATTTGTTCTTGAAATTGTCAATTTCATATGCTTAAATGTGAAGACCTATTGATAGTTCAAAAAGTTTATTGAAGAACTGGAGCTTGAAGATAAACCCAGTGATGTCTCTTTCTACTGCATTGTGAGGTGGCTGTCAGCCAGCAGTGTCTTAAATAGGTTTGCAGATCTGTTGGAGCCTATTATCACTTGAAGAAAAGAAAATATTCTATCCTCAACTGGGAAATGATGAATGGATGCAAGATCTAATGTTCCTTACTGATACAATGAAACATCTACAAATTCTCAACTTGATACTCCAGAGGAAGGATAAGATTGTTTCTGACCAAACTCAGAAAATTTTCAGCTTTCAGGATAAAATAACTTTTACAAAGAGATATATTGTCAAGTAACTTCAGTTACTTTCCCAATCTCAAAAGGAGAGTAAATACGTTCCCTGATATAGAAATAAAAGACCACAACCTGGACAGATACAAAGATAAATTAAAAGGACTGCTTGATAATTTCCCAGACAGGTTTGAGGACTTGCAGAAGCTGAAGCCCTGCTTTACCTTTGTTGTAAATCCATTCATGGTTGATGTGATCAATGATGGTTGTCCAAATATTGAATCTCTGGTTACAAAATCTGCTATGGAAATGGAACTAATAAAACAATAGGAGGACCTAGGTTTAAAGATGATCCATAAATCCAATTCTACAACTGAGTTCTGGAAGCAAGTTCCAGAAATAAAATATCCTGAACTGAAGAAAACCAGTGTGTGACTCATCTCAATTTTCAGCACAATATACTGCTGTGAATCACTGTACTCTGTAATGAAGTCTGTGAAGTCGAAGCATCATGCAATCCTTACAAATCAACATCTGATGAAGCTAATTCGTACAGCCTTTACAACATATCAGCCAGAATTTCAATGACTTACAACCAAGATGGAAACTCACAAGACCTCTACTAGCAGTAAATAGCCTGATAATTGTACTAAATGTCTGTTTGTGTCATACAAAATATTATAATAATACTAAAATATTGTAAGGTGGTATCTGATTAAAATATCTCTAATTTTATTGTTTTACATATTTTCCTCCATGTTTTGACCAGATATTTACTGAGACAAATAAATATTATTAAAAATATCTGTTTTTACACCTTTTATTTTTATTTTTGGTAGTCTCATTTAATGTTAATTAAATGCAAGTTTGCATATTTTACTCACATGTTTCCATAGTTCACTACCGTGTTAAATATCCTCAATATAGTTACAAAAATAATCAGTCAGGATTTTGAAAACATTTGGTATATATATGTCTACTTTGTGATTATTGAAACTAATACAAATTAACAGTTTAAAAACTACATACATGAATAAATATTATTACATACATGTATTTCTTAATATTTATATAATTTATGTAAAACAATTTATGTAAAAATCACAATAAAACCATGTGTGTAATATTTGTTCATGTCTTGTGGCTCTCAAACATCTGAAATTTATTGTATGTGGCTATTACATTAAGCAAGTTTGGCCACCCCTGCCTATAGCTAGGCTTGTGACTGAAAGAGTATGTCACATTCCTTTCAAAGAAAAAGTTAACTCTTTCCTAAATTCCTCCACTGAAACTTATAGATGGGTATTTTTGACCCTCACTTTGCCCATCTAAGTTATTCATACCTCACTTAAATACCCTTATAAATTTTTTGACTTTGTGACACTTTCCACCTACACCAATGTGCCTTCTATCCTGGCACTGTATATAAGCATCTCACTCAGATAATGCAACCATGTTTTCAAGACTTACACCATACCAGTCACTAACACTGGCTCTTAGTGGGGAGGGAGGGTGGAAGAGTGTCAGAGGAGGTAAGTATTATTGGAAATACATTTTCAATTTAGGAAAATGTTAACTTCCAAAACATACTCCACTGACACTATAGCTAGAACTCCACTTTAAGAAAATGGAGAGGCCAGTGAGGACATAACCCATACAGAAAGCATCTGCATAGAAAAGGAATGTACAGAAATAACAATGGTACACGGATAAAGTAGCCACTCTACATCCAGCTCAGGTATGTTCTTCACCCTGAAATTAGTTCCTGTATAAAGTGTGGAATAGTACATGAGTAATCATCATTATAAACCAGTCCCAAACATATAGCTGATATTCCAGCACTTGGGGTTGAAATTTAGGAGTCTTGGCCAATTGGACCTGAATGTTATATATATTGATTAATTGGATCCCAATCCGTAGCCTAAAATTATGTGTTCTGAACCACTGGATGAGTTGGAGAGCCTATAAAACTAAAAAGCAGGTGTCAATAGCCCTGGTGGGTACAGTACAGTTGGCCCATTATGTGGATTTGTGCTTAGAAACAAATATAACCTTTAAAACTCATACCAGGTGAAGTGTAACACTTCCTTCAAATCTATTGCTACTTTAATGACATTTATTTGCACAGATCTTCTCCTACATGTTACTATGATTTTAGCAACAACAAATGCCGATAACATATAACAATTTTAAGGTATGCAATGTACTTTATTTAATTTCTAAATAGCTGTGAATTTTTATAAATACTAAACATCTTAGAAATGTTGGTTTACTTGTAAATCAGTGTTTGAGTATCAAAAATGTTTAAGTGCTTATCTACAGTGAGCAACCAATTTTAAAATCAGCATCACTCCATTAACTGAGAATCCTAAATCCACTCCTAATATAACATTACAGCATGTGGCATTAAAGCACTTTAGTACCATACAACACATAGACATGGATCACAAAGCAAGTTTTAGAAGGGTGAAGTTAAAAAAAACATTTTTGGTTTTTATAACTTTAGGTCCTTTTTTTTCTATTATAACAATTTTGTGATTTAGGAGTCCTCTCAGATTTTACAAATACTCACTTAATTCCTTACAACTCTGTATATGTATTTTTAAGTTGTTGTTTTTTTACTTCCTTTTGCATGAGATTATTCTGTTAATAAATAGATAAGCATTCATTTCTTTTGTGTGTACTATAATAGGTTACAATTTTACAAATATACACTTAGTTCCTTTCAACTCTGTATATGTATTTTTAAGTTTTTTGTTTTTTTACTCTCTTTTGCATGAAATTATTATGTTAGTAAATAGATAAGCATTCATTTCTTTTGTGTGTACTATAATAGGTTACAATTATCTGACAGTCAAAGAAGACATTTAAAATGAAAGTGTGATTAAAAATAATGATAATGATATAATTTAATAAAGTGGGAAAACTAACAATTCCAGAATAAAAAAGGAAAACAACAACAACTGTATATTAATAAGTTTACCTGTTCTTTTATACCAAACAATATTAGTTTTTGATCAAATCAAGCTACTTATTTGGAGTAAAACTTAAAAAATAAACTTGTTAATAGGTCAAGCTAATTAAATACGTTTTTTGTACATTCTTACTTACAAAGAATATAATGCATTATTTCATCACTTAAGTCTTTCACTGTTAATGATATTTTCAGGTGTTATCCCAATAATATTGTTCAGGGTTTGGCCATCTTAAGAGATTTAGATTAGTCCAAAATACATAGTGTAAACTAAAAGTACAAAACACTTCTAGAGTAAAAGTATAATAATAAAATTAAAAAGTAATAACACTAGATACATTAGACAGTTTAATCAATACTGTTAATCAAAGTAACAGTAATAAAATAATGGGGTATACCTTACTTACAGAATACACAAACATTACCTATTGGCTTCAAGCATTGTTGTATTTTTTTATTTTATTTTTTGTAAAGTGTAAAATCAGCACCATCTGTCAGTGAACTGTAAGTTATTTTACAAAATATTTCTTATGACGTAATTAATGCAATCTGTTTGTTTGTTATAAACTGTACAGAAAGCTACACAAGAACGACCTTCTGTACTAGCTGTCTCTAATTTAGCAGTGAAAGACTACAGTGAGGGCAGCTAGTCATTACCACCCACCCTCAACTCTTGGTTTACTCTTATACCAATTAACAGTGGGATTAACCATCACATTATAATGTTCCCATGGCTGCAATGGCAAGCATGTTCGATGAGACAAAAATTAAAAACCATAACCAGCAGATTGTGAGTCTAGAGCCCAATCCACATGGTCATGCAAGACCTGAAGTAAAGAAATAAATAACTATAGCTTTTGAAGATACTTATGAATTTCTTAGCTGAAACACTGATTCCACAAAGTTAGTTATCTAAGTTAGACACCCATGTTTGTAACATAACCAATTCCTCAGAAATGAAGATTACATTAATGGCACCATTTTACTAACCAATTATGCTCTTGTGCTGTGATTAACTCAACAGGATATCAGTCAAAAGCTAATGTCAGCAGCTACTTTGATTATTTCTATGACAAAGAGGCCCATGTTTCAGGATGTAAAGGTTTTGAATTGCATCAAAATTACAAAAAAACATCACACATGCCTATGAAATGACCAAGATAAAATGTTGCTTGAATGTACTCACAGTTGCCAAGCTAAAATAATGTGACCAGCATGAGGCAGTACTTCTTTTTTAAGTACTGCACAATTTGATGATATGCAGCAAGCAGCTTAAGATTAACTCTGCCATACTTTGCAAAAGCCTGTTGAAATGAAATTCCAGTACAAGGTAATATTGTGTAATTATATTTGTAAAAACGGCTGGTTTGGGTTGAGAAAAGTTTTACATAGAGGAGCAAACAACATTTCGACCTTCTTTGGTCATCGTCAGGTTCACAAAGAAAGAAAGAGGTAACTGACCAATATCTGACCACATGTTTGAAGAGTGTTGTATAACTGAGTGTAGGAGTATAGAGGATGAGCTTACTTAGATGTTTGATTATATTTATTAATATAGGTATAAAGGTGTTCCTTTCTATTGATTCATTTTGGGCTTGAGTGCATAATTACATCCATATTAATAAGCATAATTGATGATGGAGAAGACAGTTCCAACTGCAATACAGTAGGAAAGTGTGATAGTGTTATTACAAAGTGCAATTAATTGTCACTACAAACAAGAGTCTTGTAGCATTAAAAATATATTGGTGTTAATTGATTCATGAATGTTTTGTTATCAAAGGTAGCAGTACCACTTTCACTTCCTTTACTGGCGTAATCACATAATTTTACTAAAAACTTGAAATTATAAAAGATCAAACTAAATGACGAAGTGCCTAATATTCAAGTAAGACACGTGTTAAAGTGAAAACAAAGATGTTGTAAGTTAGCTTAATAATATTGGTAGTAGTAATATCATTATATTTTGTCTGGGGGTATGAAAATATAGTTTTGTTTTACCAATTATAAAAGGACTATCAAACTAGCACTTAACTACAAATATAGTTGAAAAAAACTTTCATTAACAAATTATCAACCATGTCAAAATACAACATAAGACAGGTAATTAAACAGTTATACTAACAAACTCCAAATAACATTACTAATTATTCACAAATATAGCAATTAGTAAACTAATTAATAATTTTATGTGCTGTGTTGTTTTAAGTAAATTTATCAAATGCCTGCATTGTAACATTTCTCATTAGACAATGTCTTAAAAAAAATACCATTGGATATCATTTGAACACAATTCTGTTGTTATAATTTAACAACTTATTATATGTAAGGTATTACAAATCAGTATATATTTATAACTATAAATGTTTTATGATGATAAAATCTCTACATATGCTGCAATATAACTCATTAGTTACTTTTAAAAAACACCTGAAATAACAATTTTCATACCACCGTGTCAAAGTAGGCATTCAGTCCATCGAAAAACAGTTGAATCATTTCATAAACAGCAAGTTCGTTCTGAAAACACAGTTCACAAAGTCATAATTTATCATACATTTTACATACAAACATTCAAAATAAAAATTAAATCAACATGAAGCTTTGTCATCAAATCAGCTTCAAATAACTTGCACTTGTGTTTCTGAAACAGGGGACAATTGCAATGGAAAATACATACTTTCAAGTGAAAGGTGAGCTGAAAACACTAAGACAATATAAAGCTAAAAGGTTTGTGTTACAAACAGTTTATGACTAGCTTTTGATGGATATCACTCTAACCAAGCAATTAAAAAAGTGAGAAAAAGATCATGTACAAACCTTTTGGCATTTAGATAACCTACTGATATTGAGCTTAAGCTATTTTTTAAGTAAATGTTTGCATAAATTTCAGCAAATGGTGTATTGTAATAAATTTTAAAAACTAATATCAATTATTTTACCGCAACTTCTTGACTCTCACTACTTATCTAAAGTGGCTGAGCTAATTAACGTGTGTCCATTGTTACAGTCAGACAACTTAATGTTTTCTGTTTGTTACATTGTGAGGACTGGGAGTGACAATTTAATATTCACTGGTTAGAACTGTCATCACCAATCCTCCATATATTATTTAGTCAACTAGTACATTTTTCAATATTTACAATACCAGTTTGTTTTAGATACGTTACTTACAATGTTAAATGTTCTACAGTCAGTTGGTCCAAATGACTGATATATTAAACCTCTTACTGTTGTGTCTCACTGAGGTTAAGGTATGAAATGTATTTTACAAGGTGTTTTCAACCTTGTAATCACTGTGCAATGTATTGGTCTATGTTAATTGAGACTGGTTGTGTGAAACTAGACAAAAAAAATGAAATACTTACCATAGTGCTAACATGATCAGTTATTGCCCTTTGAAGATCAATATTGTATATGCTTAACAGCCTATTGTTGCAGCCGATGTTTCCAGCCTGGATTATGCAAAGCAGTTGAACATCTATCCCACAACAGCCACAGTTGTATCAGTTAATGCTATTTTATACTACACATGTTAATAATTTATGAAGTTTGGTTTTCAAACCAATTGTGACTGTTGTGTCTTAGTTTTGTTTATTTAGTTAGTACTACATGAATTAGAACTGACTAAAAAAAACAACTAAGTTCATGATAATATGAAATGTCTCAGTCAGATATCAATAAATATTCTCAGGATATTAGAAACAATGATGTCTCAATGAAATTGCCAAAACTATGGCTTAACTTTTTTTTTTTTTTTTTTCAGCTCTGATATGTTTCTCCTTTCCAAAACTTTAAGGGAAACATTTTTGTATCATAGGCTCTCTTCAAGCATTAACAAGATGGAAAATAATGTAGTGACATAATAAAACATCTGGAAAAAGGATTATTGAATACAAAGATATTTCTATGTCAGTTCAAGAGTTCCAGCATGGGATGCCATTTGCTACCAAATAAGGAATATGAGAACTTAATTGGTGTACGATTTATACCACTACTTCTGTACTACTTGTTGCTAAAGGACCAAATCCAGTTCTGTAAGTTAGCTGGTCAGTTCAACATCAGTCAAAAATTGAGAAATTTAATAAACTATAAAGGAAAAGTACCACAGAAGTCATGCAAAGCTCAGTTTGAAATTGTTTCCAAACTGAACAGATGGAACAGTGAACAACAAGACAACCATCTTTGCCCATTCAAAAGAACCAGTTCTGATACCTTCAAGCTAATGGCCATAGCAACTACCAAGTATTGGTAGCTGCCTTATGCAACAAGTCTAGAGTGGTGCACTAAAAGAAATATCCAGAGCGAAGTTCCAGAACAAGATACAGAGAAAAAAACAACAGATCTTAGCTCAATTTGCAGAAGCTTTGGAAAGGCTTACCTAATTATCTCCTCCTAAACTGATGGATTCATTGGCATGTGACCAATTTAAACATACCATAACAGAAGAGGGTAAGAATTAAGCTGAAAGTGTTTAAAAGCTGTTCTGCAGTTGGCAATAAGTAGAATACATTAAGGAATTAAACATAACATCTCAATGTTATCGATTCATCAGATCAAGAAATATTAAGACATCAACATATATTAATGACAGTTTATGTCTAAAAGGATTAGTTAGATAACAGGTTATATATAACAGTTTGTTTGATTTGTTTTGAATTTTACACAAAGCTACTCAAGGGCTATTTCTTCTAGACATTCCTACTTTTGCAGTGTAAGACTAATCATCACTACCCACTGCCAACTCTTGGGCTACTCTTTTACCAATGAATAGTGGGATTAACCATCACACTACAATGCCCCCACATCTGAGAGGGTGAGCATGTTTGGTGTAATGGGGATTTAAACCCATGACCCTCAGATTACGAGTCTAGTGCCTTAACCACCTGGCCATGTCGGGCCTAGATGTAATAGAGGAAATAAACAACAAAAGAATGTTTCAGGTGTAATACAAATGATGGAAAAAAATACAGTCAGAAGATTTGAAACTACAATAACTAGTTTCAACACATTTATGTATTCTCTTAAGTATTATGCTGCTTTACATCAAGAAAATTGATCAAAGACATCTTTGTGAACACAGAATTATAAATTATTTTAAAGATGTAGATGGTATAAAAGCTGTATAGTTTGGAGTGACATTTGTAGAAACTGAAATTAAGCTGGCTTTTCATTAAGCAACTTTTGGTAATTCTTCTCTACATGTAGTTAACTGTTTTATAAGCAGATTGTAAGTCTTATTGATTTCAAAGTAATTTCATGACCAGAATATCTCACATTGCAAAAAAGGCATAGTTTGTGTTTCCATATTTAAGATGTTTTCTGTATTCAGAAATTATCATGTAAATACTTGGACTGAGGATGACACAAGACTGTATTAAAACAAGTTTCTCCAATTTCAAGCCTGCTTGGTGGTTTCTTCTTTTTACTGTTTTTTTCTCATTAGTTCTTATATCTGTTAACTTATTTTATTACTAATTATAACAACTTTTAAACTCCACTTCTTTTAAAGTATATAAATCAGAAGCATCTGACTTCTTGATATTTCTCTCTTTAATTCTTTATGTCTTATGTAATTCAGAATGACATTATTTCTGATTATATTACTTGATCATAATATTTTGTGTTACACTTTAATTTTTTCCATATATTTCACATATACAGATAGTCAGGTCTATTCTGAAAATATTTCAAATTACCTACCTCTGTTTTATCTGCTCCAACAATGAAAACAAGTGGAAGATACCAACGATACACAATTACTAATCCTTGCACTTCCACAAAAGAACACTATTCATGGAAAAAAAACACATATCCTAACTTAAGAAATTTAATGTTTATTTACTTTTGCATTAAAAACTAACATATATAGTTCAGTGCTATAGTTTTACATCATAATTTCCATAAATAAGCATACTTTCCAATTTGCATATGTAGAAAATCTCATTTTCTAATTAATAGGTTTTAATATCTTTAAGTAAATTTTCTTAAACATCACTCAGCTACATGACTTCACATGAAAACATAAGTTATTTGTATCTACATCTAACATAATAAACTTTGATTCTAGCTTTTATTTTGCAGTATACTTTCATATAACTACTTCATAATTTTCAAAACAAGTACTCACATGAAATTAATAGTAGAAATAAACTGAATGTTCATTTCAAATTACACATAAAGAAATTAAGGAAAACAAAAATATATTAAAATATAACATGATGATGGCTTTGTTTTTAACTTTAAACATTAGAGTTACATTACTATTTAATATTTATTTACATCTTCAAAATATAATCTCAAACTTACTTAAAATTTGTTACTTTTCTGTAGTATGGTTATACCTTTCATATTACTATGGAAGTATATTCCATAAAAACTAACATATGTGTTATTACAGAAGTAACAGTTTAGTTTAATATATTTTACTAGTACCATGTACACCATAATTACCATAAATAACCATAATGGAATAATTAGGGTGTATAAATTACAAACAAATTCTAAATTTCTTCAAAGTGAATGTCTATTGTTGATTGCATAATTTAAATAGACACTAAATATTCTAATAATAGAGATTTACTTTAGTGTTCTTTTCATGACTTGGTTTCTTTTAGGTAAACTGAACGAAATACTTTTTTGTTTTTATCTGACCTTGTTCTCTTTTCTTGCTAAAATCTTTCGAGTAATTTCTACTTCCAAAGTTTTCCTCATACAAATATCTTTGCTTGGAAAAATAAAATAGTGTGAAAAGCAGAGATTTCCTCTGTCGTCACATACAATTAAAAATTTCAGCATTTTTATTTAATATTTATCTATTTAGATAACTGTAAATTTTTAACTGTCTTTTATCGTAGAAAATCGAAATTCATTAAAACGAACAAATGAAAATCGCTCCAGTTTCCAATAGGTCAATAAAAATACTCGCGCGCAAAACTTCGTAATAAGAATAAGGCTCTATGACCTACTAAACTTAGATCTATAGGCACTAGCCGTTATACAAACGTGTCTTCTTTAAGTATTCACTTCAAAATAAAATATCCAAGTTCCAAACCATTCAAAGTAAACATAGACTTATTCAATTATATGATCTATGTATAACAGAGACATCTAGCAAATATTTTGTATTTTAAAAATGTATTATAACGATTTTATATCTCAAGAAAAGACCTGTTATTGAGAGCATCTTTACGTCGTAACCCCGGCTAGTACAGAGGTAAGTCTACGAATCAGAGGTTCGATTCCCCTTTGTGGGCTCGGCAGATAGCCCGATGTGGCTTTGCTGTAAGAGAAACACACACTTTATGTTTGTTTGTTTGTTTGTTTTGGATTTCGCACAAAGCTACTCGAGGGCTATCTGTGCTAGCCGTCCCTAATTTAGCAGTGTAAGACTAGAGGGAAGGCAGCTAGTCATCACCACCCACCGCCAACTCTTGGGATACTCTTTTACCAACGAATAGTGGGATTGACCGTCACATTATACACCCCCACGGCTGGGCACACTTTATGTCGTAAATTTTAAGGAGGTTGCTTACGTAAACACCTTTGAAGTAGTTTGTGTGTTTTCTCATAGCAAAGCCACATCAGTCCACCGATGGAAATCAACTCCTAATTTTAGCGTTGTAAATCCATAGATATGCCGCTGTACAAGCGGGGGAATGTTTGAAGGAAACTCATCTTAATATACTTTTTCAAAACATGTTTGCCGATGTTTTCTTCCTCTTCAGTTCTCCAGTAGCTCAGTGGTATGTTTGTGGACTTAAAATGCTAAAAAGCAGAATTCTATACCCGTAGTGGATAGTGCACACATAGCCCATTGTGTAGCTTTGTCCTTCCTTCAAAATAAAAATTACTTCTCACGCGTCAAAAACATTGTGAACTATTCTGAAACGAAAATCTTATATATTTTTAAAGTGATAACTTATTGTGAATTTATACAAAAATATGGCGTGGAATAATAATCATGAATTTAATTAATCCCAGACAGTACCACAGTACCTATTACTAATAAACAGTGAGACAGATATTTTTTCGAGGTAGTCAAAAGTAAGGATGCGCACGTTAGATACCAAAGTTTAATGAAACTTCAAGCAGTATACCAAGACAAAAAACAATATTAACTGAAATCCGCGCAATAATTATGGGACGACGTTAAAAGTGATGCTCAGCTATACCAACAGGGCTTGGATAAATTAACTGAAAAAAAAAAAAACAGAGTTAAAGGGGAAACACAATACTTTTGGGATGGTGTTCAATCATGCGGTATAACTCGAAATACTGATAGGAGTGGTGAATAACATTCAACATCTCTGCATAATGTAGAAAGTTTGGGCTCAGCTGAGAATGTAGAAATGGCTGTTATCAGTGGTGAATCTCAGCCCACAGGTTCATCACAAAATCAAAATGATTCCAGTCACAAGAGAAAATAATTTTCTCGAAACTAGAAAAAAACTCAAAAGAAAATTAATACAACAAACGCTAGGCTCTCAACACTCTATATTTTTAAACTCTCAGATCTGAGTAATACTGACAACATTGCCAAAATCGAAAAACTTAAAAATATATAAAGCTTAATTACATAAAGAGTTGAAAATACTTGAAAGAGAGAGAGACTAAGACAAAAAAAATACATGGAATGGATTTAAAGAAGAAAATGTGTCAGCTTTCAGAGGATTCATGTTGTGACAAGATTCTAACAATTCATAATAGAAGAAAACTGGTTGTCCCAGTCCGGAAGTAGATAACTCATATTTATCTCACCACAGTAGTTAATATTTTGACTAACTATAGATAATAGGTACTACAGTGAGTTGTTTCACACGTGTAAGACCTTGAATGACCTTACAGAAAAATTGTACGAACAGGTTTTGCCATATCGAGATCGGTGACATATATACTTGTGCTTCTTACCATGCTGTTGAAATAGGGTCGAAGGAATAAAACATGTTAGCATTATAACAGTGAAACAGCCCATAATTATATCTCTGAATATGAAACGCAAGACCATCACCAACTGAAAATTTGCCTAAGCTACCGATAATTTATGAAAGATCTTGTCGTAATTTTTTGGTTCTAGTGTGTCTTTTTCATAAATGAGGATGATAAGCCACGCATACCTGCTTGGAATTCAAGCGGCTCATAAGCAAGCACTAGCATTCATGTATTTGTTATTAATCATATTTGAACTATTGGTTCTTTACTGGGTTATCATCTCAAGATATAAACTAATTCCGTCTGTTGTATGCAGTTTGATAAATCGGAGAACAGATACTGTAGTACTTAGGTTTAGAAAACACAGCAGTATATTCACACCCGCATTATTTCGTTTCACTGGAAAACGTGGAGGCTTTTATTAGACTTATGAAGACTATCAACAACAAATTAAAAACCATAATACAATACATTCTTCTCATCAGAACCATGACCATAATTTCCCAGATTTAAACAAAGTTATTTGGCTTAAATTCAATGACCACTTTGATCAAACACTTCCTGAACCTAAAATTACTGAAAACAACTGAGAAAAAAATGAGGTTAATATTATTAAAACATAACCTTAACTGTAACTAAAACAATCGGCGAAATATTATTACGAAACACACAAGTAATATCACCTAATTTCTAGACACTAACGCCTGAAATACATAATTTAATATTAACAATACATAAACTCCGCAGACAATTCATTACTACTAAATACTCATCACTCGAATCATTAATAGATAAAGTTAAAGATGATGTGAAAAAACTTATCCGAGAACAACAAACACAAATTGGAATACGTTTTGCAATAAACTGGGTGAAACTAAGTCCAGACCAGTTCTTTTTCAGAAAAACCTTCAAATGTATATGGAAATAATGACTTCTTTGCAATCAACTACAAAAACACATCCACCTCAACAGACGCATAAAAACACATCTATTCTTTCGATACTTCTACAATAGTTTTGTTACCCTTCATAGTACCAACTTTGGCTAAAACCACTATAGAAAAGTTAACTATCCTCACTAATATAAATCATATCTCCCCTACAGACATATTAACACCTATCACTATCGCTAAAATAAAAATACATATTAAAAAGTTAAAAAACAGCGTCCCAGGGGAAGATAAAATTCCCAACATTGTTCTGAAGCATGCTTCACCTAAATTCTTAAAACATTTAACGAATATATAACATATCACTCTTCTCCGGCTATCTTCCCCAAGTATTCTCAAGAAAGGGCAAAGTCCAAAATTCCTAGTTACTTCCGTCCAATCAGCCTAATTAACTGTTTAACTACTTTCATGGAAATAATAACAATGACAAGACTACTCTGGCTACTTGAAATAAATAATACATTTTCAGAAATCCAGAATGCAGAAAGAAAAACCGGAGCTCTCTTCGTTAAACTAGTAGAAACAGCTTTCAATGGTTTCAAGAAATTTCAAACCAGCGATAGTCACTTTTCTAAGCGTACAAAAAGCCTTTGACACCATATGGCACAACAGCTTTAAACTTAAGTTTATCAAGTAGAAAGCCCCCCCCCCGCTAGTACAGCGGTACGTCTCCGGATTTACAACGCTAAAATCAGGAGTTCGATTCCCCTCAGTGGGCTGAGCAGATTGCCCTTTGTGGCTTTGCTATACGAAAAACACACACACACACACATCAAGTAGAAAATATCCATCACCTTCACTAAATGGACTTCAAACTTTCTTGAAAACAGAACAATGAAAATAAAAAAAGAAAAATTCATCCACTCACTTTTAATACACGGGTACATCGAGGCTCTGTCCTTAGCCTGTTCCTTTGTATACTATTCATCAATATTGTTCAACAACCTGCCATACCTCTCATGTACGTATCCCGATACGTTTACTACCTCTTAACTGTAAAAGATAATCGATGATATCATAATCTGGTATAATAAGTGGAAAATTACTCTCAACCCAACCAAAGACTTAGTCCATAATATTTCACAGAAACCTCAACAAGAAGTATAAGCAACTTCAGAATGTAACACTGATGACTCCTCAGCCCTCTGCTCCAAGTCAACTAAATTTTTCGGAATGACCCTTAACTTAAACCTAACTTAACACTTACACGTAAGAGAAGTTTACAAACATGAATTACAACCAAGAAAAGCGTATCTCGAGAAAACAGTCCATAAAGCACGAATACTTTGCTATTACCAAACTTTCATAAAACATATCTTAAAGTACGGTTCCATGATTACATGAAACTTTTGGAAAAACAAAAAAACAAGAACATCATCTCATAAAACTATAAAAACTTCAAAATTTGGCTTTATAATTAGCATACCACCTCCCATACTATACATCATAATATTACGCAGAATAACACTTAGAAATACCCCTCATTACAATAAAACTGGTTAATCTGGCTAGCAAATATTATAAAAAAAACAAAACATTTTTCCCTATCATAGTTGGTACACCATTATCCTAGAGAAAATATGTACTCCTCTGTAAATTTATTCACAAAGATAATAACACACCGTAACACAATATGTTACTAAGTTTACATGATTTAATTTCTGTTTTCCAGTATCTCTCAGGTCCTCCAACCTAAGCCTGTATCACTTTTATCTGGGCACTAATCAAGCTTTAATTCGATCATGATCAGTGAAAGTGGATTTTTTTTGGCTATTCCCCTTTCTCCCCACGCTTAAATTTTTGATATTGAATTTATAGATCAAAGCCATGATATTATGATTTACATCTCCTTGCCAGGCCCTGTAAAGGTTCACTTGTTCTTCATTTGTCGAGGCCAGCTTCTATTTCTCTCTTATCCACGCATGGAAGCAGCCCCCTTTTCACTTCTGCCTTCTTCATTTCACGTTAATATTAATAACAAATCTACGTAGCCTGCGCTAAATTATCCTACCTGAAGATACGTAATCAAACAATCCTCTCAGATAATCACCTTATCAAGTGCAGGAGGAAGGAAGACAGAAAATATACTTGAGAATCCCCAGTGTTTAATAATTTGACTATAAAATGCTGAACATCAAACTGTTGTTGTCTAAACATCCAACATGATTTGGATTTGATGTAACAACCGATCCTATTCTTGTAGTGATTGCTGATGGAGAACCAGATGAAAACCCAAGATTTTCGAAAACGCTAGTCTGCTATTCAAACATATTTTCTGTGTTCAATCTTGACACTGTTTTTAGTATATTATTCTTCAGGCCTTTCAGCGTGAAATGTTGTCGAGAAAAAAAGGCTGCACTATCCCATGACTTAGCTGGACGTATCCTTCCTCGTGAATTTTACAGTTGTCACCCAGATGGAAACGGAATCAATCACCTTTAATTATGAACTAGAATAACTGAACTTCTAGAAAGCTGGAGATGTTCTTGTAGAAATTTGGAACAACACAGTTATCAATTCTTATTCATTTGTTACAAGATACATCATCCCAGGGCTAACTGAAACTTACAAGATGCCTATTCGTGAGTGTGAGTCATATAAAGCTGGCCTTGTTCACCAGTTATAATATTGCCCGTAGATGGTCTGATGGAAGTTTCTGTGAATCGTGGACGAAGACATTGAAACCTGTTACGTCTGTTAAAAACTCCACAGGGACAAGCAATGGTCTTTAGAATTTACCAGGATGAGAGAAAATCTAGTAACTGTCAGGATGAGAGAAAATCCAGTAACTGTCCCTGTGTTTAACTTTCAGACTATCCGTGCGATCCCTTCGATTGCTTTTGCTCTTCTCTGACTGACAGAAATAAAGTAGCCAACCATATCTGCTTATTCAGCTTCAAGTTCTTTCTGTTAGAGAAAGCTAGTCAGCTACATCAAAAGACTCATCGTAATATTCAATTACCTAGTTTAGAACTGTTTGATGAAGAGCCTTAAGGCACGGCTCAGCCTCAAGTACTTTGTGAAGCTGACACATTACGCTACACTAGGCGAATACATCTAACTGTTAGCATCGCTGAGTGGTTCGAGTCAAGAATTTTTGGAATAATTATTTAGTCACTTTCTGTTTTTAATGCTTTGTGTAGCACAGCTTATAACCGAAATAAACGAGTTTGTCACCAAAATTGCCTCTGTCATTGTATTCGAGGAGAAAGCAGGAGGGGCGTCGATGGGAATATGCACATATACAAAAGACCTGAACAAAACAAACATTTGCAGTTGAGTAGCTAGGAGTTATAATGCTAGATTTTTGCACTTAGCATAAATATCCTTCCATATTTGTATATTATATTCAAATAAAGTGTTAAATTATAAAGCAAGCCTCACAAAAATCTGGTTTGGATTTGATATTACACATTTCTTTTTACCAAAGATACGATTGAAATTATAATCTGTGACGTGTAGGCCTAATACATTATTTGATGTCCCGTACTCTCCAATACTGACTGCAGTTTCGTCTATTTAAGTCTCAACAGCTCATCTTCAGTCAATGAGCTTAAAATTATGCCAAAGCCACTTAAAATGGTCCCATAGTGGCATAGTGGTATGTCTTCAGACTGACAACGCTCTAAACCGGGTTTTGATACCCGTGGTGGGCAGAGTGCAGATAGCCTATTCTGTTTCTTTGTGCTTAACTTCAAATAAATAAAGGCTCGGCATGGACAGGTGGTTAAGGCACTCGACTCATAATCTGAGGGTCGTGGGTTCGAATCCCCGTCACACCACACATGCTCGCCCTTTCAGCTTTGGGTATGTTATAATGTGATGGTCAATCCAACTATTTGTTGGTTAAAGAGTAGCCAATGAATTGGCGGTGGGTGGTGCTGATTAGCTGCCTTCCCTCTAGTCTTATACTGTTAAATTAGGGACGCCTAGCGCAGATAGCCCTCGTGTAGCTTTGCGCAGAATTAATCAACAAACAAATGAATAAAAATAAAATACGCTCTTAAATTGTGTGTATATAATTTAGTGAGTGTTTAAGTCGTTGTAGCTAACCATTTAGTAACTTATTTGATTTAGGTAAGTGAATAATATTGTGGAATCTTCTTATATTAATTTGGGTTACTTAAAACTCCAAATATTGTTTTTTCTAGACCTAGTAATAGCAATACGGAATTAAACTTTTTTACTGAAAATTAACTTTTCACACAGATGACGTGCGCAGAAAAAAAAGTTCTCATCGCATGTTTTGATCTTTAACCCGTGACGTTCCTAATTTAAGAAACAGGGTGTTAGATGAGAGCACGTGAACTTTGGTTCAAAACTGTTCCATTTTGCATCTCAGAGGACTAAGAATGATGCAATGCGTTCAGAAAAAACAACATAAACAGAGGTATTGCAGAGAGCACTTAAAACAATACTAAAGGAGACATTTTGCATTTTAATTTTAATTTGAAATGAATAAACCTTTTAGAGACTAAATTTAAATGTTGAAACATTTTATTTAAATAAATGTTTTTGATTTTCAGAATTTTTAATACACGCTGTTAGATTTAGTTATTCCGATAACACAATTATAAAAAAACGACCTTAACATCTCCAGATAATTAAAATAATTTTTTTCTTTTCAACCCACGTTTAGCCATAGCAGAGCAAGTACACAAGTTAATTAATATTAATAAATGTATTAACTTATTAAATTGCGTTTCATATTTTATTTCGCGAATCTGTCGTAATGTGCTTTTTACAATTTTTAAACTATTATTGTTATTTCTAATATCATATATGTTCTGATATAATATTATAGTTATGATACAAGCTGCACTGCTTTAATAACATTTAACAAATATTGATTATGTGAATATATAAAACCAAAACGTTTCGACCTGTTATAAGAGTTGTCACAAAATGACTAAAACACTGAGACAATTAAAATACAAAATTTACTAAAACCACTAAAACAACGACAAAACTACTTTATTATTAATATTGTAAACATATAGATAGAAATAGCTGTATAAACATTGTTAAAAGTGGTGTACGATAATAATATTCTCGCGTACCAGAAGTTTTGATACACAAACAAAGAGTAATGGGTATGATGTGTGAATTCGTGTTCGGATGAAAGTTGAGTTTCGTCTGCTCTAATTTATTTATGTTTATTTATTGATTTTTTCTTTAATGTGTTTTTTTGTAAGATAGAAACTGTAACTTGATTTTGTTTATCTCGTTTTGGGTTCTGTGTTTGTATAGGAAGTGTTCTGCTGGAGTGGTTTTGTGTTGTTTATGTTTATTGAACGCATTTATATGTTTCGAGATGCCTGTGTGTAAAACTATTTCGATTCCTCTTATATTTGTATTTTCACACTAATTGCATACGATCTCATAGACAAGTTTGTTTGTTTTTTCATATGGCGTATTTATCCTGCTGCATTTTCTTGGGCATAGCATTGTTTTTGTCACAGTTTATTTGTTCTCTCAGTATTTTATATTGTTTTTATCTTATTTTGGTTATTTAATGGCGTTACGAACTGCAATTGCGTTGTTTATGAAAATAATGCTAATTACATGTCTTCCTTGTTTTTGGAACAGTCAATGGTGTGTTGTCTTTGATTTGAAAATATTATTAATCGGTTATTCCCATTTTCTAGTACTAACGTTTTAAAGGTTTTGTGCTGTTTGAATAGTTTCAGAGGTGGAGCAGTTTCCATTTATTAACCTTAGCTTTCCTTCAAATAAGAATCACGTTATATTTTATTTGAATTACACGGTACATTATTTCATTAACCAATTCCCCTTCCCATTTTCCCTTGATAAAACAACAAACATGAAAGCTTATAACACTAAAACCCAGATTTCAACACTCGTGGTAGGTGCAGCACAGATAGTCAGTTGTTTATATTTGTTCTTAAACACAAATAAAAAGATTAAAAATATCCATAGTGCTTTATGCAAGCACCATCTTTCACCTCCAAAACTCGCCGTCGGTTCATAAATATAATAATATTATTTTGTCCTATTAGATCATATTGTCTGAAATTAAAAAAAAAAAATCCAATTTTACATTTTTCCATACGTGAGCGATTTACAGTAAAAGTGGTCACTTTTATAAAGATTTCGTCAAACATCTCGAAATATCTCACTTTAGAAAGTCATTCATTTTGTGTGTGTGTGTGTTTTGAGTATGGATACGTATCTGTTACGTGATATGCGATACATTACTATTTTACACTGACCTTATTAATTAGAAGGAAGCCTCTCCTACAGGATGCTGAAAAACTGTTGAGACAAAATGTCCTTCACATCATCAAGCCTAGATAATTCCGATATCTGAACGAACTTTTCGCGCGAAAACTAAAAAATTAGAGAGGGTATGGGGATGTTCCTCCTTTTTACATATAACCTACCAATCTTAACACGAAAGAACAAAACATTTGATCACCTTTGACTACAAGTAATTACTCTGAAGAAAAATCTTATTTCTTTGTTTTTTCTTTTATTAATTTATTATGAAATTTTATGTTGTTTCTATTAATTATACATTATTATGTTATTTTATAGCCATAGTTCTGTTCCATTATTTCATAAAGTGAAAAGGATTTTTGAGCATCATAAAATCAAGTGATCATTCATACATTTGTATAAGACGATCTAGTGAAAATACCGTTGCCACAAAAGGATGTTTCAATAGATGCAGCCCATACTAATATATATGGATATTTGGTTGATTTATAAAGTATCCAAGTTTCACACTTCCTTTAGAAGAATTTATTTTCCTTTTCGTCAGTAATAGATTTTTACTGATAAGACCATATTAACATTATAGTTCTCAGTTGACATTCGAGCTGATCCTTCTTTTTCAAATAGAAATATTAAGTATTCATAATAATAGAAAACAAGAAAATCCAAATAGATTACATGATTTACAGCGTAAGTCTTTTAAAACAAACATGCAATTTGCATTGTTCAAGAACAACTGTCAACTCACTTTATATGCCTGAGAAAACAGGAAATCAAATCTATGACTTTCACCTATGGACCCAGAATCTATCAAAATATTAGAAGTGTTACACAAAACTTATTGCGCTCACGTTTATAAAACCACATGACAAAAGATGTGTAGCATAATAAGCAGTAGAAGTCATAAAATGTACACCTCTTAGTGAATGCTACAAATATTTTAAGTTTCACTGAAAACACTAAAACTTCTGGACTTTTGTTCAAATCATACACCACGAAATACTTATTGTAGTTAAATTGGAATAATATGTTAATTTTAACCTCATATATCACTAATATACTTATTTGAAATAAATGCTTAACAGAGTCCTTATAGAGGACATCAACGGCTTTATTTGGTATTAGCATAACCTTGGATATGTGACAGGAGGTGAAAAATGAGACTGAATATTTATTTTCAAGGACATTTTACTGCTTCGTTCGTTGCTTCAATACTGCACATATAATTAAACTTGGTGGTCCTGCATCTAACGATATTTTTCAGGAAAGAAATCTACTACTAAGAGTTTTATGCAAAATATTTTCAACGCAAGCTTTCCGAAAATTTCAATGTATCTACGCATGTTATTAGTTCACGTTTCTTCATTATATTCTTAATATATTTTGTTAGTATAAACGAAATAATATATGCAAAATGTTAAGCAGTTTCGATAAAATTCCTCCAAAGGTACAAAGATAAATATTTTAAAACACGATATTTTTAGTTATCTTTAAAAGATTAATTAATGTATTTATTTATTATATTTAATCAAATTTAGCCGTGTCGCCTATACACTTGTCAGAATTTAAAATTATTGAACTATTATTTTATTGCTTATTTTAAACATGCTCACCCTTTCAGTTGTGGGGGGCTTTATAATGTCACGGTCAATCCCACTATTCGTTGGTAAAAAAGTAGCCTAAAAGTTGGCGGTGGTTGGTGATAACTAGCTGCCTTCCCTCTAGTCTTACACTCCTAAATTAAGGGCGGCTAGCGCAGATAGCCCTCGAGTAGCTTTGCACAAAATTAAAAAACAAACAATGTTTTTTTAAATAAATCAATGGTGCTCATGAAATATTTTAAAAAACAAAAAATAATCGGCAATAACATGGCTACACTGAAATAAAAATAAGCAAGATATTTGAGTTCTTTTTCACAAACATTTACTTATTTTGTATACTGCACAACTTCATATAGCATCAAAAATGTTGATCATGGTAGGTGAAGCTATGCGACACACTTCCAATGATGGAGGTGAGAATCACTGAGAGTAATCGAACCCCTGATTTTAGCGTCGTAAATCCCTAGAGTTACCGCTGTATCAACAGGGAGCTCGAATAACAGTATTGCACTTGGAGATCGGATAGGAAACATCTATTTGGGCAAACGAAAATACCTGGTGTCATATTTATTCTTTTCACTGGGCATTTGTAAGATATATTTACTCATTTTACTTAGGCCCGGCATGGCCTAGCGCGTAAGGCGTGCGACTCGTAATCCGAGGGTCGCGGGTTCGCGCCCGCGTCGCGCTAAACATGCTCGCCCTCCCAGCCGTGGGGGTGTATAATGTGACGGTCAATCCCACTATTCGTTGGTACAAGAGTAGCCCAAGAGTTGGCGGTGGGTGGTTATGACTAGCTGTCTTCCCTCTAGTCTTCTTACACTGCTAAATTAGGGACGGCTAGCACAGATAGCCCTCGAGTAGCTTTGTGCGAAATTTCCAAACAAACAAACATTTTACTTAAGTCTGCGGCCCGGCATGGCCAAGCGCGTTAAGGCGTGCGACTCGTAATCTGAGGGTCACGGGTTCGCATCCCCGTCGCGCCAAACTTGCTCGCCCTTTCAGCCGTGGGGGCGTTATAATGTTACGATCAATCCCACTATTCGTTGGTAAAAGAGTAGCCCAAGAGTGGGCGGTGGGTGGTGATGACGACCTGCCTTCCCTCTAGTCTTACACTGCTAAATTAGGGACGGCTAGCACAGATAGCCCTCGAGTAGCTTTGTGCAAAATTAATAAAAAACAAATACTTAAGTCTGGTTATTATTTACGATTAAAGACGTTTCTTAAGGATTTTTCGAAAAGAAAGTTTTAAAACATATGTTATGAAATAAAGATAAATGATAAAACGATAGTTAAAAAATAGAAATGTGATATATAGTGGTTTAAATAAGAGCCACTATTGTATAAAAACAAACATCGTGGTATAATATAAAATATTACTGCAGTATTAATATTCTGTATGCTAGAATGACCAACTAATGTAAACAATAAATTAGCATTATACTTATTCCATCATCTTCTTGTTTGCATTCAAGGTGGAAATACTTCATAAAATGAAAGTAACTTTGTATTACTGCTGCTTTTCCCATACAACACTAGAGGGCATATAATTTCTAATACATATGCAGTCTAGTTGTTTCTTGCCTTGACGATCAATCCCACTATTCGTTGGTAAAAGAGTAGCCCAAGAGTGGGCGGTGGGTGGTGATGACGAGCTGCCTTCCCTCTAGTCTTACACTGCTAAATTAGGGACGGCTAGCACAGATAGCCCTCGAGATAGCCTTGGCTTAATTAAATGCTCTCGTGAACTTTAATTTTTCCTATGTTGAAATGAAATACGTACGAAGTAAAAATCGAATTAGGTTTTCTAAAACCATTGATACTGTACGAACTGAATATCTTAACGATCGTGTCATTTCAACGCTTTCTAAAGTAGCTTTTTTGTCACCAAACTAAACAGGTTAGACCTAAATCGTAGTATATATATAAGGTTTCTCGGCTCGCCCATTCCCTTTTTCTCATGTATTTGCAATTAATATTTAGACAATGGAAGACAATTGTTAAGAAACGGTAAAAATTGAAGGATGACTTGTTACAATCATATATTTTAACGCTTTAATCGCCGTTATGTTGTATTCAACTAAAATAAAGTCAGATGGTGCACAACATTTCACACATTTTAGTTCAGATGCTTATGTTATTTTAAATAAAACTGATTGACAAAATATTCAGTGAAGTTGTTTTTTAATCCCTTTTATCAGCTATAAGAATATTACTATTGAAGAAAAAAAAGTTAAATTAGATAAGAGACACCATACTGATAATTAATATATTAAAAACCATACTGATAATAAATGCATTAAAAGTACGAGTTTTTATTCTGCACGATGTAATTCGTGTTCGGTGTTTAACACTTTTAAATTTGTTCTTACTCTTTGTTGAAAACTTATAACGTTTTATAGCCATAAAATATTATGAAAAGACAATTCCTGTTTCGATATTTTAATCTGAAAGAAATCGATGAAAGTCTTTAAAGCTTGAGTGAAAATAAGTTTTTATTTTGTAATAAAATATATATATATATACATGTGTATATGTACATATAGATATATAAACATAGTAGTGCACAACGGTTTTAAGAATATTTACACGACAAGCAAACAACAGTCTCAAACAGTATTGGACCCAACAAAGTCAATGTAATAACCGTGGCTGCAACGTAATTCAATGTTATATACATAGGCTGCTTGCTCACAAGGAACATTTTAGCACCAAATAGAAAATAAAATATACAGCAATGAAACATTGAGGACATCAAATGCAAATTAAGAATTTACCAAACTGTTATCTACAAGTTTACATTAAATTTATAAATAAGATGAAATCCATGTATTATAATATTTGAACGAAAGAAAACAGTTAATAAAGCTTTGTTCTTTGTTCTATAAATATAGTGCTTTATTCCTAGGGTTATTTAAAAGTATATTTCACTTATTAAAAACTGAATGGATATTGAACAGGTAAAGGAATTAATTCAAAAAGACACGATTGAAAATGGTCTATGTTATTAGCACTTCTAATATTCCAATTACCTAAAATATATACAGAGACTTATGTAGATTATTTTCTACTACTTTTCTAATCGCATAACAGAAAAAAAAAAAAGCCTACTTATACTTGTGTTTATTTTTGTAACAACATTTTTGTACTTTCAGTAAATAGTGTTACTGGACTACTCGCGTGTGAACATTCTTGGTTTATAAAGTTACTGGCTGACCCTAAAACTATTCGGATTAAGCAAATACCTGATTGTTAAGTTTAAGTGGAATAGGTATGATGATTGACTGATTAATTAAGGATTTCTTAATTTGCAAATTAAAGCTTATCAAAGAGGGGTGGCAGTGCTGGAAACTTCGACGTCCTGGGTAGACTGTGATAAGAGAAAGTTCCAGAAAATGTTTATATATCCATTACAGGTAATTGTCGACACAGGCAATGTGGTTTATTTTATTTTCCCACAGTGAAGCACGAACATGTTTATCTACTGAGAAATCGAAATTGGTATTTTCATAAAACTTAATAACCCAGGAAACTACGAAAAACGTGGCAGCGTTGGTAGGAAACGCTCTAAGAAGAGTGGAATTTAGCCCATGCGTGAAGACTCTCCAGCCCTCTTGTTGGTAGCCTTTCACTGCGCAATCTAAAATGCCATTATACTGGCGTGGGCCAAAGATTCCGTCAGCTTGTAGTCTTGACTTCACCAAGTCCATCGGGTAAGATACCACCCAAGAAAAGGTACCTGCCAAGCCGCCAGCCAGCAGCAATCCACAGGTGTTAATGTTGTTTTCAGCGTCCGAAAAGAAACGGACAAGAACTTCGTATGCTCCAAAGCAAGCCGCAAATCCTGGCGCATCCCTGAGAACTGTGCATCCAAGGCCTCTAAAAATACCACGAGTGCCTTCCATACGGAATGATTTTACCAGGCAGTCCAATGGACTACTGTACGAGTATAACAGTTTAGTGGAATGAAGGAATCGTGTTTTGACTGCGCGTTGTCCCTGTAGCTGCATTCTAGTCTTAGCCAACTCCATTGGACTACATATAATACTTTGAACGGTCCCCGCCGCAGCTCCGGCAATCATATGACTCGTGATGGAATCAGGTTCGGAAAGAGACCGTTGCATGTTGCCTTGTACACCAAAAACGATAGCGTTGATAAAGGCAAGGCTACACATTGGAGAAGACATTCCCTTGTAGAGGCCACCCACCTAAAAAAGATAGGATCAGAAAAACAAAAATAGTTAGTCTACATTGTTAAAAAAATTACAAAAAATACAAGCATTAAGAATTCTCCCAAAACATTGGCCTAAAAAACATTTTTTCACGTAATCAATATTTTACTATTACCAACAGCAATACTATTTACGTGTGTAATTATTTATTGTAGATAAGTCTCATTTTGGAAAATGGATTTCAAAATATTGGATACACAAGAACGGGAATACTATGTCCTCCGGATAAAAACATAAAAGAATTACATTAGCCAATGTTAATACGGAAAAAAAGTCAGATTAAAATACTTTATTTTCCAAAAACTTAGTTTTTTAACAGTATGTTAATCAAATGCTAACAATACAGCGATTTAACGTACCGATTCGTTTTTAATTATAGAAGAAATACAATGGAAAGTTCCTCTGTAGAGAGGTTTACTAGCATCTTGTGTTTGAAGACGAACCTGGAACAATAAATAACCAATGATTAATATAAGTGCTTGTAATGAAAACAACATAATTTATAACATTCGTTAGATCATACGAAATAAGTTAAACAACAATTATTATTTACGGAAAACATATACTTTCACGTTAAATATTTACTGTTTATTAAAAAATCTACTTTCTGTTGGATTCTTTTCATTTTCAAATTTAACTATAGAACCTTGACCATCTGCAGAAAATGAAACTGACAAAATTAAACCAAAGAGTAATCATCGTATTAAAACTCTATTGCACATGAACTAGTTTCGGCATATTCATAATATGTTTTTGATTGAATTAGTTTAGAGAAACAAACATTATTTAAAAAAGTGGATTAATCTTGGTAAATATTTATATAATTTCTTCTTACGCACATTCCTACGTCATCATTCAATTTTAAATACGTCTTGCTTAATAAAACAGGATTACGAAACGTTTTTCGTTCGTTACGATTATTTATACAACTATTTTACTGACGCTAACAGATCTTTAAACAAATTAATCAGTACAGTTGTATACAGATGTGATAAAACGAGATGACGAAAATATTCACAAATATCGTAATTCGAATATGTTAAAATATGCACGTCCTTGAACCAAGAGTGGATAGTCTATCCTTTGGATTTATAAGGAGAAAAGAAAAGGTCTTATTACATAAGACGACACGCAACAAAATATTTCCATATTTATCAGCAATCTAGTTTATCTAAATATAAACTTTATTTTAATGTCTCAGATGAAAATTGAGAAGCCAAGCTCAGCAAAAGTCCATGAACTTTAACCTCAGAGAACTGCTTAAACGCCAGGAGAATGTGGTGTATCAATTTCTAAATAAAGAAACTTTCGTTAAAGTTTTGATAAACACCGATATTTGAGAACAGCATTAGTGGGGATGTCATGACCCTGGAGTTCGTTTTGGAAAAGTAACATGATATAATGCTAATAACTTTGGTTGCTTTTTTTAAAGCAAAGTCGATTTGCGAGATTTTTTTTTTTTTATTTTACCCGCTTCGATCTTCAGCTTTATTTGGTTAGAATGAAGTTGAATATAAACATTTTAAAGGATAGTTAGTATATGTACCATGCATAGTTTAGTTTTTGTTTTAGAATTTCGCACAAAGCAACTCGAGGGCTATCTGTGCTAGCCGTCCCTAATTTAGCAGTGTAAGACTAGAGGGAAGGCAGCTAGTCATCACCACCCACCGCCAACTCTTGGGCTACTCTTTTACCAACGAAAAGTGGGATTGACCGTAACATTATGAAATTTTAGTGCGAGTTTTCTTATCGGCTGGGAGGGCGAGCATGTTTGGCGCGACGCGGGCGCGACCCTCGACCCTACGAGTCGCGCGCCTTACGCGCTTGGCCATGCCGGGCCACCATTCATAGTTCCATTACGGTTTTAAATGTATCGTAGTTATGATGTAAAGAACGAACGAAAACAGGGTGTGTATGTGTTTACATTTTGAGATTTAAAACAGATGAGAAAACTCACACTAAAATTTCATTTATGTAAACCTACTCCATCAAACAAGATAAGTCAATTCTTGCTATACCCCCGTAGATCAGAGGTAATTTACTCATTTACAACGCTAAAATCAGGGGTTGGAATTACCGTAGCGGACGGAGTACATATAGATATTCGTTTTGCACTCAGAAGAAAAAAATATTCGTGTAAATATGAAATTTCACAAGATATTGATTTATCTCGGATATATTTTTTAAGCATCACACAACATCCAATGACCACCTACTTACAAGTAAACTCATTAACATATTTATTAAAAAACTAACTACAAACAGTTTTCCCCCTTGCTTCTTCGGTAAAACGATATTCAGGCTTAATCTCTAGCCAGTTTGCAATGTCTACAAAACACCCTCTTAGTTTTCAACATTGTATAACCTCCAATTCAAATTTTTGTAAAATATTTCTAGTTCGTCGTAACGTTATTGGAGGAGAATCACTAATAACTAATTATCAAAGTTAATCTTCCGTTATTTCATACGTATAATATATATTCAATAGGCGAAAATGTAATTATGGTTTCATCAAACTGCCCTGAATGAAAGAAGTACGATATTTATATAACATATGTCAACAGAAGTTATGCACAACCTGGTGATAATATAAGTATGAAAAAAAATTAGAAAATGAAGCTTACCTTCAAAATAAATGTTAATTAAACCAAACAGAAAATTAAAAGACGATTTTTAGTGTAGGTGCAAATCAAACTTAACATGCAACATAAATTACCTACTTATGCATTAGGTGTGCTTATAAAAGTTTGTTTTAAAATATGTTAACTGTCTTAATTACCTTGACAGTGTCAAGTGGATGGCCTACTAGAACTCCAGCACAACCTAGAAGAGAAAAACACTTCCAATAAATGTTTGAAAAGGTTAACTTAACAGTATATAACAAAACAATGTATTTATTCTCTTCCAGAGTTCCAGAAAAATAAAATCGTTTATTGGTTCCTCCCCAAAGCAAGAACTTAAAAACATGCGCAATAATAACAATAAGTCATTATAGAACCAAAATAGCAATAAATGATTCAAACAGCTTTAAAGAAAAGTTGCTTAGATACAGCTGGAAGCCAAAAATAAATTATAAAAATCTGCATAGTAACATTAAGTTTATTTTCTGCTGTTGAGACTGAAAAAAATCGGCAGTGTAGAAAGATTTGTAACCGTATACTCCGCTTGGGTGATACCCTTTTCGCTAGGATAGTTGGCGAACTTCCAGATTTGATGCAATAAGGATATATCAGTCGCAAGTTGTTTTCAACAATGTGATACTGTTAGGTAATTCAGCAAAGACTAATAAAATCTGGCGATTAAAATATAGAAACCTGGAAAAACACTATAAGGGTCTGAAACATTAGGTAAACATGTCCTAGACCAAAAGTTTTAAGGAAAATATTTCTTAAACAGTAACTATCGGCAACATGAAAACATTATCTCATACTTGGCTATATTTTGTTTATTCCAATAAAAGTATAATAATCTGGAATTATCAATAACTTTTTCTAGTCTAGCGTTCTCAAAATATGGAGTAATGTCACTATGAACTAAGAAATATGAGAGCAAGAGAACTGGACATCAAAAAGTTTCTAGTTTGAAACCTATCACGTGCTCACTGTATAGGTCTTGCTGAATCTGCCGATATATCTTACCCATACAAAAATAAAATATTTTAAAATTTTATCCTAATTATTTACTGTAGTATATTAAGGTATTGAAAATTATTTAAATAAATATTACCGTTTTCAAAAAAAGTTTTATGTAAGTTCTAATTTAATAGCAATTTATGACAGTAGTAAATAAAGAATGTTATTCAATGGAAAAAATGTTCATAAAAAACACAAAAAGTTATATTATTGCAACAGCATTTCAGAACAGCCTTTTCATTCTAATCTAGTATCTGTCAAATACTAACCATTAACAATAAACTGATGACAATGATGTTAAGGGGACGGTTCTAGCTTTACGAATACGTACACTGGATTAATATATATCAAATTATGAGCGATTAACAGAAAACTAAAGCCGTTTCGGTAGAAAGAAGATAGAATAGGACAACAGGTTTTAAATTTCTAATAGACTGCAACTGCCTGTTAAAAATAAGAAAAGGAGAGGAAGAAACCAAACCATCGTCTCCTTTTCTTTCTATTTGAACGAGCAGTTGTAGATAATATAATTAGTTTTCAAAATAAATGTTATCAGACTGTAATGTTGAGGCTGAATTATGCAAATAGAATAATGAGAATTCATACAATATGAAATACTATCAAATGTTCAAACAGCACAAAATAAACTGCCTTTTGAATCATAAAACATCATCGAAACTTACCTCCTAAACAACCTGCTACGAAATCCAAAGCCATCGAAGACGTTACGTGTGGCCTTTTAAGTTTAAATAATTATAATTTAAAGAGAAAAATGGAATGTAAGCTTGGTTTCTTTAAATTTATAAATATAATTTAAAATTGGAAATCTTGACTAAATAATAACGTGGAAGATCTGATCACGATAAGAATATATTCTTATAGCTCGTACCATTTGAACATTTCTGAAGAAAACTCAATAACTATGTTACACTTGTTCTATTATATCAGAACCTAAACATGATTTTCCAGCAGCAGTGATGTGAATATATGCTCCGTTTGCACAAATTTCTATTGGTCGAGTAAGGAGGAGCGCCATACAACGAAAAAGAACCGTGTGCAAAATAAAATCCGCCTTCAGTTTATTTTTAGACAGAACTTTTTATCAGTTGTATGTGAAATTTTGATTTTTTGACGATAACGAACAAATAATTAATAAAATAGATGGTATTTTTGGATGAAATATAATATACTTTAATAAAGGGGGAATTTTAATAACTGAAGTGCATACAGTTATGCATATTCTTGGATACAAAAGTTAGAAGAAATTATTTCACAATCCAGATACGTTGCCTCTAGGAATATTCACTACATACTTGTGTTCTTGAAATACTTATCATTAATATCGAACAACAACAAAAAATCATTAAAATTACGATCCAGTTTTTTATATGTCAAAGAAAATTTATCCCATAAATATCCGAAAAGCTGAACGATTTATCTTAATAAACAAGTATTTACATTCACATATTGGATGATGAGCGTGATATCTCACGCTCCAGTGTACACGTGGATGAATTTTTTCAGTGTGTACAAGGAAGCGTGCCTTTAAAGTTATAAATAGATACGAGGCCCGGCATGGCCAAGCGCGTTAAGGCGTGCGACTCGTAATCTGAGGGTCGCGGGTTCGCATCCCCGTCGAGCCAAACATGTTCGCCCTTTCAGCCGTGGGTGTGTATAATGTGACGGTCAATCCCACTATTCGTTGGTAAAAGAGTAGCCCAAGAGTTGGCGGTGGGTAGTGATGACTAGCTGCCTTGCCTCTAGTCTTACACTGCTAAATTAGGGACGCCTAGCACAGATAGCCCTCGAGTAGCTTTGTGCGAAATTCCAAAACAAACAAACAAGCTTTGTGCGAAATTCAAAAAAACAAAAACAATAAATAGATACGAAAACAGGTGATATAAAAGTAAATAAAAAGGAATCTGTTGTTGAAGATGGTACTAATGTATCTATATACCGTCGTACAATAATATTTGTTAATAATTACTATAATGATTTTTAATGTATATCTAAGAACCACAAGTAAAAATAATGTTACGATATTTCAACTATACTACATATGCTGTATTTTGCACTGAGGAGGGCTTCTTCCAAAACCAGGGCTAAAAAGGAAGGCTGGAATACAACACACACTGCAGTGATCTATACGTTATATATATTCTCAAGACTGCTAGTTTTGTTAACCTGAATATGATCTAAGAAGGTCAAAACGTCGTTCTGTATTTTATTTTAATTAAAGATTCAATACCCATACCAGCCGTCTTGAGAATACATTATCACTTCAAGTAAGTTTTTCATCAAGAACTACGATACATATATACATTGTAACTTTTCGTGAATAATAACGGTTATGGTGTGAACTAGATCACTTGATTAAATTGCAATTATAGTAAGTTTTACTCCCCGTAATGGAACCGAAAGCCACTTGTTTTAACCACTTGTACCACAGTTGTGTATCTTCTGTCTGTCAGCAAACACTAAAACGACGTCATATACGGGAGCTTAACTTTGCCATTTGTATCATCGCGACGTCATTAAAACGTGTGCATGTCATAAATCACAAGAACTACGCACTTTGCAGTCTACAACACTGCATGACTTACGAATTTCAAATACAAATAAATATACTTGTTACTCTTAATTTTGGTTTTATTCACTCTTAAAACAGAACACATTTCTGGGGGGGGGGCTGTGGAAGTTTGGTTTGTTTTTAATTTCGCGCAAAGCTACACGAGGGCTATCTACGCTAATCGTCCCTAATTTCGCAGTGTAAGACTAGAGGGAAGGAAGCTAGTCATCACCACCCACCGCCTACTCTTGGGCTACTCTTTTACCAACGAAGAGTGGGACTGACCGTAACATTATAACGCCCCCACGGCTGAAAGGGCGAGCATATTTGGTGCGACGGGGATTCGAATACGCGACCTTCAGATTATGAGTCGAGTGTCTTAACCACCTGGCGATGCCAAGCCCCCCGTGGAAGCACATCTAGTTTTATATTGTGATTGATTCCAAATAAATATTAAATAACAACACTTTGGAACACTATAAAACACTACCACACCATTTGAGTTATATAATGTATAATAATCTTATAAAATTATTTTAAAAATTAGGTAATTTATAATTTGCTTTACTTTTATAACTCTTGAGTCTAATTACAGTTTTGTAACTTGTGTTTCTTGAACCTGATTCGATTTGATAACTGGCAGCTCTTATTTGATAGCTATAACAAATAAAAAAAATTAATGTATTTGAAGAGTTGTAAGAATTAAACTTTACTCACATGATTCAGTGAACTTAGATCTTGATCTTTGTTGTTATTTGTATTATAAAACTTAAAAACCTGATTAGTGTTGTAACTTTCACTAGCTTTTGAATTTCAGTTTATTTTTACTTTTTTAAACTTCTTATTGCAGTTAAAGATGTCAGACTTAACTCTCTTATATTAGTTAAAGCTGTCAGACTTAGCTCTCTTATACAGGTGGATCTTGAAAGTGATTTATTTTCTATTACTTACTTGTACTCCTATAGTTTTAAATGTGATTCAGATTTAACTTTTTATAACTGCTGAACATCATTCAAATTTTTGTTTTATGATTGTTGTATATGTTTACTTTTCTGTAGCTTATGGAGTTGATTTGGTTCATTTACTTAATACAGTATTCAAAGCTGATTCAGTTTTATTCCTTGTCATGAATAATGAATTTTTTTAACGTCTCTGTTTTGGTAATTATTTACTGATATTTAGTTTTTCATAATTTCATATTTCATGTCTGATAGTGGGCTAGATATAGTATAGTAGTTGGCTTTTTTGGACTGTAAATCTGATGATTCATAGTTAATTAAACCAAAAATGCACTCATTGTAGCCACAAATGTGTTATAAGAATGACAATCAAATCTTTTAGTTGATCAGACATAAAAGTAGGCTAAACATTTATGATAAATGTAGTTGACTAAATGCATTCCCTCTTGTCTATCAGCTAAAAATTAGGAATAGTTACATGCAGATGGCCTTTGTGTAGTTTTCAGCAAAAACATCAAACATTTTGCTATTTCTTGATACTTTTGTACATAATTCAGTTACTGAACTTCTGATAATTCACAAACCTGTTACACTTTTTGTTTTTGTGAATCACATTCAAGAGCAGAAAGAATAATGATTACTGAGCAACACTTAAATAGATATAAGAACAAAATAATTTTAATTAGGTTCAGGAACTTTTTGAAGTAAAGAAAGTAAAGTTCAACATCTGCAAAAAGTAACATCAAACAGGGTTACAGAGAAACATATAAAATCAGAGCTAGTATCATGTTTTACGAGTTAAAGAAACATTATACATTCAAAACTGATAAAAAGTATAGAAGTTTAATGGAACTCAAGAACAACAACAATTAAATAAATGAATCCAGCACAAGAGCTACCGAAAATGGGTAAGTAATAAAACTAAATAAGTTTTATTAATTATAGAAAATAGATTTAATCTGGTTCAATATAAATTATTAAAAATGTATTTAGTTCAAAATCTATAAGAAACTGATTCACATGCAAAGTTAATAAAAGACAATGATAGAGCTTCAAGAGGAATAGAGAGTAAAAAAACTGAGTTATGTTAAAAAAATATAACAAGCAAAGAAACTGAATCAGTACCAAAGACCTATGAAACATCATGGAATGGAATTAGATTCAAGAGGTATAAGAAATAACAAAATAAATGAGGTGGAAAGTCAAAAGAAAACAATCAGGTCCAAGTGCATAAAGAATAAAGAAAGTGGATCATTTCAAAACCCTAAAAATTAACAACATTCAATCAAATTTATGAAGACATAAAGACATAGTAAGTAAAACAATTGAGTGAGTGTAAAGAAATAAAATATAATTCAGATAGGGCAGTTATAAAAAGAAATGATAAAGAAACAAGTTTTAGAAACATAAAGAGTACAGAAAACAGATCCACAATAACACATAATCAGTAGCTCTAAAACATGAAATACAGATTCAAGTTCTGGAACACTATGAAGTGGAGACATTAAATCAGAAGCAAGAGATATAAAAATGAAACAGATTCCAGATGGTTAAAGAAGCAATGAAACTAAATAAGTTTCTAGTATTATAAAAGGTTAAAAAAAACTGAATATGGTTGACTATAATGACAGAGAAAATAAACTTGTCTCAAAATTTATAAGGAAAAAAAACAACTGAATCACATTCAAGAACAGTAAGAAATAATCACACAGAGTAAAGTATAAGAGTTATAGAGAGTGAAGAAATCAAACCAAATTGAAAAGATATGTGAAATGTAGAAACGTTATTATACAGATAACTTATAAAGCACAAGGAAACTGGAACAGGTTCAAGAGTGGTCATAGAAGCTTTTTGAAGTTTTTCTGCTGCTCCTATTTAAAATTACTTATTTTTAACAGCTTTTATCAGCTCTTCTGGTAGAAGTTATTATGTAACAAGTGGAGAACTGAATAATACCTGAAAGCTCTGAAAAGAAGAATTAGCAAGGCTGAAGGAATATCAGAAGCAGTGGAACTAAATATAGTTCACTAACTATAAAAAAAATACAGAAACTCCATATGGTTCAATATACTAAAACTCAATTAGATTCAAAGTCAATATAAAGTCAAGAAACGTGGATGATTTTTTATCTTTTTTTCATCTTAGAATTTCCATACTGCTAATGAGTACTGAAAATACAGGGTGGCCTGTAAGTCCCTTCCCATCTATATGTTATTATGTTATATTCAATTATGCATGTATTATCAATTTGTTTCTTTTTTTCAGAGAAATATGGCTGATATAAGCCCATTTACACTTGAAGAGTGTATTGTGCATAATATTATGCAACGAGAATAACTCAGTTTCTATACTTTTAATGAATACTACATATTGTGATGTTTCTGTCCTGCATACAGACCTTGGATCTAATTCAGAATTTTTTTAGTTCTAGTGTCTCACGGAGTTTATATTCAGTACGGACTTCTTCCAAATCTTGAACACCACCAAACATCTTTATATTTTACTTCTCAACATCAAACAGATTTAATTCTTGTAATTTTTATAATTATTAAACCTGATTCACTTTATGTCATTATAGATTTGAATGCAATTAACCTTCTGTATTTTCATTTTTATGGGATTTATATTTTTTATTACTTATATTTCCTGATCTTGACTCAGTATTGTTACTTCCTAATTTCTTGAATCTGAATCAATTTCTTTGTCTTATAGTTCTTGCAACTGATTAAATTTATCTAAAAGTATTAAACAATAAATATAATTTTGTTCATTCATGTATAATTTTATTTGCCTTGTTTTGCTGTTAAAGTTGTTTTACTTTCTTATATTTTGTATCTCTTGAAACTAAATTTCTTATTCTTACAGTTATTGAGGTTGAGTCTTACTTTAATACCTTTCATTCATAGCCTTATTTCACTTACTTACATATTTATTTCCATCACACAAATTACTTTGTTTTATATTCTTCTTGAATTTTACTATTTTCTTTATAACTTTTGCACCAAACTCAAAGTATTTACTACTCCCAGCTCTGAAAGTGGGTTATTGTACTACATAGTTCTTCAGTCTGGTTCAACTGCTTCTCATATCATAAGATTTTGTTTATTCATTTTTTTTATAACTCTTTAACTTATTGTACTATCGTTCCATCTTAATACCTTGAATTTGATACAAGTTCCTTTACATAACTCTCGAAATTGAAAATGATAGTGAACCATTATTTTGGTTATTATAAAAATATAATGCTTGAACCTTATTCAACTGAGACTTAGTTTAATTTATACTGTTCATGTTATTTAAGTTATAGCACAATCAATACCTACAATTTTATTCATATGGGAAGATATAAAGAGATATAATTTTGATTTAGTTCCAAACGTCTTCTTTATTCACAAACTTCTTTGTTCTCTACTCGGTTGATGTTCAACTTTTTGTCGCAAAATCCTCCGTTATACATGTTATTGAAGTGCAGGTAAAAACTGAAAGTCATATGATTCCCTTCATTCTCTTTGATTCGAACCACTAGATAGCGTACAATGGAACTACAGACACTAAAACCTGCCTAAGGCGGAACCGCACAGGACCGAGTAAACTTTCTGGTTTAGGCATAGTAAACATGCATTTCCCAAATGATATATAATTTTTAAGCGGAACGTTATACTTGCTTGACTCGAGGAAAGTAAGACGTTTGTGAATGATGAGGAAAGGCGTTGTAGAATTGTTTCAAACTTCCAGAAATTGGAAACTCTGCTTTGTTTATGCAGTGGACAAATTTTTGTTCACAGTGAAAGGCTACACTGTAATGTTGTATCATTTTTCAGAAAGTTACTTACAACTGTCTATTGATGAATGATTATTAAGAAAGTTGGCACAGCAGGACTGTTTCAATGTTTCAAAACATAAAATTAATGCGTACAACTAGATGACCACGATGATAGAAGTTAATGCAACATTTTTCATCTGAAAAATTGATAAACAATACAATTAATTTTATCATCATGAGCATCAATTTATGCATTCCACACAACAGTGTATCTTACTTGTAGAAGGTCAACATAACAGTGTCATACTTTCCTTCATCACGAACTTTCATCCGTACTATGCACAAACCAGAGTACTTATGTTTTGGTCCTCACTGACACAGCGATATTTCTGTGGACTCACAACGCTAAAAATTGCGATTTCGAGACCTGTGGTTGGCAGAGCACAAATTGTCCATCGTGTAGCTTTGTGCTTTGTTACAACCAAACCCATGTGATGAAGTATTTGAAAAGTAGCGCGATATCTTTTATTTTTTTACAATTTAGCATCCATTTGTACTATACACATTACATTATTTATCATGTAAAACTCCAAAAACACACTATAATATTTTTTTTAACCATAAGCATGCATTAGTTTACTGTACATACAACTAATTGATAAACACTACAGTACAGTGTTTTTTGATTCAGTCTAGATGAAATGCAACGGTTTTGGCGCCTTCTTCATTGTGCTTTGATGAATCTCAGATAAACAACTGAAAGAACAAGCCTCGTTGGATCGCTTATACTATCAGGTGGTTTTGTTGGGCTCTAAACTATGGTATCCCATGTGAATGACAGGCTCATGCACTTTGTTCATCAGTGATAACTTGGGAGATCAAATAATCTCTTCGATCTGCAAGGTCTGCTAATGTTCATGGATCTTTGGCTGTCCGAGAAGATAATTGATTTCTCATTCAATCAAAATAAATTTATATCCCATGACAGAAGTATCACTAGCTAGTAACCTGATTCTTTGGTCATGAAGTAACTTAACTTAAGTAACGTTAAGTCAGCGATGTAAAGTAAAACATTATAACAAATCGTGCTGTGGTTCGGCATTCTATAATGAAAGAGTTATACAGATGAGATGTGCTGTTAGTGCTGCATTTTACAGTATTAATGATGAATACATTCACTCTCATACTGCATAACTTTATAATACACATATCTATAATAATGATGTAATATAAATTATTAAGTAATTTAATGTTCGATGTTTTGTAAAATTTTTTTAACCTTTTAATTATTCGTGGCAATAATTTCCAAAGTGCAGTTTTAATTCCTTTCTCCTACTGGACCTGGAATCTGTTATTAACACAAATAGTAAAAGAAAATCTCATAGGACTGTATTCAGAAAGTTATTATTATTAGGTAACGGTCCAGAATGAAGTGTGACTGTTTAGTAATCGATTGCTTGTCCCTTACAAACCGTATTGTGCTTGTGTACACACACACATACACGCACGCATTTATCAGGTGCTTTCAATTCCGGAATTTTCTACACAATATTAAATTATCAACTTTAAGAGATTGAAGTGTGTGATCTACCCATACCAGACATTCGACTTTTAAGCTCCAAGCTAATTTGTGCTCGTCCTCCTCTGGGACAGCGATAAGTCTATGGAGTTACAACGCTAAAATTAGGGGTTCGATTCCCCTTGATGGATACAACAGATAGCTCGATGTGGCTTTGCTGTAAGAAAAACACACAAACAACACACTCTTTGCGCTCACTGTAAACATCTAATACATTTAAGTTTACTCGAAAATTTGTTTGGTGTTTTTATGAAAAAAAATGAAAATAATTATTTATGTTTCTATCTCAAAAGTCTGTACACATTTTAAGATATCTTCTCTAAAATACAGTAAGTATTAAACAAAATTATTAACTAGCTATATTACATGAGAGTACATAGAGACAAAATGTAACCTATAACTATTTGTTATATGTTCAAATCTGGGAGAGAGGGTGCTGTTGTTAGTTGGTAGCATGGATACATGAGGAACGCGTTTCGATGTTTGTGACCGACGTTAACATAATACGAAGAACAATTTAGATGGTTTGTTGTCTTTAGTGAAACTGTAACTAGTCTATGTTAAAAAAATAAGATCATATAAATTATATAAGTAAATAATCTGAGGAAAACACTGTATACGAAGTACCAAAGAAAAAAGAAATCTAGGAAGGCCTACACAACATTACAGTATAACGTACAAGTCACAGTTACATCTGTATTTGAATATCGATGACCAATTCAGAAGAAGAGTGATGAACAGTGTGAATTTAAAATGGTTACAGTATAGTCTACTTCTGCAACGGTAGTCTTGCTTTGTATGACATACTTCTTTGTACTTTGGCATATTTTTAGTTTGAAAACAGTCTATATTGCCGAAACTTAGGAGTACGTGCAGTTTAAAAAAATTGTGAACAACTTATTTAGTTACGATATTCGACTATACCGCAACTAGCATGAATCACACTAATCACACTACTATAAATGTCGAACATTTACCAGAGATTGTTCTTGAATATATTCTTTGTCAGGTTTCTCTCTACAGTGATTTGAAACATTGTATGTTGGTCAACAGACGATGGTACAACTTATCCAAAGGTAGGATAAATCATAAAGAGATGCTATGTAACAGTTGGGCAAAATCTGTCTGTAGGAGTATAAGTTTCTTTCTTTTTTGTAGCCAAGGCTATAGTTAGCCGATGACGTTACATTCTTAGTGTATAAGTATGCTGCTGCTCATTATGTTATTAATATTTTTACAAATGCTTCCTTAGAATTCAAAATGCATAGCCAATTGGGAAAATTGAAATAATATCAAAAATTTTGTATTTGATTTATTTATAATATATATTATTGAAGAAGGTTTTAGAAATCATATCTTTTTTGAAAAGCCTCTTTCAAGGTATGTCATTTTGTCCCTTGGAAAAGCAATAACAGGCATAATAGGTACACTCCTATAATAATCAACAGATATTAAGCACAGAATAAAGAAACCAAAATTGTACAAGGTATTCTAAGTAAGGCCTAAGTAGTGATTTGTATAGAGAGGTAATTATGTTGTTTGTTTAGCCATCAATATATTTATAATTAGTAACAGAGTACTTACTGCCTTGATGAGTTGACTGGTTTATTGACCATTATGCCAAAAATGTTTTCTCCATCCTTTTTATTGAATGCATCCCCAATAATATTAAATGCATGATCCACATTATGATAATGCAATACATTATCTTGCACTTGCTATGATTAAAGATTATTTGCAAAATATCTGACCAAGCAACTAATCCAAGTCATTGTGTTATACCTCAGCATTCACAATACATTTAGAAATATCCAATAATTTAATGTCATCTGCAAATCTTGCTGATTATCCCCCTATCAATATGATTAATTTAAGTAAGAAAAGCCATATGCCTTAAAGTATTCCATTACAAAAATGATCTTGTTTGTCTGGACCCCATTAATAATAACTTTTTTGCTTTCCTTCATCCAACCCTCATCAATATGTTTTTTTTAGTGAACTACAAGTCCATTTCTTTTCCATCAATTAAGTATCATGTCCTAAAAACAATTTAACAGATTAGTTCTGGATAGTTTCATTTTAGTGAATCCATTTTTATTTTCCTTCATGATATCATATTTCACTAAGTGATTTTGTAAAGCTGCTTTTATCAGTTCCTCTTACCACTGATTGTAACTTTTCTGTATCTGTCTAAACTCTTTTTGGATAAAGTATTAATCCAGTTCTGTTTATACCATGAACTACTGACAAAATAATTCTACATGCTGATTTGGATCAACATCTGGGATTTATGCAGCTGGAGGCCATGTTTTGTCATAATGGGAAGCATACTGCTTTTTACTTATTTCTACTTTTTAATAATGTGATAAGTAGTTCTTTTTGGTCTTACTAAGGGACGAACTCATTAGCTACTATAGAAGATTTACGTGGCCATAGAAGCAGTAGAAGGCAAAGGAGTATCCTGCCAGATGCCTTTAATGAAATTCTATCTTGACCACTGACTCAGTTTACAATTCCCACATTACAGGATCACTTTCACAAACTTACAAGCTTAATAACATTTCAACTAATTATTGTAGTAAAAGGAAATAGGAAATTAATGAATCATAAACATGATTTATTAAAGTTATGATAAATTTCATGGTAGGAACTTGAGTAAAAATTATACATTTAGAAAATATCATGGACAATAGTGAATGTGTATAAAACACAAAAATATGCATTTCTGAGCATTTTGAATTGTGTATCATTTATAATTAGAAAAAAAAAGTACAATATTTTTAGGTGTTGAGTAAGTCATATTTTTGCTCACATAAAGGCAGCTATCTGTGATTGGTAAAAGTTGAAGATCACTTAACCAGGCACACAATTTTCCTTGAGTTTTCATCATTTCTTTGACTTTTTGGATGAAAACACTGCTGACTGAACTTTGAAATACCAACATTCATATGTAATTGATCAATTAATTTTATTTTTAAAATTTATTCCAAAACTTCTTTAAGTATCTAAAATGTATTATATCCAGAAAGGAAACATACATAATTGCATGCATTTCATTACAAGAGTTTCATATGCATTTGAAACTCAACATTCCCAAATACTACAATTATATTTTTAATAAATTTATATTGTATAACTTCTCACACTAATATAAGACTATTTCATCACTGAAAACAAATATATATTTAGATAACTAATGCTTAAATGTATTGGGCTTGCCTGGTTTTGTATGATGTATAATTGTAGGTCTCCCATGTTTTCCTCTTTAGTATAGACAAGCTATTCCAAGAATGTAAATACTTGTTCAATGTCAAAGTAATTAAAATCCACATCTGACCATGGAACTGTTTATATAAATGGTCACAGTGTAGTGGATATAAAGCATGACAATGACAAAGACCCCAGCAGATTGTATTGACCCTAAATATGATAGTGTACAACCATTGAATTATGTGGTATATGAAGTTGAAACTTTAAGAAATGTAAAACAATAGAGCCAGCAAGTAAGACAGTTGGCAGTGCATCACTAGATCACTGTCAAATTCTATCATATATTTTTATATATGATGCTTTTATGATGTATCAATACTTCATAATGTACAAAAATGTAGTTTAACTTTGTCTTATGTATATGAACAGTAATAATATTTAACAGTTATTTATACCTACTATTTCACTTTTTCTTTCAGTTTTTGTAAAAGTATAATTCCATTGTGGTATTACATTTTCTCCATTTGTCAGATATAAACTTGTGTTTGGTTTCATCATGTATTCAACTTGAATCTCATTCTTCCAAATCTGATATCCTCAAGTTAATGCAATTGATGACAGGTAGTCATTTCATTAGTGATGTTAAGAAAACCCACTTGTAGAGAAAAATATATATGTAAAAACGGCTCGTTTGGGTTGAGAAAATATTTTACGTCATTTCATCAACTATGACTAACATCATATAAAATTCACATCAAAAGATTTCACTTATCTTCATCCATACTCTTACCCTAGAAACAAATATAAAACTTTTCTGGCACGTGTCTACACGAGTATTCCATGGAAGATTGTTGCGTAGAAGTATTTGTTTCAGAGAAACTAGCAAAGTTTACTTTTCTACTCTTCACATTGGGATATTTTGTGGAGAACTGATTAAATTTTAAACAAGTAAGATTACTTGCATGACAACTTATTTTCGTGCCATCATTTTCACTTATAGTTTTAACATCCTTACAAGATGGTGCCTGGCAACTGCTGTTGTTTCTCTCATAAAAAATATTTAACTAACTGTGTTATCTCTTTGTCAAGGGCATTGGAGTTCTGTATCCAAAAATTTTCTGTTTTGACTGACATTACAACACACTTTTTTCCCAATGTTTTATTACTTCGTAAGCAACATAAATGCAAATGCCAAGATAATTAATATTACTGATATATTAGCTCTAACTTTTAGCTATAAAATAAGTTTCAGCTGGTTAAGAAATTGTTTCAGGTTTTAAAAAAAAAATTTAGTGAATAATGTTACATTAACACTTGAGCTACTTTCTTATCTTGATTATAGTAACATACCTTCTAAACATTACTAAAAGTGTGAGATAACGAGAGATCACTAAAATAACTATGGTTTTAAATGACATCTAATTTTACATTCATTGAAAAAATAAAAATGTAAACACAATGTTTCAGTGGAGTTAACTCAGCATTTTTAAGCTTCAGCAATAGCAGGTATGTAAAAACTGAATTTAGAAGATTAAAGATTATGAAATTTCAAATCATTCTTGTGCAGTGAGTACAGGTTAGTTAGTGGAAAGTAGTAGCACATAAAGGCTGTTAATTTGTATTAAATACATTTTCACATCTTTTCTGTAAATTTCAACCATTAAGTGTTTCCTGTCATGAAACTTCTTTTCTTTGGTAATTATGTTGTTCAAAGTTCACTGGTTTACCCAACAGATAAGTCCTACCAAACATAAGAATATGAGAGTTTGTTTTGTATAGATTATTATAATAGATTCTTTGTATTATCTACGGAGTTTGTTATTCCACCTAGGTTGAGGAAGTTTTGGACATTTGTGTAGGCTTAAAGTTTATTGATTCACATTAGAATATTATTTTGATTGGTGGGATTAGAAACTCTATACATACTTATTGGTTGAAGTTAATATTGTGAAGCTGTGCTGTACTGCTGATATGTGTCTATATATAACTGTTACAGGATATCATTTTAAAGTAAGTTTTAGTGTAGTTTTACCATTATGTATAATACTGTTTTGTTTTTGTGAATGAATCTGCAGCTTCTTAGATAATGTCTAAAAGTATCTGAATTGTCTTTATGATTTTAATTGGGACCTGTTTCGTAGCTGCTGTCAGAAAAGTTCAGCGTGACTTGCAGCATGCCTTGATAAATAGACAAATCCTGTGGCGACACATGCTTCCAGAACCAGGACCTAAAATATCTGAACGGTATGCTCATAGCTGCTGTGTAAATGGTGATTCTATGTATGTTTTTGGTGGATGTACCACTGCTAATACAACATTCAATGACTTGTGGAGACTGGACTTAGCAACTCGAAGATGGATTCGTCCTTTAGCTACAGGTAATTGTGCTCATGAACACAGTGTAGTAAAAGTTCAATAATATTTTAATATAATGTAAATAACTTTATTGTACTGTTATGTTGACATAGTTTGTTTAAAAGTTGGTAACATTTTTGATAATTTTCTTTCAATTAATTAATGTCTTTGTTTTTCCTTTCTTTGTTCTAGGAAATGTAAATATAGAAGTGTTAAAATTTTTTTATTTGGTGCAGAAATATTGTGTAAGGTAATTGAAGTAAATACACATGTAATTTAGGCTGCTATAGATACAAACAATGTATGTATATATATCTGGTTGTGTTGCTACCTAAAAAACATTTTTACACCTGCTTATAGGTACTTATCCGTCTCCAAAAGCTTGTGCCACATTGGTATCTCACAAAGATAATCTGGTTCTGTTTGGAGGGTGGACTCACACATCCCCATACTCACCATATCAGGTGGGTTTTCACCTGTTTGTCAGTGACAACCAGTGAAAAGAGTATGATATTTCATTGTACATATGGCCAACAGATACATAACTGAAATGTCACAATAACATGAAGATCTTTAGGAAATGTATGTAGGACTTGAATAAGTTAAGCATGACTAAAATAAAGAGACTGACACAGTTGTTTGATTATGAAGTAAAGAAAGTGTATTAACAACAAAAACGTAATGTGAATGTAGCAGGACACCAATTTTCTGCTACATTTTGTAACTTTTGGGCTTAGTTGTGGATATTTATATGTCTGTAGCAGTCAAGGCAAGATTTATTCAACTGACTTAACCAAGAGAAGGACAGTTCAGCTCAAGTAGTAGTTTTGCTTGAAACTGTATTCAAGTTCAAGACTTTCAGAACCTCCCAGAATGCCATGTAACTGGTATTAGGACATTAGACTCAATATTAAAGCAAAGGAAAGCACAGACTTCTAAAGGTTTATTTCCACACGTTTCTTATGTCAGCAGCATGACAAAGCAGAATTCTTAAAAAATAGAGTATTTATCAAAACTTTCACAAACTAAAATATTTTTTTCAGTTTGAAAATCTTGTGCTGAGACTTTTATAAACAACAGAACTAGCCTTCAAAATCCAAACTCAGCAGTATAGCCTTAACATAAGAATTTTGGAATAAGAATAATGAAATCTGCTTAATAAAATAGCTTTGAAACTCTGCATAATTATAACTCTATAAACACTTACAAATTCTAAGTTACAACAAATATTAAATTATTTGTTGACAGACAATGAATGATATTACATTTCAACATGGGATGTTTTTGGCTTTTACAAAGTAACTGATTGACTTATTTCTATAGAATGGCAGATTAATTTACTGATAACCATAACAACTCTGACAAATACATAAATATAATAATACTAATTAACAAGAAAATGATGACATACTACCTTACAGATTGAGGTAACCACGAGAAGCTGAATTGGTTCTTCAACTTAGGAAAGCTCTGGCTAGTGTTCTAGTTCATGGACCTGTAGCTTCAATTAGAACACAAAAGTGGCTGTTTGCATGCATGAAAAATGTCAACTTTGAACAAATTATTTCTTCAATATTTTATTGCTTCTTTAGATCTCATTTCCTCCTCAGTTTTTGTTTCCCACTTCTCGCTGCAACTCATTTGTGATCTTGTCTTGGAAAATACATTTAACATAAATAAATTTCAAACTGAATGATATAAGAAAACAGAAAAAAAAAACATATGACTAACACTCTGAAAAATGTAGTTTTGTCACAGCTTCCAGATTGTTACTTAATAATGTAGTTCCTACTGTGTGCCAACAAGTAAGTAAAAATTAGATACTCAAGTACCAGAATTTTCTAAAAGAAAAATATTGGCACAGTTATTTTACATTGAAGTAATACAAAAAACAACAACAAATAGAGATGATTCTGAATGTAATTATAGAACTCTTGAGTTTTTGTTGTATCTTTTAACCTCTGGCCTTCTTCTCTGTGCATACATATTTATGACAACTCAATACAAAATCTGAACAGCAGACTTACTCCAGACAAAGGTATTTCTACCAGGACACTACAGAATGCCATGTGAGCAGACTAGACTTATTAAATAAAGGAAAAATAGCTTATTTGTGTGTGTGTGTCTCTGCATATGTTTATCATTTAAAACAATTAACAAGTAGGCTATTTTAATATTTTCATGTAGAATTAGAGGCAGATACATTTGTTCCATTCCTGACTGTGAGTGGAGCTTAATGGTGGGATAAATTGTAGTTTAAAATTTGATACAATTTTGTCACATTTAAGTATAATCACTATTATAATTTCAGAAAAATCTCTTAACTATACTAGAATGAAAGCATTTATTTTTTTGTGTTATGAAAGAGCTAAAGCTATAAATTGGTGTATCACAAAGCTAAATTATAGTTTTCTCCATACACGTGCATCTACATTGTCTATAAGTTTGGGTAATCTATCACTTGCTCTTTTACAATTTTTTTCTCTTTGCTTGTCTTGCTAAATTTTTTGCTTACTGTAAACACATTTAACTGTATTTGATAAAACTAGAATTTGATTGGTAGAATGTATAAGCATTATGTTGTAGCAAATTAGAAAATAATAATTTCATTACTACAGATTCTTAAAATATTCTTTTGATGATATATTTGAAAGATAAATACAAGTAATTTAGAACATAGGCTTATGAAATTTACATTACTATAACAGCTTCTTTGTTCTTTGTATTCAGGATTAATTTCTCTATGACTGTATTTTGTGTAAAGATATTTTTGATTATTTGTCATAACACTCCTAGGATATGACATTACATTTGTGGAAACTGTAAATAATACAGTCTTTTACATCAAGTGCAATCAAGCAAAGCAGTATCTTGGGATGTATGTTTGTACATGTCTGTGTACCACTAACCTAGATGAATCTGTAATGATGAAATATATTGTTATATATAAATTGTTCTTTTGTGTGGATTACTGATAATGTTTTATTTCATATTGTTATTATTTCTTCTGTGTAACAATCTGTGTAGAATGACATACATCTCTTATAAATAGAATCGGAAAATTTTCGGACACCTACATGTTTACAGCATATCAACTAACCGTTGGACACAGATAGTGACCACTTGTACTTCACCATCTCTTGGAGGTCACACTGCTACACTACAGAATGATGAAATGGTTGTTTTTGGTGGTCTGGAGTGTCCAAATGGAGCAGGAATATTTTCTAGGTGAATTTGATTTTTATATTTTTTCTTGCAAATTAGTAGGTTAATATGTGTACCCAAGTAGTAAAAATGGCACAGTGTTAAGAGATCTCCTGTCTTATATACTGTGTTGTAGTTATTAAATCTGAAAATTTAATCTCTCAGCTGTTTTGATCTTGCTTTTAACGTTTTTCGGTATTATGTAGTCACACCTGTTATAAATGAGTTGATCAATTCACAACACTTGGAAAAATGGCTTAACATAGGAAAAGTAAATTTTTTGCTTTTTTTGTAAAGTGTAGAGATGTCATAGAAAAAGTTATTTCAAATTCACTCAGTCTTTCTTTGCTAATGAAACATTAATTATATACCTATTTGAGTATGCACATATCTACAAAACATACTATTTAGCATTTCATAGGTTGAATGACAGAAGCATGGAAGACAGATAAATGAAGTAATAACAACCATATATCTCCAAATAACATTGGTGTAGCTGCTTCAAAAATGAAAACCAGTTTTAAAATACAACAACTTATACAAATTGTAGAACTATTCAGCATTGTGACATTGTTGTAATACCTACTTGCATACATTATATAACATAAGAATACTTGGTCTTTCAGTTCTTTCTGAAATATTTTTGAAAAATATGATTTCTTTTCCCTTCTAACCAAATACGTGAAGTTAGTGACATCTACAAAATAAATGCTTTGTTTTTATTCTGTTAAATGTTCATGATAGGTTTGATATCAGGTGAATAGTGTTTTCAAAATCATAATATTTTAGAGCTTATTCCATGATACCACATACCAAATGGTCATTAATATCTTTTAACTAAAGTTAACTTGAGTTACATTAACTTTTTCTTTCCATCAACTCAGAGCATTCATCTTGAACACATGAATAAATAAAGCAGAAAAATCAATGGCTCTTCTGTATCCAACAGAAACAACATTAAGTTTGTTGTACATGAATCTTCACCAAAACAAAAGTAATGTTATTTTGAAAAATAGTCTTTATAAAGATTGAGTGCGATCAAGAAATACTCCAAACAAGTTGATGTTAGAAATTAACCTGAAATTAAATTTGAAACATTTTGTACACCCATTGTTTTAAAAGTGTATAAAGCTACTCCAAGTAAATGAAAAAAAAAAAAAAAGATGATATTGGTTTTGTGTGTTTAAGAATTTGTGGAATTGATGAAATCAACAAGTGCATATTTTAACAAAAATCTAATAACTGATGTAGTAATTAATGAAGAGTTTTTGTGGTTGAGTTAACAGATGGGAACTTTTGATCTGTATCATGTATCAAGTTTAATGTATTTAGGAAGGTTTTACAATTGAGAGGTTTGATTGTGTGTGTGTTTTAGGTCATTTAAAGGCCACAGATTATTTAATTTTTAAATCCGTGAGAAGTTATTTTGCTTTGAATCCTATGTTTAATTAAGTTGTGAGTTAGATGACACTGTTTATCTCTTAGAATTTCAGAAATTTTAGTTCATAACTAAAATTATTTAAAGTAAATCCTTTGTTGTTATTTGGTACCACTTTTTAAAGCATTGTGATCATTAACAGACAGGTTCAGTTGTTTTTTTTAAGTTATGCAGATACTGTAGATTTTCAGACCCGATACTGACGTTCTACTATATATAGATGAAATGGATTGTGAATTTTGATATTCAAAAGTATAAAATGTTGTAATGACTTAACATCAGAATTATCTCTTGATCATTTTCCTTAGCTTTGGCATGTCTTATGAGTTGGATTCTGATCAACCCTTTTTTCTGATTCTCTTTTGGATGAGAAATTGAATCAGCACATCGAGTTGAAACTGTGATGTAGAGATTGAAGTGTAGCTATATAAAGGCTTTCGGTTGTCTTAGTTGTTAGTGAAAACATGATGAACTACCAGTATGTATAATGAGAACCCAGCTTTACTCATGAAAATCAGTGATTTTAATTTTAAATCTCAGAACATAGAGATTTCTGATTAAAAATCTCTTGTTTCTGATGCTACTACTAAAACTAATGCTGTTACCTGATAATCAAATCATACCAACAAAAAAAATCACATATATTATAATGCACAATTAGCATATACTTTCAGATAACCCAACCACCAGTTCAATGTTTACTGTCTACCCTAATTTCCTACAGAAATAACACAAACTTAAGATACTTACTGGTATATGATAAATTTACTAAACATTATCAAGGCAAAATACCTTGAAACTACAAAAAGAACAAGTACGTCACTTGTTCGTACATAAACAGTATTACTTAAATAAGTTGCTAAACACCACTTTCCATGTCAAACAGACATTTACATGCACTTATAAGTGTTTATTGTAGAAAATGTAGTGAACATTACATAAGACAGACAAGATCTAGACTTGGAGAGCAGACACAAGAGTGTTTAAGCTACATTTGATAAAAATCAGAGATATACTCCATGAATTTTGGTAAGTCCTTGTGGGCCACACATTTCTACTATACAAATTAAATTATCTAAACATTATTTGTATAAATACCCATTACATTCTTTCCACAATGTCCAGGAGTCAGGGGTAACTCCATGAATTTTGCTAAGTCCTTGTAGGCCACACATTTCTACTATACAAATTAAATTACCTTAATATTATTTGTATGAATACCCATTACATTTTTTCTGCAATTTCCAGGAGTTGTGACATGCAGTACAGAAATATTAGACAGGCCAGGTCTGGTTTATAGGCTGTATTTTACTCATCCCTGGTTCAAGCTATAAGTATAATTTTTTTAATGGAAATCATTTTCACAGTGATGTGTAATAAAAGTATCTTAGTGTTTTATTTGATCAGTCTCTTGAGTGAACAAAGCAGTGTGCAGTTGCCAGTGTTAGGGCAAATAGAACTTTGGGTTATACTTATGGAAATGTTTTACATGAGTCTAAAGGCATCATCATTTAACTCTATAAGTGACTTGTTAGACCTTAACTGAAGTATTGTGTTTGGTCATTTGTTCCTTATATTAAGAAAGATACAGAATTTTTGCAAATGGTTCAACAAAAGGCTTATAGGATGATATCTGGGAAGGAAATTTTGTCATATAAGGACAGGTTAAGATTTCTGAAATTGTTTTATCTTGAGAAAAAAAAGAAGAGACACAGGGAATCTGATTAAGGTGCTTAAGAGTGTTAAGGAAATTAGTGCATCATCCTTGTTTGTATTTAATGGTAAGAATGGGATACAAGGGATCATGAGTATTAATTTTGGTAGGGTAGGAGTCATCTTTATCCAAGACAGTTTTACTTTTTTAATAGGATGGTTGGTTTTTGGAACTGGTTGTCTTAAGATGTGCTGGATGCAGTAAATTTTAAATGGGTTAAAGGGAAGGCTTGATAAATATCTAAATTATGGAGATTGGACTTGAGTTGTTTTTTGTTTTTTTTATTTGAGTGAGATGGCCTCACTAGACCAGTAAGCCCCTTGTTGTCCCTTAAATTTTATCATTAACTTTTATTTAAAGCAAGCTACATAAACAGATTGGAACTAAAAATTGAACAGCAATTAATGTATATGACTTAGTATACCATTCTAACTAAGTAAGTTCATAAAAACAAAAACTTATAATGATTAGGATGCAATTACTGGTCAGTTGGGTACACTAACTGTTAATAATATTTGTATGCATAATCTCAGCTGGTGTTTTAATTCAAGCATTACAAGACAACTGGCAACTGTGTTATTGTAAGGAAAAATTAGCATGAACTGACAGATGTTTGGCCATTTGGTACTTAAGTGAACTAATAAGATGCTAGATGAAATTAATATTTAAGTATTATTTGTAACTTAAAAGTGCAGAATTGTTTATATTGTGTGAATAAATTTTATTGCCTTAAAAAACTTCAGAGATAAATAAGCACTCACTAAACTCTAGCTTTTAAACTTTGGTAATAGTGCTTTTCAATGGTGGTACAGCAGTGTATAACTACTACAACATATCATGACTTTTTTAAGTAACATAATGTATGGTGGCATTTGTGTGAAAAAAGATGTTTATCAAAATTCTGTTAATTTCCTGCAATTGTCTGAAACATAAATACTTATCAAACTTAATTTGATTTTCAGTGCAAGTCATCACATTCACATTTTTTTCATAGTGAATTTAGTTCAAAATAATAAAATGTTAACAGCGACTAGAAAATTAAATATCGTATTTAAATATTTATACTCATTAATTTATTGTGGCCTAAATTTAAACAATAGTACTTTTATTTGTAACAGCTGACTTAGTAGTTTTACAAGCTATTATTGCATATTTGGTAATGAAGAATCCACTTTGAGAAAATATAGTTTGAAAACAGCTTGAATGTGTAATGAAGAAAACCATTACAAGTTTAACAGAGGAATAAATGTACATGATTTTATCATTCTACTATTGTATGTCAACATCTGTATTGTTTTATAATTGTAAGACATTGTAAATTAAAAAAATATTTTAAATAAATAATAGTTGTAAAACATATAGTCTTTAGTATATTCACAGTTAAGTTTCAAGATAGTTATGTAATTTTGTTACAGTTACATGTGAATATATTTAATATGGATTACGAACACCTACTTTGGGCCACTGAGTTTCAAGCAACAGTAACTTGAATTAAATGTTTCTGAAATTCTTTACCCATTTTTTGTTTTGGATATACTACTATGTGTAATTGAATGCCTTTGTAGATTAAATTTACGTATAAAATCTGTGAAGTAAAACTTAAACTTTCAATAAATTTTACTGCCACAATTAAACCTTCTGGAAGTTTCAGTTTATGAGGCCTAATTTAAAATAATTTCTAAATTCAGTGTCATACTGTAGAACTAAAGAATTCTTCTATTTATAAAATCTCTATTATTTTATTTTAGAACTAAAGAATTCTTCTATTTATAAAATCTCTATTATTTTGCCATATATCCTATTAATTTGGGTAATATATATGCTGATATGATAATATATGATGTGGAAAAAACATCCTTTAACTATTTTCAAAATTCCACATAATATGTTACTTTGTGTAAAGGATTGTAATTTCAAGTATTTTTTATATAAAGTACCAATGATGTATGGGTGTTGAATTTGAAGGAGTGGACATGGAGAAAGCAAGCTACCACGAGTCCTCAACCTCATCCTCGGTATGGTCACTCACAGGTCTGTAACTCAGTTTTACACTTGTAGTAGGAACAGAGTAAATGTGGATAAATTATATATACTTTTTATGTTTGGACAAACTGCCTATTTTTATGATGGTTGTATGGTTACAGTGCAGCTGCTTATGGTATTTGACATCTTTTACTTAGTGTACATTTTTCTGAGGAACCACTAGCATTTCTTGATTTGAAATAGCTGTATGTAATAACTACTGTTGACAGTTTGTAATTGGTAATCTGAAGCAGTGTTTATTGCAACTATCAAGTTTTATAGGCCAGATTCTTTACAGTAGGTGTCTGTAACTTCTTGGCTCTAACTTTCAACAATAAACAAACAGCAGCACATTCTGCCCCACTTGGTTTGAAATAATAAGTTGAAACATGCATACTGTTGGTTATCAGTGTGGTATCCAGAGCTTTAATTAATTGTCTCTTTTTTCATCAAAGTCCATACAGGCAGGTTCAGTTACTTTAACCCTCTTGTGATGGGTCATAAGTCAAAGGCCATGCCAGTGCATTTGTTGACTTGCATTCAAAATTTTATTGAACTACTATTTTATGAATTTATGTCAATAAGTTTGGAATCAAATTGTAGATTATAATTCATATTGTAATGTTATGTATGAGTTAATTTCTTAATTTAAAAGTGAATATTAAAAGAACACGCCTGAAAATAGATTTTAGTGAGTCACATGCTATGTTGAATGCATCACTGTTTAAAATTAGATGTTTGTGATGTCAAAGTATTAATTATATAGTTTTGTACAAATTAGGACAAATATTGACAAGTTAGAATATAAAATAAGTACCTTGTAATAATTATTTATGTATTAGATAAGTGAATAGGATTGGCCTCTTTGCTAGTGTGGTTCAGTTAGCAAAAGAAAGAATTTGTCTTAAAGAGCTTACTTAGGATTTTTGTTTCCCTTTTTTGCAATCATGATCGTTAACTATACATTTAAACTTCATAGGTGAATATTAGAACTCTTATAATTGGGGTTATGCCACAATAAAAAAATTTATCTCTGCAAGTTTTTAGTCCTGTGTCTAGATATGTTATCAGTGGACTGAAAAATATACATTATATAGATATTGAAATTAGTGCTACAGGTAAGAACAGTGTGTGTGAATGTATCATAACATATAAGTGTGTGTGAATGTATCACATAATTTTAGCTATCATAACATATAAGTTAAACATTTAGACAATTCTATTTCCAACAACTCAGAAGAAGACAAATAAAAGTTACAAAACTAAGAAGAAAGTAAATATTTTAGGGAAATAAAACCAAAAGATCTAATAAAAAATTGGAGAAAAGTGAAATATGAATTAAAAAGTAATATTATAGACAGTTAGAAATAATATGAATACAAATTTAGACAACTGTAGATATAATTTTGTTTTCAAATTATTGAAGCTTAGAAAAATAAATTTATTTAAACAGTTATAGAATATATATAAGCAATTATTTTGTTCCTGGTCAATTCATCTCGAATAGTGTTAAGTTCTAGTCGAATATCTCTGTTTGTGCCACACCTTAGTCCACATTTTATTTAGCTGATGGATATTTAAATGATTTATCTTATTTGACATCAGCAAGGATAATTTTAACCTCAATGATAGAGATAAAATCTTCACACTCAAGTTGATTTTCAGAAATATTTTTTTCTTTATTATATATAGCTGCAGGTTTGTAAGCATTTTAATATTTCACATTAAGAGACTATTCAGTTTTTCCAGTTATTCACATGCAACTTTGTATACACATGTTTTGTCAATGAATAGATTTACTTTATATGTTATATTTATGCAAAATGCATTGTAGTTTTTTTACAAAAGCCTTTCCAGTAAACTTACTAATGTTGGTGAAAGTTCCTCTGTTATTGGATATTTTTGTTAATGGGACTTTAGTAGCAATGCCCACTTCAAACCTCTTAGGAAAATGTTTTATCAAAAAAAACTTCCTTTAACATACTGACTTCTTTTAAAAATTGTTTCTTGTACATGATCAAATTGTTAAAAATAATAGTTTCAATGGGGTGTGCATATGAGTAATTGCAATATTAATATTTGTTGGATTTGTTTATTTATAGTACACTATAGTGGATAATCTGGAGCCATTCCTTACTCTTAACACATTCATAGATGGAAGTTTATTGTCACTTACTTTTAACACTAAAAACGGAATGCAATCCTCATTTCCATGTGGTTGTATGAAATATAGATCACTTACATACCTTAAACAAATGTCAGATTTATAAGTGCTGCTGTTTCTGAAGCAGACACTTTATTAGGATAGTGGTAAATCCAATGGTATTCCATTATTCATGTAGTAGGGGTTAGACAAACATGGAAAGGCAGATAATTTTGCAGCCAGGGATGATGTGATCTCTTGTGGCAGAAAGGCTACTAAAAAATAGTTCTTTGTAAAGTGTTATTGAAAGAAGCCCACCATCCCATTTGAATGCCACATCCCAGAAATTTAATAAACATTCTTTTCCCATCCCCAGGGCAAACTGAAAAGTAGGATTAACCAACTTAAAATGTCCTTCAAACTGTGCCATTGCCATTGTGCCCCACCAAAATAATGTTTCTTCTAGATACCTTAATCACACCAAAAGTTTAACTCCTGAATGTTTTAATACATTCATTTCAAATTTAAACATAAACAACTTGCATAAAAGGGGGAACAAGGGAGATCTCACAGCCAAACCTATTTGGATAATTTATTCCCTACACCTGGGTCAGAATAACAATTTTACCTGCTTCTAATGGAGTAAATTTCTTTATATCTAGTTACCTGCTCTCAAGATAAGTTAAGTGTGTCTCTTCAACAGACACACTTGTAAACAGAGAGAATATCAAAAAAAGGCTAGTTTATCAGTAGGTTCCAAATTTATTCTGTTGATTGTTTTTTTTAGTAACAAATTCAGGTTTATTTTTTTATCCCGTGCTTATGAGAGCTGGCTAAGAGTGAACATTTGTGACAGACAGACTTTGCCAGTGGAAGGAATGATGAGCTCCTTCTCAAGTTTCAATTATATAGACTTTAAGCATAGTATAAAACTTTGGTAACATGTACTTTGAGGGAATCAGGTTACTGACTTCTTTCAGTGTTAAAGTAACATAGTTTCTTATTACAGTTTTAACTCTGTTGTAGAATAAAGAAATAGAATCTTTTTCTGCTTGTTCATAAGAACCATCCTCTAACAGTTGTTTAACCTTTTGGTTATAAGTTCTTTTGTCCAAAATTATGGCATGACTGCCATTGTCTGCCTTGGTAATTACAATAATACAGTTATTCTTCAATGAACTTGGTTTGTTTGATTGTAGAAGTTCTTGGAAATGAACCACACTCTCTTGCAGCTTTATCTATAATCCTGTCTTACATCATCAACTAAGAAATCTTGATCTTTGATGTTAATCATTTTTTACAGGTGTCAATTGATAACAAGAACATTTTAATTTTTGGTGGCTGTGGAGGACCAAATATGGTAAGTATGCTATGTTTCATATGCTTGTTTTCCCTGCTTATGAGTCTAAAAGGAAGCTAAAACTACCTATGCATGTATCTTGCTAGTAATGTTACTTATATGTAAGTTCAGGGATTATGACAGTTTATTATGTAGTTGCCAGTGTTATGTTTTGTCATAAGTCAGTAGACCTTGTATCTTGGAGGTGTGATTGATTATACACAGGCTGAGTATATTATATTAAAATGATTTTAGAGCTTCACCACATTTTTGCAGTCCATGTTGCCAAATTTGGTCATGCTCTATTTGATTACTGTGTACCTTGACAATAGCATAGTTTCCTTTGTTAAATGTTTCATTGTAAGGCTGTCATGTCCAAAGGACATCACAACTCCCTCTTGTTTCATCTTTACCCTGGAATCCCTAGAAGATGAGTTATTCTTTGTTTCCTTCTTAGTTAACACTTGTGTCCCTGTTATTCATTGTAACCAGGAATTACTCTAAGGCTAAACATCCTTTTTAACAATTACAAAGGTCTCTGGTTTTCATATAACTTGAGATTCAGTTTTTGAATGGATGCATTTGGTTATGATTCTCACATTAGATATACCTCTGTCATTGCTATAAACAAAATTCCACCCCCACCTGCACTGGTGCTTCATGAGAAAGTGATGCATTTTGGAAATGGAGAGAGGATTGGCTGATGATACCTCTCAACAAGTATATTTTCTTTCTCCTTGTTCCTGTTCTTTTGTAACATTCAAAAAGTTTGGACATGAGACAACTGTTTTTCATAAAATATTTTTTACCCACATCACAGACAGGCAGTTCCCTACTTCTTTATGTTTATTCTTTTAACATATTTTGTGTGCCTGTTAATCTGTCTTTAACCTGTACTTTTCTCCTCAGATCTCTGTGGGTCACTTCAGTTCTCTCTGTGTGTCCACTGGTTAGACTGGTTTTGTGACATAGCCAACCTGAGTGGATGAAGATGTAAGTGAACTTTAGTCTCAAGACCGTTCACTATCTCTTGCTGTTACTGGTCTAGTTCTCTGTGAATTTTGCATTAGAAGTATAGAACAGTATATTGCAATTGTACTCTAACTACCTGTTACACCATTACCCCATGACCACATATTAGATTGTTACAGTTCTGCTGGTAGATATGTACCATCTTGTTCCCTTTTTTTATATATATATATATAGTTAAATGTTGATGAGGGCAAAGAGCCACCTTGCTGAGAAGAATGCATTTTCTGAGTGCCCTTACTTGTTTCAGACTCCTGTGAGACTGTTCTTTTCCACTTATTTTTCCCGTAATTCCAGTATATCAAATCTAGTTCTGGATTCTCTTCAATATTGTTTGATTATAATTCCAAAACATAATTACCATTACTGACACTTACAGCTATTACTCTACCTCCATGATTTCTTCCTTTGCTCATCTGAGCATTGAGTGATTTTTTCTTGTTTGCTCCAGGTTTTGTAGCCTTGGTAATATTTATCTCTTGATGCTCTCCACCTATGGCAATGCACCTTCTCTCCTAGTACTGTATATAAGCATTTCATTCAGAGATACTTTGAACATTATTTTGTTATCTAGTTGATTTTCAAAATAATAATAAATAAAATTAATAATTTCTTCTGATTTGCCAGCAAAGCTGGTATGAAATCTCAGATTGTTATTTCTGGTAATGAAGCATATTGTCTTTTCCATCCCACTTCTGATATTTAACATTGCTTAACAGTCATTGGGGGGTGCTCTTAGGTGAGGCTGTCAGTGATATTATTTGTAGTGACATGGAGACATATATTCATATCTGTGATGGCTCTTTTGGGGTCTCTGATGCTGTATTTGTGGATGATCCTGACATTTTGGAGAGATGTTAGATTTGCTTTTTCCTGTGCCTTCTTTCAATCTGTTGGATTTTCAGTCCAACAGTGGTAGGTTGTTGAACTCACAGCACTAGAGTCTGAGGTTCAGTTCTTTAGGATGGATGCTAAACTGACAGATGGCCCAAAATTGCTTTGATGTAACAAAGGAATTTTACTTTGCAAAATGATGTTCTAGTCAACAGTCTTTAAATGACCTATGAAAAATAGAAAGGAGGCCACTTAGGGTTAAGCTTTCTTTGAACTGTTTTCTTTTGTTGATTCTCCAAATATATGATGTTTTGGGTGTTTTCCTGGTTGCTTTTGAGCCTGAAAAGTACTTAAAGCCTGGGAGCAAATTTTTACTTTTTTCTTCATACACGGATTTTGTGGAAGGTTTACTTCTCAGTTATGTGAAGAGACGTATGTTGTTGTTTTTTTTAGAGCAAAGCCACATCAGGCTATCTGCTGGTGAAGAGATAGTTATGCCTTATTTAACATGATGTCATGAGTTAGTCTTTCACTGCCAGATTTAAATATTTTCTGGCTCTGAACTAGTAACTCTGCTCCCTGAATTTTGGGGTTCTAAGGCAGAATTTGTAGTTCACCTGAGTAATTCAGTGTCCTCTGATGGCACAGTAAGTCTATGGATTACAACTTTAAACTTCATCACTTTGTTTTTCTTTCATTTTATTTTGTTAGAATGTTATTAGGATCACCAACTTCATTGATAATTAGTTGTATCCATTGTTAACATTCATGTTGGTTCAAGTTTCAGCTTCTACTTTCCTCGCTGTTGCTATTGGAGTCTCAAATTACAGTGGTTCCTACAGGGGGTTATACTTCTGCTCTTATTTGTTGGTCCCTACATCAGCCCCACATTACATTGGTACCCAGAATATATTCTGTCTATATCCCAGGTTTCTGCTGCTCAGTTGAATCACTAGTGACATTTGTGAATGTTGTATACTTTCAGAGTTGTGTGAGCTTGATTCCAAATATTTCTAGTTGTGTGGTAACACTATCCATGGGTCCAGGGGCGTTGCAGGTCCTTGAGTCTCAATAAATCATTCAGTTCACATGTTCACCTCTGTTGTCCACCAGTCTGTAGAGTTTCTGTCTCTCCTGGTTCAATAGGATTTGGAATTTAGTTCTAATGTGATCTGTGTTTGAGTGTTCAGGAGTAGTGAGAGAGTCATGCTAATTCTTCAGAGTATTTATTCTCATCAGTTTTTGGGACTATGTAGACAGCACGTTGGTGACCAAACATTGATCATTCTCATGTATATCAATCCAAGATTCACAACTTATTCATTTCTCAGTCTTTGTTGATTTTCACTCGGACAGTAGATGTTAGTTATAGTCAGTTCCTATCTGTGCTTTGATATAGCAGTGGTATACCACCACTGTCTGTGCTTGTTGAGCACAAGAGTTGGGGACTACAGTTCTGGCTTTTTACCTTTGGGCTTGCATCAGTTTCATAGGGGTTATGCTGTACTGTATGAGATTTTTTTGTTTTTTTTCATCATCTCTATTCCATCACTCTGTGCACACACCATTCCATGGATGACTGGTTATTTATGGCACCATCTCATCAGTGTTCAGAACATCACATCCTAATTCTTCTTTCTGAAACAACCAAACCAGGCTTCATTCTCATTTAATATGTCATCAGCCTGGGTATTTTTTATCTTGTCTCTCAGTCAGGTTCAGCTGACTCCTATCTGGCTTAATGTTACAGAGTAGGTTTTTACACTCTCATCACACAAATGGTTCTTTCTCTTCTGGGAATGTGTGCATCAGTTGAATCCTTGGAAGAAGAACACAAGTGATATTTTTATTGGTTTTTATGCAACTAGGAGATCATACGCGTTGATTCATTGGTTTCCCCAGTTTTCTTAGTCTGGATCATTCTTTGATCTCTAGGGGTTATTGAATTGGAACACTACTACAATATAAGTTGCTCTACTGCCACCTTGTCTAGAGTTCCATTTCTTCAAGAAGGCCTTGCTTCAGTGATTGGGGATGTATACCAAATGTGAAGAATTCTAGGATCTGTGTACATATGAGAAGAATTCCCTACACAATGATCTTCTTGCTCTTCAACAGGCAGTGCTTCATGGTCTGAGCTTATTAATGGATAAATCATGAGGCTTCACTCTGGCAATTCTAACTTTCAGGGTCCCTTCCATGTTTTCACAGGATACCATGTGTGCTGTTATCAAAACAATTCTGTACTAGCACCCACTAGTTAAATATATTTTGTACAAGTTGCAGTGGGCTGTGTAGGAATGGGATGTTCCCTAATATCACCTAGGAACTGACCAGGTGGTATTACTGCTCTATGATGCACTATCATAAGTAAAGTTTGAGGAAATCCTGCCCATTTCTGCTTATCTTTAGATTGAATAAGTTAAGGTTGGTTTGATTTTAAAAACTTGGGGAATTTAATTCACCTATTGCAGAGTTCTCAAGGCTCACATTACCCCCACGATTCTACTAATGGAGCTATGAAGCCCTTACCAAGCCAGGTTTCCAGTCAATGGGCCTTTCCTCCAGAGTGTTAGAGTGAATTTCTCCACCCTTGTTGAAGATGAAGGCCCTCCTACCTGGGTACCTGGATGTTTTCTCAACAGCAGTATACTTATAATATGAGTTCAGATATGATGCTTAGCTGTCCTGTTGGATTGTATATGGCCATTCTTTTTGATCAATATAGATTCAGTACATTTCATGGAAGAGACTCCACTATCTTCTTGCAATTTTGAACTCAGAGTGGTCCTATCCTTGAACCATGATCAAGCACTATTGTTGCACATCCTCCCCATAATTCCAGAACCAAGTGGAATGTACCTTGCCCACATGATTGTGGAATGAGGATGATGTTTATAATTCCAGACAGGTTGAGTTCTGTTCCTTTGGTTGAGTAAAACATACATAATCATAATCATATCATTCTGAACCTGAGGTTCAGGTGAAGGACAAGGTTTGTCCACTTTAGTATTGCTTACTTTCTTGTTGTGATTTCAGTAGCTCAGAAAACACCACTCCATTGCTACAAGTTGGGATCTGCTCACAAGTTTAAATATAATCTATCACAATGTAGTCCAGTTCCCCTAGCCACCAACATTAGATATAGAGACCAAGACCCTTTAATTCCAACTCCAAGTACTGTAATATTGGCTATCTGGTTGGGGCTGGTCTATGTTGATAATCATTTGTGTACAATCCTACTCACAATACAGGAACAGAGCATACCTGTTCTGAATGTAGTGTGGTTCCACTGCTAAAGTGCCAATCTTCTGTTAATACAACTATGATCTATGCAGACACTCTATGTGTGGGAAATAACTTCACCAGCCCTTCCACCTTCTCAATATGGAATCCTAGCTATAAGTGGTAGTGGAATAAGTATGTTTCTGAAGTTAACATTTTCCTAAATTTATAATGTATTTCCAATAATACTTACCTGCATCAACACTTTCCTGCCTTCCTCCCCACCAAGTTCTGAAGTTAGAGATTGAGTCAGTCTCAAAAAGGTGATAACATTATATTATATACAGTATCAGGATTGAGGGAACACTAACATAAGTGGGGAGAGTATTATGAGATAAATTTCAGCAAATGTAATTGAGTGGGGTATAAAAGACTTGGAGTAAGTGAGTAAAAATCAGACCAATGCTTAGGTTGACAATGGAAGTTGAGTCATAGCTACAAGGGTGAGAAGAGGTAAGTATTATTGGAAATACATTTTCAAATTAGGAAAATGTTAACTTCCAACTGTTTTGGTCTAGGTTGCTACCTTCTTGTTTGAGAACCCAAATTTTAGTTAGCCAGAAGTCATAATGACTCTCTGGTTCCTTTTTACATCTCAATATGGGTATTTTGGTTTTTTTATTTCAAAGGTAACTTTACATTTTGTGAATTTTGGATTTTTACAACTAAAAATAAATTTCCAGAAGATACTTACATCTGAATAATATTACCACCCATTTCACAACAGCCATGAGATGTGTGGTTTCCGTCACACCTGTGAAATCTGGATTATACTGGGAAAGAAGAGCTTATATAATCCTTATGTAAATGTAATATGTTGCATGGAAGGGAGGTGAGAGAATGGAGAACTATGGGTAATTTGAGCATGCTCTGTATTCTGCTCAGGTCATTTAAAGTTTTAGCAACTGTTTGTTGACATCATCAGAACAACTCAACAAGGAAACACTTCTCATATTTCAGAGCCAAGTATTGGTTCAAAATTCATTTTAATTCTAAAAATGTAAAAATTCATGTTCATGAATTCTTTGAAACTTGAGTAAATATACGTTTTTGGCCTGCTTCTACTCTTTCAAGAAATGGTATATTTTATCTGGTAGCTTATTTCAAAGTGAACTAGTGATTGTATGTTTTCTATAAAATCCAACAGTTGAACAGTGATTCAATATTACTATAGCTTTTCAATGATGTATGGCTACTAAGGAAGTCTGTTGAAGTAGAGGAACCATGGGAATGGATTGAGCTTACTGTTTTAAAGAAAGAAAATGGAACTCCTCACTTGGCTTTTCATCCTGTCTGTAAGGTAAGATATCAAAAAATGTGAAGTTTTATATTAGGTTACTATCTCTCTTTAAAAATTTGAATAATTTGATTTTTTCTTGTTGTTGTTGCTGTGCTGATTAGAATAAGTCACTGAATTATATAGTTTCCCTCCACCACCTGGAAATAATGCCATTTTGTAGCTTGTCATTAGATAAAGGAGATAATTAGTAATATATATACACAAGTTCAAGATTAGAGCCCAAGTAATTTCACAGTGAAGGGTCTGAACTATTTCTTGTAGTTAATTCTGCAGTGAAAGTTGGACTCTATTTAGTTCAAAGTCTTATGCTACTCCTAGATCTGAATTATAAAATATTAAATGATGTAATTACATCATGATATCTATGAATATAAAACTTCCATTTCTGATAGAAAACAAGATAAATGACCACTCCTTGTGAGACACTGTATTGCTTTAATTTTGTTTTCTTGTCTTTTACATCTTTGGTCTTATTTTCAAAACACAAGAACAAATAGGCCTGCCATGCCCAGGTAGCTAAGGTGCTTGACTTAAATTTGAAAGTCACATGTTCAAATACTTGTCCCACCAAACATGCTCATTCTTTTCAGCTATGGGGGTATTATAATATGGTGGTCAAACTCACTATTCATTTGGAAAAAGGGCAGCCCAAGAGTTGACAGTGAGTGGTGATGGCTAGTTACCTTACCTCTAGTCTTTCACTGCTAAATTAGGATGGCTTGCCCAAATAGTCCTTGTGTAGCTTTGTGCAAAAGTCAAACCAAACAAAATATTTTTAAAGATTGAGATAAGGACAGTTAATGGTAAACTAATGAATATGAAAGAACATTGTGTCTGAAAAGAGTCACTCTCCTTTGTCATTAAATGTAGCCTTTATCTTGCTTTATCTTGATAGTTGTCTTAGATATATAGTTTTATAGATATAGTTTTACTACACTAGTAAAGCATGTATTAGAAATAAATTAAAGGATATTTTTTGTTGTGGCCACTCTATTTGTTGTATTTGGCTTGAAAAATAACTTTTATAGGCTACATATTTATATGTGCATTTGTTATATTGTGAGTGTGTCAAATTCATGTATTATCTTTATTTTTTGCATAGGTTGGAAACCATGTAGTGGTACTAAGTCGAGGACAACAGTATCGATCCTCTCCTTCTTGTCTACCTCAAGTTTTGAGAGTTCCATCCAGGATATGGGTTCCCCCACAAGCAGATAGCAGGTATGTAAAAACTATGCTGGTTTTATTACTTTGTAGGAGATACTGCCAATGGATTTTAGAACTGTTTTTTTCCAGTAAAGTTTGTTTGTATTTAACTGTTTGTATAAAATTAGTTCAATAACCTTTAGGTTTATCAAGTCTAGTAAGTACGATAACATAACTCCTTTTTGTTGAACATATTGTTAAGTTTGTTGTATTCAACTAATTTACACAAATAAGAGAACATGTTAGTTATTGAAAATGAACTATACATATTAGACTTAAATTGATGTAGACTAAAAATATTACACTATGCACTTGACAAAAATAATTGTATTGCTATTTTGAAAGGTAATTTACTATTAAATCTATGCTAATCTTACCGTGCTTATATAGTTTGGATGAGGAAGTTGAATGTTTCAGTTTGCAAAATAAACTGTCAAAGAAAATTTGTTAAATTTAAAACTGATTGAACACATAGATTGAAACCTTCATAATAATGATATAAAGTAGAAAGTCTGAGACAAAAGGAACTGTTTTATTATTTTTTCAAAATAATTGCATAAAAACCTCAAATATTATAAAAGTGCAAAATCAAATAATAATGTTTTTTCAAGCAGAAACTACACACTATTTAGAAAGTATGTTCCAAACTTCATGTAATTGAGTTAAGCATTTTTAGTACGAGAATATAAAAGACTAACACTTTTGTGATCATTATAAGATTAATACATGAAATCAATAAAGATTTGTTTAAATCATCTTTTCACGTATGTATGTAAAACTGAATGCATTCTGGGTTAATGTAGTAATGCCAAATGAATCTTGTAAACAACGCTTGATAAAAGAATTTGCCCAATCTTGTAGGCTATATCTATATTCTCTTACCATGGACACATCCAAACAACTTTATATCTGTAACATTTTCTAGCTTCATTCATTTTACTGATTTTGGAAGCATCCTGCAAATTATATTGTGGGGTGTAAGCTACTTGGTTGTGAAGAAGACAGCTGCCAAATTTGGGCCGTTTAGGAATATCCCACTAAATAAAGCACATTATGGGAGCTTAAGAGTTTATTCAAGCAACCATTTGATTATTTAATTATTATTCATGTGAGACTAGTGAATGGAGGTTAAAACTATTAGATGGTGTATCCCACTAGAGGGTGGGTCTCACTTCTGCAGCCACCTCCAAAACCTAGGGTACATTTTATATCCCACATTATAACCTGCACCCTGAGGATCCTTTCAATTGGTGCACCCCTCGGTGTGGATTCCAGTATGTGGTGAGGGGACCTCCCAGGGAAGGTTTTGTTATTTCAGCTTACCTTCTCTGGGATCTAAACATCCACCCACGTGTTTGCTGGGTGTGGCGACCCATGAAGGCGAGGAGAAGATCCTGATGGTTGAGGAGTCCAACCCTAACACACCACTTTAGCCTTGAATTCCTTTAGATAGGCGGCCTTGGGATGGCTCCCCTTGGGTCAGTCGGCTGGTCCACTTGGGCTAGGATCAACCAAGTACCAGTGTTGTATATTCTCAACAGGGGTTGTGGACATTGTATCTGGTGCTGGTGTTTGGGTACAGTGCTCACGAAACCCTGGTGTTGCTGCAGCATCCTTGTTTGACATTGTAGTGTGTCCCCTTGTAGGGCTCTGTGGTGGGTGGGGCTTGTGGGCACTGAAATTTACTTTTTTTAATATGGATCCTTCAAATAAAAACTTAAATAAAATAGTGAAAAAACAATCCACAGGTAAACAACCATGTCTTGAAGATTCTGAACAGCAGTCTTCAATATCTGTAACACCTGTTGTACCTCATTTTCTTGTCCTACATTCTCTTTCAGACAAACCTTTAGGGCAAATACCTCCCTTTTTCATTCAGCAGGGACAAGAGGGACTTGCTGGCTCTCCAAAGTCAGTAAAGAAGCTTTGATCTGGTGACATATTGGTGGAAAAATCCACATCTCAACACAGTGGACTCCTCTTGCATTCAAAGGCAACTGGGATATACGTATTGAGGTTACACCAGTGCTACTTTGAATTCATCACAAGGAGTTATTGTTGAGAGGGATTTGAAGAACATCCCCAGTCAGAGATTCTCGCTGATTTTCCACTCAAGAAGTTTCTGCAGTGAGATATATCTCCACACAGAAAGATGGAATTACGATGCCAACCAATATCCTCGTTCTGACATTTACATTACCACGTCCACCTGCCACCATTAAAGCGGGTAATCTTAATTGCAGGGTACAGTCATACATTCCAAACCCTCTCAGATGTTTTCAGTGTTGGTGGTTCGGTCACTCCAAGATGTCATGTCATGGTTCCTTGATGTATGCTCATTGTGGTGGGAAGGACCATGATGTTTATGAGTGTGAAATGGACTCTCATTATGTCAATTGCAATGACTCTCACCAGTCCTTCTTTCATACTTGCCCTAAATGGTTGGAAGAAAAAGAGGTGCAGCATTTGAAAACAATTCATAACATTACTTATCCTGAGGCTCGAAAGTTGCTGTCCACCACTTCATCTCGGACACATGCTGCTGTACTTCATTCCACTACTACAGTGGGAGTGCAGACAGACCTCTCTGTGCCTCCAAAAGAATCATTCTCAAAACAAATAAGTCTTTTGACCTCCATGTTTAAAAAAGTTGATAAATCAACTTCAACGCCCATCTCTGTCCCTTACATACGTTCCAACAAATCCCAAAATCCGCTTCCTATGGTTCTGGGTGCAGGAATTTCCTTAGATACATCTTCTCCCACCCCAAGATGCAAAACAATCATTTGTTCATGTCCTCAGTCACTGGAATCTTCTTCCAACAGCAAAGACTTGCCAAATCTACCCATGACAGGATCCATGGAGGTTGATAGATCTCCCTCGAATAAAGACAGTAAAGAAAACAGACGTTGTCATAAGCAGAAGGGTTCTCCACCCAATTTGCCTACACATAAGTAAAAATTTGTCACCTTGATACAATGGAACTGTCGAGGTTTACGTTCTAATCTAAATGACATCAAAATACTGACTGCTTCCTACCATCCATTATGTCTCTCTTTACAAGAAACATTTCTGAAACCTGTCGATACAGTCACCTTTCAGTGGTTTTCTTTGTGCAGAAATGACAGGCTGTGTGATGGACAAGTGCATGGAGGGGTGGCACTGTTGGTTGATCAGCAAGTACTCACCCTGTCTTTACCACTCGACACACCCTTGGAGGCTGTAGCCATCTGTGTTTCCTTGGGTCATACCATCACTGTTTTTTCTCTCTACCTACCTGTTGCCTGGAAAGACATATGATCAATCAGACCTTCATGCTCTCATTGAACAGTTGCTGTCTTCCTTTCTAATCCTGGGGAACGTTAATGGACATCAACCCCTTGGGGGAGGTACTGATATTAATAGGAGGGGTTGCTCTGTAGAGCATATGCTCTCTGATAACAACCTTTCTCTTTTCATTACTGGTTCTTTTACTTATTTCCATGCACCTAGTCAGTCCTTTACTGCTACTGATTGCTCAGTTTGCCTCCCTTCACTATTCTCCCATTTTTCATAGAAGGTTGACAGTGATCATTTTCCTCTAATTTTGCGAGAGACTGGCCGTGGTCGATGCCACTTGACCCCCATGCCCCAGTGGAAGCTTAATCATGCAAACTGGCCCTCTTTCACTGCTCTTGTAAAACTTGATCCTGCTATCAATAGAAGACCGTGTTGCAGCAATAACTGACTGTAATATACAAGCAGCTGCTCAATGTATTCCTAACACCTGTACATGTTTTCCATGATATCCTTGTCCGTGGTGGGAATCCTGTCTGCCACATGGCATGGAAGGCTCAAAAACAGGCCTGGGATACTTTCTGTATATATCCCACACTCTCCAACCACAATGCTTTCCAGCAGGCCCGTGAACATGCTCGGTAGGTAAGGCATTAAAGCCAGAAGGAATCTTGGATTAAGTTCACAACCATCATATCTTCTACCACCAGTTCCAAAGTCATATGGTACAAGATTCAAAAGGTCAGTAGGCAATATAATTCCGTCCCCCTATCGATCTTGCTCTCTGATGGCCAGAAAGTAGCTAATACCCAGAGCATCACCGATACTCTAGGTAAAAGCTTTTGCCAGGTATCTAGCACTTCTGCTTCTTCATCCACCTTCTTAACCATCAAGACTCAGGCAGAGTGATCATCTCTTTCCTTTCGACCTGATTGTGTCTATGACTATAATCGTCCCTTTACACTGGTGGAACTCAAACTGGCCCTTCATCAGTCTGACAGTACATCGGTTGGACCTGGTGATGTACATTATGAAATGCTGCACCATCTATCTCCTGCTTCTCTTGCTATTATTCTGATTGTTTTTAACAGGATCTGACAGGAGAATGTTTTTTCCTGATATCTCATGCCAGGCTATTGTTTTACCTTTCTCTAAGCCTGGGAAGGATCTCAAGATTCCTTCAAACTATTGCCCAATTGCTTTGATTAGCTGTTTCTGTAAGACCTTAGAGAGGATGGTTAATGCTTGTCTTGTCTGATTCCTCGAATCAAACAACCTTCTCTCGCCCACACAGTGTGGATTCTGATAACAACACTCTACTGTGGACCACATGATTTGACTTAAGGCATCAATCAGAGAAGCCTTTCTCAAACAACAACATCTTGTATCAATATTCTTTGACATTGAGAAGGCTTATGATACAACATGGAGGTATGGCATCTTGTGAGACCTCTGTATATATGTGGGTTATGTTGGCATTTGCCCATTTTTATTAAAATTTTTTAATAGACAGGAGATTTCAAGTTCATGTGGGTTCGACACTTTCCTGTTTTTTTCTACAGGAACGTAGAGTCCCTCAGGGCTATGTTTTGAGTGTCACACTTTTCAGTATAAAGATTAATGTCATCACTGAACAACTTCCTCTTACTGTTGCAAACAGGCTCTTTGTCAACGACTTTCACATCTCATGTCAGTTGTCGAACATGAGTTTATTGAAGGGCAGTTACAGACTGCCCTCAGTCATTTACTGAAGTGGATCACAGCAAATGACTTTAACTTTTCTCTCACTAAAACCATTTGCATGCACTTTTGCCACCAGTGGGGTATTCACCCTGATCCTGAACTCCGTATTGGTGAAGTTGTGCTGCCTGTTGTCCTTGAGACAAAGTTCTTGGGGCTTATCTTTGAACATAAGCTGACCTTTATACCACACATCAAGCAGCTCCGGGTCAAATGTGCAAGAACACTGATCATCCTCCATGTTCTCTCTTCCACCACTTGGGGAGTGGATTAATGTTTTGTGCTAAAGATATATCGTGCTCTTATTCAACTTAAACTTGACTATGGCTTTGACAGGGTCTTGGCCTTAAAGATGCTGGACTCCATTCACTGTTAAGGGCTTCGGCTCGGTCCAGGGGGGCTTTCCACACTTCCCCAGTTCAGAGATTATACATAGAATCTCATGAACCTTTGCACCTGTGCCATTTGCAACTGTCTTTACTGTATGCTTTGAAATTTCATTCCTTATTAAAACATCCCACCTTGGGTTGTGTTTTTCTTCCTCAGTGGGCCATGTTTTTCAGAACAGATGATCTTCAATTGCTCCTTTTGGCCTTCGTATCCAGGTTCAGTTAGATGAATTGGGTCTGTTCTTGGATAACATTGCTATACCCACTGGTCAGCCCATCCCACCATGACTTCTTACAGTCCCCAAATGTGACCTATCTTTAAGTCATCTGAGAAAAGCAGACACTTCTGATTGGAAATACTGTCTGTTATTCACTGAACATTTTTTAACCATCATTCCATTCCTATTTATACAGATGGTTCAAAATCAGGTGACTGTGTTGGGTCTGCCATGGTTTGTTGTGGTTCGGTGGTTGCATGCAGAGTGCCCTCTACAGCTTCTGTGTTCACTGCTGAACTGTATGCCATTTCTCTTGCCCTGGATCACATAGAAGCTAAGTAATACTCAAATTGTACTATTTATACTGACATGCTTAATTCTCTACTGGCCCTGGAATCGCTTCATGTTGGTTCACACCTTATTCTTGCCGATATTCAAAACTGACTCGGCTGTTACTCTTTTACATCTCCTTCTATCCAGTTTCTCTGGATACCGGGCCACGTTGGTATTCACGGGAACGAGCTTGCAGACACAGCAGCTAAATCTATCTGCTCTGGCACTATTATCTCGGTGCCTGTTCCATACGTGGACTATGGTCTTGTATTCAAGGATCTGCTCTGTGCAAGCTGGCAGTCGACTTGGAGTGAGCAATGGGAAAACAAGCTTTTCCAAATAAAACCCTATATTGGACTTTGGCTGTCTTGCTTCTGTAAGGATCAGAAAGAGAAAGTTGTTTCTAACTAGACTACGCATTGGTCACAGTTTTTTAACTCATTGTTTTCTTTTATTTGGGACTGATGTACCAATGTGTAATTTGTGTAACACTCAGATCACTATAAACCACATTTTACTTTCTTGCCATCGTTACGACTCTCAACGATGGCACCCTTTTAAACATGTTCTGTCCCAAGGTTTGTCCATAATGTTAGACAGTGTTGTTGGTGATGGTGACACTGTCTACCTTGGAAATATTTTTGTTTTTTTAAAGGCCATTAATCTTTTTAATGCAATTTAAGTTTTTTTAATTTATACATTAGACCTTTTTTAATGTGATACCATTTTAAGTATCACAGTCCATCTAGTTTGATTTGAAATTAGAAAATGGCTGTAACATCAAATAACTCGAAACCAGGACTGGAAAGGCCAACTTCAGGTGACTAATGCTACTATTTGAACTACCCATTAGTCATTCTGGCATGTTATTATTAAAATTTTGCTACAAGTCTTTTAAACTTTTATTACTTTTTGAAAATGGCCATAACATCAAATAACTCGGAACCAGGATTGAAAAGGCCAACTTCAAGTGACTGATGGTGGTTCTTGTACTTACCTGTTAGTCTTCCTGGCAGGTTATGATAATTACCAATATGCTACAGAAAATCCTTTTCAACTTCTTTTACTGTAGTTTCTCTCTTAACATTGTAGACTAGATGTCAACATTGGTTTTATGCTATTTATGTTTTTAAACTCTGTTTTGTTTTGTGTTCATTTCCTTTTATGAATTTTACTACATTTACTCTACTTTTACCTTTTTACTGGATGTTTGGCACAGATAGCCTAGCTGCTTTGTGCCATAAAACACCAAATCAACCAACCAACCATCCAATTGGTGCAGTGTTTTTTATTTTTGTTTGGGCTTGTTTTAGTTTATAACAAACTACCATAAGTCGGATGTTTAGAACTGCTGTTTTTTAACACAGTCCTTTTGATTTTGTCTTATTTTACTTAACTCTTCAAAATGAATATTCTCTCTATATATAAATATATATGGAACTAAATACATTTTTATAAAGTCTCGAAAGGCTTGTAAAATACAAACAAAAGCACAAAACTTGTCAAGTGTAAAATTAATCTAACTAGAGTTACCAGAAAACCAGAGACTTAAAAGGTTTTTAGCTTTTGGCCTCTATGGTATGCAATGGGATTCATGTTTATGTAAAATGGACACTGAGTTGCAATAATATTACACTCCAATAGTGGTTTTATAACAGAAAATGTTTTAATACAGAAGAGTGTTATTGGCATCATTAAAAGGCAGTCAGTACTTCATAAGGCGAGATTATTTTTTGTCGTATTTCTTTTAGCAATGTGTTATAATACTTATTGTTCTTTGTAAAAAATACCTGCTCAGTTGTACTTTAGATGGGATTTTGATGTGTTAAATAATAACAGGAAGTAAAGTTACAGAAGGTTATTTAATTTCCACACTATTCATTAATGGTTCTCTTGTCTCTAATTTTATTGTTAGCTTTATTTGAATGTCATTCCTGAATGAGTAAAATAAATATTATTAGATGCATTTAATCAAGGAGATTGTTTTACTTTTAAGTATCAAATTTTTTGAAGCAGCCAGTGTAAATTTGATGGAACATGAACTGTGTTTACCTAGTTTTATTCATTTTTGGTTGTCTTACAATCATAAGATTATTTTCTATGAATTATACAAATAAAATAAAACAACCCTATTTATGAGATAAAATAATTTGAAAAATATAATTTGAGATATACTAAAACATGCATTGTACATCAGAATTGCCTTTAGGCACTGGAACATGTGGCCCTGTGCCCTGATTCTATTTGACAGTGCCTGAATACCCAATTGGTGTCTTAAAAAATCAGAATAGAAAACTGTGATAAATACCTTACTGAAATGCCAAAAATTATCATGCCTATGGGCCTTAGCTCTCAATATTTTAAGTATCTAGTGAAACCTCTGTGTAACTTTGCCATATTAATCCAGTTTAAAATACCAAGAAGTTGACAAATGACAACAGAACTAAGCACATAGATAGGAATGACATCACACCTTTCTGCCCAAAAATCAATTTTAAATAACTTACATTTTTTAGTTTTAAATCATGTGTAATAACAAAGATTTTTTTCATTTATATCAAAATACCAGGCAGTGATATCTTTGTTAAGGAATGCCAGATTTAAGCTCAGTTTAAATGTTTTGTGTCATGCAATTCGAGGTATTTTTTCAAAGAAAAGTTTCTTATGAGGCTTATGATCAGTTTCACTTTCACATCTGAGAAAGTTATTTCAAATGTTGTAATGATGCATTTTTCATGCACTAATGTATTTCATTCACAACTGTAGATATTTTGGATGTAATATTAAAGAAGAATGCAACCCATTAATGCATAGAATCATTTCGTTCCTGTAATTCATAATAAAACATCTACATTGCTGTAGGAAGTATTTTTGGAGTAGTCAGGCCATTGCTATTTCTCAGGGGGTCTGGAGCCATGATCCCCAGAAAAGTTCTGAAAATTTAATGTTATGAGATTATCTCTTAAGCCATTTTAACTATAAATACTATATATACACAACATAATATATTGAATTAAAAGAAGCAAGTTTTAATACATAAGTTGTAGCTTTAAATGCTATGAAAATCTGGTCCAGCCATGGCCCGATTGCCCATACTGCTTTATATTGCCATGATCTAAGTTGCAACTTGTTACTTACAATGCCATAAAAGTTGGTTTAGTACACTGTGAAAGCTATTTTACTTGACATGTGATAGGTATCAAATTACTCAAGATTATCTGTGATTTAATAAGGTTCCTATGGTTAAGGTGTCAAAATATGCAGAGGCAAAAGTGGAAGATTTAATAAGTTGTTTGGTTATTGATAATATCTTGATTTATTATTAATAAAAAAAAATACTGTTTCACTAGTTTACCTATATATTTTACTCATAAAATATGATTTACTTAAGTGACACACATTAGTTACTTGTGTTATAAACATAGCATGTAGTTGTGAAATGATGGAGTCAGTCAAAGCTTCCTTTAAGTTACTTGTTTTCAAAAGGACAAAAGATAGATATTTTATTTCAAAATTAAAATAAGTGTAGAAGGAAATAATTGAAATGTGAACCAGGCTTACTATAACATTATGTAATACAGATTCTCTATGTGTACATCTACCTCACTGATTTATGAATTAATTCTCCTTAGAAATATATAATTTATATGTGTGTGTGTATTCCATTAGTAAGCACCAAACATTCAGTTAATGTGTTGTCATGCAATTATGACAGTAAAGTCTCACTTATCAGCAGAGATTTATTTATTCTGAATGTCACCTGAGTGTAAGGAAGCCTAGTTACTACTGATATGCTCATGGTTGGGTTTTTTTCATGTTTCACTTGTTCCAGTGTTAGTTAGATCAGTAATTAGCTAATTTGCATCCAAATACTATTGCTACCTTATCCTACACATGAGTAACAACCCACATTTCCTGTTCTACATGAAGTGGGACAGTGCTTTGCACATGTACTGTAGCATGAAGTTTCCAAAGTCACATAGGAAGCACTTCCTTCTGTTTCTAGGCCTCATTCAAGAAGCAGTCATCAACAGGAAGTATGCTTGAATGGAAAGAAAGGTGTACTAAAACGTCAGAAAGTGGACAGTCAGTTTCCAGTCTCAAGTAGTGATGAGGATGAAAAGTCCCAGTCGAAAGAGCAAGCAAAAAAATTAGTTTTTACAAACAGGAGTCAGACACAAGCTACATGTGATACTACCCCTGGCAAACCTGGCCCTTCTCATGAGATTAAAACATCAGAGACACTTGGAACTTCCACTAGTCATAAACAGGAAATTAGTCCTAGGCCTATTCTCTCCATAAGGCCAAATGCTCAAAGTAACAGACAACGGCAGTTGGAAAGTCTCGAAAGGATGGAGCAACGAATCAGACGTCTCAGAGCAGGATCGAAATCATGGTAATATATCATATTTACCGTAAAGCTCTTTTTATGAGCATTTATATAAGTGGAGACATATTGATATTTTAATGTTAGTTGTTACCTAGAACTTCTTTTTAAAAACATGCAAGTAATTATTATAATAATTGAAATATACTTCTGAAAATAAACTTTTGTCACATTATTGTGTTAAAGAGCATACTAAAGTAAATTGGACTCGCATCACTAAAAACCAGGTTTCGATACTTGTGGTGGGTAGAGCACAGACAGCCCATTGTGTATCTTTGTGCTTAATTATAAACACACAAACAAACGTAAATCTATAAGTTTTTATTTATTTGCAATAATATTTGTATTTTATTTGTATATGAAATACCTCTGTATTTATGAGATTGGATACCTTTTGTACACAGTATGCTTTACATGTGTATAATGTTCAATTTTATTTTTTTCCACAAATAGTATAACAGGTTAAATGTTGTGATAATTCCCAGTTGTAAAATTTACTATGTTATCACATATTTTTTTTGTCCTTTTGTTGTAAGGAAATAATTTCATCTGGTTACAAAACATTAAAGATTTGACATTTGAAATTTCAACTCATTTAAAGCATTGGTTGGTACTTATGTTCGATATTTTTTACATGGAGTAGTTTTTTACGTCTTTTATAATATCATTATTTTGCAGCAGTGTCCTGCAAGGAAACTATTGTTGACTCTCATGAGATGATAATGTTGCCACACATACTGCTGAAAGTAGGTGATACCTAGAAATTATAACAGTGTAATACTACTTTCAAATGTTGTATCATGATTTGGGTGAATATGTTATGAGAGGATCCACAATAAAAGCCCTCAGTTGCACATCAGTTAACCTGAGTGGGCACAGAACATGGTGTAGCTTTGCACTTAACAACAAACAAACAGAAAGGCAACATGTTGAATGCATACTTGAAATTTCTATCATACACTTGTGTTGTTGTTTTAAAATCCAGATTGACTATATTATTATGTTTTATAAGTTGATGATTTATCAGTTTTGTAACTGTACACCTTTTCCTTTGGTTCATCAGCATGAACCACATAAAAGGTTACATCTTGTGTAATTGTACATATTTTTTTCTAGTACCTACCCAAGTGGAAGAAGACAACAAAGGATATCAAGCCCTTCAAGGAATGCTATGTGTATATATGTGCTGGATATAGGTGAAGCAACCGAGAAAAGGTCTGTATCGTGGGTCCCCTTCCCAACAGAAAGTCCTATGTCATTTGGTCCTGAAGAGATGATCCTGTTTTCATTAGTTCTGGGACGTGGTGAACTTATTATGTTTGGTGGGATACAGAAAGATTTAGTTTCCAAACGACAGGAAGGAGAAGCAGTTCCAGATGTTGTTTCTAACTCTCTACACTTCATTTGTCCAGAGCAGTTCAGTCTCTGATAATCAGAAGGTGGTTTAGAGCTAATGGTTCTTCTGCTCATCCAAAGAAAAGAACTTTTCTATTAATATAATGGATATGTCACTCCATTATCCAAATGCGTCTTTTTTTCTAATTACACCAAAAAATTTTCCAAATAATTTCACTGTTGATGAGATTAAAGAAATCTTATTGTAGTGCATATGTACATGTACCAAGTATAAAATATACTGTATAAACTTATCACTCTGTCCTCGAAAACTTTGGATTCAGAATTGTGTCTGAAGTCAATTACCACTACTAGAGAATTCTGGAAATTATTTAAACACAATGTGGAACTCAAATGTTCTAAAAATCTTGTAGTTGAGGGTATTTTTAGCCAATCTTATATGCCCATTAAAGGGTTAAAACAACTAACTAACTAATAATAATATTTAAGAAACAAATTAGTGGGGATTTCAAAGAGATTTGTTAATTTTCTTTAGATAACTTTTGTATACATTATCACATTAGAATTTTTAAATTTCATTATGGATATGAAGCTACCCTACAAATACCTAAAAAATTATGGTACCAAAAAACATTAATTGAGGCCTTTCAAGAAGAGTGGTGCATGAAAATTTATTATTTTAATCTCTTTAACAGCTCATTTATTAATTTTTTTTTGGCTTATGATAAACAGTTATTTAAAAGTATTAAAATTCTTTGAAAACGAATGTAGAATTTAGTAAAAGAAACAGCTGATTGAAAGAATACGTTTTTTATTGATGTTCTGTTATATTGTTTAAATACTAATGTAACTTCCAAGTTTAACATCGTTTTTTTTTTATATAGATAGGTGCGATCACCAATATCAACATATGTTCAGTAATTATTGAAAGACACTTTTTTTTTCCAATATTTGTGTATTTTGTTTTCCCTTCATGATAAATAAAGAGATTTTCCAAGATGTGTTACAACCAGCCATACTCCTCCATTATCAACCTGAGTAAAAAATATGATGTATTTGTTTTTTACTTAAGAAAATGTTTCCTCAGTAGCTCAGTAGTATATTTTATAATGCTAAAAATTGAGCTTTCTTACCCACACTGGGTAGAACACAGCTCAACAAGCAAACATAAATAACATTGGTTTGATTATCGTTTTATATATATAAAAAAAACAACAAAAGCTGTGAAGTAGAACTATCATTAAGGTATGCAGTATTTCAACTTTCAGTCAAATAATTAATTACTAAACAAGTACAATAATTTACAAAAATGGATACGTTCAAATGTTGAAGGATTGTTTTTGTAAATTTTTAAGGGTAGATTAGATATAAGCTGTAACTGTTTGTTTTGGGATTTTGCACAAAGCTACTCGAGGGCTATCTGTGTTAGCCGTCCCTAATTTAGCAGTGTAAGACTAGAGGGAAGGCAGCTAGTCATCACCACCCACTGCCAACTCTTGGGCCACTCTTTTACCAACGAATAGTGGGATTGACCGTCACATTATAACGCCCCACGGCTGGGAGGGCGAGCATGTTTGGCGCGACGCGGGCGCGAACCCGCGACCCTCGGATTACGAGTCGCGCGCCTTACGCGCTTGGCCATGCCGAGCCTATAAGCTGTAACAAGAAATTTTACTGTTTTGCTTAAACTTAGTAATTAGAAGCTTGAAATCTAACTAAAGTTTCTGTTGAAACTTACCTTGAAATTATTTTATTGTACATACAGTTTGTAAGGGATATCACATAGTAATGACAAGAAAAATTCAATAAAACCATCACTTTCTAAATGTAGCATATTGGCCATAACCTTAACAAAACTCATTGATTTTTAATTTATTGCATACTATAGGTTACCAGTTCTCCTGCATCTTGTTTTAAATGTAGATGATTAACCTTATTTCTGAGAAATTAAAGATGATAAATTCTGTGGAAGTTTTCTTAACTTGTTTGTTCAAACTTTCAGCTTGTCTTCTACAGTTGTTGACCAACTACATTATATTAAAATACTTTTACATCTTAAGCATGTTGTTGCAGTTCATATCACCATGTATAGTCATGCTTTACCTGATGACTGTACATCTTGAAAACAGCCCTTGCGAATGGCTTCATTGTAACTCTACTGTCATTCCAGTTGTCACTGGAACCTAAAGATGACCTCGGACGGTCGAAACTTTATTCTCTCCTTATCAGTAAAAGTGTTAATACCCATACCAGCTGGTCTGAGATAGATTTTTATTTCAAATGGTTTCTCATTCACCTCCCAGCCACCAGGCTCAAAGCTTCCTTTCATTATTCTTTTTGATGCATGGGTACTTTATCTACCTGTCTGGTAATATCAGGTCAGCAGAGCAGATTTCCCAACTGGGAAGTCAGTACCTTGACTCCTCCAAAAAAGTAACATCATATCTTTGTTATTAGGAATCAAAAAACATAAACATAAATTTTCAGTACCCTGATTGTTCCGAAAAAGTAACAATATATATTTGCTTTTTAGAATCAAAAACTGTAAACAATTTTTTCATTGCAACTAGTGTTTTTACTTTTCTAACGTATATTACATAAGATAAAAAAAATTAAAATAAGCAATAAGTTTTCACGATTCTTATGATGAGCAAAAGCACTGATCATCTCTTCCATTTTGTTCTCCAGCACAAAATTTATTTCCCGTTCAATATTCAAAATGGCGACACGAGACAGTCTTTCTTGTCCAGTGGTAGAACGTAACTAAGTTCTGATTTAACGTAAAGCAGAGAATGATCTTTCAGCTGGAACAGTACTGAATATTTATGCCAACTGAGAAGGAGTTGAGAGATGCCATACTCATAAACCCATTTTGATAAATTATATCCTGAAAACAAATGGGGATTTTGTTTTTCTTTATCGAGAAGACCAACCACAGTCTTTCTTTCTGAAGATAATTGATTCTCATTTAGTCCATAGAAGTCACGAAGTAATGAGACATCATCTGTAGCATCTTCTTTTTCTGGTTGCATTATGACACAAGAGAGACTGCAAAGAATATTTTGATCATTTTTAAAAGCTTGAACAGTGGGAAAGAAGATGGCGTCTCTTGCATAAGAGGTTGGACCATCAAAATCTTCAGTAGCAGATGCAAATCCAGCTTCTAAGGCATGTTCTGTCAGTATTCGGTGGCGAGGAATAGTCATTTCTTTGAAACTGATATCTTGTTTTTCGTTAATTATTTATTTTATGTCTTTCATCAAATTTGTGGCTTCATCCCATAGATTTGAAAATTTTTCGTTTGTCGCTAGTGATTTAAGGTTGTTGATTGTCGCATCAGCAGGTTTTCTCGCAAAAAAGACATCCGTTTTTTTTTCTGATTGAAGATAAGTTGATAAAGATGAAGTTTCACTTACATTTTTTTCAAGACTAGGAGAGTGATGATGAATTCTAAGTCACAGATTGAAACTAAAAGGCCTTTACCCGTGACTGAAGTACTGGAATCGTTTGAAACAATTTAAAAAAAAAGCTAAAATTGTAACTTCAATACGTTTCTTCAAGGCCATTGGTACGGCATGTCATAAGGCCCAGCGAGTCTCACTCTGAGACTGAAGTACAATGACTTTCTCTCTGCGACTTTTTTGAACTTCCTAAAAAATTTGGTGACGCTTGGAACTTCCCCCGACAAAAGAACAAATTGATTGTATTGTTCCTAGAGTGTTTTTCAGTAACTGAGTTTTCTTTAGAGTTTTTTGAACGACAAGATTAAGCAAATGATTAAAACAATGTACATAAATTGATTTTGAGGCCAAAATTTTTATCAGACTTTCAAACCCAGCATGTTACTGGCGCCGTTGTATCTTTGGCCAACTATCAAAGAAAGATCGGGACCCTGTTGCATTTAAGTTTCTGTAATCAATTCAAAAAGGGCTTGGTCCTTCGTTGATTTCGCCAAGAAGAAACCTAAAAACTATTCTTTAATAACATATTCTCAAACGTAGCGAAGGCAGAAAAAAGTTGCTTGTCACAACTGACAATCATGGCTTCACCTGCGATGACAGAATAAAAGCTATTTGTTATTAGTTTTCTCACGTTCATCGCAACCAGATTCAAATTATTATTTTGAATATCTCAACTCAACCATCGTTTATGTCAGCCAACAAACTCTGTGAACTTTTTCTTAAACCATGGAAGATCCTTACTCCGCGGGTGCAAAAGTTCAAGAAAATTCCCTGGATTTACATCAGAAGAATCACATACATTAAGATGATCTTCATGGTCACCCTAAAGGCAATGTTTTGCTTAGCAAGTAAAACAAGTATTTCTATCACTTTTAAAAATGAACTCTCTTCGGTTGTACTTCATTTTCCCTTTGTTTTTTTGCTTGAAATAGTACAGAGCTCTGAGGAATTTCTGTTGCTTTTGAACAGATCCATGCTATGCTTGAATTTTGATGGCTTTCACTTTTAATGTGTTTTTTGCAATCTTTCTGGTCTTGACCATTTAACAAATGTGAATGTCTTAGAAGATTTTGGAGCAAAGTTCTCACAAGGGTAAACAGAATCAGAATCTTGATGATAAGATACCCAAGGGAATCATTTATACCACTTAGCTCGAAATGATCGACGAATCCCATAGATAATCTGAGATGGGAATTTGGAAGGTTGTGATTGTTGTAGACCAGCAAATTCAAAACCACTGAGTTTTCTGCCAACTGCTCTTTCCGAATAGTTCCTTTTAATCATCATATAAATCGACACTGGACGAATCAGAATTTACAATGAGAGGTTCCATCTCTTACAAAAGAATTTCTTTCTGAAAATCGTGTGTCTCTTTTAAAACAGTGCTTTTGACTTTTGTCAAAACTGAGTCACTCAAACTGACTTCTTGAGAGTTTGAATCAGTCTCTACTTCTACTCACTGTTAATTAGTTTTGATTTCCATCGCAAGTGATGATGCAGAATAAACGGAACAAAAAACTTTGATATCTTCTTTAGCGATTCTGATACGATTTCAGAGAACTCTGGACTTCTACCGGTCTTCAAGATACCATTGTGGCAGCTTTGAATATGTTTGTTTCTATAATAATTGTCCATGACTTTTTCACATTCTAACCATTTGACTTTGTTACGATCACTTGCTTGTTTGTTTTTTGAATTTCGCAGAAAACTACACGAGGGCTATCTGCGCTAGCCGTCCCTAATTTAGCAGTGTAAAACTAGAAGGAAGGCAGCTAGTGATTACCACCCACCGCCAACTCTTTTACCAACGAATGATGGAATTGACCGTCACATTATAATGCCCCCACGGCTGAAAGGACAAGCATTTTCTGCCACTGGGATCATTTGCATATCGTTTATCTAGTATCTTTGCACTTACTACGAAGAATACCTAGAACAGAAAAAGGTAAAAACTGATTAGTCCAAAAATAGGAGAAAAATAAATGAAATGGAAATGACAAGTGTAATCTTAACAAAAAAAAATTCTATACATTCATTATTCAAATGACTCTTCTGACTCCCCATGCCTGGTCACGCTAAAATACGCAAAAAATTGCCAAAGTTAATGTTTTAATTTGTACTAAATTATTTACAAAATATAAATGCATTTTAGATCAAAATAAACATTTAATAATATAATTGAGAAAAAAAATTATTATTTAATTAAAACACAAAAATTAAAAATATTTTTATTTTAAAAACTTCATCATAAGATAAATATTAAGTATAAAAACATAAAAAATTGTATATTCATTGTTCAATCATAACGAGACGTAAAAGAAAAACAAACTGATACGGAATTACTTTGGTAATTCCATCATCTCTTAGATCTACTGTTCAATTGTTTGCTGACATGCATTCGCTCAAGCTCCTACGGTAAGAAAATGAGTAAAGTGAAAACAAAAGTTAAATATTAATCTTGATATTCTAACAGTTATTTTTGTGTCTCTGTATCTGATCCATATTTCTTCCTTATTCCTTTCATATTCTATTTTCATTTTTTCTTCAATTTCCCTCCAAGAACGTACGTTTTTCACCGAAGTGGGGCCCCCGTGCCCACAGGACATGGGTGTTATTCAAGTTTATGCATATCAAATATAAAACATTACCCATGGAGACACAACTGACACATGTAGAAGTGTACTATAGGTATTACCTAATAATAGTTTCATTGCGAGCAGTATTTCTCGACCAAATATTAGAAAATTCAGAGAATAACCAGTCAGTTGTTCAGTTGCCTAGAACACCCTATATGACTTTGGATATTCGATCAATCAGTTTCCATACTCAGCAACCAAGTGCTTAGTTAGCAGTCTGCACAACTCATTCAGCCAAATCATCAGAATGGAGATGACATGACAAAGTACACATTTTCGCCATACTTCTGTTTCTTACTTTTTCTAATATTAAAATCGTATTCACCAAACCTTCGAACCTCTTATTATGTGTAAGAGGTTTACCTGTGATCTAAACATTCCAGAAAAAGGAATGCCATATTGATTATACAGTATAATTACCACTAACTACCTACAAAGATCAGAGTTAAAATTAACACAGCTGACTAGTGATGTGCAGCACTTTATAACAACAACAACAAAAATTGATTAAAATAAACTAATCTACCAGTTGCGTACAGGTTGTTAGCGACGTGTTCGGCCGTTATCCCAACAATATTTCATGGGTTTGGCCAGCTTGTGAGACTCAGGCTAGTCTTAAATCATACATTAAACTAACAATGCAAAATAATCCTCATAATGAAAATGACAACAGTTGAAAAAATTGTTATATATACTAAACATTTTAAACAATACTGGTAATGAAAGAAATGATAGAAAATAAGTTATTTACAGTGTAATAAAAAGAAGCTTAAATATAGGTAAATATATATATATATATATATTACTCCACATATTTTTGTAAGTGCATTATAGGGTAAGGAAAGCAGAATCTGAACTAAAGATGAATTATATAACTACACGTGTAGCAAATTTTTAAGAAGCGATACGTAATTGGTTCTGTTTGCTCTCTTTATATAAATATTTAGAGATACACGAGTCAAGCAGTTTATTGTTTTTGAAATCCAAATGAAGCATTAGTATTTATCACCACTTCGTAAGGCAATGCACAGTGTGCGAAAGAACAGCTGTTCCGAATGCTAACTGATACACGTAAAGTGATAATTGCTACCTTGCCACAAATGTTATAGTACATAGTGTGCTGTTTCGCTCTTCACGAAGACACAGGTAAAGGTTTTAAATGTTTCCGAACAGCTTAGGTTGTATATTGCATACTTCGTAATGGTGTTTTCTATAGACACATTTAAGCCTACATTCTGTAGTCGGTTGATGGAACATTGGGTCTTTAGAATACACGATAATTTGCAAACGACAAATGCTACTTGCTGGACAGAGCGTTTAAATGTTGTTTACAGATAATTTTTGTATTATACTAATCAAGAGTGAAATCATCAAACTTATCATGTTATACGGCAACATCACTAGTAGTAGTGATACAGAGGTAACTCCAGAAACTCCAACGTAAAAACAATGTTTCGATACCTGTAATTGGCATAGCACGGATAACACATTGTATAATTTTGAATGTAATTACAAACAAACAAGTATGTCACAATGTAAAGAAACATTTTATTGACTCTTAATTTAGTGTAAATACTTATATTAAAAATTCATATTAAAAAGTCAGTTCATCTTTCTATTTCATTTTGTTTTTCATTTATCATATGTGTTTTATTCTGGTATTGCATTGGTTTTATTTAATACTTTGATGACTAACTTGACACTTTTAAATCCTTTCTAGGTAAAAAACAACAACAAATAAATAAATAATGTTTTATCAAAGAATAACAGCGTATGTCCTGTTATTGGGAATATTTCTTTTCAATCACTTGACTAATGGATCAGGTTCTAAACATAAAGACCATACACATTATCAGCCTTCTGGTGGTGCTGATTACAACATTTTACGAGACGATTACTTAATTCGAGACATTGAGTAAGTATATTTTGTGTCAATTTTGAATGAAACAACAACAATATATGAAACAGTGAAAATTTTTCAATGCCTTAATTTTAAAAATTTTGGTTCGAAAAGGGTGGTAACTGATAAGTCACAAATAATGTAATTTTAATGAAAAAAGTCGAAAGTGAGAGATTTAGTAATACTACCTGTAATACAACAAAAACGATAGTAGATGTCGCAAAATATATCTTAAAGGCCTCGAACAATAACTACTTATATCAGTTCGAATCTCAGAAAGGTCTATTTTTTATAAAGTTGTAATAATTACATTATACAAGCTCACATTTATTTATTAATTAAAACCATACATTTTAATAACCTCACAAAACTATGAATAGGCGTTGTTTCTATATTAAAGTATAAATATTGCTTGTTCTATGGTTAAATTTTAATTAAGGTAATTTTCTCTTTATTTAAAATGAGTCATCAACTTTCAACACCAAATCATTTTATCATTTTAATAAATCATTATAGGCACCATTTTAAAACAAGACTGTTTATCTACTTTAGGCATCTACGAGAGGACATTCAAAGCCTTTATACATTCGAGTTATCAGAAAACATTGAGAATAAAGAAGTGGAATTTTATTACTTTCAGTAAGTGACTGCAAAATTTAATCCACTAATTTATTCTAATTTTTATTAAGGTCTGCATGAATCATTTAACTGAAATCACAATTTATGTGTTAAAATGGACAAAGTAATGCATGCAGATAGATTATTTAATGCCTAAGTGCAAATATCATTCGCTTACGGATATTTTAAATGTGTTCAAAACGGCCTACTTTCTAGTTTAATTACCGCAAAGAAGTAAATAATTATAAGCTCATTTAAGAGTTCTAATGAAGACAGTGGTTCATTATGATGACTTATCACACAATATAAAAATCAACAAATGATATTTACCAAATATCTTGAAAAAAAACACATAAATGTTTCATAATAATTAAAAGTATTAATCTTAAAGGTCATTAAATCGAACAGGAATATTATTTTCCTGAATAACTGTCAATACGAATGGTAAACTTTTTTGACAAACAAACTATAAGTATCCTAACTTTAATTTCTTTTAAACATAAACTATAACAAGATTGTAAACCATATTTACGTACCAGATGAGGCCTGGCATGGCCGAGCGAGTTAAGGCTCGTAATCTGAGGGTCGCGGGTTCGCATCCGAGTCGTGCTAAACATGCTCGCCCTCCCAGCCGTGGGGGCGTTATAATGTGACGGTCAAACCCACTTTTCGTTGGTAAAAGAGTAGCCCAAGAGTTGGCGGTGGGTGGTGATGACTAGCTGCCTTTAATTTAGTCTTACACTACTAAATTAGGGACGGCTAGCACAGATAGCCCTCGAGTAGCTTTGTGCGAATTTCAAAACAAACAAACGTACTAGATATTCAGTTAAGCCAGGCGAAGAATAGTGGTTAGTCCGAGGTTCGAACCTGTGATATCCCTCTGAACATACGCTTCGTTCTTTTTAGTTGTGAGTATAAGAGTAGCAGTCAGTTCAATTATCCAGTTAAGAGTAGTCTATATGAACAGCGAGTGTTGCTGATTGGATTTTACTCCATCTGATCTATATTTCTAAATTAGGTGTGACTATGACCAAACCTTAAGTTTTTTTATCTGGACTTTCGTGAAGTCCAACGAACAAGTAAGATGATTGTTATGAACCGTCATCAGTCCATAGACCAGTGACTACGAAACACTGGTTTGAAATATTTAGAAAAAAAAAAAAGAGTATCAGTCAGGGTTATAAACTGATATTATGTAAAAATTATAAAAAAGTTAATTAATTTATTTTTTACAGTAGTTATAGAATTGTATCTGACGGCGTTGTAAACTTTTGTTTTACTTTGTTTGGATAATGACCCGGTATGGCCAGACTTGTAATTTCAGGCTCGCGGGTTCGAATCCCAGTCGCACCAAACATGCTCGTCCTTTCAGCCGTGGGGGCGTTATAATGTGAGGGTCAACCCCACTATTCAGTGGTAAAAGAGTAGCCCAAGAGTTGGCGGTGGGTGGTGATGACTAGATGCTTTCCCTCTAGTCTTACACTGCTAAATTAGGGACAGTTAACACAGATAGCCCTCGTATAGCTTTGCTCAAAATTCCAAACAAACCAATCCGAGATGCAATTACACAAAGCCATATCTAACTTTTAATAAGTACATTATAACTTATGTTTTGTACCATAGTTAGAAAACAAAATCTGAGAGTGTTATTAATTATTTACTGAAGCTAGAAAGTTGTATTAGGCAGTAAACAAGCACGTATAGCATTTAAAACTTGTACCTGCTACCAAAGTTTTGTTATGGTTCGAGTTTTATTCGTGTTTTATTGAAATATATAACGTCGTTGAATATCTGCATTAGCGTGCGATATAAATTTCGTAGTATAGCATTTTAAATCTATCCAAACATCAGTACCGTTTACAAAAATATAAAAGCTGTATTAAACGTATTTTTAATTACAATGATTTAATGAACTTTATTACCACATAGATTACACGACTTCGATAAGAACGGGATGTTGGACGGCCTGGAAATTTTGGCCGCTCTTAATCACGTGAATGACGATCCAATAGAAAATACGAAAACTTCTGAAGAATATGACGTCGAATCAGCCAATCCAGGTGTCAAAGTGGCCAACTTAAACTGGCAAAGGTTGTGGAACTCAAAGTTCGAAAAAGATTCTCGTACGTTCCACTTATTCTAGTACAGTGAAGAACGACAGGGTGTTCGGAAAGTCACTGTGCACTTATATATTTATTAACAGACATGTTTCGGTATATAATACATACAGGAGGTAAATATGAATGACAATTATAAACAATGTTGAAAGTGACCCTAGTTGACATCAATGCAGGCTTGGATCCTTCTTATTTTGTTTCTAAACACCGCTATCAGTTGCTGGCTTGAAATAGACTGAATAGACACATGATTAGAAAACTGCACAGTGACTTTCCGAACACCCTGTACATGTAAACATGTGGTTCTTTATTTTCTGTGTAAAACAAACGACATTTATCATTTTAATAAGTTTTTTTACAAAACTGTTTTATTAAAGAATCATGTAAAAGTTAATTTAAATATTATAGTACTTTTGTTTAAGTTTCAGTAAATACAAAAATCCATTTATATAAAATTTCATACAGATATCAATAAAAATATTTTAAAGTTTTCATATAGTTAAGAACATTTCAAACTTAAAGTGGCCCGGCATGGCCAAGCGCGTAAGGCGCGCGACTCGTAATCCGAGGGTCGCGCTAAACATGCTCGCCCTCCCAGCCGTGGGGGCGTATAATGTTACGGTCAATGCCACTATTCGTTGGTAAAAGAGTAGCCCAAGAGTTGGCGGTGAGTGGTGATGACTAGCGGCCTTCCCTCTAGTCTTACACTGCTAAATTAGGGACGGCTAGCACAGATAGCCCTCGAGTAGCTTTGTGCGAAATTCCAAAAAACAAAAAAACAAAGCTTTGTGCGAAATTCCAGCAAAACAAACAAAACAAATAAACTTAAAGCGTATTGTTACGCTTGATATTATCCAACATTCTAAAAATAAATATTGTGTTTAAATAATTATACCCTTTTCACAGTACCATGATTCTTTTTGTTGCTAAACACGAAGCTGCATAATAAGCCGTGTTTTGCTGGCTGCCGGTATCGAAACCCGTTTTTAACGTTACAAGCCCCCATATTTACTGCGATTCACAGTGGAACTTCAACAACTTAGAACAGTTTTATGGAATATGCAAAATTCCCAGATATGATGTAAATAAGCAATTGCTGTTGCTTCTTCCCGGTCGCACCAAACATACTCGCATTTTCAGCCGTGGGGGCCTTATAATGTAAAGGTGAATCCCACTATTCATTGGTAAAAGAGTAGCCCAAGAGTTGGCGGTGGGTGATGATGACTAGCTGCCTTCCCTCTAGTCTTACACTGCCAAATTAAGGACGGCTAGCACAGATAGCCCTCGTGTAGCTTTGTGCGAAATTCATAAACCAAACCAATCAAATAGGTTGTAATTACCTATATAATCATATCTGCATTATTATAACACGAAATCATTTTCTGTTCTACAACGTGTCTCTACAAAACATATCGAACATAAATTACATCCGTAATCTAAAACTTTAAACAAAATTATAAACTAACAAATGGGCTCATAATAATAAGCAATTTTGTTTCAGAATATTTCTTAAAAGCACTAAGAGTGTCAATTTATTTGCTGTTAAGCGCAAACCTACACAATGAGTCACCTGTACTGTGCCCATCATGAGTATTGAAACCCAGTTTGTAGCGTTGTGAGCCATCAGACTCACTCCTGAGCCATTGGGAGGCATAAGTAGTGTTATTGGACGTACAGTGAAAAGTAAGTAGGCTGCAAAATAAATCCATGTCTTACGTACTATTTTACCGCCAAATTTATTTATGCAAGTCATCAGTAATTAGATACATACGCTTATTTGTTTTAGTGCAAAGCCGCATTGAGCCATTTGATATATCCACTGCTGAGAATCGAACTGTGAATTTTATTGTTGTAAGTCCGTAAAAGTCCGGGGAAGAGGAGCGCCTATATATATGTAACTGTGGTGATTAAAGTGGTTTCTGAGAGACGGCAGAATGATGATTTTGAATAGTTTTCTTCCAGTTCTAAAAGACATAAAATATAGATTACCGTCAAACTGGAACATTGGCGCAGATATTCTGATTGCTTTGCGCCATAAAACACCAAAACTACCAACTAACTGGAATAAAATATAGTACGTCTGGGCAATATGTTCAGGTTTGTTTCTGAAACATAAGATCTTAAGTTCATCTTCGAAGAAGTAAATATTGCCAATTCTGTTCTTTACCCCTCGGTGTGGATTCCTGTACGTGGTGAGGGGACCCCCCAGGGAAGGTTCTGTTCTGTCTAGTTACCTTCTCTGGGATCTAAACATCCACCCACGTGTTTGCCGTGCGTGGCGACCAGTGAACGGGAGGAGAGGATCCTGTTGGTTGAGGGGTCCAACCCTAACACACCACTTTGGCCTCGAATTCCTGTAGACGGACGGCCTTTGGGTGGCCCCCCTTGGATCAATCGGCTGGTCCACTTGGGCTAGAGTCAACCAAGTACCAGTGTTGGAAGTTCTCAACGGGTGTTGTGGACATTGTGCCTGATGCTGGTGTTTGGGTATGGTGCTCACGAAACCCTTGCGTTGCTGCATTGTCCTTGCATGACTTTGTAGTGCGTCCCCTTGTAGGGCTCCATGGTGGGTGGGGTCAGTGGGTACCGAAATTTTTCCTTTTTCCTATGGATCCTCCAAAAAAAATTAAATAAAATTGTGAAAAAACAGTCTTGAAGACTCTGAACAGCAATCTTCAACATCAGTAACACACGTACCTCATTTTCTTATATTACATTCTCTTTCGGAAAAACCTTTAGGGCAAATGTCCCCTTTTTTTATTCAGAAGGGACTAGAGGGACTTGCTGGCTCTCCAAAGTCAGTAAAGAAACTTCGATCTGGTGACATATTGGTTGAAACATCCACATCCCAACACAGTGAACTCCTCTTGAATTCAAAGGCAATTGGGGTTATACCTATTGAGGTTACACCTCATGCTACTTTGAATTCTTCACGAGGAGTTATTGTTGAAAGGGATTTGAAGAACGTTCCCGAGTCAGAGATTCTCGCTGGTCCCTCCACTCAAGGAGTTTCTGCAGTGAGGCGCATCTCCACTCGCAAAGATGGAGTTACACTGCCAACAAATACCCTCGTTTTAACATATACTTCACCACGTGCACCTGCCACCATCGAGGCAGGCTATCTCATTTGCAGGGTTCGGCCATACATTCCAAACCCTCTTCGATGTTTCCAATGTCAGAGATTCGGCCACTCAAAGACATCTTGTCGTGGTTCCCTGACATGTGCTCGTTGTGGAGGCAAGGACCACGATGCCTATGACTGTGACATGAACCCACATTGCATCAACTGCAATGGTTCTCTCCCCTCTTACTTTCATTCTTGCCCAAAATGTTTGGAGGAAAAAGAGGTGCAGCGTTTGAAAACGACACATAACATTAGTTATCCTGAGGCTTGGAAATTGCTGTCCACAACTCCATCTCGGACATATGCTGCTGCACTTCATTCCACAACTACAGTGGGAGTGCAGACAGATTTCTCTGTGCCTCCAAGAGAATCGTTTTCAAAACAAATGAAAAGCCTTTTGACCTCCGTGGTTAAAAAGGTTGATGAATCGACTTCCACACCCATCTCTGTTCCTCCCATACCTTCCAACAAACCTCAAGATCAACGTCCTTCAGTTTCAAATAAAGGCATTTCTTCTGATACATCTTTTTCTCCCACCACAAGAGACAAAACAATTATTCGTTCGCGTCCTCAGTCACTGGATTCCTCTTTCAATAACAAAAACCTGCTCACTCGACCCAGGACAGGATCCATGGAGGTTGATAGACCTCCTCCGACTAAAGACAGTAAAGAAAAAAGACGTGGTCGTAAACCGAAGGGTTCTCCAGCCACTTCACCTACCCGTTCTTAAAAATGGCCACCTTGATACAATGGAACTGTCGAGGTTTACGTTCTAATCTGGATGATATCAAAACGCTGATTGCTTCCTACCATCCTGTTTGTCTTTCTTTACAAGAAACATTTCTCAAATCTGCTGATACAGTCTCCATTCGGCAGTTTTCTCTGTACAGAAATGACAGGTTGTGTGATGGTCGAGTACATGGAGGGGTGGCACTGTTGGTTGATCAGCATGTGCCCACCCTGTCTTTGTCACTCAACACACCCTTGGAGGCTGTAGCCATCCGTGTTTCCTTGGGTCATACCATCACTGTTTGTTCTCTGTACCTGTATCCTGGAGAGACATATGATCAATCAGACCTTGATGCTCTCGTTGAACAGTTGCCGTCTCCATTTCTAATCCTGGGGGGATTTTAATGGACACCATCCCTTCTGGGGAAGTGCTGTTATTGATGGGAGGGGTCGATTTGTAGAGCGGATGCTCTCTGATCACAATCTTTCTCTTTTCAATACTGGTTCTTCCACTTACTTTCATGCACCTAGTCAGTCCTTTACCGCTATTGATCTCTCGGTTTGCTCCCCTTCATTATTCTCCCATTTTTCATGGAGGGTTGACAGTAATCCACTAGGCAGTGATCATTTTCCGATCCTTTTGAGAGAGACTGGCCGTGGTCGATGCCACCCTACCTGCGTGCCCCGGTGGAAGCTAAATCAGGCAGACTGGTCCACTTTCACTGCTCTCGCAGAACTTGATCCTGCCATCGTAAATCAGCCATCAATAGACGACTGTGTAGCACCGTTAACTGACTGTATTATGCAAGCAGCTGCTCAGTGTATTCCTAAAACCTCGACACGTTTTCCACGATATCCTTGTCCGTGGTGGAATCCTGCTTGCCACTTAGCACGGAAGGCTCAAAAACGGGTCTGGGATACTTTTCGTAGATATCCCACACTTTCAAATCGTGTTGCTTTCCAACGGGCCCGTGCACATGCTAGGTGGGTAAGACGTCAAAGCCAGAAGGAATCTTGGATTAAGTTCACAACTAGCATATCTTCTACCACCAGTTCCAAGATCATATGGGACAGGATTCGAAAGGTTAATGGGCACTACAATTCTGTCCCCCCTCTCGATCTTACTCTCTGATGGTCAGGAGGTGACTGATGTCCGGAGCATCGCTGACACTCTAGGTGAAAGCTTTTGCCGGGTATCTAGCGCTTCTGCTTGTTCCTCCACCTTCCTGGTCATCAAGACTCGGGCAGAGCAATCACCTCTTTCCTTTCGAACTGACTGTTTCTTTGACTATAATTGTCCCTTTATCCTGGTGGAACTGAAAATGGCCCTTCATCGGTCTGCCAGTACGTCTGTTGGACCTGATGATATTCATTATGACATGCTGCACCATCTATCTCCTGTTTCTCTTGATGTCCTTCTGATTGTCTTCAACCGGATCTGGCAGGAGAATGTTTTTCCTGATGCCTGGCGCCAGGCTATTATTTTACCTTTCTCTAAGCCAGGGAAAGATCACAAGATTCCTTCAAACTACCGCCCAATTGCTTTGACGAACTGTCTCTGTAAGACCTTAGAAAGGATGGTTAATGCTCGTCTTGTTTGGTTCCTTGAATCAAACAACTTCCTCTCGCCCACCCAGTGTGGGTTCCGTCGACAGCACTCCACCACAGACCACCTAATTTGTTTTGAAACATCTATCAGAGAAGCCTTTCTCAACCGCCAACATCTTGTATCAATATTCTTTGACATAGAGAAGGCTTATGACACAACATGGAGGTATGGCGTTTTGCGAGACCTCCATACATATGGGTTACGTGGCCATCTTCCCATGTTTATTAAAAAGATTTTAATGGACAGGAGATTCCAAGTTCGTGTGGGTTCGACACTTTCCCGTTCTTTTGTACAGGAACTTGGAGTCCCTCAAGGCTGTGTATTGAGTGTTACACTCTTCAGTATAAAGATAAATGCCATCACTAAACAACTCCCTCTCACTGTTGCGAATGGGCTGTATGTCGACGACTTTCACATCTCATGTCAGTCGTCAAACATGAGATATATTGAGCGGCAACTACAAACTGCTCTCAATCGTGTACGGAAGTGGACTCTGGCGAACGGCTTTAATTTCTCTCTCTCTAAAACCGTATGCATGCACTTTTGCCGTCGACGGGGTATTCACCCTGATCCTGAACTTCATATCAGTGAAGTTTTGCTGCCAGTGGTCCTGGAGACCAAGTTCTTGGGGTTTATCTTTGATCGTAAACTGACCTTTATACCACACTTAAAGCAGCTTCGGGTCAAATGCCCAAGAGCACTGAACATCCTCCGTGTTCTCTCTTCTACCAGTTGGGGGGCAGATCGCTGTTCAATGTTAAAGGTATATCGTGCTCTTATTCGATCGAAACTCGACTATGGATCAATGGTCTATGGCTCTGCCAGACCCTCGGCCTTAAAGATGCTGGACCCCATTCATCACCAAGGACTCCGACTCTGCACTGGGTCTATCCGTACCTCTCCAGTTCAAAGCATATACATTGAATCTCATGAACCTTCTCTACACCTTCGCCGTTTGCAACTATCTTTACAATATACTTCGAAACTTCGTTCCTTACCAAAACATCCCACCTGGAAATGTGTTTTCCTTCCTCGGTGGGCAGTACTTTTTCAGAACAGACGATCTGTCATTGCTCCGTTTGGCCTTCGCATCCGGGCGCAATTGGATGTATTGGATCTGTCCTTGGATAACATTGCAGATTCCACAGGTCGGCCCATCCCACCATGGCTTATTACAGCCCCCAAATGTGACTTTTCTTTCAGTCACCTAAAAAAGGCAGATACTCCAGATTGGAAGTACCGTCTTTTATTCAATGAACATCTTTCAAACACTCGTTCAGTTCCCATTTATACAGATGGTTCCAAATCAGGTAATTCAGTTGGCTCTGCTATGGTTTGCTGTGGTTCAGTAGTTGCGTGCAGAATCCCCTCTACAGCTTCTGTGTTCACTACTGAACTGTATGTCATATCTCTTGCCCTGGATCATATTGCAGCTGAGCAGTACTTCAACTGCACTATTTATACTGATTCGCTTAGTTCTATACTTGCCTTGGAATCACTACACGTTGGCTCACACCCTGTTCTCGCTGATATTCAAAACCAACTGGCCCATTTCTCATTAACAGCTACTTCAATCCAGTTTTTCTGGATAACAGGCCATGTTGGTATTCGCGGGAACGAGCTTGCAGATATGGCAGCTAAATTTGTCTGCTCCAGCACCATCATCCCTGTGCCTATTCCGTACATGGACTATGGTCTTGTCTTCAAGGCTCGGCTCCGTGCCAGCTGGCAGTCCACTTGGAGTGAGCAACGCGACAACAAACTTTTTTTCAAATCAAACCCTATATTGGACTTTGGCCATCTAGCTTCCGTAAAGTTCGGAAGGAGGAAGTTGTTCTCACTAGGCTACGCATTGGTCACAGTTTTTTAACTCATTGTTTTCTTTTATCTGGAACTGATGCACCAATGTGTAGTTTATGTAACACTCAAATCACTATCAGGCACGTTTTACTTTCTTGCCATCGTTACAATTCTCAACGACGGCAATATTTTAAACATATTTTTTCCCAGGGTCACTCTGTAACATTGGACAGTGTTATTGGTGATGGTGACTCTGTCCACCTTGATAACGTTTTTCATTTTTTAATGGCCATTAATCTTTTTAATCTCATTTAAGTATTTATTCATTACACCTTTTTAATTGTGGTTCCTTTTTTACAGTTTTAATCTCTCTCATTCAATTTGACATTGGACAATGGCCAGAACATTAAATAACTCGACACCAGGACTGGAAAGGCCAACTGCAGGTGACTAACGCTACTGTTTGAACTATCCGTTTGAACTACTCGTTAGTCGTCCTGGCGAGTTGTTATTATATTTTTGCTGCATATCATTTCACACTTTTATTACGTTACCTTTTAGTACTGGACATTATGGCTCATAACCCGGAACCAGGACTGGAAAGACCAACTTCAGGTGACTGACGGTGGTTTTTATACTTACCTGTTAGTTTTCCTGGCGGGTTATGATCATTACCATTTTGCTAGAGTAAATATTTTACAACTTTGAAGACTGGATGTCACCATTGGTTTTTACACCATTTTCTGTTTTAATTGCTGTTTTGTTTTTACCTTCATTTACTTTTACAAATTTTACTCCATTTACTTGACTTTTATCTTTTTACTGGATATTTGGCTACTCATTATTACGATTTTGCGGAGTGTCTTTTAAAACTTCTATTCTTTTACATTTTGATACTGGTTGCTATGATGCATAACCCGGAACCAGAACTGGAAAGACCAACTTCAGGTGACTGACAGTGGTTCTTGAACTTACCTGTTAGTCTTCCTGGCAGGTTATGATCATTACCTTTTTGCTAGAGTAAATACCTTACAACTTCTTATACTCTGCCTTCTATCTTAACATTGTAGACTAGGTGTCAACATTGGTTTTATACTTTTTTGTTTTACCTTCATTTCCATTTATGTCTATTACTACATTTATTTATTTATTTATTTTTTTACATTTTTACCGAATGTCTGGCGCAGATAGCCTCGCTGCTTTGTGCCATAAAACACTAAATCAATCAATCAACTGTTCTTTACCAGCAAAACGTAATATTATTTTAACACGTTTCTCGTTTAAATATCTCAAAATCTCTCAAGCTTTCTTTTCAGTTCTAGTCGAGTTTTGTCAGCAGCTGTAACTGCTAGATGAATTTGTACGTTGAAAATGTGAATGAAATAAATACTTGATTTATTCCGAAGTATAGGTCCTGCACTTAGAAAACGATATTAATAGAGGTACATGGCATGCACTATTAGTCTTATCTGTAGCAATTAAACTATCCGATTCGTACAAACGTTATCGTTTTTTTTTTTAATTTGTTTATCCTATACAGTTCACCTGATTTTTACATGCGTAAGAATGTTGAAATGCATGTTTCACTCTTACAACAAACGAACTCTGAAGTAACTCAACGTAAGGCGTGCGACTCGTAATCCGAGGGTCGCGGGTTCGCGCCCGCGTCGCGCTAAACATGCTCGACCTCCCAGCCGTGGGGGTGTATAATGTGACGGTCAATCCCACTATTCGTTGGTAAAAGAGTAGCCCAAGAGTTGGCGGTGGGTGGTGATGACGAGCTGCCTTCCCTCTAGTCTTACACTGCAAAATTAGGGACGGCTAGCACAGATAGCCCTCGAGTAGCTTTGTGCGAAATTCAAAAACAACAACAACTCAACGTAAATGCTATATTTCTCGGAATTTGCCCTTGTCTGTTCTGCAACTTTTCCAGCCTTAAACTGTAACTCATTTTTTACTCTGAACTCGCCCTAGCCTGACATAATGTTTCTCACTCTTTCATGTAAATCCCACAGGAATTACTTCCGGCTGCCACCTGGTGGAAGAGTTCCTTTATTGAATTGTCTTCTGACATCTTGTTTAGTTTCTATGGAATTGATGTGTCACGATTGAAAAGGATAGTGGTTCGATAATGGAATATACGTTCGTTACGGTACGCCCCCTGGCGGTACATCAATAAGTTTTCGAACTTACACTCACGGGTTAGATTCCCCTCGGTAGACACAGCAGGTAGCTTAATACGGCTTTTCCATGAGAAAACATCAATACCCACTTGTTACATTAAAAGGCCTTAGTAAATAATTTGGCTTGTAAACACTGTTAGTTCTCTGCGATGTTACTGTTATGTAACAGTGCTTTGATGGTGATGTCTTTTACCAGTCTCAAACAGTTGTTTTGTATCTCTGTAATCTTATCTAACTGTTCATCACCAGTAGTGCATAATCCAGGATGACACGACTATAACTGTCGTAGAGCATCAGCAGCTAATGTTTTATGTTGCAACTTTCACGGTCTTGATACTGTTGGTGACTGTGGTTATCATAGTGTTAATATGGTTGGCTTTAGGTATTTCAATGTTTCTTCCAAAAGGATGGCAGCACTCGTAAAGGATGCTAATGGGTTGTCCTCTTCAACATCTTTGTAACTGTGTATGAATAACATGGCTGTGGTTTTAGCAGAATTAATTACCATATCTTTGTTATTGTACCATGTTAAAGGATCATTACATCTTGCTTTCTATTTCAGATTTGCTAAAGTCTCTGATGTACCAGAATGTCGCCAGCAAACATTATAAAACAGTATTTGGTGGGACTGTAAAGGATGGCTATGTGTTAAAGGGAAGATACATGCAAGATAATAAGATTTGTAACTTATATCATCCTATTTTAATACAAGCTTAAAATGGAACTCCAAAACTTTGTTTTCTGCATACATCACGCTACTATTTTGTTATACAGAATAATTGATATAGACACGCCAATGAACAAGATAACTTACTTCAGCATTTGCTTATTTATTAGTAAGTATACATGTGTCCTGACCTACAAATTACTTCCGCTACCGAAGTTGACAAAGACTTATGTTCTCACCGTTGTGTCTGTCAACAAGATTTCTCAAAAAAATACTGAATAGATTTGGAGGAAAATTGGTATACTTTTGGATTATGACCCAACACAGAAGTGGTTTTAGAGGGTTAAACTCAAGGTCACGAGACCCCCCTTAAATCCCCATCTTTTACAATGGGAACTGATTTTTCATACTATTTTTGCATAATAACTCAGTCAAAAATGATCGAATTTTAATGAAACTTGAAGGGAATGTGTAAGAATGTTGTCCATCATTATATTTCTAAAAATAGTTCGTGTCCGTTGATAAGGACGGACATGTTTTCGTATTTTTGGAGGACTGAATATGATCAACGCCACGTGGCGAAGGTACACGCTCTCAAGACTGCCCCTCTTGTTCTGAATTAATTCAGTGTAAGACCAGTAATAACATTTTCAACAGTCTCTCACATTTTAGTAACTCACGCAGGTTTCAGTAATTAATGCGTAGGTTTTAAAATATAAAGATTAATATTACAAAGTCTTAAAACGACTTCCACTAAGTTTCTGAGGATTCGATCCATTAGTCTAAAAACTATGCTCACTTAGGGTGCACTATAAGTGTGACAGTCAAATTCCACTTTTCAGACAAATAAGACAAATCCCAGAGATGGCAGTGGGTGCACTAGTCCATTGTCTCAAAATTAGGACAGTTATGTACAGATAGCCTTTCGTGAACTTTGCACAAATTTTTGAAGAAAAAACAACAATAAAAACAAACCACTGAATGAAAGCGATAGTAAAAAATGCAAAATCTCCAATTAAATTAATAATTCACGAGCCTCAATATATTTGTGAACATGCACGTTATTAGCAATGAGCCAATGGTATTGGCCAAGTTTGATTAGTTAATATACGAAACATGAACAAACAAACATATCGGCATTGGCGCCACCTGAAAGAAGCAAGATTTTGTTTGGCTTGTTTTGTTTTGAATTTCGCGCAAAGCAACACAAGGGCTATCTGCGCTAGCCAATCCTAATTTAGCAGTGTAAGACTAGAGGAAAGAGCTAGTCATCACTACCCACCGCCACTCTTAGGCTATTCTTTTACCAATGAACAGTAGGATTGACCGTCACATTATAACGCCCCCACGGCTAAAATGGCATGTTTGGTGTGACGGGACTCTAACCCGCGATTCTCACATTATGAGTCGAGTGCCTTAACCACCTGGCTATGCGGGGCTAGCAAGAAGGGGTATTTGTTCTGATAATTTCGAAAACAATTGCACATATTGTAATTAACATAACACCTTATTTAAACTAAATACTTTTAGTAACTGTTATTAAAACAATAATTTTGTGTTTGGAATGAAGCCCACATAACATTATTCTAGTCTGTTGATTTATACTGTAAAAGCTGATCTCCTACAACATACGTTTGCAGTTTTCACTGATACAGAAACTTATTTGAAACTGTAATACAAATTTATTTATTTATTTTTAACAGAATATATTGACAAAATTCTCAAAGAGGATGACATCGATAAAGATGGTTTTCTGACGTACCTGGAATTCGCTATTGGTCGGCGTCGTGAGCAACGTGAAGCTGCTAAATTAGAACAGTAACAAATACATCTTAGTGTTAACTCACTTGTCAAATATTTGAATATTGGAAACTGGTGTAACTAACTTAAACAGAATAATAAAAAAATCACAAAATTCTGAAATACTTCAGGATTATTATTTTAAAGTTTTGAGTAATTTCGTCAAAATAATAATGACGTCGATCTACACCTTGGTAATTGTTCTTCGTGTTCACTCCGATTTTATTCAGTTACTTTTACATAGAAAGAAACAAAAACACAAAAGAATGCAGGTATTTATCACTGCAAAGATTTTACTCATTTCAACGAGAACGTACGCATAGAACAAACAATCGAAATATGTTTTTGGGCAATAGAAGGACTGAACTCGATTACATTTGATTTAATAAAAAGCAAAGGTGAAATATTTTCCCATATAATTGCTTGTCTATTTAATCTTTAAATTGTAGTAATTAAGTATAATATGTATATAAATATATATTTTCGATGTTATACCTTCTATAATAAACTGTAATCGGTGCATGCTGTAAATCTATTAAGTCTCTAATTATTTCTAAGAATCTCTAAGAATTTGTAATATATTATTACACATGTATATAAACGTACTGACTTTGCTATAAAACTTAATATAATAGTTATTCCGTTTATTTCCACATTGTTGAGGGTAGGAGGCCAGTTTGACATCATGAATATAGGTTCCTGTTCTATGTCCTGTTGGTGCATTGCGACAATGACAATCTAGTACATTTATCGATGTTGTCCGCCCATCTTTTGGACTGTCGTACATATGAGCGACATCCGTTAATCTTCCCTTGTATGATTATTGTTGGTCCTGGTAATGTGGCCAAAATATCTTGGTTTTTATTATATATGTAAAAACGGCTCGTTTGGGTTGAGAAAATATTTTACGAACAACGTTTCGACCTTCCATACTAACACCGCCCTCTACATTCCGACACTCAGTTACACAACCCCTTCAAACATGTGGTCAGCTTCCGGTCAGTTACCTCTTGCTTTGGGAACCTGACGATGACCGAAGAAGGTCGAAATGTTTTTCTCTCCTCTACGTAAAATATTTTCTCAACCCAAACGAGCCGTTTTTACATATATATTTCTCTACAAGTGGGTTTTCTCGACATCACTGACTTGGTTTTTATTGTCTAATGTCGTCAACAACTGTTGTTTGTGTCCCCACTTCCTCCAGCACTGATTCATTCATCTGACAGTTTGTCAAGCTAACTTCCAGTAGCCCCCGATAGCCATGCATATCATTGAAATGCACGCTTTTAAGCATCCAACTCTGTCAATCACAAATTGTTACCAGCCAGTCCATAGTTTTTAGCAATTTCATCTTGATGTTCTTGCCAGGGACCTGATTGCAGGCTCTTACCCTGAAGAAATATTTATTTTTACTCTTTTTTTTCTTCTTCACGTTCGTACAACATTAAAGAAGTTATAAACTTTATTTTATCTTAATAATTTATTTTCCTTCTGGGATTGTAGAACAATTATTGTCCAAGTAAGATGATCCACAAAGTGAGTATTTTCAAAAATGTAACTGGTGGTTATAATAATACAGACTATAAAAGAAGCAAAAAACATACACTATGATGCAACAAATAAAAGAAGTATTTGTACAGTGTTTAATCTTTCAGGTTTTACACATGTTTCAAAAATGTGGTATCTCCTTTGAAACAAAAGCATGATTACAACATTTCTTACGTTACTGTGATGGATAGCTTTGGATCTGAACTGTACAGCTACAGTTGTGGGATTCTAAGCCAAGACTGAATAACAAAGCTGCAATATTTGTGTGATAAAACCAGAACTAGGCATTTCATACTTAACTTTATTACTTGTTGTATACAGTACCATGAAAACATTGTATTTGTTATTTAGTCATGGTTTAGAATCCTTTAAATTTACTTGCTTTAGCTTGACAAACAACTTCTGTAGATAAAACCTAAAATTTCTCACAAAACATTTTATTGCCTCCAAATAATAACACACACACAAAAAAAATCCAGTTTAGAATTTTCTACAAGCTTTCAGTCTATGTTCTCAACTGCAGAGTTATCTTGGTGATTGAGTTCAGAGTCAGTGAAGGAGACCTTCTTTTTCCGTCTCTGAGGCTTCTTCTTTACTTCTGTTCCAGAATTCAGTGCCTCAGCTAATTGAGTTATGTGGTTTGCCTGTATATCAAATTTTAAAAACTGAAATAGCAATATACTTATTTATAGGCCTTAAGCTTTAAAACAAAAACTTATTTTAGATTTGGAGAAAAAATAGGCATGTTATACTAAGTTCTTGTTTTCCACACAAATTTCTTTCACAATAGTAGTTCAAGCCAACAGGTAGTGGATTTGTGTTTCCTATGTAAGTTATGCTACATAGTAGTATTTACTATTTACTATTACTTTAATAAATAGTATTGCTCACACTGTTTAGTTTATTGAATGTTATTAATTGTTTTGATTTAATATTATAAGGATTGTTCTGCATTATTATCTTAATATATGTGCTCAGAAGTAGCTTAAATTTTCAAAGTTGACAAAACCTTTTTAAAACATTCATTCTCCTCTTTATAAGCAGAAACGAAAGAACATTTAAATAGCTAGTGACTGCCATGTTGATTTTTAACTTTGCTCTAAATAAATAGCTTGCCCTGATTAGAAATCAACAATGACTTGAAACTTGCAATATGAATTATGACAATCATCACAAGTTTTCAGTTTACAGAACTTATCAAAACCCAATAAATTTACCTGAATATATACATACATAAAAAAACAAAACATTTTGTTGCATATTTTGAGCACAACATTCTTCAAACACACATTATTTACAACATATATAAAAAACAAAACTCCCAAACACTTTGTTACCGTACATACTTACCAAGGGTAAGCTTTTACGAACCAGTATTTTCACATCATCTACTCCTATCATTGAACGTTTGGCATGTCTAGATAAGGTTTGGAAAAATTATTATATTTAATACCTCTGTTGAACAACATTTCTACTTTTGTGCTGATGTGTGTGTGTATTGTGGGAAACAGATCTTTTAGAAGCAACAGATAAAATCAAAATGAGCAAAAAATCGTATTTTCCTCATTATTATATGCAGTTTATAACACAGTAACAGTAAGAATAGTTCCAGTAATAAAATATAGTAATGAAAGCTCTCAATTAAATGAGGGAGTATAAACTGAACACTTTATTAAAGGTTCTATACAAACTATATTTACCTTATATTTAGGTTCACTGAAAGATTTCCTGTATAGTTATAAAATATAACAATGACACTGACATATGGGTATTTCAAAATTATTTTAAATAAAACCAACGTGTATGGTATCACAACTCAATGTTTTAATAAAATGAATGGCCTACAGAAAACAGATTAAAGAAAAGCAAAATTCATAATTATCTTTATAAATTGTATCTTAGTTACAATATTAACTCTACTAAATGAAAGGTAATGATACAGATAAAAGTTTTCAAATTAAAATGGGTTATTCATGAAGAAACAGGTAACCTTATTATAATGGAGATTGTAATGTATATGTACAAAACTTGGATCTCGGAACCTACTGCACGAATCACAACTGGATTACATTTTTATAACTAAGCAGTATTTTTATAGCTGAGGAATAAACAAAATATTGAAATTTCCACAAATGTGTTTCAGATTCAACCAATAAAAATTACAAAAAAAAGTAAAAGTTTCAAATATACAACAATCAAAATCAAACTTTAAAAAAAATTGTTTTCTTCAGTGAAAATCTCATGAGTGTTGCAACAAAAAAAACAAAGATACTTTCATTGATAAGTATAACTACAAAGAAATACTTCAATAAAATCTACTTTGTGAGGTAATGCTATGATAACTCATGTTTAAACTAAAGTTTCAATAAAATCCTTTTTCTCAGGGATGATGAACATTGTTTAATGCCAAATACATATAAACTGACAGGCCCAATACTCTTCTGCAGGAACTAGCAGTTATACCTTCCCAAAGGGTGGGTATTTATGCTAGTCTAAGTAATAATAGAAAATCATTAGCTAATTTGTTTTTGCAAACTGTTTGGCTTAGAAAAGCTAAGACAGCTTTTAAATGTTAATCTGTATATGGAGATACCTTATCCATTTGTTCTAGTTGTTTTTTTTCTTTTCACTTTCAGACAGTTCAAAATTAAATCACTTTTCATTGATTACAAGAAACAAGATGCCTTCATTTCTGTAAAGTTTTTAAAGACAGCTTCTCTCTTGTATTTGTTAAAGAAAAAGTTTTAGGCTTCCTACAGAGTCCTCATTCAGATCTAAGGGCTTGTTTTTTTCTTACAGATTATATAGTACAATGAAGCATGATCCTGGTTGAGAACTCCATGGTTTTGATGGTTTTTCATAATAATTTGCAGTATTGGCTCCAGTGGGGAGCATGTTATTTAATCCTATATCCTTTCTGTTTACAGTAAACAGTTACAAATTCTGGTAGTGTCTAGACCCTCATCTCATTTGAGACTCAATCTTTTAATTTTTATTCTAAAAGTTTCTCTAGTTTCTTCTGTGTTTTCAGTGTTGTTCCTTGTCTAATACTTTGTGTATTTCTTTTTCATTCTCCTGTTCTGGGTTTTTACAATACTTGGCACTAGGTTGACTTTTTAGGCTACACAAGTCTTTTTTCCATCTGCACATTCTTTGTTGGATAGTTCCATCTGTTTTACTAATGTAAGTTTCTCCAAAACTGCAGGAAAATACACTGCACCACCTATTTTTGCTTTCTAGGATTGCTGAGGTCTTTATAACAGGTGATAATATGCCTCTGAGAGTCATTATGAATTTTATTCTGGTATTAAAGTGTTTGAAGATCCTTCTAATTTTGTAGCTTAAATCTGGTACAATATTTTTCAAATCTAACCAAGTTTCAGACTTGTTATTTTGCTCTAAATCTTCTTTTCAAACTTCCTTTTGTCCTAGTTATGCTACCAATTTTTCTTTCCCAATTTCCACAACTTCCTAACCTCTATACACATTTAAACTATCTTTAATAACTGGCTTAAGTGGAGCTCATTTTTATAATATAACTTATTCTTACCCTGAAAACTATCCCACAATTTCAACCAACCCACCTGTTGCTCTACAAAACTTGCAAGCATACCCTTGATAATCTTCCATTTAATCTTTGGATCCTGCTTATAATTCATTTCCACATCTAGCCCAGTGTGTCACTCCTGAAAAGGTCACATCTGTATTTCTATCCTTAAATTTCTGCAGAAGTTATTGAAACTTTTTAAATAACTCTTCTGATTTAACATAACTGCCAACACCATTTGTTTCTTCATGTTCTAGAAAAAGTGTGTTCTATAGCACAAGCAACTAACTTGTCAACACGTTTCATAATACCCTTTCCTTGCACACCTGCTGAGCAAAGTTATATACCTAGACTTTTTATGTTTTTCACCATGCAAACCATCCAATCATCTCACTCCTTGCTGCAATCAAGCAAATGTTTAAACCTGTTACAGACTGGTTCCTTAAGTTAAGTGAACCTCTTTTCATAGCCCTAAATTCTTTATTACCATACACCCCTGTAAAGCCACTCTTTCAAACCAGACTTTACCCTAAAACTAAGTCCCATCTAGCTTCCTCGATTTCTGCTTCTAACATGTTATTTCTTCCCTTTTAAACAGCAATTGACCTTTCCCAAAACTATATCTTTATCTGTTCTCAAGCAAGTAAGTTCTGTAAGTGAAGTGTATTATTATCTTTCTAAGCTTCCTGAAAATTTAAAAGAAAGTTATTAAACACAATTCTCAATCATAACCTAATACTGGCATCTACTGTTTTACACCATATTAATTCTATCACATTTACAGAAATGCCAACTATTTCAAATGACTAAGTGTAATGATTGTAGACAGAGCCCTTTCACAGTTTTAGTCCCTTTAGATTTGCCAGAAACAAGACAATCCGGTGAATGAGACCTCTTTTTTTCCATTTTGTGAACGATCGAATTGGTGTTTCTATGCCGCTTAGGAAACGAGAAATACCCATCTACGTGAGCGCTGATTGGCTGACAAGCACTGATGACATAACTATGGATTCCCCCACATACCCAGTATGGAGAAGCACCGCACTCAAACTATTGGTAGATGTCCGAGATACAAATATTTTTATTATTTCAAGCACAAACATGATTATCGCAAGTAGCCATTTGGACTATGTCTTTTATTTATTATCAAAATTTATTTGTATCTCACTAAAAATTTCCTTTTCACCCCTTTCAAGCCCTGGGAGAACAATTTATCACTTTATTGTATAGGCCTATATAATATATAATAATTTGGGAGTTGCAACAAGTAATACTTGTTTGTATGAGTGTGTAGTCATAACGTATACAACAAATTCGTAATGATTACGCTCAAATTGTAATGACTGGCATCTATGCATTTACCTGTAGCTACAGTACCTCTAACCATATTGGTTTTGCCTAGAATTAACTATTAATTCAGCAACTCAATATGTGTACATTTAACTAAAATTAATCTTTTAACAGCTTATACTATAAATTGTAGATAAATTGAACACTGATAATATTAGTTATTAGTACTGAAATTATAGATTGGGACCAAGCCTTCTTACATGCATCTAATCTGTAATGCTAAATAATCTACTAAAGTATTTTAAATTTATAGTACCTACTAAATAATATTGAAAAGAAATCTAGTGTCCAAAAACAATAAGTATTAGGAATAATGATATAATTTTAGATTTCAAAAAATTGCTTTTAGCAATGTAGCATTTAAAAAAAAAAAATCCTATTTAATATAACTGGAACTACCAAAATGCTTTAAAATAATTAATGGCAAAGGTAATACTTATGATAAAAATTAAGAAATTATTTTTGAAATACTACTTAAGTTTCCTTTTACATTTCTTCACTGTTGCAGCTTCAAAACCAAATCCTCTCAAAAAAAAGGATGACAGAAACAATTATTTAACCATGTGAATGTTACACATGTAATAATGAAGGCATTTTCTAAAAAGAGTTACTGCATACTTCAAATACCATTAATAACAAAGAAAAAATGTTCTCCAACCTAAACTGAAACCATAAAAATTTTCCTACAGAATTACAGTACATATCATCTCATGATAAAGTAACCTGTTTCAAACTAACAATTAATACATAAATATATATACGTACACGTTTTTTATTACAAATGCATGGAAAACACGTGAAGATACCTAAACACAATTTTAGATGTTTGAATCTGATAATGTAAGATTAAAATTAATAAAAGTAAAGCTCACAAGTTATACCCTAGATTAATGGAATGTCCAAAACATACTCTGCAACACATCTTTTATACACAAAAACAAAAACTTTCACACATAAAACCACATTATCTTATACCAGTTTAAGTTAGATAAAAATATTGAAATAAGATATATTATTAAAAGTCAAACACAACTACACAGTTTTACCTTGCAAATAATTCTAAGTCTTCTGCAAAAGATCCTATTTGTCTGTATGTCAACTCTGACAAAGTGGCAATAAACTGACGTGAAAATGTTTGGTGTTTTTCCTCGCTTGTTTCTTCACAAATCTTGGCTACAGTGTAATGTACAGCTGCTTTCAAGTGCTGAGTAGGGAAAACCAAGTTATTTTTATTGTCAGTTTTTTAATTGTACAGTGAACCTATATTTTCAAGTTGTGTGCAGTTCACTTAGTTGTAAATGTAACTTATATTATACACATAAGATAATACAACTAAATGAAAACTTTTAGTGAAAATCTTGACTTATTTGTTTTATACTGGGATGAAACAATCAAGTTCATCCAAATTCATACACAAAGAAAAAAAAAAGGACAATACTTATGGTGTTTTTTTTATTTCTCTTTAATTGAAACATGTACAAAGTTTTGAAAAATCTAGCAACATCAAGGATAACATACATGTCAATAATTAATTTCATTTATACACTTATAACTTTAACAACATGTCTAAAACTAACTGTTGGTTTTCAATCATAAAAATTCATCCAAACACCTTGAAAGTATTAATGCACTGAGGAACTAAAGTTCTTTCAGGAGTTCAGAATGATTATGATAAGTGATTTGAAATGCTTGTTTACTGCACAGGCATAGTAAAAGATAATACTGGTTTAACAAAGAAGTTTCTAAAACCAAAGTAAGGAAAAAAAATTGTTCTGTAAGCATAAACTGTTTTATAACGTTTTTACTAATGGGCAAATACAGAATTTCAAAACTGATCTTCTTTTATTTTTAATTACGAGTATTTATTTTTATATGCAAAAAAAAAAAAACTTAAAAAAAAGAACAGATAATATCTAGAGCATAATACTACTAGCCATAATGAAACTTATGGCAAAACTTTGAAAATTAAACTAAACAAAGTCTTTAATTAATTTGTAACACATGGATAATTTCCAGTAGTTATTGATGACATGATCCCTAAAAGATAAAATGAAGATCCTGGAAATCACAGGTTAATTAGTTTGACCCTTTCTGGATAGCAAATGGGTGGAATCTTTTTCTTAAAAATAAATTACTTTCAATGAATCATCTTTTCCTGGAGAGAATGGAAAAACTAGGAGATACAAATGTAAATTTTCACAGAGTAAGAGTCATCTTCATCTAGGACAGTTTTATTTTTGACAGGGTTGTTGACCTTTGGAACATGTTGCCTTCAGATGTAGTGAATGCAATTAATTTAAGAAAGTTTAAGAAAATGTTTGTTAAATATTGCAATGATAAAGGTCAGTTTTATTTTAGACTATACTCCAGCGAATGAGACAATATAAAAAGAACCAACAACTCTGTCTTATCTTTATATTTTGTTATACTAAAAATGCTGTAATTCTGTTTTAAAAAATAGTTCTTTTTATTCAAAACAACTTTAACAGTCTTATAAAGTGGGCCAGAAAATGGAAAATGAATGCTGGCATAGAGCAGTAAATTTTACCACTGAGGTACACATATCTTGTGACATTGTAAAAAGAAAAGAAGAATTTTGGGTGTTTCTGTTAATAAAAACTCTAAAGTCACCTGGTGAATGTTTAATTATTAAAAAACGATTCTTTAAGGAATTTTGAACAAATAGAATCAAGGAATGTGACCACGAGTAAGACCAATTATGTTTGAATTAGATTTATATGAAATTTTTGTCCCTCATTGTTACAGAAAAGACATTATTATGCATGACAAGAGACCATTTGGTCCTTTGAAGGCTCTTCATGCACACCCATCATTAAGGGAAGTACAAATTAAACCTACATTCTATTTGTAATGAAATCCTAGATTCCCCTCCACTCTTACAGTCTTACAAAGTGCTGTCCCCTCCACTACTGTCAGTGGCAACTTAATCTAGAAGTCAACCATCTTGTTAATAAAATCATTTTAACTGTAGCCAAAGTTGCCTTTTTCAGATCTTAACTTTATGTCTTCTCATCCTACCATTTTCAGAATACAGCAAAGATAAATAAGAGGTCTGTATGTTACCAATCCCCCAGATAATCTTGTAAACTCCAATATCACTTCTCACCTTCTATCCCTGTAAGTATAACATAACCTTTCTATTCCCAAAATTGTCCTAGTAGCTCTATTGTAGTTAGATTAAAAAAAAAAAAAAGTCAAGAAATTCACATTGATGGGAGTTATGGAAAGACTAGTTAACTGAAATTTATGGTGGTCAGATAGAAGAAAACAAAAGGTTGTTTTTAATGATTTCCAATCAAACTAGACCCACTATTGCAGTGTCTCATTAGTCAATGTTCACAATAACCTTTGTCTTTTCTTACTTACATTGACCCTGATAAGAGAATAATTAGTATAATCTGGTGATGTCATTACACTCTTGTGTACTTCTAGCTACATTAAGGACGTTGAGCTATTACAAAATGATTTGGCTAAATTAGTCTAATAAATATTTGGCAAATAAACTATAATTACAGAAAGTACAACATTTTTGGAAATAGTTTGGAGGTAGATAAGTAGGATGATTCCAAAGACTGAAAAGTTATCTTAAAGAACTAATTAAAGATACTTTAACTCCTAAGCAAAAAGTGGTATGAGCAGTTATTATATTTAATATAAGATAATCCAATGAATCATTATGACAGAGAACTCTGGTTCTTATGCTGTCTTCTAGAAAAAAATATGTGACTTTTCATGCAGTTAAAGTTCATGAAAAATGTGATGTAACATGTTCTTTTTTCTCATGGATGCAAGATTTGAAAAAAACAGCCACAGCTCCAGTTGTTGTCAGCAGTGGGACTAGCATTTTACAAGTTTAAAAAAAGGAATTATAAGGATGTGTTGTAAATTTTTACTTTTCACAAGAGTAGGGGTAAAGGAACACATCTTGAGGAAATAGCACCTAATTGTATTTTATATAACACAAGTGTGGTTTACTCATTAGGTATGTTAGAAAGGTTTTCTTGCTCTGACTTCAGTTTATGATACTGTCAACAGAGCTCATTGTTGTAGGCACAGGGAAGGAAGTTTACACTTATTAATTTGGTAAGCAAATGCAAGACTGTACACACTACTCTGTTGAACGTTATATGCTGCAGGAGCTGGCAAGCACCCAGCTATATTAACAAAAATAATGCTTCCCAAATCTTGAGCCAAGTTCTAATAATTACTCGAATTACTCTCACTGATTCAGCGTTTGTTTCAACTTTCATAATATTGTATCTACGTTTTAGTCAATAGTTTGTAACACAAGAACCCAAGTCAAACTTCCCATAAAAGTTTAAGCATATATACAAAATTAGATAAATAAATATTGGTTAACGGTAACATTTGTTTCTATAGGCTATAGTGCTATTTGTAATATATTTCCACTCTGTTTTAGTTAGAGTACATATACTTAGCCAGATACTAAACTCTAAAAGTGAAATATGTTGACATCTTAATACATTTTAAGTAATAAAAGTTATTTTTAATATCGGTATGAAGTTAGTTATTATTTATTTGAGTATTTCTAAGCATCTTGTAAGTTGTAAAAACTAAAACGACAATTATAGCGTAGAGTTATAAATTAAAGCTTAGGCTATTTGAAAATAAGTGTTCATGATATAACCTGAACATGGGTTAATGTTTCAAGATCATCACTGGTATTTTCACCATCCATACTTCACCCTATTTTTATTATGCAGAACCCTATACTCCAATCTACGAATCGATCATCAAGATATAGATCAGATTGATCAAACGTGATATAAAATTGAAAATATCCGCGAATTAGTTTAACAAATTTTCCAATAGAGGGTAGGATCCTCCCTTGCGCACACGAGTGTATTTATCTCGATTTGACTTCAAACAAAACGGGAAAACTATCAAAAATTTATATTAATAACATGCAATAACAATTCCTTGGTTAGTAATACTATTAAGATTAATATCTTTATATTCTTACCACCGACTTAGAAAAAGACTCGGGTATCATGTAAACTATAGAAAATTCAGATAATGCTAGTAATGTTTTTATTGTCATTTAACAGTGACATTATAATACACAGCGCTGCGAGTTCAATCTCTCTTAAAGGTGAATTTTACAGAAAAAAGGAAACTTTGCAGTCAAAAGAACTGCTCATACTGATTAATTTTGCAGGTTCATATTTTTTATAAAAAAAATATGTGCTAATAAATGAAACATAGAACTTGGTGCAGAAAGAGCCCTTTCCGAGCAGTAATCCGAACGTTTTAGTTTTTACGTTTGCCGCTAGGAAAAGTACTGTGACGTAATAGTTGCCAAACAAATTGCCAACGCCAGCGCAATGAATGTAAATAAACATGGCCAGTGCATACGGAGAAACAGAGGCGGAATCTGTTTTGACTTTGTGTTCTGAACAGTGTCGAGTAGTGCCATATCAATTCGAACCTACTCTGAACGAACCTAGAACAGTTACTTTTGACACAGATCTGACAAGTTCTAGTGATGAGGACAGTTCCACGAGCGAGAGTAGCGAAACTGTGAGTGATACTGATAGCGCCCAGGCCGGTTGCGAGTCGGTCATACCTCTAGTGGAAGAATGGTAAGCCTAAGTCATGACAATAAATATGGTCTCTATTATTTCACGTGCAATTTTAAGCATATCAAAACCTGTCTGGTGTTTATAAAATATTGGTATCACAGACTGGGTTTTATTTGTTTATACTTTGCCGACTATGGTAATACTCGGCCCTTCCACAATCATTGTACCGGGTATTTATGACTCGAAACAAAATGAATTTCAATTATACGTCATAATTCTGTCTATAAAATCAAACTAGATGTAGCAGTCTGAATAGTTAATTTATCTTGAAATGTTAAATTTGAAAAATGGAATTCTTCAAACTTTTCCATATTTAAAAATGATACAAAACATCTACAGAATGATCTACCAGCTTTAAAACTTGGAATATACTCTATTTGGGATAGATTTGTCCACTGACTAGACTAGGAAATCAAGGTTTCACTGACTTTCAGGTGCCACAAATTCAAAACATGCTCATGAATGTGAAATGTGTATGTCTAGTTACATTCTTCAAAAACTTGTAATTTTTAAATTATTATATTATACTAGTTATTGTTTATCGCTTTATACTGCACACATACCTTTAAGTTTGTTCTTTTCGTGACAGCAAGGGATGGCTTCAGAGGGGTGGAACCTGTACGTTGCAGGCTGAGATCAGTCCTCAGCTCTACACGGGAAAAGATGGTGGAGAAGATCCTGTCTACTGCCGATGTTTTTTTCAGTCTCAACCTGCCTGGCTTGAAACCCACGGAATCCAAAACAGTGGGATCCGACACAAAACATTAGCATTCAAAGTGATCTTGACAAAGCGCATTGCATGGTGTGAATGAGTCCAGTTCTTCCTATTGACCATCCGCACCCACTGTCGCCACCTTGCCGGTTCCTTCTCCTTGCACGGAAACGAAAAGAAGCTTTTTCCTGATGCCTAACCGCTTTTACAACCATAAGCAACGCAGTAAACCTTGTTATCATAAAAGAAACATAAAGTAGCAATATCAAGACAAAAAATAGTCTCACAAAGTATGTAATCCGAAAAAAGCACCGATAGATTTACATAAAACACCAGCACTGAAAGGAACACAATGGTCGGCGTGCAATGAAGCGTGTTTAGGCAACTATTACGTCATAGTTGTAAGATGTCACAGAAACGGCCGAACGACCAAGAGAAACTTGAATTCGAGGACCCGAATATTTTGTTTCATTTTTCACTCAAAAACTAAAGTGTTTAAAAATATGGCAATCACATAGAAATTATATCTAACGAAAGTACAGTTTCTAAGGCAATTATTAAATTTCTGGAAAATTCACCTTTAACAGTTAAAATGTGAAGTAATCTTCACCTTCTATTGCTTAGAATCATGAAGCCGCCTGAAATAAATTTTCAGAAGATCATTTAAAAGAGAGGAAAGACTTAAAGTGGAACAACTTAAAGAGCTACGTTATACTTGCATTATATTGTTGCATGCTATATTTGATTAAATTATCGTTTGCCAGAAGTAGTGTGTTATTAAATAACGAAATTTCATAAAAGTTAAGAGAGAAGTAAAAAGGGTATACAGCCTACAACGAATAAAAGAATATAGATATCCAAAGAAGTGTATTAATTGGGAATACAAGGAAAAAGACCACTTGGAAAACCTCCAAAGAGATAGGTAGAAGGAACACAAGAAGAGATGTTATTGATATGTGAAGTTGAAATGCATGCCAAGTTTGAAGATAGGATAGTGTAAAAAAAGATTGATAGGCACAGCAATGGGGAGGACTCAGTCCTAAATGATGTTGGAGAGTTGAAGTGACATATATATATATAGAAATGTTATGAAAAGTTAAGGCCACTCTAAAGACTAGAAAGTTCGTGCAGTATGTATAAATTATAATTCAGTGTAAATACCAGCCTCAGCGAATTAGTTAGTTCATGAATTAATAAGTAATCAGTGAAGGATTTAGTTCATTGTCAGTTTGTGAGTTAAAGGTTGATAATTATTGCGTCTATTCAGTTAGCCAGTGGGTTAACTACTGTGTATGTTAACAGCTGATTAGAGGGAGGCGTTGCAAATAAATTTATTTGTAAATTAGGCTTTCATTAGTTTCGATGTTTGTATTGAAACATTTGAAGGTCAACAAATGAACATAGCCTGTGACAAATGTTGTTGAAGAAATCCGTTAAGATTACATATATTGGATTTAACAGTAATGTTTACGAAATAATAAAAAAACATATATCCAAGGGTAGAACACATTACAATAATATTAATAGCTGATCTTTTTCGTTCAGTTATGTCCTTTGTTTGGACAGCGGTAAGTCTTCGGATTTACAACGCTAAAATCAAGGGTTCGATTTCCCCTCGGTGAACACAACAAATAGCCCAATGTGGCTTTGCTATAAGAAACACACACATTCATTCAGATATAGCTTTTGCTGGGGTTTTAAGAACTTTCGAGAGGTTGTAACTAAATTTAAAAAAGCATTTATTTAAGTTAGTTCTTCCTTACCTTTTTCTTTTACGTCATTGTTATACACCAACTCTTTTATTTCTATATTAGCGTGACACATTAATAAATTTACATAATTTCATGGTTTTTATCACGGAAATACTTGTTTATGTGTTGCACGTTTCATAGTGAAATCGAAGTTTGGGAAGGTTGTGGCAAAATTACTTCCAAATACTGATCACAAAACCTTTGTTGCTTGTGATACTCTGTTCAAGCCGTGTGATATTTAATGTTGTGATAAGAATGATTAGTGCTAGCAGTTTGATAACTTTATTTCTATAATAATCATTTTTTGTAATACTTCAAAGTTTTGTTTCTCTGTAATAATTTGGTCTTGACTGCTGTAACCTATGCCTTTAAGACTGCAACCTTTTTGAAAGAGAATATCAACCACAGGTGTCCATGGATAGGGCAAGAGAAACCTTTTCTTTCTGGAATTTCAGAAGTAAATTAATTTGAATAATGTATTCAAAATGTATTAGAAAATAATATTATCTGAATGTAAAAGACGTAGTTAGATTCACATAGATAAGCCTTAATCAAATAGAGCATTGCACCCAAAATTCAAGGCATTGACCCGTGCTCTGCCATGACTTGCTTCAGCCTGGAATAAGTTATGCAGATACCCATGGCAACAACTTTAAACTGTAAATCTCTAGTTGGATGGTTTTGAGACTAAGGGTGACCAGCGTCTGCTGTTATGTTATTGAACAAAACATTTTATCCCACTTATTTCATCTGTTAGCTGAAGGTTAACTTGTATTAGACTAACATCCCGTTCAGGGATATATTGTCACCATTTTCAAACGCTTGTGCCACTTGAAACTGGATTCAAAAGCAATGATCCTATGTGCCTTTAAACTGTATGGTAAGGACTGAACTTAAATTTTAACCTTAAAAACTAAAAATGCACGTTTATGAGTGATTTCAATTTAACTTTTTCCAAATAAATGAAAATATAGACTTTTAGTACGCTATATCACATTAAAGTGCTTTGGTTTTGTTTGTTTTTTATTTTGCGAAAAACTACACAAGAACTGTCTGCACTACCCATCCCTAATTTAGCAGTGTAAGACTAGAAGGAAGACAGCTAGCTAATCATCACCACCCACTGCCAACTCTTGGGCTACTCTTTTACCAATGTATAGTGGGGCTGACCATCATATTATAACGTCCTCACAGCTAAAAGGGCGAGCATATTTGGTGTGACGGGGATTCGAACCCGCGACCCTCAGATTACGAGTCGAATGTTTTGGAATCTCACCATATTATTATAATTCATGTCGCCATTTGTGATTATGCTCTATCTAACAATTTTACATTTTGTCAATAGTTCAGCAATGTAGTTTCTACTGTAAGACTGTAAAGTATGAAGCACATCCTTTTCTTTGATTGTTTTCCATAAACCACCTAGGACATGAAAGCATTTTAACATTCCAATCATATAGAAATGCATAGGTGTTGAATCCAGTGACTTGACAGATGTCTTTCTATGGAATACCGTGAGTACTCATTTCATTCTACAGCTGCACAAAGTATGGGATGGTTGAACAGACACGCTGTGGATAAAAAAACAACTTGTGTGAACGTGACTTCTATCACTTTTCCATGAGGAAATACTCCTTCATTATGTTGCATATTATTGCTTAAGAGGCGTGGAATGCTTTTGCCACTGACTTTTTATTTGTAGATTATCACCTGTTCCAAGATGATACACTCTGCTTAACACGACTTAAGTTGCATGTTTCTATAATAATGATCTTGGTGCTTCAAGTTGATCCATATTATAAAATCATCAAGTACAATAGGTATCCTAAATCCCCAAGCCAAACACATCTTTATTATCTAAATGTATGAATTTTTTTTTGTGTCAGAAAGTGTTGGGCTGTTGCATAATCTTTCTGAAAGTGATTAGTTTTTAGTGACATCATACTATAACTACAAAACACCAAACAGTATCAAAATCTAACTTTGATGCATTGCATTTCACTGTGACTTTATTTTGTCTACGGCCATCATGTGACTTGCTGGCGTGCATATTGAAAATAATTTTATTATAATATATTCAACATTCTGTGCACTATGAGCGAATGTTAAAGTCGAGAATAATTATACAGTGTAACATTAAATATTAATATTGAAAGTCTTGAAGAGATGATCAGTGTATAGCTGCATCATTACTTTATTCCTGTTTCTATTCTTTTTGGCACTGCTATCCCTACGTTGTTTTATATTTACAAAATAAATTTTATCACTTATTTTTCACATTCCACCTGAATGAAGGTTAGTGTATTCTATAAATCTGTGAAATATAATTGAATATTATATGCACTGATTTTTGTTTACTCTTTTACTTCCTATATAATATAAGAGTTGGCTCCCTAAAGATACCAATTGTATAGTGTAAAAATTATTGAGTATTCTACATGTTGTAGTCATCTAATGTTAATCTATTGTTGACTGGTAATTCCTGTTACATCCGCTACTTAAGCATTAAAAAACACACACCATATTTGTGAAAAAACTAAATTCAAGAGAGAATGATAATATCATTTACACTAGAATTATGATAAATTTTAAGTACTACTAGTTATTGTGTCAAAGAGATTACATCATGCGCTGCCCCAATTTATATACAGGGTGGCCCTTAAGTCCCTACCCATCCACATATCTTATGTATCCAGTGTATCTGTGTGCTGTACCTCATTCTCGCTGCATAATAAGTACCCACGTACTTGTCACAATACGCTCTTCAAATGTAAATGGGCTTACCTCGGCCATATTTCTCTGAAAAAAGACACAAATTTATAATACATGCGTAATTGAATATAACATGATAACATATGGATGGGTAGGGACTTACGGGCCACCCTGTAGATTTAGGTTTAAACTGACGTTAGTAATAAAGTAGTTGTAGGAGCTATCCTCAATGAAACAAGAGGAAAAAGATGGGTTGAACACTTTCTGATTTGGTATCTTAGTGATAGTTTACTGCGTTGGTTTTTAGCTTGTTGGGTAGAGAAACAAATAAAAGTGAGTGGCAGTCGTATTTTAAAATAAAACCCTTTTTGTCACCGCTGAATTTTTAGCGTGCATATGTGTATTATGCAGATTGAGTACCTTAGCCATCCCCACATAGAGTTGTACTGACGCTGTGATATATATTGTGTGTGTTTGTACATCATCTCTCAGTTTTAACCTCTATTTACAAGCCTCTCATCTGAAACTATCTTTCACTGTCTATAACTGGTTGATATCTTACTTTCTAAGTCTAAAGTAGAATTATAAAAAATGGAGTAAAACAGGTTAATCTACGCTCTAACCATACCACTGCAGATGATAACTGAAAACATCTCTTGGCGTTAGAGGGCCCGGCATGGCCAAGCGCGTTAAGGCGTGCGACTCGTAATCTGAGGGTCGCGGGTTCGCATCCGAATCGCGCCAAACATGCTCGCCCTTTCAGCCGTTGGGGCGTTATAATGTGATGGTCAATCCCACTATTCGTTGGTAAAAGAGTAGCCCAAGAGTTGGCGGTGGGTGGTGATGACTAGCTGCCTTCCCTCTAGTCTTACACTGCTAAATTAGGGACGGCTAGCACAGATAGCCCTCGAGTAGCTTTGTGCGAAATTCAAAAACAACAAAACAAACAAACTATATCTGTAATTAGTAAAAATAAACTTAAGTTTAATAATTTCAATGATAAAATCTACAGTTTTGTTAAAATCAAGTGGATAAATTTGGTTTATTCTGTTTATGATAAACTAAATGCAAGGTCTACAAAAATCTTAAAGGTTAACTTTCAATGATCAAAGCTACTGGAGATACTCGAGTGAGTTTGTTAAACTTCACAGTGTTAATCCCGCCAACTAATTCAAGGCTAATGCTCCAAAGTATAAATACAATTGAGGATTTAGTTTTACTATTTATATTATATTTAACTTCATAAAGATTCAACAGGCTTGAAGTTGAACTATTACTATACATATTTTAATTTTTGCTGTAATTTTCTTTCTTCTTAATTCTGTATTTTGATCAACTAAAGTGAGATTATGGAAAAGAGTAACGAGTGTCAAGTAGATGTAGGCCTAAGTGTTACTGAAAAGGAAGCTGCAGTGGGACTGTATTATCAAGTATGTTCGGTAAGGTTATAAAAATAATCTGAACCTGTGTTTATCAACCCTTGATCCGTTACAAACATCTTGCCGCTCCTTGGGATTTCATAAAAATAAACAAACAAAACTGACAAAATATTTTATGTATATCGTAATAATTTTTAATTATACTTGCTGTTTATTTTAGCTTTTAGTGTTGGGAGGCAACGAGTTAGCCCCGGTAATGGTATTGAAAAGGTTGAGCAAAGCCGATCAAAACTATTAGTGTTATACGTATGAAGTTTTGAAATGCCGAAATAACACAGTAATTGTATGTTTGTATAGGATTTCCAGGAATATACAGTATTACTACAACTAAATTATTCTTGGGAATTATTTGTCCTGATAACATGTTTTAAACCTAAGTAAATGTAGAATTCAATCTTTCATTTATCACTTGTCACTGAGTTATATTAGTTTGAGGAAATTCCACCACTTATTTGGTATCAATATCAGTAATCCGAGGGCAACTCAGAAGAATAAGACAAGGCTTCATATAGTGGTGGAATGTATATTATATATATGATGTTTTGAAGCGTCTTTTACTTGTAAGGTAAACTTAAATCTACAGGAATTTCAAGAATATGCAACAATAATGCATCTAATGTATTCTTGTGAATTATTCAGTTGTACAAACTGTTTAAAATGCTAAAATTGCTGAAAATCACAAACTAGAATAACTCTGTGGCAGATGGTAAGTTAATGACAGATTGAACATCACACTTATTTTCAATAACCTAAACCATTCTGGTGCTTTTTTGATGCAATTTCAAAATTTTATCATTCTCAAAGAAAATTGCATCAGTAGGGGTTGGGGAAAGACTGGTTAAATGGACAGTAGGTGGTTTTACTGATGGAACACATCAGATGTCTTTACTTAAGTTCTGGGACCTTTGTTTAATTTTACATACAACAATATTCATGGAAACAACAATATGAAATCAGTACATTCTGCTGATGGCATTTGGGTATTTCTAAATTTTAGTTGTGTTCAGCATGAATCGGATCAGTTGATAAGTACGAAATATGTTTGGCAAATCACCTTTCAGTACAAGGTAATTCATTGGGGTTATCGTAGTTGCATCATGCATTTAATATAAGTGAGAACCAACTCAGCAGCATGACTGAAAAAAAGGGTCTTGATACTTTAGTGGCTAGATCACTCAGTCAGTAAAGCAGTGCTCTGTTGCTAATAGTAAAGTTTCGAGGTATTAATTTCTGTTTAGTTTTATCTCTAGTTTTATTTATCAGTTATGTATAGGTTTTGCTCCATCATTTAGTGCAGTTACATTTTGATTTACTTTAAATGTTAGCTTGTCTGTTTCCTAGTGTGTTTTAAATATTAAATCATTTTGACATTAGGACCCCAACTTGAGGTTCCCTTAAGATGATGTATGGGTACTAAGTTTAGATATGTTGTATAAAACAAATGCTAAATGGTTAGTCATCACATGCCATCTAGTGGTTTAGCAATAAAATAAAATAAAAATCTTATAACCTGAAAGTAAAGCATATTGTGAAGAGAGTTACACTGAAGAGGTAGTTAATTTGGTAAAAGAAATAGTTATGCAAGTTCTCAATCTGTATTTGTGATTTGACATTATTTTTTAAATGTATCTAATGTTATTCATTTGTGTAATCTAAAGAATTAGGTTTTTGCTCTTCTTTTCTTAATTTGTTCTTGTTAATATTTGGTTTGAGTTGATATTAATAATGGTTTGTGTGTTTTAATATTTGCCTTTTGAGGTTAAAGACTGAGTTATGACATTTAGTTATGTAGTCCTGACCAAGGACTGTTTAAATATTGATTATATTTATCATACTCTGGTAATAACATGTTTGATTGATAATGTTGCATTAAAGATAATAGAATTTTGGTGTGGATATATTGATAAATGAAAAAGGTAATTATATCTGCACAAATCATTTGTTTGGCCTTGCTATAATACTATATACAGTTTTGGTCTCATTATCTAAGAAAATGTATTGAGTTTTAGAAAGGGTTCAGAGGAGGGCTACTAAGATGATCTTTTAAGATAAGATCTCTTAGTTTTTCCTGAGTATAGGAGGGCAAGGTATGATCCTGTAGAGGTATACAAGATTAATTAGAAGATTTACAGGTTACAGACTTCTAACTTCTCTGCTATTCTGAGGATAATATGATGTGAAGACATAAGTTTAAATTTAGTAAAATATATGTTAAGCTTTAGTTAAAACAGTTTTATTCTTCTATCAAATGAGTTTTAGTCAATGGTAGTAGAGGTCAGTACTTAACAGGAGTTAAGAAGAGGAATAAGTGATTTCCTGAAAGTTAAAAGTGTGGGTTTAAAATTTTAAAAGGATGGTTATGCAAGGACTACTTGTTAGTTTTCTAAATTTTATACTTGAAATGTTGAGACTTGAAAAGCTATGTATATTTTCCAAAAAATTGATCTAAACACATAAACTTATTGCATTTGATTGTAAAACTAAAATTCTACATATTTTAATATTAAGTAAAAGTAAATGTTTGAGGTAATTAAACTCAATGATTTAAAAGCTTTTAATAAATTAATTAATTTACTTTAAACAGGACCTGGTTAGCTGTCAAAAGAAGCTGCAGAAACTGCAAGAAAACTTGTCCAGTCTTTTACAGAATGGATCTGACATTGAACAGTTAGCAGAGATTTGGAGTGAATTTGCAACCAAAAATGCTGCAATTGGTGATTTCTGTTAATATTTATAACAGTGTAAACAATTAGATAATTTTGGTCTGTTTGAAGCATACACAAATCTCAGTAGACGTAGATTTTCCTGATGTTTGGTGTGCGTAAAAAATAGGGAAACTCCAAAAGTATGTACATATGTATTTGTAGAAAATGTAAGCTCCATCTGTGTATTTTACAGATGTGTGTGGTCTGTGAAGAGTAATGCCTTTACAGATGTGTGTGGTCTGTGAAGAGTAATGCTTTTACAGATGTGTGTGGTGTGTGAAGAGTAATGCCTTTACAGATGTGTGTGGTCTGTGAAGAGTAATGCTTTTACAGATGTGTGTGGTGTGTGAAGAGTAATGCTTTTACAGATGTGTGTGGTCTGTGAAGAGTAATGCTTTACAGATGCGTGTGGTCTGTGAAGAGTAATGCTTTACAGATGCGTGTGGTCTGTAAAGAGTAATGCTTTACAGATGCGTGTGGTCTGTGAAGAGTAATGCTTTACAGATGCGTGTGGTCCGTGAAGAGTAATGCTTTACAGATGCGTGTGGTCTGTGAAGAGTAATGCTTTACAGATGCGTGTGGTCTGGGAAGAGTAATGCTTTTACAGATGCGTGTGGTCTGGGAAGAGTAATGCTTTTACAGATGCGTGTGGTCTGGGAAGAGTAATGCTTTACAGATCGCGTGGTCTGTGAAGAGTAATGCTTTTACAGAAGTGGTCTGTGAAGAGTAATGCTTTACAGATGCGTGTGGTCTGTGAAGAGTAATGCTTTACAGATGCGTGTGGTCTGTGAAGAGTAATGCTTTACAGATGCGTGTGGTCTGTGAAGAGTAATGCTTTACAGATGCGTGTGGTCTGTGAAGAGTAATGCTTTACAGATGTGTGGTCTGTGAAGAGTAATGCTTTACAGATGCGTGTGGTCTGGCAAGAGTAATGCTTTTACAGATGCGTGTGGTCTGGGAAGAGTGATGCTTTTACAGATGCATGTGGTCTGGGAAGAGTAATGCTTTTACAGATGCGTGTGGTCTGTGAAGAGTAATGCTTACATCTATATTACTGGAACATAAAGTAAGCATTACAAAAGAAACTGGAAGGCAGGTGAGGTTCTTTGTATCACTTCACAACCATACAACAAGTAAACAAGAGTTGAAATATACAAAATGTCATTCAAAAAACTAGTTGGTTTCACTCTGTACATATAAATTAATGAAGTGCAAACCTACAAAGAATGATGTATTGGTTTAGTACAACTTTTAAATTGATCTGTACAATCAAAGAGACAGTGAAGATTATGGTAGTTTCATGGTAATTCATAACAAAAAAGAGAGTTTAAATAATAATAAACAAAAAGACTTTAGTTAGGCGGTTCACAGCTTCAGGTAAGTAATGGAGATATTTCATATACTTTAAAATCATAAACAGCTGAAATAGTATTAAAAAATAACACCATATAGTTAATATGCATCATCAAGTACATTATACAATATGATATAATATTTAAATGCATAATGGTAATGTCAGCATGACCTTGACCCTAAAATAAATGTAAACTTATTCTTTGCATTTTATTTATTATAAGTTTGTTGTTTAATTCATATTCTTTCAGCAAACAGCATGGTTGAAATATTGTTATACACTCTTCCTTTTGAGGGGTCAATAAGAATATAGTTTTAAAAACAACAACTCACTACTATCTTCTGCCAAAATCAAATGTCATTGATTATAATCACATTTCACCAGTAGAGGGATTCACAACATTGATAAGAACAGTTCTTATTTGTATTATCTGTTTAGTACTGTTTCTTCAACTCCTATATTTCAGTACTTAATTAAGTAATACGAGTAATAAAGATTAATTTTTATAACTAAATATTTGTTGGTGCTATATCTAAATTCTCTAATGTTTTAGAAATAAGTTTAACAGATCTTTATTTCCAATTACTAGTGTGTATTATGTGTGCACATTTTTCTAATGCTTGTAATGCTTTTCCAGCTTCTTCACCTTCTTAATGCTTTGATTCACCAGATGACTAAACTTGACTGTCATTGTAGCTGCTGAAGGAACAAAGATATGTTGAGTTTTACTTAATACTGTTCAAAAAGTGGAACAAGCTTCAAAAGTGGCATTTTTGTGTTCTCAATGACAGCCATATTGTATCATATATATAATGTCATTCTAGTGATTTCATTTTATATTCTTTATTATAAATGTGAAAAATTAAAACACTTCTAGGAAGTTTGTGTGTTTTGAAGAAAACATTTGTCATCAGCCAAAATATTTTCACAAATGTCAGCACTGGCTTCTCTGGTGTTTGAGCATATTTTACACTAACATGAACTATCAAACAGAACTGTCTCCTTAACACACATTTCTGTATAATGTCAAATATTATTTCTGTTTTACATGCAGTATCCTTCAAATCTTCTAATACTGAACATTTACATTAATGTCTTAGAGTTTCCTTAGCTCTGTTAACTCTTATTCACAAAAAAAGTGTATAAATATTTTAAAAGGATTGAGTTAAGAAATTTATTAGTAATATTAATCACTACAAAATAAAGTATTTTAAAGAAAAGAATAACAACTAGTATAATTTTCAAATTTTGCATACCATTACGAACTGAAACAAATGTCATAAATTCTGTGACTGTAAGTGTAGGTAGGTAAGTTTTAATAAACAAGTTCACTGTACAATAGAGGTAGAACCTTAAAATAAAGTTACTGAAAGCTGATAATTGTATTTTAGTGTGTTTTTTTACTGTGACTTCTAATTTGATTTTTGTAATTCTTGCATATCATAATCACTGTAATATTGATCATGAAATATTTGGATTGAAGTACAGTTTTCAATCATTATTTAAGGAAATGTAGACCAAGTAAATAATAACTGTATACAACAAATTTCTGTGTTTATGTAAACCTGTTGATCATGTTTATTCATGGGCTCTTTGATCCCTCTCATTTTTTTCTGTTTGTATTTCACCAATTCGTGGTACCCCATGCAGTGGCTCAACTATATAGAAAGAAGCTTGTGTATTGTACCAGTGCTGGGAGCAGCTGGCCTTGGATCTGTTGATGTTCCTCACAGTGGGATATCCAAAAGCTCACTAGCAATGCTTACTACTTCATGAGTTAAAATGGCTTCTGCTTGTTCAGGAGCTCACAAAAAAAAAATTGTCATCCAAACTTCTTTTATGAAAAAAATCAGCAAAAGTTAATAAATAAAATGAAAGGGAGGGGGTGACAATATTAATGACCATGGGGCCTGGGCTGACTCTTGATGCCCCTGGTACCAGTATATGCTAGAATAAATCAATATATGGCACTCCACAAATAAATGTTGATAAAACATTGTTTAATGCTATATATTAAATTTTGTTGTTGTACCATGGCCCAAAAAAAAAAACGGAGAATTGTCAGTAAAGCATAAAGTTTCCATGAGAGCTTTACGTAATGCTGGTTGGACTCTCTGAGAAAATGCTGCAAACTTGAAATGCTCCCCCAAAAATTGTTAAGTACATCCTAGATTGTGTGACTGAGACAGGTAATTTGAAAATAGGAATGGAACAGACAGAACACATGCACTCAGTTATACTGATATTAATCGTCATTTATGCAGCCTTTGAGATGGAAGAAAGACTGCCACTGATCTCAAGCATGAGATAAATGATATGTACCAAATGACAGAAAATTGTCCAGATCTACATCATTGAGAAGCTTCAACAAGAATGGAATATTTGGTCATATAGTAGTTATTAAAGCAAAAAGGGGAAGAGTCAAAATATAAACTTTTTGCTGAACTAGCATTTCCAGAGTTTCTGTCGTACTAAATATGAATATTAATAAAATTTTGATCTTTCACCTAGAGTTTACCATCCATTGTATTTTGAAAGTAGCCCAGAATCTAATTTTTAACTTGGCCTTAACATATTTGCATGGTATTGTATCTATATAATACAATTGATGTTTTGAGTGTTGTTATTGTAAGTTAGAAATATCCATTGGGATTTTGACTAAAAAAGAACGATAAGGTTTGTTATGATATTAAACCAAATTCATCCTCATTGGGACCATTTTTCAAAATTTTTGTAGAGGTCATGCTCCCAAAATCCTATAGCTTCTGTGAGGTATTCAAGTCAGGCTATCACTAAATAACTTGCTGTGGTCCTGTTGTATCAGTACGGGACTCTTATCTGCCTTGAAAGAAAGTTGCCAACTCATACATAGATCCAGTAGAGGTGATCGTCCAAATGTCTACAAAAGTGCATATGTTGTTTGTATGTGTTTGTCATAAATACTATTTTCGCTTAAAGTCGCATATGTTCAGTCTGTTTATTTGTACACAATTTAAAACTCAACTGAGTTCTCAGTTTCAAATTACACTTAAACTCCATATCAAATCCTGCTTATTATTAACTATAAGAAAATAGTTTATGGTTTTCTGGACCAAGTACTTATGCAAAACTGCATAGGATCCAGCTAAACGATAAATTTTGGAAAATCCTAAATCTGTACAAGAAGTTAGAAAACATATAGTATGGAAATAATTTTAAAATCTTTTCCTAAATGAAATTTACTATTTTATTCAAAAGATCTCTTTTGGTAGCTTCCCAGTGACACAACATTGTCTGCAGACTCACACTGCTAAAACCAGGATTACGATACTCATGGTGGGCAGAGCACTGATTGCGTATCTTTGCGCTTAATTCTAAACAAGCAGTGTTCTGATAATGATTACACGTATTTTTGTAAATACGTTTATAAATACGCAACAGGTATACCGATGGGTGCTAATTGTAATTATTTAGCTGCAAAATTTATATGTTCAGTATTAAGAAAGTAAATCCATAAATAATTTTTCGAATCCAAACGCATTTTCAATAACATACAGATATGCTGACGATTTGATTATTATTAATATAAAGTAATATCATTATGTGGGTAACATTTATACTATAGTTCTACAGATTGAGAATACTTCTATATCATTATTTAAACATAAACATTACGATAATTAATAATGACCGTAATATTAATATTCATGATAAACAAGATAAATTTACGTTTCAATTTTTTTGTACTTTACTCTCCAAATAGTAATATACCAAAAAATGTCACACAGAGCTCCATAACAAATGTAGAAAATATTTATACAAATTTGAAAACAATGGTTTTAAACAAAATTACAGTATGCACAATAAAATATTTTCTAAACTGTAGAGATATAATTGGAATTACTTATTGGATATTTTATACGTGTAGAGGTAAATTAATGTAGTAATATTTGTATCAGTTTTGTTTTTATAAGAACTACTACTGTATTGAAGATCCAGATAGTTCATTAGAACTATTATCTGAAGATCCAGATAGTCATCACCACCCACCGCCAACTCGTATGAAAGAGCAACGAATAACGCCCCACGGCTGGGAGGAACTATACCGGGCGCGAATAATATTGGTTGTGCTTAACGTAGTAATACATAATTATTTTGGTATTTCTGTTCAAGCATCACATTAGGGGCTGGAATGTTAACTTCAAGGACAGCTTTGCTGTTTCCCACATCGATGTATTGTGTTCTATTATTTCTTGCTGCTTATTATTTTTATTTTATTTTATTTTTGTGTGTGTGGCAACCAGTTTTTCACATCTGATTGCAGATAGCTAAATATGGTAAAAATGTAAGGCGTTGTGGATTAGGAAGCCTATATCTGTTCAGTTTATTTATTCTTAATAATGCGAAGCCGGCAAAGTTGAGGTTAAAGGAAAATTTTCAACAAATTTAAAAATTGCCTTAGAAACTGTACTTTGGTTAGGTATAATTCCTGTGTGGTTGCCATATTTTTAAACACTTTAGTTTTTGAGTAAAAAATGAAATAAGCGGGTCCTCGAACTCAAGTTCCTCTCGGTCATTCGGCTGTCTCCTTGATGTTTTACAACTATGATGTAATAGTTGCCAAACACGCTTCGTTGCGCGCCGACCATTGTGTTCCTTTCAGTGCTGGCGTTTTATGTAAATCTATCGGTACTTTTTTCGGATTACATACTTTGTACATACTACTTTTTGTCGTGATATTGCTATTTTATGTTTGTTTTATAATAACAAGGTTTACTGCGTTGCTTATGGTTGTAAAAACGGTTCAGCATCGGACAAAAGCTTTTTGTGGTTTTCGTGCAAGGAGAAGGAACCGGCAAGATGGCGACAGTGGGTACGGATGGTCAATAAGAAGAACTGGACTCCTTCACACCATGCAAAGCTTTGTCAAGATCACTTTGAACGCTCATGTTTTGTGTCGGATTTGTCCTCATCACTAGAACTTGTCAGATTTGTGTCAAAAGTAACTGTTCTAGGTTCGTTCAGAGTAGGTTCGAATTGATATGGCGCTACTCGACACTGTTCAGAACACAAAGTCAAAACAGATTCCGCCTCTCTTTCTCCGTATGCACTGGCCATGTTTATTTACATTCAACGCGCTGGCGTTGACAGTTTGTTTGGCAACTATTACGTCACAGTACTTTTTCCTAGCTGCAAACGTAAACACTAAAACGTTCGGATTGCCTCTCAGAAAGGACTCTTTCTGCACCAAGTTCTATGTTTCATTTATTAGCACATATTTTTTATAAAAAATGTGAACCTGCAAAATTAATTAGTTTGTTTGTTTTTGAATTTCGCAGAAAGCTACTCGAGGGCTATCTGTCTTAGCCGTCCCTAATTTAGCAGTGTAAGACTAGAGGGAAGGCAGCTAGTCATCACCACCCACCGCCAACTCTTGGGCTACTCTTTTACCAACGAATAGTGGGATTGACCATAACATTATAACGCCCCCACGGCTGAAAGGGCGAGCATGTTTGGCGCGACGGAAATGCGAACCCACGACCCTCAGATTATGAGTCGCACGCCTTAACACGCTTGGCCATGCTGGGCCCAAATTAATTAGTATGAGTAGTTTTTTGACTGCAAAGTTTTCGTTTTTCTGTAAAATTCACCTTTAAACTGCATAGATGGTGGTATCCCCAACGAAATTTGGTCTTATTTCTCTCACTGCTTCTTTGAACATAAGGGCACGTTACATAATGACCCACTTAATATTTTGTGTTTCGGTGTGTTGGATGTTTATATTGTGGCTGTGATTGTTTTCATGAATTTACATTTAATTTTATATACATATTGTGATTAATACAGTTGGAAAATTATTTATATTGAACAAACTATCCATAAGCGTAACTTTTGCATCCTGCCCTCTCTAGGGTAAAAGGTCTACTGACTGATGGCTTTCAGCTTACGAAGTGATAGTTCGTTATTTAGTGTGGATTTTTTTTTCAAGATATACCACCATAAATGTTTTAGAAAAATAATATCACTGTAACCAAATTGATGGTTCAATAGGATTACGAAACTGATTGCTCCTTCAGAATTTCTGTAAACATTTATTATGAACAACGAGTAAATGACGTGTGGATGATTTGGTACTGAGGATTCTATAGTGTTTTCTCCAAGTTTACGTTGTGTGTCTCTTCCAAAGGCTTTCGATTGCTTTTTTGCTTATATCAAGCTTAGTTGCACATAATTAGCAACAAACAAAAATTAATCAAATTTGTATAACGAGCTGATTGTTACACGTTTTTTTCCACTGATGCGCGGTGATTGACACACTTTTGTGGTTTACGTTGGTCTATTAGTTCTAATGCTTCAATTTCTTAACATTTTTAATTATAAGAAATAATTTATACAAGAAGCTGATCCATAGGCTTACGTATTATTACTAAACAACAACAAAATGAATACTAAACAAGGTACCACAGTCGATACACGATTGTTTTCTTCTGCTGCTGAAGGTGAAAGTGAGCTTCAATCAACTGTAAGTGCAGGATCTCTTTTTCCTGCATATTGTGGAAACTTACCTAACACTAATGATGAACTAGCTGGTAAGTTTAGTGTATATGTTGTAAATTATGTGTTGTGTTGATGTTTAACGATAAAGTCGAAAGAAGTTTCAAATTTTTTGCTTAAAAATGGTACTAATCATGGCAGTGAAGGTAATGTGGATTTTGTATACCTAGATTTTTTGGAAAAAAATGCTACGTAAAATTAAGAGGTTAGTAAATAAATTCTTTCTTGTGTTATGCAATACAGTTTTGATTTTTGTATATAACTTAAGAGTTAGAGGAGAGAAGCAAAGGGTTTTAATAAATGAATGGAGTTGAAATTGTGTGGTTTGGAATACAAAGTACCACTGAGGATTCTGTACTGAAAATTTTAACTAGGATATATATATTCAAGGTATCAAGGATGGGTTAAGATGATTTTTAATATTTTAACTACTAACTTAATGGAAAAAACTCAATGGTGTTAAGAAAGAAAATGATCTTTATGTTTTCGTCTCTTAAACTTTCTAGGCATTGTGCTGTTGACAATGCAAAAAGCAAGTAGAATTTGGGTTTCTTTGTACATAAACACTGAACAATAGCTGATGTACCTGTTCAGTACACAGAGAAATCATAGTGGCCTTGTAAAATAGGAGAAGGGTAACATAGGAGAGTGAGATTCATATGTCATTTCATGGTGGCTCTGTGGGTACATTTGGTTTTGTGACAATTACTCTTGCAGTTAACCAGTTATAAGCAGATACTTTTGCAAATAACTGCTTTTCCAGTGATGGTTTAAAGAAGTTAAAGGAAGTTATTGTTTCTCTGTACAAAGATCTGTCAAAGCATTATTTAGAGAATTGATTTCTGTCTTGGGTTTCACACCTTAAGAGAGACAATGAGTTATTTGAAAAGGTTACCAGGATGATCCTGGGATGGAGGGACTGTCATATGTGGACAGTTTATGGATTTCAAAAATATTTTCTCTTGAGAAAAGAAAGGCTAGAAGGGAATCCTTTCAAGTTTTGAAAATTATAAATTGAATAGATAGGATTGTTGCATAATGATTTGTGTGTGTGTGTTTAATGGTAAGTGTAGTAAGGCTAGGTAACATGATTTAGCAGGGTAGAAACTATCTGTAAGGTATGCAGTTTTATCTTTTGAGCAGGGTTGTCATCATTTGGAATAGATTACCATCAGGCATGCAGAGGATGCAGCAGGATTGGGAAAGTCTAAGAGTAGACATATTCAGTACTTAAGTTTAAGGACAAAGTTGAACTGTTTGCACAAAATAAGATGGATATTTTTATCTAGAATTTGTAAAGAAACAGGACCTTTGTTGTCATTATTTTAGTTGTTGGTATGTAATAAGCTAACAAGTCTATTGTTTTAAAAGGAAGTAGAAAAATATATTTTTTGTCATTAATACTTTTCTTGTAATGAGATGTGTTGGATAAATTTTTAAATATTTAAGATAAATTTATTCCTAATGGAGAGAGGAAGTTGACTGCAAGTGAAAAACCCAGGTTGGCTCATAAAATTAAAGGAAAGCACCACAAGTTTAATAAATTTAAATTGATTGATATGATGGAAGATTTTGAAGATTGTAGTTGGTCAAACAGGAAATTGGAAAATCCAAAGGATGTATGAAAACAGGTTAGCTGAAAATTTAAACATTAACAGTAAGGTTTTCTCTAAATACATTAATGGTAAACTAAATCTTAAGATGGGGGTAGAACCTCTGAGGGATGATAAAAGAAGACTCGTGTATGATGCTTGATTATTAGATAACTGGTTTGTTATATTCTACTTTTTTATTCTGTTTTTACTGATGAAAACTTAAGAAATATTCCTTGTCTTGAACGGTTGATAGATGGAAACAAGATTGAACAAGCTAATCCTGCTGATTTTGAGCTTGTTAAGAAAAAACTGAGAAGTTTAAAGAATAAGGCTCCTGGGCCAGATAAGAGTTTTGAATGATGTTAAAGATTGGTATGTGAGCTGCTTGATAATATTTTGTTTTTCAAGTCCTTAAATAGTGGACAGATGCCAAATGATTGAAGGTTTGCAAATGTTACTCCTCCTTTAATGGAGATTTTAAAAATTGTTGAAGAAACTAATTATATCAGTTGTGGGGTAAGTTTTGGACAGTATAAAAGATGTTTTACAAACTTACTTAACCCATTTAACAAAGTTAAAATTCTAGTGGATGGTCATTGTGGTTGCACTGAGCAAAAAAATCTTGTCTTACATATCATTTGACCTTATTTGAAAAGGTTACTGTTTTTGTAGATGAAGGTAAGGGTGTAGATTTAGGGTATCTGGATTTTCAGGAAATATGTGTCAAAGTGCCATATAAAAGGCTTGTAAAAAAAAGTCTATAGGTCTTGGGGAGAAGTTAGCTAATTGGAGAGAAATGTGGCTGGATGAGAGAAAGCAGAGGGTTGTTGTAAATGGAACTCAAACTGGATTAATTTGATTTTTCATTAGTGACATAGATGAAGGAATGAACAATAAATTATTTCAACTTGCAGATGATATTAAGGTCTGTAAAGAGGATGCTGCTACTTTACAAAAGGATTTTGATCATATAGCGAGTTGGGCAAATAAATGGCAGATGGCTTTTGATTATGATAAATGCAAGATATTGCATATAGGTCATCATATTCTTTAATTATAAGTTTAACTTGGATGGGAATAACATTAACAGTGCCATGAAAGAAATGGACCTTGGTGTAATGGTCGATCAGCCTTTTCAACCATTCGAGTTGTGTGTTGTTGCTAATGGTAGGGCAAATGGGATTTTAGGTGTATCTATAGAAATATTGAATATAGGTAAATAAAGAGTATAATCTCAAAAGTAATTTAGTTCAGACTTGGTTATGAAGTTTTCATTATTAATGGAAGCATGTATGTATTGAGATGATATGTTGTTCAATTACTCTTACAGGTAGTCATCACCAGTTTGAGTGGCTTCAAAATAAAAGCTTCCCGGGCAGGTCAGCAACTGCTTTAGCAAAATTAGTGGAAGAAGAAAGGTAAGATGTAAAGAATACTCCTTCTAAACTTACTGTAATATGTATTTGTTATATTCATCTGCAGCACAAATACTGTCTTTTTCAATATTTCTTACTGTAAGAATAAGGTAATATCATAAAGGTGAAAATTGTAGAATTTTGTAAACAAGTTTTTTTTGTACTGAAAATCTTGAAAATCAGTGGTTTTAAGATGTCTTAGAAAAGTTGTCTGAAGTCTTCCACCATCACTCCCACATCTTGCTTTTATTGATGACAAACTGAGCCATTTTTTTTCTCTCAGTTTTGAAACATATAGTTTGTAACAAATGTGATTTGTAAAATGTAAAATATGCTGATGTGGCAAAAATGGTCAGCAACAGGCTGACCAGATGATTAGGGCATTTGACTCTCAAATGTGCTTGTCATAATTCAAATCCTCATCCTACCAATCATGTTTACCCTTTCTGCTGTGGGTCATTATAATGTTATGATAAATCCCACTATTATTTGGTTGTTCTTACTTTATAATTCTGTACCATGAAACACTAGAACACAAATACATAAGTTAAGCAGCCTCCACACAGTTAGTTTGCAGACATCTATCAGCACTACTCTGCCTTTTAGTTCTTACTGCAAATCCACCACAAAAGAGAATACTCACTCACTATACAAATTGCACATTCAATTTATGGAATCAAGCTTGGTGTTCATAACATCACTTGTACATTTAACTTTACACGTTGATTTATAGTGAAATAGTTGCAAGCCAATCTTATAAAAATTTATTTGAAATTTTACAGTTATTAAAATTTGTATTGTGAAGAGTTTGTGAAAATAAATTATGTAGTAAGTAATTGAAACTTGCTGATGTTATGTATTATGTTGTGCAACATCTGCAATGAATATAAACGTAATGAAGAGGTGCAGTACTCGTATTTTTGAAGTTTTAATTTAATATATATGATTGGGACATATAACATTTATTTTAGATTTGGCTGCAGTATTAGTTGTACGGAATATTTCAAATGTTTGTGTGGAAAGATTCTGGTTACAAAAGACATGTCTCCCATGTTTAGCATGTGGTTGACACTCTGAGTCTTACTAACCAAACTCTCTCTAGTTTCACTTAGTCTCTGAAAGGAAAGAGTTTGTATAGTGAATAAGCTAAGTTTCCAAACATCCTCATAGTTAGTGAAAAAAACACTATTTCTGAATGTCTAGTTAGGTCATAAGTATATTGGTTTGGATTTTTGAACGTTACACCTAACATTGTTTAAAATAGTCAATTAAAGGACAGAGGAAAAACTCAGAAGTGGCTGATTACTGACAATAGTTATTAGCTGAAATGAAAAACTAAGATATGCTCTTTAAACTAACAAAATTGAATCAACTTACTTATTTTAGTGTACAGGGTAAAATGGATATTTATTTTCAGTAGACACAGAGAAATCTGTTGCAGTCTTTATAATACTTGCACAAAGGTAAAGTTTAAATAAATTTCTTGATTTTATTTTGAGTGTAATGTGACTATATAACTGTTTATTTTTATTTTACAATATATCTAGTTATTTTTGGATAACTTGTTCCAACAATAAGTGTATTTTTATACACTTTACAATATTAGCTTTTTCTTTTAAATTTAAAAAAAAAAATAGCTTAGTTCTCCATTTGGAAATTATGGGAAAAATAGTGTTGTTTGCTTTATGTCTTGTGAGTATAGTACTCATGTCCACTGATGTCCTACGGTGCAACAAGATCTGTAGTGAGTAGCACATTAGAGAAATTTTATACAAAAAATAAAGTGAATAACAAAGGAATGAAGACTTAGGCTTGTTTGCTAGCCAACAATACTAGTTTTATGTCTTACATAGAAATGTCATGTTCAATTGCTTGGCAATTAATAAGTTCTATTATACTGGCTGTTTTTTTACTTTTTAAACTTAACTAATTGGTTGCTGAAATACAAAGAAACCAGAGCTTCTACACACCACAAAGGAAAGAATGGATTGATGCTCTACAATACTGTTAAATAAGACAAAAGTTCTACAGGGGTATCCCACAATACAGGAATACTTCCATCAACATGTAAAGAGATCTAACCCCCAGCTTCAACAGACTTACACAAACCTTTATATCACCCCTCATAGGTATGATCCACATCCCAAGGGAGCAGTAACACTAGAATGGCCAAGCAACCATAGCTCTGTGTTAAGGTCACTGGTACACCTATGTAAACCTAGCTCAGTATCAAGATTATTGCAGGTTTTACAAGAATGTTAGATAAATGGAGAATACTTGCACAAATATGTTTAAAATTTTTTTTGAGTATAGCTGAAGAAGTTTTTGTACATTACTTTGTGTATCCGTAACTTCAGGAGGATGAAAATATATGACAATGAATAATAATAATAATTTTTTGTTCTGAAAGAAATAAGGTACAATTACTGCATAAAAAGTAATGTGAAATGTATTATTTACAATTATTATGGTAATATTATAATTTGACTTGTACGTAGGACAGTTTACTTGGAAAAAATCATTATAAACTAGGAGTGTTAATAATTAGAATTTAAATGTATAAATGTATAAATGCCAAGTGTCAAACATTTTTAATGATGCTTAATCTGTTAAATGTTAAAACTGTGCAAATCAAATATAATAAAATTAGGAGCTGTTAAAATGTTCTTCCATTGTTTACTTCCTACTGTTGTTGTGTGGCATTATTGCAGATAGTGAGGTTCACCTTAACCTCAAATTTGTGAAAATATTTCATGCTGCCACTCACTTTTGAAAATTTACATATACTGCTATAATTATTATTAATATAAATAAATTACACACTTGACAAATAAATGTTACTACTGAAATGAATATAAGACTCTGACAGAAAGAAAAATACATAAAATTATGATTATAAATATTTGGTATATTTATATCTGTATGTGTATGGTTACAAGTCTAATAAAATACAAAAGAACAATTTTCAGATTTTCCAAATAGAATAATTAATGTGAAGAATGATGTTTAGTCACTTGTAATTTGGACTACTGTTTTGACACATTGCCAGTATCTTTTCCTGCTGCATAGATACAATAAATTCATGTAAAACCCAAATAGGCTATAGATGTGTCATCTTTAGGAGCTGTAAATAAACTAAATCCTATATTGATATATTTTGTTGCTTAGAGTGAAAACAAAAAAAAATTAAAATGTAGGCTGTTCTCTGCAGAGATTAGTTAGAAACAGTATGAGAACAACTTTAAACAATATTAAAATGAAACATCTTGTTGGATCTAGTGCAGAGAACAGGTGCCCTAAACAAACAGTTATGCATATGTATGCTAGTAGTGACAGCAATGTAATTTGAAGAAACCATTACTGTACCCGAGATATGATTATTTTGTCCTGTTAGATTATTATTTTTATGATTATAGAAATATGTGGTATTTTATACACGTATGTATGTATGTATGTATGTATGTATGTATGTATGTATGTGTGTGTGTGTGTGTGTATATACAAACACTGCTGGCCAAAATCTTAAGGCCAATGAACATTAAGAAAAAATATGCATTTTGCATTGTTAGACTCAACCACTTGAAAGATGAAAATAAGTAAAGGGAAAATAAAAACAAAAAACTTGTACCATTTAATTGGAAAAATGTGAACACTATGAAATTAGCCTAAATACTAGCTGGTTAAAAGTTTAAGACCATACTGAAACAAAGTGTTCATTGGCAAACACATAATGAAATTTAGTCATTTATATTCAAGCATTAGCATTGTCAACATCTCCTGTGTTACATTGGGTAAAAACATGGCAAAGGCTAAAAAGTTGACAGAGTTTGAACGTGGCAGAATTGTCGAGTCGTAAAAGCAAGGTCTTTCTCAACATGCCATCGCTAGTGAGATTGGGCATAGTAAAACTGCTGTTGCAAATTTCTTAAAAGACCCTGAGGGATATGGAACGAGATTTTAAAGTGGTTGGCCCAAGAAAATTTCGCCGGCATTGAGCAGGGATTCGACGGGTTGTCTGGCAAGACAACAGCCGATTATTGAACCAGATTAAGGCCCTTATGGATGCAGAATGCAGCTCAAGAACAATAAGATGGCATCTATGAGAGAAAGGCTTTAAAAACCGTAAACATCTTCAAAGGCCATGCCTTCTTCCACACTACGAAATTGTTCGGTTAAACTTTGCTGAGAAACACCAAACATGGAACATTTCTGAAAATTGGAAGAAGGTTTTGCTCTCTGATGAGAAAAAAATTAACCTGGATGGTCCAGATGGCTTCCAACATTACTGGCACGATAAGGATATCCCACCCGAGACATTTTCTACACGACACAGTGGAGGAGGTTCCATCTTGATCTTGGGTGCTTTCTCCTTCCATGGAACAATGGAGCTTCAGGTTACACAGGGGCATCAAACAGCAGCTGGCTACATTGTCATGTTGGAGAGAGCATCTTTATTGACTTAAGGCCCTCACTTGTGTAGAAATGACTGGATCTTTCAGCAGGACTAAGCTGCAATCCATAATGCCTGCAGGACAAAGGACTTTTTCATGGTGAATATCGTGATTCTTTTGGACCATTCAGTGTGTTTGTCTGAAATGAACCCCATTGAATATGTTTGGCGGTGGATGGCAAGGGAAGTCTGTAGAAATGGACGTCAATTCCAAACAGTGCATGATCTTTGTGAAGCCATTTTCACCACTTGGAATAACATTCCAGCCAGCCTTCTGCAAATGCTTATATCGACCATGCCAAAGCGAATGTTTGCAGTTATTTGCAATGACGGCCATGCAACTCACTACTGAGACCTCTTGTTGGGCATTTCCTACCATGTTTAGGACTTCTTTTTTGTATGGTCTTAAACTTTTGACCTGCTGGTATTTAGGCTAATTTCATAGTGTTCACATTTTCCCTATTAAATGCTAAAAAAGTTTTTTTATTTCCCTTTTCTTATTTTCATCTCTCGAAGCTCTATTAAAATAAGTGGTTGAGTCTAATAATGCAAAATACATATTTTTTCTTTATGTTCATTGGCCTTAAGATTTTGGCCAGCAGTGTGTATGTTTGTACACATACATAAAGCTATTTGTACAATAAAGTCAACACTTTCTAATATTTATACATTTAAAAACATTGTTTGTAAAGAGCTCATGTATTTAAACAGAATCTGGCATCCTATTATATACTTAGCAATTTTAAATTAAGTCTTTTTATTGTAATTCATAGTAAGTAAGTTCAAACTTTAACTGCTCTAACAGTGCTTTAATAACATTATTTTTCATTTCAGAAAATATACATTTAAACAGGTAATTAATAGATTAGTTTTGACACGTTAATCAAGTTCATGTTTTTTTTTCATGTTAACTGTTAGTTGTTTTTCTATATAACATCTCATTGTGTATTGTAAATTCTCATTTAGTGAAGGAGATCTTACAGAAGAGAAAGAAAACCCACAAGTTATCAAAGAAAATTATTTTATAACTACTGAGGGCAAAGAATTCTCAAAGGAAGAAAAGATACCTAGGTCGAAGAAGTCTCTGAAAAAAGAAAAGAAGGGCAAACATAAACACAAAAAATATAAAACTGAATCAGAATCCATCTCAGATGATGATGAGTAAGATTTGATGATAGTTTTGATTTATATATTGTCACAAATTTAAGTGATTATATTAAAATCTTGAAGATAAACACCAGGTAGAGTTTATTGGGTTTTTTTTTGTGGTTTGTATCATTTGTTTAAGCATCTTTAAAAACATAGAAACTTGCTGTGTGAAAGATTAATATATACTTAAAAGATCTGTTTCTAAGAGGTGTATATTAGCCAATCAAGTAAATTTTTCTGCAAGTATTAAAGTTTTTCATAGCCTGTAATTTTTATGTTTTTGTACTTAATTGTTGTACTTTTCAAACTAAATTGTGTAATTAATATTTTTCAATTAAAGGATAAGAGTGTAGGTCATAATATAATTTTTTTCTTCATGTAGATTTTCAATCAAATTTTATTTCACTCAGAATTGGTTAATGGATGTTTTATTCTGTGAATTAAATATACATATCATAATTTATATGAAAAATAAATTGACTAAAAGCCAGCCACTCGTGACACAAATATAATTCTGTATTCTTAAATATCTCATTTTGTCTTAGGTTCTCAAAATACAAGTTTTATTATTTTCCTGTTCAGCTACTCGTGTGAGAATAAAAGCTATAACCATCACACACTTTTATTTACATATAAAGAAAACAAAACAAACCTTAATCTTTACTAAGAATTTGCTTTAGCTCATTTGATTTTGATAATTACCAAAAATGTTTAGGTATACATTGTTAATTTGGGAAAATATATATATCATGTGTAGAAATAATGATAATCAAAGACCATAGACCTGGGAAAGCTATAGATAAATTAAAATCATTTTTGATTTTCAACTGCTCTATTTAATTATTTTTTCTTTCTCTTTGTTTGATAGAAATTTTAGTTCTATGTACATGTAACTGACAAGGTACTTGTTTACCATTTATAGCTATGAGATAAAAGGATCAGTATATGGCCAGATGTCAAAGATGGTGTTCATTGAGGAAACTGGACTAGCACCAGAGAGAGCATTTCGCATTGATTCAAAACGAGACAGAAATAATCTTGCTTTTAGTTCACTCTATCATCAACACATTGCACGCTATCATGAAGAAGTAAGGAATCCATTGGGATCAAATATAATTCTGTGGCCACCTGATAAGGATAGAAAGAAGAAGAAAAAAGATAATCTTCGTTACTGTAATAAAAAATATGCTACACTGTTACAGGATGATGAGAATGTCCTGGATTTGTCAATGCAGGCTGTGTCTAAGGGTGTAGCTATAAAAGATTATGTACCACTTTCATTGTCAGTTAATGAACTAGAATTTTCCAAGTTCAACTCAAGTAATTCTAAAGAATATAACTGTTTTAATCCTCTTTGCGTGTATGATTCAAGTACGGTATTATATCTTCAAGGGAAAGGTAAAGAATGTGAAAGATCAGAAGTCAATAGCAGTTCTCTCTTGAAGCCCACAGAGAAACAGTGGTTATATCAAAAGACCGTTGAGTTCAATAAGTACTTAACACAAAATCCAGGGGATGAGCAAAAGTGGCTGGACTTTATTAATTTTCAGGATGTTACTGCTGCTGCTACCTTTGAAAATCATGTGCTAAGCAGTACAGAACCTGAGAAAAACCGTAGAAAAAATCAAAACCTTATGGTAACGGAGAAAAAACTTGCAATACTGGAATGTGCCTTAAAAAGTAACCCTTGTTCTATTCGCCTTGCTGTGATGAGGTTGGAACTAGGACAAAATATTTGGGAATTCGAAAAACTTTTACAAGAATGGAAACAATTAATATTCCATAACCCTAATAGCTCATATCTATGTCAACGATACATTACTTTTGTGCAGACACAATTAAGTTATTTTACTGTGTCCAAAACTGTCAAGGTCTATAATCATTGTTTAATGACACTAAATAAAATCTTAGAAGGCACTTTTGTATCTCATACTGCACCAGAAGATTTAGAAGAAAAAATGCTTGGTATGGTATTACTTGTACTTTTATATTTAATAAAACAAAAAAGGTTAAAATAGTTTTAAATTTGATACACACACACACACACACATGTTTGAGCATGTAAATGTTGTAATGCTGAGAAGCCTTGTAATGTTTATGATATTTAGTTTGTTGATACTCAGTTTCTACAACTAGAGCTGAATCAATGTAAATTGACTGATAACCATTAATATGATCTTTTTGTCAAACAAGTTAGTTCATGTGTTGATATTTGTGATTGGATAAAAAATAAATTGTTGTCTGTGACATTATGGTATACCTCTAGACTCTTATTCTTTGGCTTGTGATTAGGATCTTTCATTTTTGCTAGAGCTCCAATTCCTTGAATCTCTTCTTCCATCTTGAAGATTTTCTACACTGTCTTTTCCTCATCCTTAGTCTGCTGACCTTCATCTTTTACGTACTCACTTCTTTGTTATCTACCCTTTTGGGACCCACAACAGATTTACTGAGGAATGTTGCACCAACATTTCCTCCGTGCTATTCCCAATTTCTTCTTCAGCAGTTTCCCAGTTAACTTGGTATCTTTGTTTCTGGAATTTATTTGGTTGAAATGTATTGCTTTCTGTTGTTCAACTCCCTCAGTCTTATCCCATTGAACCATGTTAGATACCCTTCCTTCAATAAGAAACATTTCTATGTGGGGGTTCTTCATATTTTAGAAACTGGATTCTTGAGCTGAATTGTCACACTCTGGTTATCTGCTTGTCTAGGTCAAGAGAGACCAGGCAGGTTACTCTTCTTGGTGAGCCTGGCTGGTCCTTCTCTATCCTGTTTCTCAACTGGTAGCTTCTTCCCAAAATGGCTGCCATTGAGGTGCTTAGAGATAACTCTTCAAGATCTGCCTTACGGCTCTGGTGCTGTGGGAACTCGGCTCTTATACTTTAAACACCTGTATACTCCCTTCATTTGAACCCTTAGCCACCTATTTTCTTGTTACATTGTTTTTAAGATGTATTTTCTTCTCCTTTTGGCTTGTTGGAAAATTGACTTTGATATTTTTGCCTTCAGCACTTCTCACATGGGAACAGATTGATTTGATTTCCACGTTGCTTCTTCTTTCCTAAGGCTTGAGTTGCCAAGGATGGTGATCAGATAGTTTTTCTGATCATTTTACCTTCAGATTTTTTTCTTTATATACTTGTGTTTAGACCAAGGTCATCTCTTTTGTTCTGTGCAGGCAATTCAATACTACTCTGATCACACAGCTCCTTTTAGTGGCAGTCAAAATAATCTTTTCCTTCTATTGGGATCTCTCTTCCTGAGAGTTTTCCTTTTTTTACCTTGACCTCATTCAGATGTCTATTTCTCAATTAGAGATAACATTTTCTCTTTTTTGTTTCACCTCTGAACAAGTTTATTACTTCATGGCTTCTCTTGCCTTTAAATGTTATCATCCTCTGAATGAAATCTTGCAGGTGAAGGAATGGATCATCCAAGATACCTATGTGTCACATGGTTTCTACGGTCTTCAAGTTTCATTTTGTTGTCATTTTTACAGAGGTTGCATATAAATTCTTTTTTGTTATTCCAACCTTAATTGTTACATTTTAGATTTAAAAGAAAAACAACAACACGCAAAGAAAGAAAAACCATCAAATGGCTGGTTTTGCTTCACAAGGAAAATTTCTCTATCCTAAAATTGGCATTGAGTAGGGAATAACAGGAACATTGAGTGCTGTTCTTCCCTTCCTTCCCAGTGGGATACACTTCACGTGTTTGTCCTTTCTGTCACTGTAATCACAAGAAAGGAGCTCTGTTTTTCGTTTTGTTTTTATATTCACCGTGCTTTCATTAACTTTTCAGTATGAGGTTATAACAAACAGTTAACATCTTCCAGTCATGAAACCATAATTTCAGGTAAATACCTCTCAACGAGATTGTGTAACCCACTTCCCCATTTATGATATATGTGTCTGCTTTGTTTATGCAAAGAACTCATTGGGAGTACTGCACAATCAGGCTTTTTTCACATTCCCATTGGTAGAGAAGTATACCCTAATTTAATTTCATCAAAGATTAATTCATATAAAAGTCCAAAAACATATTTTTTGGAGAGGATTATGATTTTATAACCTTCTAACAACATTTCAGTTACTCATGAAAGTCCAAAAACATGTTTTTTGGAGAGGATTATGATTTTTTAACCTTCTAACAATATTTCAGTTACTCATGATCATTATCAGGTAAATTATTCATGCAGGGATGAGTACTTTCAATGACTTAATTTTTAAGCAGTAGTTCCTAGGTGCTGGCTAATTGCTCTGTGTAGAGGTAAGTACTACATTTCCCGATGTTAAAGACGCATCTCCATTTTGATTAGCTAAATTTTGCAAAAAAAGACAAACATAAGAATAAGGTCACAGCACCTCCACCAATCTTATCAAAATGTTTCATGGATTGTTTGGTGACTTGTGGTACATAACACTTCTCGTTTTTTGAGCTTGATGCTTATCATATCTACCTTTGAAAGTGTATACCTTATATTACCACTGGAGCACCTGTATTATTACCAGTAATAACATTATTCTAGGAGTGCCTTTTTTTTTTGTAAAGTCATAATATGGGCTGTGTTGAAAAAATTTTGTTCAGTTGAACTGTTACAGAGAACTGCTATCAAGAACAGGTCTATGTTTGATATAATTTCACAATAACTGAATAGAATAGTCTGAACAGAGCCAAAACAAACATAAGATACATTGCAAATGACTGACATTACATGGTAGTGTTTCTGCAGTTTTACTTTTCATGTGTTCTTATAATGTTGTCTTTATATCAAGATTGTTTGAGATGAGTAAAAATGTCATCATTTGATGGAAACCAGTCGAAGGTAGATCATCGACTGGTTTACCTTTGCCTACTGTGGAAGTCACAATGAACTTTGTGATCGGTTATGATTATCTTGTTTATTTATTTGTTATTTAACACTGAGTAACTTATACATTTCATTCTTGGTCATATGGAAGGGCATGGATTACTGTCTAGTATTGAAATGCTTCCTCTAGGCTTAGATTTAGGCCTATGAGCAATGTAATCTTCAGTCTGGAAGATGAGAATTTTTGAGATTTTTTTGGGAAAAAATAGCATCTTCAATGCTGGGAAATACGGTATTCATTTGAAATTCATTTTCACTTTCAGTGATGAATTACTTTATCATTTATTCTTCTTTAATTTTACCCTCAATATAGATTCCTGTACGTGGCGAGGGGACTACACAGAGAAGGCTCTGTACTTTCAGTTTACCTCCTCTGGAATAATATAAACATCCACCTGTGTGTTTGCCATGTGTAGTGACCTGTGAATGGGAGGAAAGGATCCTGGTGGTTGACAGGTCCAACTCCAACACACCACTTTGGCCTTGAATTCCTGTAGATGGGTGTTCTTGATGTCCCCCATCCAAGATCAATTGGCCAGGGTCAACTGAGTGCCAGTGTAGGACGTTCTCAACAGTTGTAGTGCACATTATCTCTGATACTGATGTTCGGGTATAGTGCTCACGAAAACCCTGGCATCACTGCAGTGACCTCGCATGGCACTGTAGTGCATCCCCTCATGGGGCTTCATGGTGGGTGGGGTCAGTGGGCACTGAAATATTCTTATTCTTTTTTTATTATAGATACCCCTCAAATAAAAAAAAATAAACAAGCATGACACCATAGAGAAAAATCTGACTACTGGCAAACAACCACACATTGATAACTTTGTACAGTCAAACTCACAACTTGAATCTGTCCCTCATTTTTAACTATACATTCTTTAATTGAAAATCCCTTAGGGCAAATATTTCCATTTTTTATTCAGAAGGGTTTGCTGGCTCTCCTAAATCAGTAAAAAAATTATGGTCTGAGATAAAGTAATGGAAACATCTTCATCACAACATTCCAAACTCCTCTTGGAATCAAAAGCCATTGGGGATATACCCATTGAGGTTACTCTTCATTCTACTTTGAATTCTTCCAGAGGAGTTACAGTTGAGAGGGATTTAAAGACCATTCTTGAGTCGGAGATCCTTGCAGGTTTCACCAACCAAGGTGTCACAGCCGTGCGTCAAATTTTTACTTGTAGAGACGGGATTATGTAGCCGACAAATGTTTTAATATTAACATTTACAACATCATGTTCTCCTACCACAATCAAAGCAGGATATCTGAATTTTAAGGTACAGCCTTATATTTGACCCTATTAGGTGTTTTCATTGTCAATGATTTGGTCATTCGAAAACATCTTGCTGTGGTTCCTTGACATGTGTCTATTGTGCTAGTAAAGACCATGATGCTTTTGAATGCAAACTAGAACCACATTATTTTAACTATAATGGTCCACATCCTTCCTGTTTTGCTTCTTGCCCTAAATTGGTAGAAGAGAAAGAAGTACAACGTCTAAAGACAGTTCACAATATTACTGACCCAGAGGCTCGGAAATTACTATTCCCAATTCCATCTCGGACAGACCTTTCCATTTCTACTACAGAATCCTTAACAGTGCATCTCAATCTAGTACCCTCCAAAATCAACAAAGTTAATGAATCAGTATCTACTTCTGTCTCTGTCCCTACCACATCTGCCATTTATTGCCCAACTTCACCTTGTTCAAGCCCAGGTGTTTCTATGGGGTCTTCCTCTCTTGACACCCCAAAAATTAAACAAACCATTTGTTCACGCCCTCAATCACTAGAACGTATGCCTACAAACACCGACCTGCCTACTTGATCCAGAGCATGATCAATAGAGGGTAACAGACCCATATCCAGTGAAGAAAAAAATGAGGTCACAAGCAGAAGATCTCTTTACTGTATTCTCCTTCAAAATAAATAAAAATGGTCACGCTAATCCAATGTAACTGTTGAGGTTTTCAACCAAATGGAATGATATCAAGGATGTGATTGACTTTTATCATCCCAAATGTCTTTCTTTGGAAGAGATATTTTTAAAAACCTACTAATAAAGTCACAATTCGACAATACTCCTTTTTCCGAAATGACAGGTCATGTGTAGGACAAGGACACTGGGGAGTAGTGCTGCTGATTGATCAGCATGCGCTCACCTGGTCCTTGTCATTGAATACGCGCCCTTGGAGGCTGTAGTCATCCGTATCTCCTTGGGTCTTACCATCACTGTTTGCTCTCTGTCCTTATCCGATCCAAACTTGACTATGGGTTTATGGTTCTGCTGGAACTTCAGCACTGAAAATGTTGGATCCTATCCACCATCAGGGGCTTCGGCTTTTCACTGGGGCCTTTCATACTTCTCCAGTCCAAAGTTTGTACGTGAAGTCCCGTGAACCCCTTCTGTATACTTGCTGTTTCAACTGTCTCTTATGTATGCTTCCCAAACTTTGCTCTTTACCACAGCATCCTACTTGGGGTTGTGTTTTCCATCCTCAGTGGGCCACACCTTTTTATAATAGAAAATCTGCCATTGTTCCTTTTAGCCTTCATATCCAGGCACAATCAGAAAAATTGGATTTATCTTTGAATAGCATAGCAGTATCCACAGATCGGCCTCTTCTACCACGGCAAATTACTATCCCCAACTGTGACCTATCTTTGAATCATCTGAGGAAGGCAGATACTCCTGATTGGAAATATCACTCTTTATTTGCTGAACATTTTTCAAATGATCTATCCATTCTCATATATACAGATGTTTCAAAATCAGGTGACTCTACAGGCTCTGCCATGGTTTGTTACAGTTCAGTTGTAGCACACAGAATCCCCTTTTACAGTTTCTGTGTTCACTGCCAAATTGTGCATCATTTCTCTTGCCCTGAATCGTTTTGAAACTATGCAATATATGAATTGTACGATCTGTACTGATTCACTCAACTGCCTATTGGCCCTGACATCATTCCATGTTAGTTACCATCCTATTCTTATCAATATCCAAAACAACCTGGCCCATGTCTCTCTATCATCTATTTCTGTCCAGTATTTATGGATACCAGTTCATGTTGGTATCCGTGGGAATGAGCTAGTTGATCAGTGGCAAAGTCCTTTTCTGGCTCTATCACCACCATACCTGTTCCATACATGGATTATGGTCTAGTTTTCAAAACCTGACTGTATACCAGTTGGCAATTGACCTGGAGTGACCAACGAAATAATAAGGTTTTTCAAATCAAGTCTTCTTTAGCTCTTTGGCCATCTTGTTTCTCTAAAGATGTAAGGGAGGAAGTTGTTTTGGCTAGGCTATGCATTGGTGACAGTTTTATAAATCATCACTTCCTTTTATTTGGTACTGATGCACCATTGTGGTCTGTGTGGCACTCAGGTTACAATCATACATATTTTATTATCATACCGTCATTACATCCAAGAATGATGACACCATTTTAAACATATTTTTAAGGTAGGTTTGCCCTTGACATTAGCCAATGTCATAGGTGATACTGCCCACCTCATATTTTTACATTTTTAAGAGCCATTGGTCTTTTTAACTTAATTTAAGGTTTTTATTGGACTGTATACTATTTAAGCATGATTTTTTTTTACACATTTTAATATCTATTTTGACCTGAACCCAGGACTGGAAAGGCCGACTTCAGGTGACTGATGGCAAGTTTAAACTCAATACTTCAGTCTTCCTGGTGGGTCTTAATTTTACATATTTTATGTATTTTTACCTTAATTTCCATTTACCATTATAGTATACTACATCTTGTTTGGCACAGATAGCCTAGTAGCTTTGTGCCAATAAGCATGAAACACCTACCTACCTACCTCCTTTAATTTTTCCTCTTTGTGTTATAATTTAGGTGTTTCCATTTCTTCTGTTTTGACTTAATGATTAATCATGAGTTGAAAGAAATTTGTTTTTCTTCAGATGTGTCTTACATTGCCCCTAACATCAGCTGAAGTTTTGTGTCAGCATGTGATCGTTTCTCAGGTTCCATATAAATTTTGTAATGAGTTGTCTTATGGCAGTATTATTTTTCATAGTAATATCAGTCAGTATCTATATTAAGTGCTATTTTGTACAAGTATATTTCTGGTAATTTTTTTGAATTTGTAAAAGAGGTTAGAGTTAAATTTCCAAGATATTTATTGTGTATAATCTCTGATTTTGAATCTTTATTTACTAATATAATATTAGATAAAATTATAGATATTTGTTGATAGATGGTATTTAAAGATCTAGATAATGTTAATGGAATAATTGAAAAGTGTTTAATAAAAATGTCGAGATCATATGAAACTTCTATACTATAGGAGATATGTAGATTACGTTTAGTAGTTTTCAAGGATGTTAATCAGTTTCAACATACTTTAAAGTATTATAATTGTCAACACACTACTTTACACTAGTTTTTAGTGATCATATTAATAATAATGTTTTAAACCATAATAAGCAATTTAATACAAATATGTTTGTAAGCTAACTTTAGAGGATTATATTGATACATTGAGTTTTGTCCTGTTTGTTTTAAGAAAATTTAAAAAAAAAACATTACACAGTAGGTCTTATAAATTCTTGTAATCTCACCAATAGTTACACGGAGAGAGATTAACTGTCATTAAAAGGTTTTTAACTATACATTGTTACCCTGCAACTTTTATTGAAATAATAGTGAAGTTGGAATAATTAAAACAATATATGTTCTTGTTAGAAGAATATATAATACCCAAAACCTTTTACAGTAGTTTTACATATGTGAATATGTTATCATGTAGAGTGTAAAAAATCTTAAAAAATACTCAAATTATTTTATCCATGGATAAAAACTAGTTTTTATTGTAGCTCAGGCTTGAAAGTTAATAATGTTTTCAAAGACTGAATTGAATGGACTGCAGAAATCTAGGTTGATTCATGAAATTAAGGGCTCAAAGTGTAACCTGAGATATACAGGATGTACCATGAGAAGATTTCAGTCACATGACAGAATACTGCAGCTTGCAAGTCAGTTACATTACTAGCATTACATCACACTATATGGAAGATTGTAATGTAGTTCCAAATAACAGCAATTTTAATATATTAATGCAAGGTTAACGTGAAAGAAAATTGCAAAATTTATATGTTTTGATTATATTGAGTTAGAACTGGTTATGATTCTGAAGGCCAATGTTTTGTCATTACACTTAAGATTTAAATCAGACTTTTTAAAATTATAGCCAAATTACAGTTAACAAAATACTATTGAACACCATATATTGGCCTTGGCAGCATTATTTAAACATTGTTTATTTTCTAACATTTATTTGATTTCTTTCATACATATATATTTTTAAGCAGTTCTTAAAAACATGCATTTAAAGATGAGCTTTAAAAATATTGTATTTGTAACATTTGTACAGGATTTATTAAATTTATTTTAGATATCTTCTACCACTTCTGTTCTTTTCTTCACCAATGTGGACAGACAGAAAGAGCAGTAGCATCATATCAGGCTTTAGTTGAGTTCAATATGTATACTCCCAAATCTCTGACTTTGAAGGCATCTTTATCAGACTGGATAGTGCTATTTGAACCTTTCTGGGACAGTGGAAGTCCAAGATTTGGGGAAGAAGGTGCTTTGGGTTGGGCAACAGTAATTACAGAGAAAAATATTGGTTCAAACTTTGCACATAACCCTGGTTTGTATTTTCCAATGTTTGTTTTCATTTCTAGTTTAAATTGTGTATTGTTTTGTAATACTTGAATGTTAGATTTTGTTTACACATTTAAAAAAGAACTGTTATACTTATAAGCCAAAAAGTGCAATTATTTAAAACCTTTGTGCTTTAAAATTTTATTTTAATCAAAAGGTAGGTGAAAACAGAACTTAAGTCAAAAGGAACAAATGTATAGAAATGTAATTTTTGGAAGTCATTTAAAAAGTAAATTGGAAGTAGTGATGACTAAACAAGTGTAGTAAAGATACAATAGAAATATGCACATGCACGCACATATATATAACAAGAGCCATTAAAAACACAACAACATACATACAGTAAACAATTTTAATATGCTAAGTTAAATATGAGTTTTGAATGTACATATTTTATTACTTATTGTGTTTTTAATGCTGCTCCGTATATATTTTTTAACCATTTTTAGTTTGTAAAAAAAATAGTACTCTTATGAAAATAAGTTAGACAAAATTATTTTTGAAGTAACATCTGATAAATTACATATTTTATTACAAGTCATATTTTTTCAAGTAACAATATTCATGCAAGTATAACAGTTTTTGGCATTTAATTTTTGAAATGTTCAACAACATTCAAAATTGGAATATTTAAACAGTACAGATTTTTTAAAAGTTTCTGTCATAAAAAGTAGACATTTCTCTCTACCTATATACTTGTATTCCAGCCTATTTTGTTTTACCAGAATAATTATTTTTGTCCAGTAGATTTTAGGTAAATAACATAGTTACATAAGTTTGCAGCTGATTTTTTTTCACAGTATTCATATGTATTTGGCATTCTATAATTAATATTATATCTATAAATAATAATTGAACTATTCTTAGTTTTATTTGACATAGGAATTTTTCAAAATGGTTTGATACATGTTGTGCTACAGAAGTTAAGAGATCTTAGCTGTTGTTTTTCAACATTTTGTTTATTAATTATATAATCTAATAGATATGTTTAGTTTATCCATAATTTTGTTATTTTTTACATAATTTCTGGGCTCGAGAATAATAAGGTGAAACAAGTTTTTTCATGAAGATTTTAAGAAAAAAGAAATTATTTTTTGGTTGATTTTCAGATTTAAACAAGACTGAAGATGAAATATTAAATAGATGTCTTTCTAAGAGTGAGACATGGCTTCACTTTGAAAACCTACGTGAAGGGCATTATTGGTTACCTTGGCGTCCAGGCTCAGGTTCAGCTAGTAATGATGAAACTTGTGAAGATCCAGAAAGGATGGTGCTTGTTGATGATGTCAGTAATATGTTATTTAGATTGAAGTCTGAAAGAACCAAATTTTATCTAGTTTTGCTGTTCCTGCAGTTTCTTGGAGTGCGCACTCATAATCATTCCCACACAACATGTAGTCAGAGTCTTTGTCTGTGTCCTACCTTGGTGCACAACACTCCTGTTGAACAAGATTATTCATTTCATTCCTTATTTATGTTTTTTTGCAACAAACAAACTTTTCAACCATTCAAACAGTTTCTTGTTCATAACACTGACCACTTTGAAGCTTTTATAACTAGAATTTTTGAACAGTCTTTGCAAAATTTTAGTCATGATTTACAGATAGAACTTCTGATTTCTTGGTTTCGATACACTATTGACTCTCTCTTTTATACATCTAAACAGTCTGACTCTAAAACATACAAAAATAAGAGTAAACTAGCAAGAAAAAAGGCAAAAGATTTTCTTAAAAAGGAAGTAAATAGGAACAACTTGACTTTGTGGGAATGGTATGGTAAGTTGGAATGGGCTTGTAATAACCATAAGGAAGCAGAAAAGATATTTGAAACAAGTTTTGAAGCTAGTTTGACTGGAGAGATTAGCAGTCAGCAGAGGACATTGTGGTCTTTAACAAGGACCTATATTGAACTGGAACTTGGTTTAAATGACGTCCTATGTTTTAAAGAATGTTACATACGAGAAGAAATTAATGAAAGCTTAAAGAAGAAGCTTTTGTGGGTTTTGTTATGTTTAGGAGGCAGTGCAAAGTATTCTGTCTTCTCTGAGAAATCTCTTGAAGTGATATCTCCAATTCAAATCTTAAAAGCACAGAATGTGTTCAAAACTATTCTTGAAGAGTCTCTTAAGCATGTTTCTCTAATACAGGATACCCAATCAAATTTTTCAAGTATATTATCATTTGAACAACACTGTAAACATGTAGTGGATATTGCATCTTGCTTTGCATTCTTTCAGTATTTCACTCATGGTTTAGCTGCAGCAGCCAGTGTGTTTGAAAGTTCCTTTACACAACTTGTACAGAATGAGGGTATTCAGTAAGTATGAATTATTATTCTAGATAAAATGTGGAGAAAGGCAGAAATTTGCATTATATAATAATTTACCTTTTTTTAACCTCTTGTAAAAGTTGGAAGTTATTTTGAAAATTTGTTTCATGGAGTTCCAAAACATCAGAGTTTAACGTTTTTGTGTATGTGTGTGTCTTTGTTTGATGTTTTAAAAATTGCAGCCTTATCACAAAGTAAATCATTTGTCGTTTGTGTATATCAAATATTGCTCATTATTGTGCTTCAGGAAACATTCTATTCAGATAGCTAAAAGAGTTGTAATGTGTTAAGAGATTTGTAATATTTGTTATAGCTGTAGTAAGTTGAACTTTTTACATGTAAGTACTTAGAATTCAGAACATGCATTTCATAAGCTAAATACTAGTAATTATGATAGGAATTGTAATGTGTGTTCTTAACTCTTCTCAAGATGTGCATGTAATTTGCTGGATTCATGATGTGTTTAAATTTGGTAATAATTTCAAGAAGAGTGTTTTGAAGGTTGTACATAAAAGATTTTTTATAATTCTAGGACTGAAATTTCTAGTGGGTACTTGCTGGAAGCAGTTCCTTTTTCTGTTGATTTAATGCTGTCAACATCTGTGTAAGTCAAAGTTCTGACTGTTGTTGATGCAGTGCAGATTGTGTGTCACATTCACTATAATTTTCCATTTTCCCCTCTTTTGTCTTCTAGAGGGCATCACACACTCATAGAGCACCTATTCAGAGGACAGAAGTTGTTTTTTAGGACAAACACAGGTTTAAATAACATGCAAAATAGAGACCCTCCTAAGAGAAGGAGAGATTAAGCTATGCATAAGTGATAGATATAAAGCAGAAGCAAAAAAGAACCAGTGCAAGTATCAGCTGTAATAAACCATATAAACAAGGAATCTCCCAATGAAGGGGAAATTATTTTAAAAAAATATTTGACTTTTCACCCCCATATGTTCACTGATTGACAGAATAGAAATACTTGGATCATTATATACTACATAGGTGAAACCAAGGTAAGCTAAAGAGACAGCAATATAATGAAATGTACTTTGATTCACCCACAAGCTAATCTGTAAGATGTTCTGTAATAGGTATCGATCAGAAAATCACATATGTTGTTGAATGGAAAAGTTCATGAGATGGAATCTGAAAATCACTGTCAAGGTGTGCACAGGTACCTTACAATAGACAAAACAGATCAGTTCATTAATGTGGAAGGATTTGTTTTCTGCTATTTTCTCAACACTAACTATGCAAATTTGGTCAATTTGATTGATCTTATAACCACTGAATAAAACAACAACAAAATTTAAATAAATTTGAATTACTTTTTTCTTTCTAGAATGACTTTAAATTACAACCTGCAACTACATTTGTTTATCCTAAAGAGCTTTAAACTTGGAACAGTACACATCTATTTATACTTTAATTTAATTGTTTTATTGCCCTTTGAACCATATCTAACTACTATTCATATCATTATAAGCTGTAACTCAGTTGCGGAACATGGAGCTCATGTTACGCTATCAAATTACATTATGTATGAGCAACTCCAAGCTGCTGACTTGTATGCTTTGTGAAACATTTTTATTATATTATTATTTATTTAACCTCATCTGAACTTGTATACCTGAGAAGATCCCTATTTTAACATTTTAGTTACTTTTATAAAAATAAATAAAAAATGAACATTATACATAAGCAATAAAGTACACATTCTGGTCTTCTTTTCTTACTATTGATTGTCGATGACACTTATAAGTACCTTTTTTTATACTAATTGTAGTTACGTACTAAATAATTTTTATTTAATTAAATAATGTACCAAAGAACATGGAATAATAATATCCAGAAAAATCAGATATTTTCTCTAACTATCATAATTTTTTGGTCTTCTAACTGTGCGATAAAACTGTTACAAATTCATCTAAGGTAGTTGTTATCTTTTCTGTGGGAATGAAGCTTGTACTTACTGAGAAACTGACAATTCTCTGTTTAGAAAACAATTTAATATATCATCTGATAGATGAAAATCTTAGCTTTTTATTCATTATACATAATATAATATTAAGCATAAGTTAAAACTACTAAGAAATCTTAAAAGAGAGAAGGATGGGACAGGTTGGTGTGGCAAGAAGGAGTCTGATTTCTATTTGATGACTCAGTAACCAAACAAGACTGAAGGCTATAAAAATTATGGTTTGTCTGAGCAATGACAATTTTATAATTTACATTAAATTTCATACTTATTGGAGACATAGTGAATAAAGTAAGAGAAAATATGTAACATTTCTTGCACTAGGGAAAATTTTGGATTTTTTAAAATATTGCCTTATAAAATTAAGAACTTAAAACTTGTATACTATTAATATAGTGATTATTAATCCACAGTTTTATGTTATACTAATTAATATAACATAAATAAAGTCATTTAATTAAATTCTGAATGTAAGCTACTAAAACCTCATGACATGCACAGAAAGGATAGTTGGAGAGAGAGGGTTAAAGGATCCATTGCTGGAGAATCTGAGTGGAACTGAAGACGAGTAATGTGGAAAAAAAATGGTTGTCTGCCATTTTAGAGAAATGTGTTAGGAGATGAGGAAGGCATTGCACAACCATTAAAAATCTGAAGGGTGAGACACCTATTCTGTAGGAAAAAGCCAATGATATCTCTATAAAGATAATCCACAAGAATGTTCATAACACGTTGCATGATAGACTCTGAGATAGGTATGATGTGAATGGTGCCAAAACAAGGCATAGGCTACAGAATTGAATTTTTTCCTGATTATTGATACACACCATCATTGTTAGAAAGTGTGTTTGAACTAAAACACAGTGGTTGTGTAACAAGTGTAGGAACTTTTCAATGTGTTTGAACTAAAACACGGTGGTTGTGTAACAAGTGTAGGAACTTTTCAATGTGTTTGAACTAAAACACAGTGGTGGTGTAACTAGTGTTTGAACTTTTCAGAAGCATGTTAAACTGCTCAAAGATCTAAAAAATAGTCACATTCTTATTCCTAATGAAACCAGGAATCTAAAACACTATGTTAAAACCAGCACCCTATACATCAAGAAAGGCAGCTCTTAAATCATGTAGACCTATATCAAGGGGAAGAGAAGTGGAAACTGCAGTAATAAGCAGTCAATAAAACCAAAATTAAAGATAATCAACAGTAGTGGTAGCAAGGGAAATTCCCTAAGAAGATAATGTGTTTGAAGGTAAATGCCATTGAAGAACAAAATTCCATTGGAGGTGTCATGCGAGTGTATCTCAAGGGAATGACTTTGTGACATGAAGTCATCTTCCCAAAAGCGAAAAAGGATGTCTTTGATAGTAAGTGTGCAGAAAACAGAAGAATATGAACATAAGACTCCAAGACTTGTAGTAAGAGCTGGTTTAGGTGTTCCTTGAATTCTGTTGATCAAAAATCCCAGATATGTCAAATACTGTGTTGATACTGAATGAGATGTGGAATTGTGGATGAGCTACCTCATAGATGTAGTCAGCTGGATGGTCAACTGAGCGTGTGTAAGAGACTGAATGGGAATAAGTAATAATAGCTGACATCAATGAAAAGTAAACAGGGGAGGATGAGGGATTGAAAAATAAAAAATTGAGAAGATAACAGCAAGATTAGATTAGTGGAAGCTTCTACACAAATGTGTAGCTAATAGATCTTGATCATAGTGGTGAGAGTGAATAAGTTTGAGAAAAAGGTTGCTTTACTGTTTTTCTCTCTCTTGTATCATCATAAGAAAAGGGTAGGTAGGTTGAGCAGGCAATTCGTAAATAATGGCCTTGAATAACTTTAGTCAGTGATGAACAACAGTGCCACCACAGTGAAATAATTCTTGATGACGAGAAACCCACTTGAAATAAAAATGTATCTCAGAACAGCTGGTATGGGTATTAACACTTTTATTGATAAGGAGAGAAGAACATTTTGACCCTCCTAGATCATCTTTTTAACCTGAAGATGACCTAGGAAGGTCGAAACGTTGTTCTCTCCTTATCAATAAAAGTGTTAATACCCATACCAGCCATTCTGAGATACAGTGCCACCACAGGATCTACCTGAACTCTAGAAACAGACTATGTAAGTAAAACTTCCAAAGCAGATATAGTGAGTGAAGTTCACAGCAAAGTTGTCAATAAGAAAATCTGTATTATGGTGAGAAAGAAGATTTTATGTGAGATATGCTGACATGAGCAGTGAGTCGTGAAAGGTGAAGAGTGGAGAATGATTGGTAAGTTGATGCATGCTCTGCATTGTGTCAAGCACGTTTAGAATTTTGGTTGTTGGTTGTTGACACCAAAGAAACCTAGCTTTCAGTATATCACAGACATACTTTATTTGAAATTTACTTTAATGTAAACATTAATGTATTTAGTTAGCCTGATAGAATGTACAATTTTTAATTTAAACCTAACGATATAATTCTGTGTTGTAATGTAACTTTCAATCAACTTAGTAGTGTATGTTGTAAGAAACAATTCCAAACTATGACTTAAACGTTTGGTCAAAATAAATTGATTTCTGTAGTTATTTATATAAGTATGGGCAGTTGCTTATGCTGGAAATAATATAAGAAGCACAATAAACCTTGACAAAATGGTGTTTAGTTTTGGATGTATCCTCATAACTCTAAGACATAGTTTTCAAAGAAATTTGTAGTATGTTTTGATAGGGTTGTTACAGTTTACTGTGTTGTGGTTTATTTTTTATTTATAAAAGTATTAATATTATTTCCCAAGTTTCTTAATAATTAATTAGTACACAGAAAAAAAGTGTGCTTCAAATATTAACTAAAGAAAAAATATTCACAACTATGATCCAAAGAAGTAACATTACTGTATTGTAGAATATATGCAGTTTGAATTTAATAACTTTGGTATTAAGGACTTTAAGAGGAAGGTGTTAGTTTAAATGAACGTTTTTCCCAGATTTTGATAGAAAAGAAGTAATGAACCATGTTTATATTGAGTGAAAACAGTTTTGGTTTCTAATTTATGTAAATTTATCTTTATATGTAGGTCTAAACTACTTAAGGAGAATTTATATGAAGTATATATAAACCTAATAACCTATGACAGTCAGCACCCACTAGTTCCTCTCAAATCTCTGAGATCACATTTAACTGAAGCAATTACAACTTTTCCATCTAACTCTCAGTTTTTAGCAGGCTTGGTAAATATGGAGACAAACTCACTGGTGACAGGAAGACTGAGAAGGTAGGAAGAAACATTTAAAAATTATTTGTTTCTTGACAGAATGATGGAACAAAATTGTTTTATAAAGATACCTTACCATGAAATAGATCCTTGTTAATATAAAAGTAAGACTGTTTTTTTATAAACTTGTGCAACAGGATTTCAGAAATGTTGTGTTTTTTTTTTTTAAGTTTCCTATCACTTTGATAGAGGGCCTTTCTTTTTTTGGTCCTACTTTCTTTTCAACCACCTGATTGCAACTTCATTTTCTCCAGCTAACACTTATCTTTTTTGTGCTACTTCAGACAATAAATTCATAAAAAAATGATAGAAAAATAGAGTGAAGAGGGTGACATTCCAGACGTTTTCTATCTTTTGTCTTCTCCTGTGTTTTTTATAACAGGCAGTTGCTGTCCCTTCCAGTTTACTTCTCATGAATACTCTGCCTAAACAGTCTATAAAAGAATAGGAAAAAAGTTTCAGGTCCATACATTTCTCTTCAGGCATTTCTTTTCAAGTGAATCGGCAGCAACGAGAGACCTCTTATATGTCCTTGGAGCTAATGGATGGTGTGTAACAGGTTTTGGAGATATTAAATTACTACAATGTTATTGAATGATGGTGAACCATGGCATGACATCTTCATTGCTGATGTTTTTAGTTATGATGTTACCACTATCATGGATGAGGTGGTTGGTTCCTTCTGCTCACTTGTAAATTCCAGATCACACATTACTCTGTTTTATTGCCTTTTGTGGCATCTACACTGCTTGTTGACAATTTTTGCTAGCTCTTCTACAACTTTCCCTTCTGGCTCTTATCCCATCATTGAGGAGCAGGAAGCTCATTCTTTTCTTTTTGTTATGCTCATAATTCAGGTTTATGACTTTGTCTTTTTTTTCTTGTGTATTGTAATGACTCTGATTATTTTATTTTGTGAGCGTCCTTCTGGCCTACCTCCATGTTCATATTTTGCTATAGGCTAGAAAGATACCTTCTACATCAGTGTTTCAACTTGATGGGTTCATTGTTTACTTCTCCAAATAAAGTGGATACAATAGACCAGTAAGATAAATACAGTATGTTACATACTGTGATTTCCTCATTTGTTTACAGTTTATTCAGCAGAACAAATTAGACAAAGTCATATCCAGAAAACTTGCATATAGTGATGGATTATTGAAGATAATTGTGCCCAGTAATGTTTTTGTAGTATTTGTGGAGTCATAAAACCAAATTAAAAACCAAATTATTACATACAGTTTGCATTATTATGAGTAAATGTAACAATAATTTGGTTAACTATCTGTTCTTGCATTACAGTTAATTAATATTAACTTTTTATCAGAGCCTGTTAAGTTATTTTAAAAAAATATAAGTTCTCTGTTAAGAGACTAGTTATTTTGTTGTATACAAGTTTCTTTCAAGTAAAGAGATCATGAAAGCTTCTTGGAGGGCTTCTTATTATTTTTTTTAACTTTATAACTATTATGCATTTTTTAAATAGTACCTTGGTAAAATTACATGGAAGGTTTTGGTTTATGTCATCTAAAATTTATTTGCATCCTTAAATGTTTGTTAAAGTTTCCATATCAATATTGCTATGGTCAGAAAAAGCATTTTCTATTGTGTAATAGGTTTTTCAATGACATATTGAAGTTCCCAGACAAGACTTCACCAATAATGTGGATGTTTGCAGTGTATGCAGAACACAAGAGGCAAGATAAAATCTCTAAGGAAATTGAAACAACATGCAATGATAAGAACCCATCAGGTTAGCATGTTTCTATGGTTATCTTTTATTTTATCACAATAAAAGTTTTTCTTTTAACTACCATCTTATTTTAATATTAGGATGTTCACAAACTGCTGTTCTAAAGAAAACAGAGAAAAGCCACAAATAGTATTTGTTTTACAATTAAGGACACATTTTACATGAAAATAAAGTACTTGTGAAAACATTCTTGCCAGAGGTCATGGAAATGTAGATACTTCTCTGTTATGTGGTAGATGCATCTCTTTTAGTAGACTGGCTTCTTGAAGAACTAACAGATAGTTTACACACTTTACTGATTTTCAGAAGTATGTTGTCATATATTTGTAATTTCTAGCTTCAAATGTAAGCAAAGTGGATTTTAAAACTTGGGAAATAAAAACCTAAGACTTTCATCCATAAAAAATCTGTCAGTCTATTTGCCTTTGCTTTCGTGTAAAATTAATAGTACTGTTGCAGTTTTATTAAAGAGCATAATTACTCTCTTGATATTTTTTAAATTTAAAAATAATTCTTGTATGTATATATTTAAAACAAAAAGAAGATTGTTCTGTAGATATTCAGTTCACAAATATTCTCTTTGTTATTAGTGATCCATGTGTTGTAAAATATCTGCCATTGATACTCACAAGATACTCAGTATTTCTTCGTTTAGTTTTTTAACTAAGATATTCAATGAAGTGTGATTTCTCAAACTGTACCAGAAGTGTGATAATTATTGAGGTGTAGTGCTTAGAAGTTTATATTAATCTACGCTAAAGTAAGTCAAGTTTCTTTAAATTATAGGATCCATAGTGCCTTCAGTTCCAGACTGTGGGGTTACATGGAGAATAAGATCTCTGTTTGAAAGGGCACTTGATGAATCACCTTCCCGTCATTGTGTTGGGTTGTGGAGGTGGTACTTAAAGTTTGAGGTAAATTGGTGTACTACATCTCTGTAATTGTTTTTACACTTTTATAATTATTTCTTAAGATACAGTTTTGATCCATGCTTTCTGTATAGTTAATTGATTATTAATATTATTATCTGTACATTTTTTACCTAACAAAAAGTGGTTTCACAGAAAAATTTCACTAATTGATGTTTGATTGCCACAGTTGCCAAGAATAAAAAGCTGTGTTTATGAAAAATTGTTTAAATTGTGTTGTATAGAGGTATGTAGTGTAGTTAAAATATTAAATTATTCTGGTGTAGTAATATTTTCAGTGGTATAGAGCTTGACAATTATGAACAAGATGACAAAAATGTTATCTGTAGTTCTAATATGTTACATTAAAATTTTGTTATAGTTGGTTTAAGGCCTCAAGCTGCAGGATAGTAATGTCATACAGCCCACGACTGAGGTTTTGGAAGATTTGTTTCCTGTCTGACATATATTTTGTTACAAATTAAGCCTTAAATTAGTTCCCTGGTTGTTTTTGAGAAATTAAACATGACATATTTTGTTACACTTTTTGAGAAGTAAAACTAGTTATATTATTTTGAGAAGTAAAACTAGTTATATTATTTTGAGAAGTAAAACTAGTTATATTATTTTTTACTTGCCAGTGCTCTCTAATAAAATGTTACAATAGATAAAATGTAGATAGTAGTTTCTTTGATCATAAATTCTAAAAGGATTTTTTTCTGATTCAATTTTATAAATCTAAGGTAAACAGAAATAATTCTTGGCCTTTGTAGTCGATATTATTATTTCTAATTTTGTGTGTTTTCGATAGCTTGTGATTTTCTGTTGCTCAGTCACTCTAATTTCTTTCATGTGATAACACACAATATTACCATTGTTAAGCCAGTTTTTAATTGTTGTATGTTATCTTTTTGGTTATCAATTTGTATTTGCATGTGACAGTGTAAGGCAAAATGTTGTTTTTTTAAATGTGATTTCAAACTTACAATCTGCTCTGGAGAGTATAAAAACTGTTTTTTTTTTTGGTTGAAGTGGTTCTACTTAAGTCTGGCACTGGACTTTATTTTTGGAATGCAAACCATGTAATGGTGCTTGAAACTTGAGCTGGTTGCAAAATTACAACATTTACATGTAAAATGATTTCATAACAGTGTTTTGATATGTCAAGAGAAGCAGTGAAAAAGTATTCTTCAGGTTACTTTCTATTATATGACTTTAGTAAAGTACAAAACATGATTCTGAGATTGACATATAACAAGGTTATATCAGCAATTTAACTGTATTGCATTTTGTTTGGAAGACATCATTAGTAACAAAATGTGAAAATGCTTGTATTTTGAAATCCGTAATTCTCGGTTGATTAATCATGGTTCTTACAAAGATTCTTTTAAAGTATGATATATGCTAAGTTCTACCCCTCATTTAAATTAACTCTCTATTTTTTATAGGTAGAACAACAAAACTGTACGAGAACAGAAGTAATTTTTTATCGAGCTTTGCAGCAGTGCCCATGGGCCAAGGTACTGTTATAGTGTGTCTTGTTTTTTTGGTCACAACAAAATTTTAATGGCGAATAATTTAAAAATTGGAAGAAAAAGTAATGTTTGTTCAATTCAAAATCTTTTTTTCTCTTTTTCTCTCTGTTGGGCATGGTTTCCATAAATAATTTTTTTTAGTATTCTCTCTTTAATTTGAATTCCTGCCAATTTTCCTTTTTCTCCACTTGAAGCTGACCTTTTTTTTTCTAACAACTAAAGTGTCTTCTTGGATTTATAACATTTACAGAAAAATACTAAACCTAATCTCAGGTATGGAATCTCATCAGTATTAAGCTAATTGGAAAAGTAACCATACTCTTAAGTTGTAATTATATTGTGCATGTCCACCATGAGTTAGGTTAATCCATTAAAGAACTCACTAGACTATATTATTCACTTTAGATTTAGCCCAGGTGCATTATATAAATCAAAATTACAAAACAGTGTTGAGTAATCACTTTTATTTGCATAGAAATTAGAATTTTGTGTCGTTCTAGATAAAAATCGGCTTCAAGTGGAAGATTCTGAGTTTTCCACCCAAACTACTTTTTCATCTTGAGGTATTTGAAAGTAAGAGTTCAAATGAACTTCAACCATGTTCAACATTTTGAGTATAATGTAGTTTTGTGGAAGCTTTTGTTTGGAAAATCATCAATTTCAGTCATGTTCATCATAACAAGTAACATTTACCAAACAAGCAACTTGGTATGTTTACCCACCCACCAGTAAACCTTCTGAAAACTCTCCAACTTAAACTTACCAAGTCATAAAAAAGATCTATTTCTCTTTTCTAAGCTGTAAAAATAGAATAAGTAGTAGTAAGTAAAAATAGTCAAACATAAATTTATTTTTACTTATGGAAGTATTTATCTATATTTGGGTAGTTTATTTTGCTCTGGGAAAATACAGTGCAAGTCTTCTCTCATATGTTAATTAGAAATTATTAATGTGTCATAGTAGATTCAGTGGTTTAATAAAAAAATTAACAGCTTCTTTATTTTATGAAGTGATTTTAGTAAATAATATAAAGTATTATTTGTGAAAGTAATAAAATCTGTGTGATCTTTGAACTCTGGTAGATTTGCTCTGTACTGTACAAATACCTCATCCAACATTGTAAAGATACAAATCTTGTAATAATATTAATTGTAACTAAAATTGAATAGCTTCAAATGTCATTTTATTAGTTTTTTTCTCATATGTTCTACCTCCACTGAGATCTTTCTTCCAAGTTGTTTTTGACCATAAATTCATTATCTCAATATCTTTATTTTTGAGTATGTCATATTCATCTGCATCTTCCACAGAATGGATTTTCTATCCTTTATTAGTTTAATAAGTATCCAGATGGCTGGGTTATCCATTGATTGATGGCTTCAAAGTGTTTATAGTTTGAGATCCAGCTTCACTGACAGTGAATATCAAGAATAGTAGTTTATTAACAATAACAAGAAGGAGAGAGGTAACAGATAAAGAAGGTTGGAAATCTTATTTTTAGCATTTGCCTGTTAGTGTTGTGCTGACATTATTTTTATTCACTTCACTACTCCATCTCCCAATTCTGGTACTCTTGCTTTGAAATCAATTTATTTTTGTGTTACAGCACTGGACATTTAAAAATGAGTATATATCTACAGTGTCATAACAACATGTTTCAACTTACTGAAGTTTAAGCCATCATCAGAAAGTGTTTGACTTATAATAAAAGTATCTACACTTCAATGTTCTGATGTTTATACTAGCTACTTGTATATACTATAATGTTTTATATGTTAAAAGTGCTACCTTTTATTAAAAACATATTTTTTAAGAACTCCAGTTTGTCAGTACTGTATTTAAAAATTACATCAGTAATGATCAAACCCTTGTGTACAGTTCTTGTGAGAGTCATGTTCTTATCATGAGGAGACACATGCTTTTATTTGAAATTGTGTTCTGTGATAAAGCAATAGTTGTTGTGAGTACCATATGGAAAATCCAAAGTTTGAAGTACTTCAAGGATTTTTGTTTGTTGTGCTGTTTGCTAGATGGCACCACATATAAACTTCAATGAATGCTGAGAAGATTGAATCATATTTCAGCAGGACAGATAGCACCATTGTTTTTATTATTTTGGGCACTTACATAGATTGTTTGTTTTTTGAAATATTGTGCAAAGTTATATGAGAACTATCTGCACTAGCTGTCCTTAATTTTGCATTGAAAGACTAAAGGGAAGACAGCTAGTCATCACCATCCATCATTATCTTTTGGGCTGCTATTTTACCAATGAATAGTGGGATTGACCATAACATTATAATGCCCCCACGGCTTAAAGGGCGAGCATGTTTGATGTGACAGAGATTCTAACCTGCGACTCTCAGATTACAAGTTGAGCGCCCTAACCACCTGACCATGCTGGGCCATGTACATAGCTAGATGGATATATAGAGAGCCACACCATTCCTCCATTATAGTAGCATTTAATAATTTGTACATGAAGTCAGTAAAATGTTAGATAAGTAAAGGATAGATGTTAAACTTGTAGACATTATTTAATATAAAGGGACAGACCATTTAATCTTCTTAATATCAAAGTTTTCTTCAAATATTTTATATATTTTTATCCTTACACTGTTAGTAACACAAGTTAAGATGTTTCACTTTAACAGTCATATGAACAAAAATATTTTCTGCAATGTGGCACCCCATTATAATGTGGCTGTAGATCAACTAGTCATTTCACTGAAACTAGTTTTATGGTACTTTACAGGGAGTAAATTTGGCTGTATCAAAACTGTCAAATATTTAGTAATTATATTAGAAAATAATCAAATGTGGCTCACGTTGGATAAGGTATTATGATAGTTGATAGATATAAATGAAAGTAAACTTCATGTTAACCATTCTGAAAGGCTTATGATAACCTGATGTCTTCAGTACAGTTTTGATAAAAACTTGTATAATTAGGTTTTTGTTGTTTTTTTTACAATGAGCTCATGTGACCAAAGGTTATATTTGGCTCAAACCTAATATCATTGATATACAGATGTTAGAATGTAGTAGTTACCTACATATCAGATCAAGCTTTTAGTTTCCAACTAAGCTTCTTTTGGTTGTTATTAATGGCTTAAAATATTTGTTATGTAACTTTTCTATTTTCACCAATTAAAAAATAAAGAATGAATACAATGTAAATAATTCAAGTGAGGGGGAAAGAGAAAGAGCTTTTGAGAAAGCTTGTAAGTTATACAGATGTATGAGTGGTCTGTCAGTCAGTGGTTCTTGTTGGTCCTAACATCTGAAATCATCTTAACAAGACATAAATGTTCATTAAACATTCAATATGTAAAAATATGGTCGAGAAAAGTATTAAATTTTAATCAAAACTAAGCTTCACTGTACTTAGAAGTTTTTGTTGCTTTGTTTCTTTGTGTGCTTATTTCATTGTTACAGCTTATTTTACTATTTTGTTCTGGCTAATCATCTGTGTACTTCAGCTAGATAGCCTTGGTCGTGAACAAGATAGTTAATTGTTTTATTGCAGTAAATAGTGTATCATTTGTATTTAGCTTTCTATAAATATCAAAAAATGTCTAATGGTCAAACAGGTGAAAATTATTGCTTCACAAACTTTGGAAGTTGTAACAGTGGTGGTTTTATTCTCTTATTGCCTGCAGCCTATTTTTGTTTCTCAAATGAACTGTTTTCATTATGTCTTGTATCTTTAGCAAGAGACAAATGAAAATCCTGCTGTCATTTTGCCCTCAGTTTGTCAGTTTTAACCACAATATTAGGTATCAGGGTGTATGCAGTTTGTACAAGTGCTCCATATAACTGGAATGGAAAAATTGGGGCTTATTGGGAAGAAGATATGGGTTGTATGTACATAAGAGTGTTGAAAAAACACAATTAATGTTAAAGAAGAGGTTAAAGAGGAGGGATAATGGTTAGTATGTGCAAAGCTTTAGTGAAATTATAAAAGTAAAACCTAGATCTGTTATACTGTCAAAACATTTTCATTATGTGTATTATACATATATGTATATTTCATACTTTAGGATCTATATATGGATGGTATTGCATATTTTCCAAATAAATTGGATGAAATACATGACATAATGATCGAGAAGGAAATAAGAGTACGCACACCACTAGAGGAAATTGAAATGTTACAGGAACATCATGGGAAAAGTAAAGATGAAGCCAAACAACAACCTGCTGAGGATGTGTAGGATTTTGACATTTTTTCTACTTCACCTAAACTTATCATCCTTCAAGTAATGTGTATAAAATATCTGAATGAATGAAAGTTGAAATAAATAATTAAACATCTTAAATGTACATTATGTTTGATGTATATGTGTGTTATAAATACATATTATATAGACCAAAATTACATACAGGAGTTGGTGGCATTAGGGAAATGGCCATGTTAATATGACATGTAGGAACTGTTGGCATTAGGTAAATAGTCGTGTTAATACTATTTTTAAAAATGTTGAGAACATCTGTACAATATTTGTGTGGGGGATAATTATGTATATATTTTGTATATATTGTGCTTGTTGTAAAATGTAATGATGAATAAACTGGTCTGTCAAACTTTAGTTTTTGGAAATTTTCATGTTAGTTCCTCTGGCATTAGAGTATGTTTTTTCCTAAAATTAAAGAAACATAAGACTGTGTTTATTGTGCATTAGCCATAATGAAAAAGACTTCCCTTTTCTAAAGAAAAAATAATTTTTCATTTTCACACCAGGATAGTGTTTAATCACACTCATTATTTGTAATTAATAAATGACCTAGTGCTGAGCTATTTTAACATTGTGGTTTTTACTTAACATAGTTCTAAAAGTGAGAACAGCTATAAGACGAGGTACACTATCATAGAATCTCACTACAGTGTAACTGTAGTGATAATCTGAGGTGCACGTAATAGGGGTAAATTACAAGACAACAACAATAACAGCTGCTTTTGAGGAATTTGTATAAGAATATGATTAAGTTGAACTTAACCTGAAAGGAAGATACTGACAAAGTTATTTTACTTTCAAACAACTAAAACTTTATTTGTGGTATCATAAACTACCAGCTATAAATTATGATTTCTGCAGGACACTTAAGTTTATATTGTTTTATCTTCTCACTGTAAAATGACAGTAAGGTAGGATGCACAACATCAGAACTTCACATTATAATACAAAATGACCAATAAGAAGTGGGAGAGCTGGAAAGTAACATTTGTTTGGGATTATTTTGTTTCATACTATCTCGTAAATCCTACATTTCCAAACCTCACATGTCAATAGAGCAGTCTTATTTTAACAGAAGAATGAAACCACGACTTGTAATATTCCAGTCCTCCTACAAGACCACGAGTTACTTAAAGCCTGTTCAACAACTTACCAATATAGATGTCACAAGAGAAGATACTTACTGTCCTTGGACTGACATTCAGTCATGTAATGCATATCACAATAAGATTAGCACAAGTGAATGTTCTATATATTTTGTTCATCTTGTACTAAAATTTGGAAACATTTATCTGGATACACCAGAATAACAGTTTATTCAGTTTGTATATTACACTATGTAACACAAATTTTGTTCCTGGATAGTATGTGTATTTTTTAATTGCTTATGTTATAAAAGTACAGAAAATGGTCATTATTCCCTTCAAACTTTGCTTTTGTGACCTGGATAATGAAACCTAGAAATTAACCTATTTTCTATGTAAAAATGGGCAAATTTGCATATTTTCATTTACATAAGGTCTGAATAAAACGACATATGAATCAAGATTTACATGTATTTATACTAAAGTTATACAAAAATAAACAGAAATGTTTAGAAGTGAGTAGTTTTTCGAGATTTGTGACTGTAAGTAAATTACTTTCATGTATCAGCCCCTCCCATCATGTTTGTGTTCTACGCTCCCAGGTCATAAAAGCAAAGTTTGAAGAGAAAAACAGGTCTTTTCCATTTACTTTAGGCATAAGCAATTGGGAAATAACACTTTCTGCTCAGGAACAAGACAAGTAAAAATTGTGTTACATAGTGTTATTAAAGGCTTACAACCATGACATTCATTTGTCATAGCTACACCATTCCTTACTTTACAATCATTCTCTATCTGACTTTTAATTTTAAAAGACAAACTTGAATTTTTAAATCCACAACCATATTCGATGATTATTGATAGTGTATAAATTGATTGAATAATCTCAAGGTTCTTTATGACAATATGTACTAGAACAGTGAAGTTTTAAATATTGCAACTTTGGTTCTGTTTATATGTTTAAGATGGTTTAATATTTTCCATGCAACATGCATAGAAGATCATCTTAGGACATTAATAATTAAATTTACATATATAGTTGCATGCATTTACTATGGATTTAGTTGTTGTGTTGAGAGCTCTAAGAATATATAAAGAAAAGTAGTTTTTCATCTAATTGCTATTCAAATATAAGTTTTCATAAGTTCTTTATTTTTACTGTCACATCTTTACTTGAGTTTTTAACTTTTAATTCTGCACATCTCCATCTTTTGTACAGGATGTACAGACACTTACATTTAACTGTTGAACATTTTGCAAGTTATTTTGATATCCACGTGATAAGATTTTACACCATTGTTTGACTTAGCAGGGCTTCATTTCCAATAAGGAAGAAGAGAAAACTGCTAGAATGCTGTATATTGGTAACAGATTTGGTCAGAAATGGATGCTTCTTCGAAACTTAAGGGACAAATATTTCAAAGCTAACGTTTCAACATCATTTGCTTTTGTTATGAGTTAATAGTAACTGTAATAATATAAAACATTACATTCATATTATACTTATACCATAGAAGTACAATTGTAGAGAGTACATCCTGAGAAAATATTATGTAAGGATTAGTTCGGATTTGCACATTGTGATTCAGAACTACTTAGAATAATGGGAACAGCAATAGATCTCTTTATTCAAGATAAAATGATAACTGTGCAGTATTCGGACACCTTTGTCAGTAAAAATATGTTTTTTCCCCCTTTATGTGGTGTATATTAAACAGTAACGTTCACTGAAAGACACTTATGAATTGCAGTTTCAAAAATAAACTCAGCACATTTTTTACTGATCGTAAGTAAATACAGAGTATGAATGTTCTTTTAAAACATGGTCAAAGCCAATTACTACAGTATTTACCTAATATGTGGTCTACCACACTAAAATATTTTTAGCCAACTGCTAACATCTGTAGTTCAAATGTCTACTATAATATCTCTGTCTGGGGCTAAAAAATCCAATGTAATTGATGTAAAAAGAAACTTACTTAGAATAAATCAAGTGGAACAGAACCTTCTACAACACCAAACTGTTTAAAGACTGCTGTATACGAGGTCTGTTCGAGTTTGACTGTGTGGGTATTTGGGTATTGATGTTGTTAAATACCCAGGAGGGTCAGGTACATTTGACCTCTTCCTCCCTCCCGAACGATTATAGCGTCTGTCTTTAGGGTTTTTTTTTTTGTTTTTGTTTTTTTTTAAAGCTTTGGGCCAGAGTAAAAGTATAACATCATACTCAGGTCCATTTCAGGGCTCAGTCCATGCATGGACGAACAAGGAGTTTTTTTTGTTTTTTTTTTCTCCATTTAATTTTTTTTTTTTTTGTATTTTCATATATATATATTTTTTTGTATTTTTTCTCCTTTTTTTCGATTGAGAGAATGCTACTACTACTTGTAGTAACACAAACACTCACACAGAAAAGAAAGTAATAATAATTATTATTATTCAATACTTGAATAATAATTCAAAAAGAGAAGAAAATAAAAATAATAATAATGATTAAAAAAAGAAAATAATAATTATAAAAATAAAAAGAAACAAGGACTAAGTGTCTAGTGCATTGTGGCCAGCTTGTGTTACATTTCTTAAATATATGTTAAAAGGGGAGAGGTATTTAGTACCATTTACATCATGTACGTGATATCTGTCGAGATCACACATTAAGTCATTTTTGTGCCAATTCTTATTGAAATATTTTAGAGAATTATGCAAGAGTCTTTCAGCTATTGTATCTATGTTTGCATACTTGTGCATGAATGTACGAGGTCTGTTCAAAAAATACGCGGGCTGTTTGAATTGCGCGGCTCCAGTTGGTTCCAGGAGAATCCGCTTGGTGTCGCTAGGTTCGCACAGATCAGCTGATTACGATGCCATTTCCCGATTGCAGATATCTTCATTTGTGTATGAGCTACGCGGTTTTAAGTGAAGTGCGATTTTTTTCGTTTGGCGGATTTCAGAATGAATGACCTGAAGGAGCAACGACTTGCTGTGAAATTTTGTGTTAAACTTGGAAAATCTGCGACTGAAACTTTTGCTATGCTTAACACGGCTTACGGTGATGTTGCTATGAAGGGTACGGCATGTTTCAAGTGGCATGAACGTTTTAAGGATGGTCGACAGTCCATTGAAGATGATGAGCGTCCTGAACGTCCTTCCACGTCAACTGACGACCCACACGTCGACAAAATCAACACCCTGGTGCGGGCAAATCGACGTCTGATTGTCAGGGAGCTTGCTGAAGAGTGTGGGATATCAGTTGGATCTTGTTACGAGATTTTGACCGAAAAATTGAAGATGCACCGCGTTGCTGCGAAATTTGTGCCTCAGAACTCGTGAGTTTTTGGCCAAACACTCGATCACTGTTCTTCCCCACCCCAACCCCCCCTTCTCATCTGACCTTGCTCCTTGCGATTTTTTCTTGTTCCCCAAACTCAAAAGACCCTTGAAAGGAAGAAGATTTGAGACGATTCCCGAGATTAAGGCAAATGCGACGAAGGAGCTGTAGGACATTACAAAAGAAGCGTACCAGGACTGTTTCAACAAGTGGAAACACCATTGGGATAAGTGTGTGCGTTGGGGAGGAGAGTGCTTTGAAAGGGTCCCAGACCTGTAACTTCTAAATAAAGTACATTTTGTTTTATGACGTCAGTCCGCGTATTTTTTGAAGAGCCCTCATACACCTGAAGATGTGGTCTTGAGTGTAAGTGAAACAAAAACTTGCACATACATTCACAAAAGAAATATCAGTGTTCATGTAAAAATCTTCTGTGTCTACCTTAAAATGAACATTAGTGCTTAGAATGCAAATATTGTGAACATCTTTCAGCTTATGACTGTATTAGAATTATTAATGATTACTAATAGTTATACTGTCTGAAAAATGTTATATTTCCTCTTCTACAATATGAAACATAGCATGAAAGTGTCATTGTCCAAGCAACCCGTAATTGAAGTAGCAATTCTACCATGGTAACAGGATCTATATATTCCTGACTAACTAATAGTAACCAGTGGGCCGGGCATGGCCAAGCGTGTTAAGGCGTGCGACACGTAATCTGAGGGTTGCGGGTTCACATCCCCTTCGCGCCAAACATGCTTGCCCTTTCAGCCGTGGGGGCGTTATAATGTGACGGTAAATCCCACTATTCGTTGATAAAAGAGTAGCCCAAGAGTTGGCGGTGGGTGATGATGACTAGCTGCCTTCTCTCTAGTCTTATATTGCTAAATTAGGAACGGCTAGCACAGATAGCCCTCGAGTAGCTTTGTGCGAAATTCAAAAACAAACAAACAAACAAGTAACCAGTGAAATATTAGGTATAGTATTGTTATCTCAATACTATTTCGATATCTCTGAAGTACATATCAAAGAAACGTCAGCTTAGAACCACTAATATTGACTCTTCCAACAATTTGTTCTATATGACCATATGTGGACAGTATTATTATAGAAGTGGTCTCTTTCCGAGCTAAAATATTCTTAACAGCCAAAGAGTACTACATAGTTTTACCCATAACATCCTTTGATAAATCTGTGTATGATTATTGTCACATGATCTGATAGTGCTATGTTTTTTTTTTTTTTAATTTCCCCGTTTAAACATTATAGATCATCTATGTACATAACTAAATCCTTATGTTGACCACCATCTCACACTTTGAATTCAGCCCTTTGGGTAGCTCAATATCCCATGGAGTCAGACCCTCAGAGCAGGTCAATAATAACCCTGTGCCAATCAGTGAGTTGCTCATCATCCAAATACTTGATATAATTTTGGTACATCAAGATCAGACTTAGGTGTTGTGGCACCTACTCTTTGACTATGGCTGTTACAATAATCACTTGCTCAAAATGCTTAAATAAATGACACTCTGCAGTATTCCTGAAGGCTAAAGGGGTATGTTATTTCAACTGACTACCATTGGACAACACCAGTAAATATAAATGCATGTGTTTGGCTTTCCAGCCATAAGTAACAGAGACGCCAATGAAATTAACAGCAGTAGTTTCTCTTCGTGTCTAGAGGCTTCAACAAACACAACAACTTCTGATGGATTTCATCTTCCAGAGGCATTCCAAATTTTTTATCTGTTTATAAGTGATTCCTTCAATAAGACATGGGACTAGACTGTGCTGATTAATAGCAATATTGGAACCCTATAGAGAATGCCTCGCTTGGCACAGGACATAAAAGTGGTTCATCACAGACTCCTCAGTTACGTAGTAGGTTCTGGGTTAAAACATAATTCCTTGGTTCTGAGGTCAGAAAAATAATGTTAGACAAGGTCATTGAATGGGTGGCAAAAAATCTCATATGCAAGAGAAAAATTATCTTTAGTTGTACAACATACACAGATGTTGACTCATTATAGTTCCTGCTTCCTTCATTTCTACTATAAGCCATTCTCCTTGGTGGAGAATACTTTGAACTAAAAATGAAATTAATTTCACAATATTAAAAGAGTACAAACATAAAAACTCACCTGACTTGCAAACAAACTTCCATTCATAACACTATTTACCTGACTCGATAATTTAGTCTGTAGTATAAAATGTACTCATTTCAATTAATTGACTAAACTGTGAATAAATCAAAATCGACTCCCCCCCCTAAAGAAAGACTAACAGTTGTTTCACTTTATTCACAGTAACGTAAACTACAGAGTATCGCCTGTGATATCTCGAAAGATAGTGAGTATATTGATCTAACTTCTGGCTGGCTACAGGGGGAATAAAAGATAGGAAGCACAGCACTTCCATTTCACTTCGCTCTCAAACTCTCAGGACTATCATTAAGGGAAAACACACACGTAATTAGATCTGCATCATAGATAGCAAAGGAAAGCAAGGACCTCCAACATCGTTATTTCCTCATGTAACCTTTATGCTAGCCTAGTTATTGAAGACCAGTTAGATAACGTAGGTATGTCCAGTTCTTAGGCTGATATTCAACCATACATGACAAAGGTTTAGCACAAGACAAGACTGGGCACCCAGTTACTGTAATTTTAAAGAAAAAATGTGTTTATACTTGGAAAAAGAAACATTCAGTTTTTAAGTTTTGAAATTGTTGAAACTGCGATGTTTGCGTATTACATACACACTGTGCATTTTGCTCTGTAACGTCATGTCAAGTTAGTTTACATCAGCAAATCCAGTAGGTACATACACACACATTGATGATAACTGAACAATCAAAGATGCTTAAAGTTTTTTGAATTTCGTTTATTTGTTTTGGACACCCGTGCAAAGTTACACAAGGGCTATCTACATTAACAGTCCATAATTTTGAACCAAAAGACTAAAGAAAAGGTAGACAGTCAACAGCACACACTGCCAACTTCTGAATTACTTTAATCGAATAGTTGACTTTGACAATTATTCTTAAAAGGGCATGGCTAGGTGTCATAGAACTGGGCTAGCAATTTGCACATCCCATTACCAAACATGTTTACTCTTTCATCCATGGGAAAGTTATAATGTGCCGTCCAATCCCATTATATGATTAGATAAAGCCATGTGTTAGTAATAGGTGGTCTATCACTTTTAAATAAAAAAATAAATTAAACGAACAGGAACTGTGAAAAAAATCCATAGCTCAAAAGTAAAAAACAAAATTTTCTGTCATCGAGACATGAAACATGGACCTTCGCATCTATTATATGGCCCCGGGCACTCTAAGTAAACTCTTTTCCCTCCATATATAAATGATTTATTTTGATGTCATAACTGTTGTATGAAATCTTTTACGTTGTAATCAGTAATTCACGTTTGTTTTTTGTATAATATTGACTAGTATTTCATAGCATTATTTCTCTTTATACATATGTATTAAGTACTTATAATTACACCCTGTTAAGTGCCTCCCGATAGTACAGCGGTATGTCTCCGGATTTATAAAACTAAAATCAGGGGTTTGATTTCCCCTCGGTGGGCTGCGCAGGTATCTCTTTGTGGCTTTGCTATACGAAAAACGTAACGTATGCACTGTTAAGTAATTTTATCTTATTTTTTTCCTCCTTTTTTGAGGAGGGGCTATTTGCAAGAATGGTTCTCACACTCAAGCTTCTCTGTTCTCGCAGTTACATAAAAAATGACCGTAGCATAATTAAACTCAACAGAATCTGTATTTACACCCCATGAAACCCAAATCTGCGTCAAAATTAAATCATAAGATTGCAGGAGGACGTTATTAATACAATCATACAAACCTCACAGTGGGACGAATAAAACATTTAAACAAAATAAAACTATATGCAATCGAAAAAGGATGGTAAAGCCATTTGAATGATGGCTGTGCATCCCATTGAATATATATCTAAATATCATGATTACACCCGTCACACTGGGTGTTCAAGTACTATAAATATCATCTGTGTGTTATGTTAAAAATATATAGGTTAGACTATTCACATCAGTAAACCCTAAATATAAACTTAAATTTTTTAGATACTCCAGAATATTCAATTTTTCCATCATAGTAGCATGCACTTAATGTAACCCTATGGTCTGGAATGGCCAGATGGGTTAGGGTGTTCGATTCGTAATCTGAGGGTTGCGGGTTCGAATCCCCGTCGCATTAAACATGCTTGCCTTTTCAGCCGTGGGGGCGTTATAATGTAACGATCAATCCCACTATTCGTTGGTAAAAGAATAACCCAAGAGTTGGCAATGGGTGGTGATGACTAGCTGCCTTCCCTCCAGTCTTACACTGCTAAATTAGGGACGGCTAGCGCAGATAGCCCTTGAGTAGTTCTGCGCGAAATTCAGAAACAAACAAACAATGTAGTCCCAATAATGGGATGAAAGAAGTTAAAGCAACCATTGCTCTTAGATACAGTGCTATAGGTTTTATTTATATATCAGATATTTCAACTTAACGTGATAGTTTTTATGGCCATTTAGTTAATTGAAATGGTACAATAATAATAATATATATACATAAACAAGAAAGTTATGTTACCAGTTCTGTGTCTGTATATTTATGTGTATACGTATGTTTATTTGTGTAGTGTGATTATAGTGTCTCTAGAATATTAAAAAAAATTGAGACGTTTAGAAGTAGCAGTTAGTATTATGCACTTGCAAAAATCTCCAAATACAGACCATAGTGACTAAGAAAAAAAAAAGTCATTTAAAACCGACAGTATCTGAGATCGAAATGTATATATTTCTTTGAGGAATTAGGTTTACTTTACTTTTCTAAACTTTGGTCAGAAATAAGGTAACTGAATCTATCAGACCAATAGAAAACGTTAAATAACTTATGAAGCATAATTTTATCTCTTCAAGGGAATCAGTAGTTTGTAAGGCTTTCTATTCATTTATTGGCTAAAAATAAAGGTCAAGTTTATAGTAAAGAAATCACCCAACTAAAAGTGTAGCAGTTACAACTGTTTGATTTTTCATTTCTATAATTAGAAGACAAAATATCTTTATTCAGGAGTGTATATGTATGTATATTTAGTTTCATGCAGTTTTTCTTCTCTTAATGTTATTGCTAAAACGACGTAATTAACTATAAACTTATTTCAGTCCTCAACTCAGCCCATTTAAAGAGCTTATACTCACTTATACAAGCTTCTGCATCACTTTTTCCCTAAAATGTAAGCCATATCCAAGCGCAGACTTGGTGTGGAGGCTATTATTAGTTAGTATGAACTGGGCGATAATCCCCTCATGAATATGTATAATGACAATGATCGCTGACGTAAATTAAGTGGGATAAGGGATAGTACACTAGAACGATGGCCTAACGTCACTGTGTGATATAGACAATCATTTCTGCCTTCATGTTGTGAAGAATTAATTATCTTGCCTTTCTTATCTCCAACAGCTAATTCTCAACAGTATATAGAAGCACGTTAGTCAAAGTTCACGAATCTGAACGTTATCTGACACTTGTGTTTGATTGATTTCTTTGCTTGACGTGAGTACTCGTTTTTCTTCAAGCAAATATTTCAGAATCTGCTGCAAACTGATGAAAATTTATCGACTTTTTCTTCAGAATGATGCATACATTTGGTTTTTCTTAACTGTCCATACATTGCGTAATACATAAAATCACGTATTTAAATAACCAAACTTTGTTACCTGTAAGTTACATTTAACAAATTCTTTTTAATTTTATGTTGTTTTTTTTCAGAGAGAGAGAGAAAAAATAAGTTTCGTTTCGACATTTATTATTTCTGAAAAGAGCACTCCAAAGTTTCTCTGTTAATAAGTATCAGTTTAGATGAAAATTCTAATAGTCAATAAACTTAGAATTAAATATTTGTTGAAATGTTCTAATATTATAACGTAGTTTTATATCATAATATTATAACGTAGTTTTATATTAGTGTTAAACGGTGAAAATTCATTTAGTTAAGTAACATGGTATTTCGGTGGCCAATTGATAGCTCGAAGATATTATTAAGATAACAGACAACGCCGCTCTTATTTTATTTTCTCTGTGATCTGGATGTTTTTGTTCCCACGAGTTTGTAGTTTCTAAAAATAGATCCCGTTCTTTGTGCACAGAGGCGAGTTATTGATTTCGTCCTGGTAAGTGTAGATATACTGTACTCCCACGCGTCAACGTTGAAAGGCAGTGACGCAAAATTATATTTATAGAAATAGTTGATCTTCGTCTTCTAGCTTCATGATGTTTTTAAACGACAAAAATCATGCTCCGAAAGATATTGTCATTAATTTATTTTTAAATTTAAAGTTATATAAAGGTAACAGCTGTACTTATGTAAAAATAAAATATAACGTATTCATTACTCACCAAATAAAACATTTTATTTTCTAATAACCACCAGTTTTATCCTAACTCGTATTTTTTATTTCATATTTTACTTATGTATGAGTGTTTGGAAGAATACGTTATTCTTTTTGTGATATTAATCGGCAACAAAAAAATTCACGAGCAAGATTTACTGATGTGGACAAGAGTTGAATGGAAGAACATTGCGAAAATCACTGTAGTATAAATACGCATGCTCAGTTTGATTCATAGTGCGGGATTACTGGTTCATTCATCAGTTTGTATACGTTCGCTCTTACATCCATGGGTGCATTATAATTTGACGATCAACCCACTATTCGATTAGTTAGTTACCCAAGAGTTGGTGGTGGTGGGTGATGACTAGTTGTCTTCCCTCTCGTAGCTTCGTATCAATTTCAACAAAACAAACAAAAACGCCGAAACTTGTTGTTTTTATGTTAAATACACGTATACGCGCTAATAAAATTATATTGTCTTTACTTTCTCTCGTGTGTAAATAAATATACGATTTCATTTATAAAAGTTTCTTGTGTTTCAGACTTCGCAGAGAATATGTCAGGCAAGTGCACCAAAAATAAGAATGATATTTTTCGCATCTTCCCGTATATATTATTTATATACAATTTATGTCTCCTCACCAAAAACAATAAGTCTCCAAAGTGATATCCGTACAACATTTCTTTGAAGATGATTTTTAAGTTGTATTAGATTTGTGTCTGAGAAAATTTCTAATGGAAGTAAGACTCTCGTGCTAATGGACTGACGTGTTTGTGCAGTAGTTTGTCTGATTTTATTTATTATTTTGGAAGAAGCCACTATCTTCTATGTTTTACATCCACCTTTGCAAACAGTCTTTGTTACCATAACAACTAGACGATGATGGAAGGCTCAAATATTTAAGAATGGAAAGATCAAGTCGGAAATTTACATAATAATCTAAATATGAAAATTCGACTGAGTTTTAAGCAGTGAGCAATAACTAGACTGTCATAATAAATATAAAACAGTCTTTATCGTAACACAAAGCAACAAAACTATGTGTATGCTTCCATAGAAACTGTATTTTTCCCTTTAACGAACCATAGAATTGGACGACACCGTTCATTTCTTTCAAGACGGCCCGGCATGGCTAGATGGTCAAGGCGCTCGACTCGTAATTCGAGGGTCGTGGGTTCGGATCCCCGTCACACCAAACATGCTCGCCCTTTCAGCCATGGGGGCGTTATAACGTGACACTCAATACCATTATTCGTTGGTGAAAGAGTTGGCGGTGATGACTAGCTGCCTCACACTGCTAAATTAGGGACGGTTATCGCAGATATCCCTCATGTAGCTTTGCGCGAAATTGAAAAAGAAACAAACGATATTTCAAGAAATAACAAAACATTGGAAATTTAAGTAAAATAAAATAAAATAAAATTACAAAAAATACAACAACACGTTTGTAGATATATAAAAACTCTTGAAGGTGTTTTAAAAACGAAAAACTTCATATTATAAAGGGTAGTTCTAGTTGATTTCCTTTGCATTTTCAACATCTATTTTCAGTGTATGTCGAGTTCACACATGCACAGACAAAAAAACTACGAAAGGCGTTTTTTAGACCAAAAACTGAGTGAAAAGGGTGTACACAAATAGAACTTTTTTTAACGCTGCTAACAGAATATATAAACACAAGATATCTAAATTATCCGGTTATTTTTCTTTGTCTTCAGGTTTCTTCCTGCGCAGGAAATCTAACATAATTCAAGGAGGTAACTCAATTTGTGCTTGATGAATTCCAAAAATCATCAGTTGGTGGTCAGTTTTATTTACAGCTACATTTTAAGGACTGTTCATACATCTGCGATACATCTAAAAATATTCTAGCCTTAAAAAAATATCTTCTAGAAACGTTAAACTACAGTATATATAAAAATGATGATGTTGTATTGAATTAAGCACAAAGTTATAAAATAGGCTATCTGTGCTCTACCCACCACAAGTATCGAAACCTGGTTTTTAGCGTTGTAAGTCCGCAGACATACCGCTGACCGCTGAGCCACTGGGGGTCAAATGATTATGTAAACGTGGAATACATATAAAAAAAAACATTTATTGTTACAAACATGATGAATTAATTTCTTGTAAAGAGGTAAGAATTTTTTTGCAAACATCCATGCATTAACTCTTATATACTTTTATTTCTTATATTATTTTAAAAATATAATGTCTGTATTATAGTGAGAAGAAATGCTGTTCATCTTGACAACTCCGAAATAATATTGAATGCTCATTTAATGATATATCCCCTGATAAGTCAGTGGTAAGTTCACGTACTTACAACGATAAAATTAGAGGTTCTATTGCCTGTTCTGGACGGAACTCAGACTATGGCGTGGCTTTGAAGTAAAACATATCAAGCAAACAACAAACATCTTGGAACCTTACTTACGAAAGTCAGATAACTACACTATTCTAATTACTTACATAGGCCACTTAGTTAGGAGTTCATTTCCTAGGTTTAGAGGTGTAAGCTAGCATTTCTTCCGGTATATTTCAGGCATGGATAAACATGACTGCTTACAAAGAACAGTAGTCTTCTGCTGTATGCGTTAATCACAATACAGTGTGTGATATCAAAGGCTAGGAACACCTGAAAACCATGTTGGCCTCAAAAAGTAAGAAGACAAACTGTACCGATTCTCATGACCGAATTTAATGTGGCCTTCACAAAATAGTTTTGTGTTGTTTTTCATATTAATAAAGTATTATTTTTTACTATTGGTACATGTTTTGATTTAGTTATATAAAAATATAAATCTCAGTGCACACATTTTCAGTGAAGTATAAATAAAACTGACTGTTTGCTCAAATGGTACGAATTATTTCTCGACAAAAAACAGTAAATGCATTTTTAAACGATATTGTGTAGAGTGGACTTAAAATATGTTTGTTCACTTCTACTATAATGAAAAATATACAATAGAAAGTACGAAACTATTTCTGATTGTAAAAACAAAACAACTAAAATGTTAGCACCTTTTTCAACATATGTTTTACTTCATGAAACATATGCCATGATTGTATCGACCATTACGTCTTTTTATACTGGTCGTACTTGGGAATAATGGTTCCACTGTTAAAATTTTAAAACAATGTTCTATTTACTGCGTTAAAAGTAGTATAGTTCTTTTATCTCGTAGTGTAACAAAAGGATGCTTGTTAATATTACGTATTACACACGTGTATAGCGCAACACTCTAAAGATAATTTTTATGAAAAAAAGTGTGATAGATTTATTATAATTTTCTGTTTTCAGTCGATTTATTTGAAGAGTGTAGAGAATATTAAATCATGTTTCTTCCTGTTTAGGCCCATCATGACCAGGTGGGTTAGGGCGTTCGATTCGTAATCTGAGGGTCGCGGGTTCGAATCCCCGTCGCATCAAACATGCTTGCCCTTTCAGCCGTGAAGGCGTTATAACGTTACGGTCAATCTCACTATTCGTTGGTAAAAGAGTAGCCCAAGATTGGCGGTAGGTGGTGTTGACTAGCTGCTTTCCCCCTTGTCTTATGCTGCTAAATTAGGTACGGCTAGCACAGATAGCTCTCGTGTAGCTTTGCGCGAAGTTCAAAACAAACAAACAAATCTTCCTGTTCAACAAAATATAAAGTATATCATAAATACGGACTTGATTTGATTTCACTGCCACTTAAGTCATCAGAAAAACGTTTAAATCATATCATAAAGTAAACGTGATTTAGCGTGTTCTGAAGACTGGATCAGACAATTTGCTTGTTTCGTTAATTTGCTTTTTTAGCGTAAAGCTAGACAATGGATATCTGCGCTCTGTCCACCATGGGGAATTTAATTACGTATTTTAAAATTGTGAGTCCACAAACTTACCGTTAAACCACCTGGAAAAAGGATGAACAAATTTCTTTTTTTAAAACCAACGAAAATTAATTACCATAAAAAAAACTATATCAGATGCGAGATCGTACTATATTATACAGAATTTTGAAATACTAAAATTAAGCTGTTCACGAAAAGAATAACGCAAAAATTAAAAGCCTGACATAGCCTGCTGGTTAGAGCGCTTCACCGTCATTTGTGGGTCGAAGGATGGAAAACCCTCACTGGCTGCACCCTGGTCCTTTCAGGTGTAAGGATATTATAAATTTATGGTCAATCCACAATTCGTTGGTAAAGAATAGCCGGAGGGTTTGTTATGTTGACCAGCTGCGTTCCCTCTAAACTATCAATTCAAAATTAGAAACAGATAGTGTGTGTAGTTTTTGTGTAGATTTTCACGAAATTCAACACACAAACAGCAAAAGTTAGACCAATCTTAAGATTTAACAAACCTTAGCTAAACACGGTTGCGACAAATATATTGTTCTGCCTGCGTCATTAAAAAAAATATATGTAATAAAAATAAAAGAATTAGCTTTAGTTTTAAGAATATATGGTATAACGTTTAAGCCAATTTTATCCTATAATCTCTCATCATCATCCGTTTGATAGGCCTAGAATGACCTGGTAGTTAAGGCACTCAACTCATTTTTTTGAAGATCGTGGGTTCGAATCTCCATCAAGGAGCACACTCACACATCCAACAGAGAAAGTGTTAGAATTTGACGACCAATCTCATTATTCATTGGTAAAGAAGAAGCCCAAAAATTGGCGGTGGGTGGTTTGACTAGCTGCCTTCCTTGTAGTCCACCACTGCTAAATTTGGGGCAGATAGTATAGATAGTTTGTTTTGAATTTCTCGCAAAGTTGCACGAGAGCTAATTTTATGATGACATCAAATGTTTTACCGATGTTTGGATTAATTTTGAAAATTTTAGTTTTCGTCCGTTAAAAATCTACAATACAAAGAATAGCTCCCATGCCTTACGCACTTATATACAGACTTGTGATCCATAAAAATCATCCATTATTAACAAACTGTGTTCTCACAGTCGAAAACATTTTCACCTTGAATCTTCCATCCTACTGCACATTTGCTTGATCTTTAGATTAAACATCAAGAAAATGCTTTCAGTGTCGTATAACAATTGTGAAGAATCTGAAACAAGCCTTAATTTGCATTTTCCAGAACATGTATTCACAGTAACAGACACTTATACTCTACTTAAAATGACTGTTTTGTTTCTTTATATACAAACAAATATATTTACTTTGAGTTATCTCAAAATTACACCAGTCAACCGTTTATTTGTTCTGTCGACGCTTCTTAGTAAATCGATTCAAAATAAGGCTTAATCCAACTGGTGAACGGTGTATTATATATTAAAGCTATAAATGTACTTCAAGGCAAGCCCTCTAAACTTCTATGCGTACATTAGATATATTAACAGATAATTACATACGAAACTAGTATACATATATTGATTATATTATTTGCTCATTTTACTTCTGTTATCCACATTACACGTAAATTTCATTATTATTTTTTCAGCCAAGCTCTATATATTCAGTTTTAATTGACTAAGTGATTCCAGTTCTCAATATTTATATTGAAAAAAACTGACTATTTTCTGCGCTATCGTTTAATAAAAACTAAAAACCACACGTAATACAGTCGTTTCTCATACAGAACTGCTCTTAATCTTCCGGTAATTATGTGCTGTTATGTAATATTCTACTTCCACAAAGTTACGTTACAGATTATATAATAAATTACAAGATCAGAATTAAATCATCTCATATTTTATCATGGGCAGATTATTCTGATTTAAACACTTTCAGAAATAATACTACATTAAAAATGAATAATTTATCTACAAGAAAACTGATATATTGCGAAGACTTACAGATTTCTTTCGTCGATGTCATTTTATCTTATATCGCTAATATGCTGTATACATATTAGTGTATTTTGTAGATTAAAATATTGTAACAGCAGTAAAGTTTTAAAACAAATGAATCTATCAACTTGAAGAGGTGACTGAGGAATTTTTTTTACGGCCTGCTTAGTTATCGAATACTAACTAGAAAAGTAGGTAAATAACTTACTTTTGACACTAATTATATTCATGATATTCAAGCGTAACAATTTTGTTATTTTTTTATTATTTTGAGTAAATCATTATCTTTTGACATGAAATTTTATGCATAACATTACTATTGATTTAATCTATAATTTTTCAAATTCAAGATTCAAATTTTTAGTCACGACTACAGCTCGGTAGTCGAATCAGTAAATATGACCAAGCACCTGAAAGTGGAAGTGAGACTGGCTGCCACGTGGAGTAACGTGACGTATGGATTATTGCAGATGAGTAAACCAATCGTAGCGAGGATAACAAAAAACTCTTAATACTATTTGTATGCCGTTGGCTCTGTGAGTGTTTTCAACCAATCATATACTTAAAACTAAAGAACGCGTTGGTATAATTCACATAAACGTACACAAAGCAGAGAACAGGGTGAGAAGTTTTTACGCTGCAAGTCTTCGAGTTAAGAGACATGACAGCAAATGCGTTATCGTTCATGCTCTTGCCGGTAGCACTGTTTCTACGGCTTCTTAGTAGTTCAGTTGTTGATTCGCCTGTAAAAGCTGTAAGTTGGTCCGAAAAGAAGGTAAGCTCATTCGTTCATTATCACAAGGTCAGGACAATTTATAAAGTAAAGTACTTGCATATATGGCGTTGGGGGCAATATCCTGGTTATACTATAGTCTGTGATATACAACACGTCGTCACTGGATACGTACTTGTTTTGACTGTAGCCGTTGTATAGTTGAGTAAAGTTTGTCATACGCTAGTATTTGATTATTATTTTAGGTGTGAGTTCAAAAGAAGGATGTACCAATACTCTATTATATCTGTGCTTATTAAGTGCACCCTTAAGGGAATATATTTTTTTTGTTAGATCTAACTAGTTGATCTACTATTACTAAAGGCAAAGCTGAATTTTTTTTGTAACTTTTTTCACACATTTTATTATCCTTCCTCATATTATGTTGTGTGGGTATTTTATATCTATATTTGTTGGACAAGTAGGTGATAAAGAGCAGTTAAATATTCCATTTAAAAATTATTACAAATTTTGTCATTTTTATACTGTTGACAAACTTTCGAAACACGTTCGAGACCGTCATTAGATCAGTTGGATACGATATGAAATAATAGCCTTTTTTTCAGTACACCCCTTTAAAGGCTTAAAATGAAATTACAAACGTTGAAGTTTTGCCTCACTTCTAGATGTTCTTCTCTGCATAAATTTTACATGTTTGTTACAATTTACGTTTTCTCGGTGTGATACCTTTGAGGTTTAAATAAAACAGCGCTGTTACCTGTATTAAAGAAATTGCTGTTATGTCATTACCGTATTTGAAGATAAATTTAAGAATAAATACAATTTTAAATATTACTTCCAAATCGGTAAAAACCGCTATTATTAAAAACATGGTGGATTTAAAGCTAACAAAAAATTACTTGAAAGCGTGATTAATTAAGGTAGTAGGCCAAATATATAGTTCACAGTTATATCATTAATTTCATAATCAGATCAGTAAATCATAATAAACAACAAACGTCCTCAGCAGTAATGTTTATATGCTGTTTTATTGCGATAATAACTGAAAATAACTTGAAACACGTTATTATTTAACCAACCCAGCGAGTTTCCGATAAGACAAGTGTATATAGTAATCTTTCTATAAATCTTCATTTGAATCAGTAAGTTCATATGTATTATCATCAACAATACCTTGTTGACAAATGATAAGGGTGTATATAGTATCATTCAACAACGCCTTGTTTTGTTCTGACTTGCAGTCCAGAGTTGTTTTTTTAACCTTAAATTTAGTTTCAACGATATGAGTCTGAAACAATATACTGTTTCTTATATATGTAAAAACATCTCGTCTTTGTGAACCTGACGATGACCGAAGAAGGTCGAAACGTTGTTCGCTCCTCTACGTAAAAAAATTTCTCAACCCAAACGAACCGTTTATATATATATATATATTTTTTTTCACTACAAGTGGGTTTTCTGGATATCACTGAATATACTGTTTCTTGTATGTGGTTGTCAGCAAGGCTTTTCGCTTTGGTGTTGAATGTTACTGTTGCCTATCAGCAAAATTGTTCATCACAACAAAGTAGCAGACACCCCTTGAAAAACGTCGACGAGAATTTTCCTAAAAATAAAATGAATAAAAAAAAAATGCAGTCAACCCAATTCCTCAAATCATGATGTAGACGCAATATGATTGTCTAGCGGGCCGTTTATAACTGTCTTTTATTCAATGTGTTATATCAATATGGAAAATTGCATTTCGTTTCTTTTTCAGAAAAGGAGACTAGGTATAATGTTTGGGTTTAGATGCATGGATGGGTCCAGCACAATAGAGCATTTAGGTTCGTTAAGTAGCTGAAGAGATTTTTTTCTCCTCTGGATGCCATCATTCTTGCCCTTTAAGTAAGTGCAAGAAAAAACTGCTCCAAATTGAGAACTTTTTGACAGCTGTCGTTTCTTTAAAAAGAGGCAAGGGGGATACTGAAATCGATTTATTTCACATAATACAACAAAGTCATGTGTCTATGTCTATATAATACCGAGATGAAAAACATAATAAACTGAACAACAACAAATATCTACCCAAATATATTCCTCTTCATATGCGCTTTTTCCTTTCATGCTCATATCTTCAAAATATTTCTTTCAATCAGTCGACAGAAGTTACATATTTTTCATTTTGTTCTTAAGTTTTTTCTCATACTGACCATTCAGCATAAATAAAGACTGACAGATCGGTGTTGACATCGATATAATTTTTTTTAGAAAATGAATAACTTCCTTTTACATACTCTTGAAAGAAGCATTTCAGTGTGTGTGTGTGTATTATAACAACGCAACATGAGGCTATCTGCTGTGCCTACCGAGGGGAATCGAATCCCCGATTTTAGCGTTCTAAATCCGTAGACTTACCGCTGTACTAGCGGGGTACATATTTTTTGTATACTTATACGATTAACAGTTCAGGAGATACAGGGTATGACAGAAAGACATCTGACTATTATAGATAGATTTTGAAAACAAAGGGCACACGACGTAAAATACATAATTAAATCTGTAGAACATCGTAAAGTTTCATTAAATTTACAATTTACTAATTACAAAAAAACAAATTAATAAAATATGTATTAGATACCACAAAATTTAATTTCAAAGTTGGAACTACTGTAGAACATTTCACATAGTAGTGCTGATTTACTTACACAAATATCATAAGCTTGTCTTAAACGAATCGTTTTAGACGGATTTTATCGTCTTCTCCATGTCATTCAGTTCGATATCTTTTAATGTTTATTTTGTATATCACTGATTATAAAATATTCATAATCATTTTAGTCAATAGGATTTTTTCTTCCATTTACCACCAACACAGAAAAAATTAAAATTTCATTTTTCTTTGTGGTAGTGTGAAAATGTGAGATTTATATTGAACCGAGAGAACAATGGTAAGAAATATATTTACTTCTTATCGTCTGGAAGTAGTTTGTTCACAATTAAACTCGTAACCCTTCTTAACTGTGTTTGTGATGAAAACAGTCGTTATAATATAATCATGGATGCGATTTCATTATTTTTGTCACCAATATAAAAAACAACATTAAAATGTCTTGTTTATTGTATGTGTCGCCCTCTCTTATTCACATTCTCAAACATTATTACAAGAGTAAAATATGTAATTAACAAAATCCCAGACATATTAATTTTATATGAATATTTATCTATGTTTCTCCATATAACTTGTTTGGAATAATTATGCTTTTTGTATAGCTGGTTTAGAGAGCCATGTTGGTTAAATCGGAGGTTTTCAGACTTGTACTATGGAGTAGCGTTCGGGACACTTTAGAAAGCATTAAAAAGGACATTTGGAATCTTTAAAGTTTTACATCCGTCAGAAGTCAAGTTTTGAGTTTATGGTTTTGGTGTCATTCTTAGAAAATATGATTAAGAGGCGAATCATGTCAAAAGATTATGCATATTATTTTTGTCAAGATCAGTTTTCAACCTAAATCGAGAATTATTAATGGTTGCTACATCTGTCGATTGTTGTTTGTTTTTTTCCAGTTTTAGCTGAGATCGAAATTTCAAAACGTTATGAGGTTTCATATGTAAGAACGTCTGAAATTTAATGTCAGAAAATTGTAATAAAATGTTAAGATGAAAACGCTTACAGTTTTATGATGTAAAAAAAATTTGTCATGTGACATTTATTTTATGCACAACAACAGAATTGTATTTTATGTAATGCATCAGTAAACTGTGGTTTCAAGTTTACTGCTACAAAGCTATTTTTCAAGTCAACTTTGTTAAAGTGACTGCTCTGAAGAATCAGTACCTAAAAATTAGACATTTAAACACATTGTTCTGCATGACAGTTGTGTGTTATTTTATATATGTATTTGCACGTGCACGTACGGTTCTCACAGTGGCTTGTTGTGCAAGAATGTATAATCATATCAGTGCAAGCATCCGGAAGAGCATACCTAATGCAAGTTTCTACTCTCAGTCACCTGGTACAGGACATTCCATTTCACAGTGGTGGGCATTTTCTCTTGCATCTGTTTGGTAGAGTGAACGCATAGTGTGCTGTCGCAGTGCATCATTCACTGGGGCAAAAAGAGCTTGACGAACGTAGCTTACACTTGTAACCCGTGATCCGACCTTGTGGCAAACCCTTCTACAACAGGTGTTGCATTTTCAGTCAGAGGAACGTTCCCAAGTTCGGTAATCAAATCAACATGGCTTGTGAATGAATCCCTTACACTCTCTCGTATGCTTGGAAGGTAAGATGCCACACTTCAAGGATTTGGTCTTTAGCATTGATAGCAACGTATCATAATGTGTGAATTGGGATAAACTTCTTCCTCTTTAAGGTTCCGACCACCATGCTTGGTTTCGTACACTGCATTTTCTCAAAGTTGTCAGTTAGTAGCAGTAATACATCAAAGTCCTGAGTCCAAACCATTACTGTATGGAAATTGTTGCTGGCTGCACACAGTACCATTTAAGTGCCCGCCTCTTCACGTAATACTTGGGTTTGATAACTACTGTGTCATTTTACTGCAGCAAAAGTTATACCACGTATCTCTGTAATGTGCACGTGCTATTTATAACCGGATTTGCAAGGCTAATGATGATGCAATTCACGTTAAAGGCTTGTATTTGACGCAAACGACCTTCCTTATTTTCCTGACTCAGAGCAAAGAACTTCCAATCTTTGGAGAAGTGTCCGACTACCTTATTCCTTTTGCTGGAAGAACAGTCAGATTTTTTTGGTGGCTGTTTTTGTCTGTATATTTATCCAGTTTTTATATCTTGCTTTTCTCTGTATAATTCTCACAGCACATCCCATGGTAGTGGAACTTGATGTTTTTAGAATATAGACCCAACAGTTAATCATGACGTTAGCAGTTACGTCACCAGATAATGCTTTTCTTAATTTTTTTGCATCTGACAATCTTCCAGTTTCTCTGATCTTTTGCTTCCAAGAAGTCTTCTTGTATTTTTATCGATAATGACGTTAGAGAGCTAATTGTCTCGTCTCCTGTGCAAAAACTATCGGGATCAGCAATCTATACATATTTTTCGTTACCTCACAAAATTTATTTTTGGACATTTTAAAGTTTCAAAACATTTACCAGTACGGTTTTTGATATCATTAACTACATTGAAGTGTTTAAAATTTCAAGAGTGGATGAACTAGAATCGAAAATATCACGGTTTATTGATTTGGCGAACATCTTTGCTACCTACCATCTTGTGTTTTGTATTTTAGGCCAAAGATCCGTCTTGGCAACAGCAATTTTCAAACTTCTGAACTACCCTAAAAACATGTTTTCAGCTTGTTGCACGATTTGTCTCTTCCATCAATTTCTAGATCCTTTTCAGAAGTTTCTGTTTAGACTGTTTAAGATATTGCTTCTGTTTCAGTGTCGTCAGCTAACGTATCGTATTTGTCAAACCTTGGACTATCTCTGATAAGATATTTAAATTCAGGATTTTTATCATCAGTAGTTTATCCATTTTGAGAACTGTTTGGCTAGCGTTCCATCGTATTTTTACTCTTAAAGTTTCGAGTAAAGTATTTCAACCTAGAATTCGGAAGCTTTGTAATGAACAACATCAAATGACTAAACATAATGACACGGATTACGTTTAGTGATTTACAAGCAGTTTAGAGTACCACTCTGAACGTGTGACTTATGGCATATGTTAGTGACTTACAAGAATACTCAAAACAAATACTAGTGGTTCACAAGAAACTAGAACATATCAGAGATTAGAAGAGTCTCGGAAGATATATTAATAACTCACAAGAGACTTAATAGAAATATTAGTGGATCACAAGAAACTCGAGAAAAGATTAGTAATTCACAATTAACTCTGACCCAATACATACTAGCGGCTTGTTAGAATTGGCTATAAAGATTTGCCAATGTGCTTGGGATCATAGCGTATGTGCAACATGTTTGACTGGTTAGCCATTTACAATCGTATTTTGTTATTCCATGTGTTATTTCAATAAGTAAAATTACAATGAATTTGTTTATAAGCAAAAGCGTATGATTGCAATTTTGGCCGAAATGTTTTGGTTTCGATGTAGTGGTTGTATCCAGCACAGTAGAGCACTCAGGTTCACTAAGTAGCTGCATGTATTTATTTTTTCCGCTGGATACCACCGTTCCTTGTTATTTTACTGAGCGCTAGAAAAGTCTGCTGACAAAGTAAATTATTTTTTTGAAAGTTGTCATACACACAAGAAATGTTAAAGGTGAGATAGCTATTCAATTCATATCAATAAAATTGTGTATGTATATAATACCGACTTGAACAAATATATAAAAACCGAACAACAACATATATATTTCAACACATTGCATTTTCTATGTTATTTTCCATTTATGCTTCATATCACTGAATTATTTCTTTTTCCATCAGTCGTCGTCGGAAGTCCAGTGTTTTCATGAAATTTCTTCATAAAAAGAAACATTTTTGTTCTCTAAGTTTTTCTTTCCAGGCTGACCATTCAACACAAACAAAATCTGGCGGATCAATATTCAACCGATATGAAATTTTAGGAACTGAGAAAGATGAATAGTTTTTTTTTTCTCTAATATGTTCTTAAAAAGAATCGTTTTGATATATAATTTTTCTACAATTAAACGTTCAGGACATGCATAGTATGACAGAACCAGGCAAACATTCGGCTATTTCACGTTTGATTTCATTGTGGCAATTATAAGTGTTTCATTAACCAAATATTCACAAATGATTGAGGTCAGGCGGTTAAGACACTCGACTCGTAATCTGAGGGTCGCAGGTTCGAATCCCAGTTACACCAAACATGCTCCCCTTTTAGCCGTGGTGGCGTTATAATGTTACGGTCAGTCACACTATTCGTTTGTCAAAGAGTAGCCCAAAGGTGGTGGTGGGTGGTGATGACTAGCTGCCTTCCTTCTAGTTTTACACTGCTAAATTAGGGACGGCAAGGGCAGATAACCCTCATGTAGCTTTGCGTGAAATTAAAAAAACAAACAAATGATATATATTTATGTATGTGTATTTAGCTATTTACGAAAGCCAGTGATGAAAATTAGGATTTGATATCGTATTTGTGTGTGTGTGTTTTCCTGTAGCAAAGCCACATCGGGTTATCTGCTGAGTCCACTGAACAGGATGCTATTTGAACAGATCTTCTTGAGTGTGTTCTAAAACCATATAGTTTTACGAGGGCTGTTCAAAAAATACGCGGACTGACGTCATAAAACAAAATATACTTTATTTAGAAGTTACAGGTCTGGGACCCCTTCAAAGTACTCTCCTCCCCAACGCACACATCCCAACGGTGGTTCCACTTGTTGAAACAGTCCTGGTACGCTTCTTTTGTAATGTCCTTCAGCTCCTTCGTCGCATTTGCCTTAATCTCGGGAATCGTCTCAAATCTTCTTCCTTTCAAGGGTCTTTTGAGTTTGGGGAACAAGAAAAAATCGCAAGGAGCAAGGTCAGGTGAGTAGGAGGGGTGGGGAAGAACAGTGATCGAGTGTTTGGCCAAAAACTCACGAGTTCTGAGACACAAATTTCGCAGCAACGCGGTGCATCTTCAATTTTTCGGTCAAAATCTCGTAACAAGATCCAACTGATATCCCACACTCTTCAGCAAGCTCCCTGACAGTCAGACGTCGATTTGCCCGCACCAGGGTGTTGATTTTGTCGACGTGTGGGTCGTCAGTTGACGTGGAAGGACGTTCAGGGCGCTCATCATCTTCAATGGACTGTCGACCATCCTTAAAACGTTCATGCCACTTGAAACATGCCGTACGCTTCATAGCAACATCACCGTAAGCCGTGTTAAGCATAGCAAAAGTTTCAGTTGCAGATTTTCCAAGTTTAACACAAAATTTCACAGCAAGTCGTTGCTCCTTCAGGTCATTCATTCTGAAATCCGCCAAACGAAAAAATTGCACTTCACTTAAAACCGTGTAGCTAATACACAAATGAAGATATCTGCAATGGGGAAATTACGTCGTAATCAGCTGATCTGTGCGATCCTAGCGACACCAAACGGATTCCCCTGGAACCAACTGGAGCCGCGCAATTCAAACAGTCCGCGTATTTTTTGAACAGACCTCGTACATATTTTTCTGTTACCTATTAAATATATATAACAAATTAACAACATTTTCAAGAGTGGCAACTCTTTTGTCCACCACTTTAATTAATTTTACAATACAGTTAAAATATTAGGTTTAATAAAACAAATTAAAATTAATTTCAGTTGTAATATTATTTAAAATAAAATAAAATAAAAATCGCGGAAAACTCGATGGTACATAGGATCTTGAATAGGGATTGTATCCTGATGATGAAGAAAATAAAACGGTTTTGAATGATTTGTGTGTTTTCTTATAGCACAGCCACATCGGGCTATCTGCTGAGCCCACCGAGGAGAACCGAACTCCTGATTTTAGGGTTGTAAACTCCGTAGACATGCCTCTATACTAGAGGGGGGCTTTGAAGGATATTTCTTAACGGAAAAAAGGAATATGTATTTTAAGTGCGCCTTGTGGATTCATTGTTTAGGTTTCGTGTATGTGTGGATTTTTTGTTTATTTTTTACCTAAAAGTGAGAAACTCTTAGTGAATATCTTGGCTTTAAGACTGTTTTTGGCGCACTATGGTTATTTAAGTAATATTCAGCAAATTTACTATGTCTTCTTAACGTGTTCTGAGACTTTATATTTTATATTAATTCTGTTAATATCTGTATTGAAGTTGAATTTGCAGTCGTAGCAAACACCTATTAGTATAGTATTGTTGTTCTTTTCCAAGAAGGTTTGTTTTGAATTTTGCACAAAGTTGCACGAGGGATATCTGCGCTAGCCGTCCCTAATTTAAGCAGTATAAGACTAGAGGGAAGACAACTAGTCATCACCACTCACCCCCAACTCTTGGGCTACTTTTTAACCAACGAATGGTGGAACTGACATTCTAACACCCCCACGACTGAAAGGGCGAGCATGTTTGGTACAACGAGGATTCGAACCCGCGACCCTCAGATTACCAGTTGAAAGCCCTAACCACCTGACCATCGCGGGCCATTTTTTTTTTTTTTCAAGAAGGTTTGCTTGTTTTTCAATTTCGCGCAAAGCTACAGGAGGGATATCTGTGCTAGTCGTCCCTAATTTAGCAGTGTAAGACTAGAGGGAAGGCAGCTTGTCATCACCACCCACCGCCAACTCTTGGGCTACTCTTTTACCAACGAATAGTGGGATTGACTGTCACATTATAACGCCCTCACGGCTGAAAGGGCGAGCATGTTTGGTGCGACGGGGATTCGAACCCGCGACTCTCAGATTACGAGTCGAACGCCTTAACCCACCTGGCCATGCCGGTCCATTTTTAGGAAGGAAAGTACTAACAGTTTTTATTCTATTTCCATTTAAATTCTGATTTTTCAGCTACCTGAACGTTGAGGTTTGCTTGTTTCAGCAATAACTTTAATTCGGTTAGAAAATTGAAGGCAAGAAATGCCAAGTTTTGGTCAGTGTGAAGGATTATATTTTTCTTTAATACTTCTTAACAATGTTAAAATTGGTGTTTGTTGGGCAACTATCAATGGGTAGGATACTTTTGAACTTGTATAACCGATAACTTTTAGGTTATTATGGAGATAATTATGCTAATGTTCGTGAGTTGACAATACATAACTACTTTTTTTCATAGGTAACTAAGCTCATGCTATTAGTGGTTGTTGTTTCTTCGGAATTTCTCTTAAAACTCGTGTAACTGAAGGCATGAAATAGGTAGTAACCTGATCAATCGCTCCAATCCCCCACCAACAGATGAAATGATAGGCCACATAGTGGGAGAAATAACAAGTATTTATTATACTTACCACTACAATAAATGCAACAACGTAGATCCATTTAGTCATGCTTTTGTAATTTTTATAACTCGCTTTATATGAGATTGTGTTATTTCAACCATTGCAGTCCGTGAATTGTAAACATAATATAGTACATTAGTACATCCTAACATGGTGTGTATTCGTGGTTATAAGAATAAAGAATAAACGCAGATTGCGAATAGGATATTATCCTCCTCCATTTTTAAAATTTATTATTTAATTAAAGTACTAAGTTGTAAAATATTAAATACTATCTTCGAGCTGAGGATTTGGTTTTCTTTAAGAGGGATTATTTCTTTTGACTTGTAGGTTATCGTGTAATTTGATTTGATTTATGACAGTGCATACCATAATTGCTAGACATTCCATTTCTTAATTATCCTTTGCCACATCATGACAACGGTCACACATGAAATGACTTTAATTTCTAGAGTATTACCCGAGTTGACGGTTTACGGTCATGCATTTCTATAACCGGTCTTCAATATCTTGAACGACCAGAGTAAGTTACATCTTACAATAAATCAGTTTTTACATCGTATACTGTTGTTGTCTACTGAGAAACATTATGTTGTTTCTATACAAATAAAATACTTTTTTACAATATGTTAGGAAATTATAGGCATTTTGGAAGGATTTTTAAAAAAAAAATAGACGAGTTTTTGTTTTACAACGATACCGTCAATATTCATAGTTGTTAAATTTATGTTTTTGTGAGATAGTGCCCTAATGTTTTATTTCTTAATAAACATAATATATATTGTATATGAAGGCACGAAATGTCTGTGACTTCTTTTCACTAGTGGCACCATGAATCGGAAATTTTATCCAGAGCAGCCGTCCACACACTGACCTCAGCTAACCCTATTCAGTATGCAGTGTTTAATAGTACACTAGACATCCTGTTGACTCCACGAGTTCCAGGAACTCGCGGTCACGAGGATGTGAGAAAGGTAAGTCGGTCCTTCACTTCTCATTATTCAGTCCAGAAGAGAAAAATAAGCAAATGATTACTGTTTATAAAACATCTCAGACTCCTTTGTGATTGTAGTAAAATCACCAAATTAACAACAGTATTTTTAATCATGTGATGTTCTGGTCTTTCTGAAACCTTGTAAATTATATTACTCTCTGAGAGAGAATACTAGTTTAATGTTATTAATGTCAATTTGGAGTAAGTTCTATAACCATCTGTTCGAACGTAATTGAAAGTTAAAATGAGGTATATGTATCAGTCGTACAAACTGGGTTAGAAATGTATAATATTGTTATAATTGTTTCATTATCTCATTCTTTATTGTCTTTTAATTTGCTTCATCTTTTTATTCTGTATTTTACTTACTCTCTGTGCAATGTTTGAACCTAATACTTTTACCCTGTTCAGTATAGCTTGCTGAAGATGAAATATGTATATCCCGGAACGTTGAAGAATTAATTTTGTAACTGTGTTCGCACACGTATGAAATGTTTATTGTTGCTACCACCGTTCTGCTGTCAATCGTTAGACTTTGATTGTCGTTGGCCATTTTCTTAATCTTATAAAAAAGAACGTTATTATTATATAAATGTAGTTATAATAATGTATGACAGAAGACAAAAACTTAAATTATAACACCTATTCCTACTTCAGTTTTACATAAATGCTTTAATTTATATTTTATCAGTTTTTTTTTTTTTTCGTAATTCGATCACTTAACGTTTTCACCTGTTTTATAAATTTTTGGCAGTTTATAGTTGAAACCATGAAGTCTTTAGACTGGGAAGTCGAGGAAGATACTTTTATAACAAGAACCCCCCATGGTGAAATATTATTCTCAAACATCATTAGTACCCTCAACCCTAACGCTTGTGAATTCTTAGTGTTGGCTTGTCACTACGACTCTAAGTATTTCATCGATGGCGCGTTTTTTGGAGCCACCGACTCTGCAGTTCCGTGTACAATGATGATTCACTTGGCCCGTATTCTCGACAAGCAGTTAAAACGACAAAGAAAGCAGGTTAGGTTTGCTTGATAAACAGTTGCTACTTCTTAATATTAAGTATGTTATTTGTTCATAAATGTGCGTATATACTGCTAGAATAATAATAAAAACAAGCAAACATGGTACTTTATTACGAGTTTCTTCTTTAAAATGTATTAATAAAATCATTTTTATTCTCTGTAATACATCAAGACTTAAAATCATATAGATTATCAACTGCACCATTATGGCTAGTTTATGGTACTTCATGAATTTTTCAAATGTTATACTGGTGATTAGAGTATAGAGTATTTTTAAAGCGCTCACTAAAGCTGTGTTTACGCCAGATCATTTTTCAAATTAAAGTCCAAGTCGAATATGAAGAAAATAATAAACCACAATTAGTATTTATCTTTATTAGATGTGTTATTGACAAGATGGTCACAGAGCGAAGCATATCGCTGACGTAGGTACGTTATAATGTTACGGTCAATCTCACTTTTTGTTGATAAAGAATGGCTCAAGTATTGGCGATGGGTGGTTTTGACTAGTTTTTATCCCTCATGTTTGTTTCTTCTAAATTACGGACGGCTAGTGCAGATAATCTTGTAGTAGTTTTGTACGGCTCGGCATGGCCAGGTGGGTTAAGGCATTGGACTCGTAATCTGAGGGTCGTGGGTTCAAATCCCCCTCGCACCAAACATGCTCGCCCTTTTAGCCGTAGAGGCGTTATAATGTGACGGTCAATCCCACTATTCGTTGGTAACAGAGTTGCCCAAGAGATGACAATGGGTGGTGATCACTAACTGCCTTCCCTCTAGTCTTACACTCCTAAATCAGGAACGGCTAGCGCAGATAGCCCTTGAGTAGCTTTACGCGAAATCCAAAACAAACAGTTTTGTATACGAAAGTCAACAAACACATTTATTACCCAAACATTCTAAGCAAATCTAACTGTATGAGTTGTGTTCGTGATGAAGCCGCCAGATGAAATATAGGATAGTAAAAAATACAATTGTTTGGAATAACATGTTTCATTTGCGTTATTATGACCAGTTGAATCGCATGTAACTTGGAAAAAGGTTCAACAGACTAATTTACATTATTGTTTGTTTGTGTGTGTGTGTTTGTCAATGAAGCTGCTACATGAAACGTCGTGTGTGGGAGTTTGGGCTTATAAATTACACCGTAGTTTAGTTACTTCTTACACTTGGTATAATAGTGTGAAGTATTATATGGAGACCTCGGTATTATATGAATTATGAAGTAATCAAATTTCATAACCACAAAATAACACACATAATATAGATACTGATTGACTTTACTCCAAAGAAATGTATACATGACAAACATTGATACGGTCCAGGACTGTGTATATTAGACTGTCTACTTAGGCCTACATATGTTATCGATTTAAGATAGCTATTTACTGTGAAAAGTCCTGACAATGCCTGTGACATTTACTAGGGGTGTCGTTAAGCGTATACAAGTTCGCCTGTACTTAGCATGGAAAGTTATAGATACGAATGTTACTTGCTATAAAATCTTAAATTTAAGAGTTATAATTTCGTTTATATAACAGATTTGGTTATTGCTAACTAAATCATACCAGTTTTCTTCCAAACAAATTTAGAAAAAAAAATTATTGTGATAAAAAATGTTTACAATACAAGTTGCCTGAATTGTTAATTTTTATTATTATTTTTTTAATTTTACGCAAAAAAGTAATTAGAATATGCTATTTCACATTTAAGTTCCAAACATATTGTAATGAGGACTCCTGTCGGTGGGTAGAATCTCTTCGTGTAACTCAACTTTATACTCGGTTACCACAAACTTTCCCTGGAACTTGAACTGTTTTATGTCCAACTGAATAAAGTAACGTGATGAACAGTTGTAGAATTCACCAAATGCCAAAACGAAACCCAGTGTTATCTGGGGAATAATAGTTCGTTGAAATTCAGTTCTCAAAAGGAAAGAGTGATATATATACATTTCTGTCGTTTATATAGTAAGGTTTCTTCAGCTAAAGTGGGGTTTCTTGGTGAAACATCGGAAAGTCTACGGAATTGCAACGCAAAAGTTAGGGGTTTGATTCCCCTCGGTGGACATAGCAGATAGCCTGATGTAGCTTTGTTATTACAACACACACACATGCTTGGTGAGCTTGGTTTTACATTTAAAAAACCTATAAACGAAATAGTTACATACAACACACACAGTTGCACACTAAATTAAAATTATCGCCTCTACTCTCCAACAAATATCCGCGTTGGTCAAAATGGTAAAATATATAGAATATGCTGTCAAAATTTCCGACTTTAGATAGTAGAAACTGGAATAAATGTATAACTTCGACTGAAAGATGTCACAATATTAAATAATGTAATGAGAAAAATAACGTTGGAAACGGTCGTCATGAGCCAATGGAAATTAAACGAAAAACTAAATAATTCTGTGATATATGTGAGAATCAAATTTTTAGTGGGAATGGTTGGTGCTGCTCTCTATTAGACTTCTTTCTGTCTTTCGTCGGTAGTTTAAAGTTAGGGACGTTAGTAATTTCCATATACACCGATACAAATGTTTGTTTGTTTGTTTTTCAATTTCGCACAAAGCTACTCGAGGGCTATCTGTGCTAGCCGTCCCTAATTTAGCAGTGTAAGACTAGAAGGAAGGCAGCTAGTCATCACCACCCACCGCCAACTCTTGGGCTACTCTTTTACCAACGACTAGTGGGATTGATCGTAACATTATGACGCCCCCACGGCTGGGAGGGCGAGCATGTTTGGCGCGACGGGGATGCGAACCCGCGACCCACAGATTACGAGGTCGCACGCCTTAACACACTTGGCCATGCCGGGCCTATACAAATAAACGCCGTGTGAGGAGGAGGGTGGTGTTTTCTAGAGGTTGATGCTGTCTTGGTCGTAATGGTTGAAATGTGTCATCACATGTTTCTTTAGATTATGGTTTTGATTGTACGAAAATTTTAGTTTTGTGTTTAAAATATTATCCCTTTGTCCCATGTATGGTTTCCACAAACATACTTAATTTTTATATGTGTAATTAATTTTATAACGACAATATCGAGTGAACAGTTTTCATTATTGCCTCTCATTACTGTGCTTACGTTAGTTTCAGTTAATGACAGTTTACCATTGTAAGCATTGTTGCTACATTTTCAAGTCTTATTACTATTATTGCCATGAAATGTAATTAATGTTATTGTTGCCTAAGCATTTCGTCTTCAACATTAGGGTTTAACTTTGTTTATTGCTTCTAGTTTCCTGCTACGTATGTTGTGAAGTAATGACTAGTTGAAGTTGGATTAGTTTACCTAATAGTTTATGTTTAATAAGTTTTAATTTACTGAAAAATTTTATTTAATCATTATTATTGTTTTCATATTCATGAACATTTTTTGTTGTATTGGCTGTACTAGCTTGTTGCCAGAATCTGTAGTTAATTTGGTTCGTTTGTCGTTAAGCAGAAGACTACACGATGGACGATCTGTGCTCTGCAAACCGTCATAAGCTCTCAGATTTCCTGTTGCGTAATCAGAAGTACTTTTTAGTTAAACAGTAATATGCGTGTCTTAATATATTTTCTCAGATGACAAGCTGCTCCAAAGTTACACTGCGAGTCTGATTGGTAGAAGACGTTAGGGAGAATTATTGTTAAGTTTAACATGAAACTGATGATTGTATATAAAGCAAAAATCACCCCCTTCTCTTCATGTGTTCTGTAAATTAAAAACGCTTCTTCCTTTAGTTTTACACTCATTAACACTTTGTTAGAATGCTTATTAAATAAATAATATAATATACATACATACACATGTTATTTTTCATCTTTATTTGCAAGGACAGTTATGCATTGTTAGCTTAATATATTGATTATGGACTAACCTAAATTTCCTAAGCTAGCCAAATTTCGTGATATATTATTAAGTCGTAGTTGAAATTATCGTTAATAGTGGGGTAACCATCTGATAAAACAAAACATTTTAATCGTTATAAATAAGAATATAATAGCAGTATATTCGATTAATTGCATTAATCAAAGATTAATTTTAGTTATCTATGTTGTTTTATGTACGGACCAAATTTTGTACAGTAGATGTGTGTGACTTATTGGCGGTAAATTTCAACAATGGACAAACAGAACACATTCTACTTATTTTTAAATAATATATCAAAACAAGTCAAAAGTATATACAATGTTTGTTACACTGTTGGTTGTCGCAGTTGTATCCAGAGCTTTAAGTAATTCTTGGTTTCTAACAATATAAGCCCGAAGACATACCACAGTGTCACGTTGTTCGCTCCTCTGTTAGTACCTTCTCTACCAATTCCAGCCGTTTTTAAATATATAATTGACTGCAGGAGATTTAGGACCAGCAATGAAGACCAAGTTCTTACCAAAGAGAGAACCCTGAGCTTATGTGGTGTTAATTGTAATGGTTTTATGCTATAGAAGTTGAAACAATGTGGACACAATATCACTCAGTACAAAAGAATTCATCATTGAATAGTTGAAGAACAAGATATTCAGTTGGGTCAAAAATATGATATTAAATACCAAACTGAACACTAAGACATTATCAACATATTTCATGTACATCTCTCATTGCAGTCCATTCAGTAAACTCATTTGGCATTTCCAAAATGGTTGTCACATTATACAAGCCAAATAGCTTCACACAAAACTCATAAAAGTCATCTCTTATGTTGAAGCTCAACTTGCCGAGATCTGATTGGTAAGCCTAACATATTAAATCATTAAGCCTCTACCAATACATCCAGACACTACTGTTAGGAATAGTGAAGTGGCATCAACACGAGTTACTGAGTACACCTGTCTAAAATAAATGGAGAACGTGGGCATTCCTTTCTTCTTCCTAACAGTCACTATTGGAGACAATCAAGCACTCTCTAAAATTATGTGATGGTGACATTGTCCAACTTACTTGTGTTTTTAACTTTTTACAAACCATTGGCCTTTTTAATTTTATTTAAATCTTTTATCTGAATTTTGGACATTATTTCATTTCCCCTTATTTATTTTACATTTTATAACAATTTTACTTTTACATTTCTAACTCGTTTTTTAGTGCAGACAACCTAGTTGCTTTGCACCAATAAATGCCAACGAACCAAACAACCAAACTGAAGTTGTGTGATTGATTTAACATGTACTATACCTCCATGGTGGCTACCTCTCTAGCAGTCAAGGGAGATTTTGCAGCAGTTTTTTACTGGCTGTGCATCACCCATATCTGTGTGACTGTTGAATGATTTGGTCACCTGGTCCCCAAAATAATCAACATATTCAGCCAACAATTCACAGAATTTTTGTTGTTGCATTGAGTCTGAATTGTCTGTGAAATACCAATGTAGCAATTTCATATGTGTTGATGTGTACTTGATTTCAAAATGGTGCAATAGATGCAATCATTTCATTTTTGCCAACCAGAGTTAATTTCACTTTACTTATCTTGCTGATGATTAACTGCTGAAATGTGAAGCTGGATAACTAATCATCCATAACTGGAGAGCCACATCAGAACTTCATACTTCTGAAAGAGAACAGCATTAAATGATGCTGCTTGCTTCCTGGACAGGAAACAGCTTATTTTGATGGACTCAGCCTGATGTGGCTTTGCTATAAGAAAGCACACACACAGCTTATTTTGATGGACTCAGCCTGATGTGGCTTTGCTATAAGAAAGCACACACACAGCTTATTTTGATGGACTCAGCCTGATGTGGCTTTGCTATAAGAAAGCACACACACAGCTTATTTTGATGGACTCAGCCTGATGTGGCTTTGCTATAAGAAAGCACACACACAGCTTATTTTGATGGACTCAGCCTGATGTGGCTTTGCTATAAGAAAGCACACACACAGCTTATTTTGATGGACTCAGCCTGATGTGGCTTTGCTATAAGAAAGCACACACACAGCTTATTTTGATGGACTCAGCCTGATGTGGCTTTGCTATAAGAAAGCACACACACAGCTTATTTTCTTCATGAGCTCTATAATTTTGTTAACAACACTGACACACTGTGTTTTATCTATAGAAAACAATGGAACACTACTTGTGTAAATTAGATTTTGTGATAATTAAGTACCCTACTGTTTCTAGATTCAGTCTGGTTTATGTCAGGTAAATCTTCTATGAAAGATCAGTTAACCAGTTGCACATATGAAACTGACTGAGAAGTTCTGAAATATATTCATCCAAGGGATGCCTATACCAGAACTGAGGTTGGTGACAAATACCTTTATACTGTAAGTGATGCCTCAGACAGTGTCAAATAGTTATTTCAATTCAAATCTTGTTTATCTCTGTTTGTTAAAACAAAATTTATGTCAACTGACTGGATTGGTAGTTTTGTTTAGAGTGCCTTATACTTACCTGTATTTTGGCTGTTTTTATTTAATAAACCAAGAATGCTACCTCTTGCCCTTTATCCTGACAGGCATGTACCAAGACCTGTCCAGTCCTGACATGGGTGGAATATCCACTAAACCATTTTGGTGCAAGCTGTCCACTGTACCATTCATTTGGCAGTTAGGCCTCACTTGAGCTTCTGATTAGTTTCATGTAGTTGTAGCAGCATTTTTCATTGTCTGTAATTGGCTTTACTACTTAGCCATCAGTCAAAACAAATAGCCTTGTGTACCTTGTTACTCGGCAAGATACTCAATTGACTCAACACTCAATAGGTAAACCCTAACTAGTGATCTGCATATTGAAAGAGTTACATCTTTTAATTTGTAATCAGTATGTCTGTAAATATCTCTTAATATATTATGTGAGGCTTAGTGAAAATGGTTTAAATGATTTAGTCATCACTATGCCAAGATTCTTTGGTTAAGTCATACTTGTACATATGAAATGTGTCAACCAGAATAAAATAACCCAGATGCACTGCTATGTCAAGTTTGTGTATAACTTACATTTTTGGATGAATTTGTGAGTTATGCTCAACAAATGTAATAACATTTTGACTTTCTCAAAACAGCTAGAAATGCTCAAGAGTTTGATGGTAACAACAACATTTACTTATTAACTGATTTTGCCCATACATGATTAATGTAATTAATAAAAACAACAACAAAGGCCTAACTACAAACCCATAAAAAAACTCAATTAGAAACAGAGGTCTAATTTCATTCTACTCAATTAATAATAATTAATAAAATTAAAACAGCTAGTCTTTCTTCAGTTTTTAGTGATTCAATTTTCTTAGTCTTGTATGTAGCAACTTACCAAAAGCCTTAGTAAGGCAAATATTTTTGTGTGTGTGAATCTGTGTAGGTTTCTTTTATGATATCATATTTCATTAAATAAATTTTGCAAATCTTTTATTGGAGTTTCAAATTTTTCCCATTTTTAAAGTAAGTCTAAATGGTCTAAAATTTCCAATGCAACTGTTATCAATGTCTTTTAAAGACAGAAGTAATATAAGCAACTTTTCAATCTTCATGCATCTGCTCATTTTATATTGATCAACCAAAAGTTAAATTAGAGAGACCTAATTATCTATCTTTGACCTCATTTAAAACCCTGTTGAAAGAAACTTGTCTGGTCATGTTGTTTTACCTAGTTTTAATATCTCAATCTTTTTGCTTTCTACCAATGGATATCTGCATGATTCAGGTCAATTTTGATATATCACATAAACTCCTTAGTGTAAGGAAAATTGTTAATATCTTCTTTTGTAAATACAGAAGATATTGTTTATTTGAAATAAAGCACAAAGCTATACAGTGAGCTATCTGTGATCTGCCCAACACAGGTTTGAAGCCCAGATTCTAGCAGCATGAATCCACAGATATACCGCTGTACCACTGGGGAGCAAATACAGAAGAGAAGACATTTTAAAACTTCAGTCATGTCATAGTCTTCAACATACACCTTGCCATATCTTTTAATAGCTCTGTGTGCATTTTGACATTTTGATTACTTTTAACACATTTCATGAAAATCAGTTAATGTTAAGTTTATCATTGTTAGCCAGGAATTTCTCGTAAGCCCTTTTTAATTTTCTGATTTCTTTTTTAATAAACTCCCTTAGTGACCATTAGCTCTAAATATGGACACCAGTGATAAAATTGGGGAGGTATGTGCTATTATGCAACATACAAACAATTAAGACAAAAATAGGCAAGTATAATAGAATTCCAAGAAATTAGTAATAATAAAGAAGTGTTACGCTGTTTCAGAAAACCCTATCTGCATCTCTTTAGTGATTTTACAATTACAGATTGTTCACCATAGGTGCTCTTAATCTTCAGGAACAACAGTCATGCACCCCCCACAATATCATGCATATCACAACCTTTACCAAGCCACTTTAACACAGTGATTTCACTGAGACTGTGAAGCTCATGTACAGTAAACCAAGTAATTTCTCCGTGATAATGAGAAAACCCACGTGTAGAGAAAAAAATGTATGTAAAAATGGCTGGGATGGGTAGAGAAAACTCTATGTAGAGGAGCAAACAATGTTTCGACCTTCTTCGGTCATCGTCAGGTTCATGAAGAAGGTCGAAACGTTGTTCGCTCCTCTACATAGTGCATTCTCTATCCATACTAGCCCTTTTTACATATACAAGTATATTTCTATAACACATAGATATAGGTATAAAACACTGTGATGGATGTGCTTCATTCTATAGTTTTATTTTGTATTGAATAGCTATAACCAGTAATTTTTATATCTCCATTTTTTTTTTTTCTATAGAATAACAACCTGACTCTTCAGTTTATCTTCTTTGATGGAGAAGAGGCATTCAAACGCTGGAGTAGAACCGATTCTCTATATGGATCTCGACATCTTGCTGAAAAACTTAATTATGAACCATTTCCTAAACTACCACAACATCAGCATTGTCGAGGTGATTATGCAACACAACTTGACAGAATGGTAAGTATTATTCTTTTAACTGGACAAACATTATGGTGCAAGCTGTCCACTGTACCATTCATTTGGTGATTAGGCCTGACTTGAGCTTCTCTTTAGTTTCATGTAGATGTAACAGAATTTTTCACTGCCTGTAATTGGCTTTTCTGCTGAGCCATCAGTCAAAACCAATACCCTTCTCTATTGTATACAGTATATATATATAGTGTATGATAGAATAGTCTTTTAAAAGATATTAATTGATATCATAAGATGTTTTCCTTGTAATTTGATGAAAGTTAATGAAATTAGGTACTAATTGTCAAATATTTCACATTTGTGAAGACCGAAGTAAGATAAGGATTTTTCTTTGTAAGGAATAGATCCAGTGTTTTTATCAAGTCAATATTTAGAACTTAGACTGTATTTTTTTTAATTTTGTAGCAAAATGAAACAATATATAAAATATTTATGTCATATTTGTAATGCCTACACTTGATATATTCAAGGTTTTCATTATGTGCTTGTTTCATTACATTGTTATGTCTAGCATGTATTGATACTTTTGGATCTTCTGGGTGCTGCAGACCCACAGTTCCACAGCTACTTTGATGACACCTATGGTTTGTACATTCAGCTTGTGAATATTGGTAAGTATTTTGTGTTGGAATGTTAAGTGTTGTATTAATATATTAATGCAGTTTTTTACTAACATCTGTAGTCACCTAGATTTTTGATAGTACAGACATGCACAACAATTTGCTTTTAAATTAAAATTGTTAAGATTTGGATATTTTTCCTAATTTGGGGAATTTTTATTTCTTGATATCAACTGAATGATATTTTTTATTGTAAAGAATATAGGAATGAAAATTATACAAGTTTCATATCATTTTCCATCTCTTTAACTTAATTTTTATATATTTGTTTTTCAACTATAATAACTTATGACATTACAGATAATGAGAGACCATTTGGTTCTCCAAGGCTATGAATAAAGTAAAAACTGAAACCAAACCTCTGTTTTTTTTAAGGAAATAATCTTTCCTTTTCTAATCTTACGTAAAGTGCCAGCCTGTAGTAGTTATGACTAATTACCCTGATAAAATGGTTTTAACTGTAACCTAGCTATCCTTTTCCATACCTTAAAATGTGTGCTCACTTGTCTTTTTGTCTTATGAAGATAAAAATTCAGCACAAAGAAATCAATCCTTTGAATAACATTGTTTTACTCACCCCCATTAAATAACTCTTCCAGAATTATCCAAATAGTCCTAATTTACAATAAATCAACATCCTTTGTTGGATGAGAAGACCAAAACTGTACACTATATTCAACGAGAGCTTAACTAGTTATTTGTATACTGAGATAAATATCCTCTTTAGCTAAAAAATACTCTATTCACAACAGAATATGCACTACATTTAGTACTTAAAGATATATTGGTAATCCACGTCTGTTTGTACTTAAACAGCTTTATGAATGTACTGTATTGGGTAATTTTTACAATGGTATTGTTATAGTACCTCTGTTTAAAACAGAACAGGTGCTTAAGTTAGATTCTGTTGATGATTTCCTAAATATTTAATGATTTCCATTTTTAACTTGTGTTTGAACAGATCATTCAAAATGCATTCTGGTCTAGTTTAAATTTTTGGATAATTAACAACAGTTATAGTTTAGAAACTCAAAATTCCAAATAAAGGTTTAAAAAAAGGTTTATTTGATTTGATAAACTTATCAGTTGATTGAATAATGATCGTTATGCTTAAATAACTTATTTAATGTTGAACTTGCTTTATTGAGCTGTACAGCCTAATTCTCTTAAATGAAAATTTCTCTTTTATACATAAATATTTTCTTATTTTATTAAAAAAATTTTAAATGAACTGCAAACAAAGACTTAACATTTGGTGATTCTAAGTCTTGTACTAAATCTTTTTGCTCAAGTTATAGTTTATTGTAACATTGGAAGAATTATGAAAAACTTGTTTAATGGTTTAAAATAGTTTATTGCTGAATAGTTTTCTCCATGCAAAGATAGACAATGTGCTCTCCATACATCCTATGTAAATGGAAAAATTTCCGTGTTTGCCTGCTCATGAAATCAAGTTGAAATGTGAATGTCAGTGTTAAAGATATTTTTACAAACTGCAGTAGATTCTTACTTAAGGTTCTTATTATTTTGTTTGATTATTCAGATGTAACTGAAAATTGTTTCAAAATCTCATCATGAGTGAGAGAAAACTAATTTTATTTGATCAAATCTTGGAACATACTGTAATTAACAGATTTTGAAATTAATTTTGTAAAACTTTTGGCAACGAGCTAAATAACTAAAAACATCAGTGGGTTTGTTAAAATACTGACTATCTCAAACATCAGTTCATAGAGATCGTGGATTTGTCAGTAAGAAGTCCTGATCTAAATTACATGGGTCATCTCTGAGAAATCCTTAAACATGATATATGTCTTAATTCACCATGCAGAGCCAAAACATTTAGAAGAACTGAATAAAGGGATAAGGTTGCCCCTGCAGTGTTGTCTGTTTACTGGTCAGAATTACACCCTATTGATGCAATTCCAGAGGGGCTGATACTGTTTGAATTGTATCCTAATGCTGATTGATGGTATTTATGTTTCACGAGTTGAAACTAGTAGGAAATTTTGTAGTTAATTGTATTTAATAAATAAATGATGATCTTGAAGTATATTTTAATTTCACTTTTTGGTTTTGGTTACTTTTATAAACAGTTTAATTATGAAATCTCGCCCTTATAATTTTTGGAATGTCTTATATCGTGGCATTATCAACAGCAATACACTAGTTCAAAGCAGTTTGAAATTTTGTCGGTTAAGTGTTATTTTTGAAAAAAAAATGTATTAGTTCAGATTGTAGAAGACAGAAGTAACAAAATTTATCAGTGCTGCTCTGGTACTTTATCAACTTTTAATAGTAGAGCCCCCGAATGGCTCGGTGATAAGTCTGAGGGTTTATAATGCAAAAAACAGGGATTCGATATCTACAGTTGACAAAGCATGGATAGCTTGTTGTGTTGCTTTGTGTTTAAATCAAATAAATTTAATACTATAAAACACTGTGGTTGAGTTCAAACTTACACAGTATGTGTATTGTTTTAGCATGGTCTGAATTATATAGATGTATTTATATTAAAAACTCCTGTAAAATTTACTGGAATTCAGCACCACACTGTACTAACATAGAAGTGTTTTGATGTAATATATTAATATGTATGTTCCCTATTGTAATTTTTATCTCATGTTGAACACAACTTTACTAACTTATTTACATGTGTTTGCAGAACGCCGTTTAAATGCCATGAAAAGGTTTGAACTCTCACCACCTCTGTTTGCTACCAACTATTTTTACAACAAAAATACATTTTCATTTGTAGAAGATGACCATATTCCATTCTTAAAAAGAGGTGAGGTAATTTTGATTTTAAATGTATATTATATGATAAAAAATCTTAATGCATAAAGTTTTTATATAATAATAAATTCTTTAATAATCTTGATTTTTATACAATTCTCTTGTTTGCCTTGTAGCCACTAAAACCATTTTCCTTGTCATGCTGCCATCCACCATGTGAACAAAGTTCTGAATATCCATGATACCATATCATGCAGTGCATGGGTCAATTTACTCAGAGTTGGTTGTCCACCCTTCCACCTTCCATGCAACCTTTGGTCCCCATATCATGAGGATTTATATAACCTTTGCTTTCTCTCTATAATCCAGATTTTCTTGTTGACACTCATGTTGTTAACTTTGCTTACTATCAGTTCAGAAGTGAACATGATACAGATGTTTCAACCAATATCAGACTTTTAAATCTTTTCTTGAGGTCTTGTTCATATAGTCTATCTCTAGCATGCAGAGTTTCTGTGATTATATGGATAACCCTTATTAATTTGTGTATTACATAATATTTCAAAGACAGCAAAGGACCCCCTTGACCCATCATGACTGTCCAGTTCATTTCATCAAACACTATTTTGTCTATATCTAGTCCTGCCTTCCCAAGTGCTCACCAAAACTTCTCATGAATTTTTCCAGTGATGTTGTGTGTACTGCATCTGAAAGCAGTCTTTTCCAAAGGCTGATCACCATTTTCAAAAAATAAAATAGCTTAATCTACAGATGGCTTCTATCCTGTCAAATATTAAATCTTTGTCTCCTAGTCCTGTTAGAAATTTGTTTTAACTATCCCTTAACTTTGAATAAAAATTTAATAATTTTTAATGCTCTTCATTTGAAAACTGAATATTAAATCACTCAATAAACTACGTAATAACTATTAAGGTAAACAATCTTTTATATCCAACATCCACTTAAGAAAGTCAATACTTACTTAGTTGTAGGTACTTGAAGTAGGATGAAAAGAATACCAGCTCTTTTGTTTCTTTTAGGATGAATATTGTTGTTTCTGACCTTATTTTAAACATTAACATCATGGAAGTGGGCCTGCTATGGATATTATCAAACACTTTAACCAACTATGTAATAAAATTATCCAACAGTGATCAGCCAAGACCTAAAGTCAGTGTTAAACATTAATATATCTAAATAAGGTTTCTATAGTTCTCCAGAATGTGCAAGTGTTGCTCTGAGATACATTGTGGATTCAGTTTGATGCATTACTATTTATGCTACCACTTTTGACCTTTATCACTGCATCCTACTTGAGGTTGTTTCTTCCTTCCTTGGTGGGATCTGCTCTTTTGGAATAGATAGTCTGCCATTCCTCCTTTTAGCCTTTGTATTCAGACACAGCTGGCTGAATTGGGTTTGTCATTGGATGATATTGCTGAGTTCAATGATCAGTCCATCTTGCCATGGCTTATTACCATCCCCACCCACGACCTTCTACTGAGCCATTCTTCTGTTCCATCTTTTATGGATGGTTCAAAATCAGATGACTCTGTGGGCTTTGCCATGGTTTGTTGTGGCTCAGTGGTTGCTTGTAAGATCCCCTCTACAGTTTCTGCATTCACTACTGAACTGTATGCCATTTTTCTTGCCTTGTATCACGTAGAAGCTGAGCAGTACATTGGCTATACTGTTTAAGCCAATTCTCTTAGCTCTCTTTTGGCCATGGAATTGCTTAATGTAAGCTCTTGCCCTGTTTTTGTTGATAATAAGAAATGACTGGCCCAGTTTTCAGTGTCTTCTTTTTTAATTCAGTTTTCTGAAAACCTGGCTATATTGGTGTTTCCAGTAGCACATTTGCTGACATTGTAGCTAAGTCTGTCTGTTCTAGTGCTGTTGCAGTTATGTCTGTCCCATATAGGAACTACAGCCCTGAAATCAAGATCTGGCTTCACAGCAGTTGGCATTTGACTTGGAATGACCAACTTCATAACAGGCTTTTTCAAATCAAACCTACTGGTGTTGTTTGGCCATCTAGTTTCCAACTCTTGGCTAAGTTATGCATTGGTCAAAGTTTTTTTTAACCCATCATTTTCTTTCATTTGGGATTGATCCACCAGTGTGTGGCCTCTGCGACACTCAGGTCACAGTTGCTCATGTGTTGCTTTTGTGCCGTTGTTATGACTTTATATGGTGCCACCGTTTTTGGCATCTTTTTTCTTGGAGTTTACTGTAGACATTGGACAGTGCCATTGGTGACACTCTGTCCAACATGAATGTATGTTTGGGGCCTTTTAATTCAATTTATTTTATTTTTTCCACCTGATTTTTGGGCTCTATTTAGTTTCTAAATCTGTGTTTTTATTTTTGTATACATTTTTAGAAATTTTACTTTTGAGATTTTTACCAGTTGTTTGGTGCAGATAGCCTACTTGCTTTGTGCTAAAACATCCTGAACAGCATTACTATTACCTGCCATGATAATGAAACTGGTGCACAAAACAATTTTCTGTTCAAGAACCAAACTGCTCTTATCCAAAACAAGTTGTTTTTAATGACGGACAAAGTTATTGGTCTACCAACTAAGATGGTTATGACATGGTTGGTGAAACAGAGACGATTGAAGCTTGTAAGTGTTACTCCAACCTCACTCTAAAGTCAAGCAAATACACAGTTATCAGAATGTCTAAGATCATTTGCAGCAGATTGTGATGAACAATTAACCAAACTTCCAAATTGGTGGTAGATATTATGCATTGGACTAGATGACTTGGTTACTTGTTATTACATAGATGTAGATGATACATATCCACTTAAAAACAGCAATTTCAGAAGTTTCCTTAGAACACTAGAGATATTGCTAATGTTAAAGTATGGGTGTACATCAAAGGATGAAGTAATACAACTCTCATAGAGTGCTTTGTTACCTTTAGTAATTACTGTGAAGAAAAAGAATGAAATGCCAAGATCCTGTGTTGATCTTAGAGAACCAGTGCAATCATAGATGTTCACACATTTGCATTTTCACAAGTAAATGAATTCCTAGACACATTAATAATGACATAAGTTTGCCAATTGCAGTTTGTGCAATTATCTTGGCTTTGCTTAAAGTACAAATTATGATGTGACTCAACAGTCACATGATTTTGGCAAAGCATGTTGATAACTGTAAATATGTGACTGTGACACTGACATATAATGAGCTGCAGTACATAAATATTTAACTGCAAATTTAAGGAAGAAGTTAGGGATTAATAGTTATTGTCACTGCTGTTTCTGTAGACATTACCACACAGGTTTGAATCTACCAGTGCCTGATTGGACTCACCATGTGAATGCTGTATGTCTAGTGTTTATGAATTGTTCTGTGTATTTTGTCTTCATGATACAATTAATTAAACTCAAGAAACATTTATTAGCATATTTACAGTTATTAACTTAACGTTGTGTCACAAGCCAGTCGATGATGAACACTTTGTACAGAGTTTAAAACTATTGAGTTACATCATGTGTTGTCTCTATTATTCTTCTGACATCCATTTAATGACTGATACTGATATTATGTTATAATTTTCAACAGTCTATACATATGTTGTATCTTGTCAAAATCTAAAGTAACATCTGATACATACAGTGATATTTTTCAACTGCATGTACATGTGTGTGTATGTGTAGGTCAAATATAACTTAAAGTATCATTCTTATCAAAAGTTAAATATGATGGTGTGAAGTCTAAAGTGTATGTGCCCTATAACAAGATGTGCAACTGTCTTATTACAACTTAAATGGTAGCATAGAATTTAAAGATATATACATACTGACAAATGGTACAGTGATGGTATAGTGAATAAATACATAAAGGACAAGACTTTTATAGGTTGGAAGATGTTGGAATCTACTAAATTCATAGTTATACATTAACTTAAAATATGACAATCAGAAAATCATGTTTATATCTTAACATCTACCACATGACCCATTCCAGCATCTTTTAGTACAGAGTGTAGGATGGTTAACAGGAAGGGCCATTTAAAGTTATTTCAATAGATCTCAATGAATGAACCTCAGTACAGCTTCTAAAATGTGAAACAAAAAAACATCTAAATACTAATGAAAATATGATAATCTATATGGTGATACTTTAATGGGCCTTGTACCATCCTTCTTATATTTAAAGAAATGATACTTGTAATTTGAGATTCACTAGGGAAATCATCTTGTAATGCGTTATGCATCTGTTTTTGTTTCAGCACTACATTTTTTAGCTTTATTGTGCTGTTGGTTTCACAGAATATTGTAACTAATGATTTCTTTTGTATGATTCCAATCCCACTCTTTGAAGCTAATGATACTGTTGTGTCCATTGTTCTATGTTTTGTTGTCAATGCAGTAACTAACTGATGAATCTCCAATTCAACTGATATGTCAAATTGATTGAGATATCTTTGAATAAGTTCTTCCCTCATCTGACCTGGACCCTAGTTTAGCTTAATTGCTACACTTAAACCATCACATTCCGAACCATATTTATGACATTTCAAGCATGTTTCATTGCTACATTATTTTACTTTACAAGTTAACTTCTCCATGTTGGGTATCATGGTCTCAGGTCAGGTCCAGTGACCTAGATCTCAAAAATAGTGCTAAGCATCTTCTTTTTGTGTAATAAAAACAAAAACTCAAGCACTTTTGGAATGACTACCTTTTTTTTTATCCACATCAAGATACCAAGTGTTAAACTGTAAATGAAAGTTTTAGTTATTTCTTAAAAGTGTATGAACAAGAAGTAACCAAACCAGAAAAAAAAATATATATATATTGCATTCTAATGCTTAAATGTTGATGTTAAAGGTATGACTTAAGTGGGATTATTTCTTTTTATCTTTTAGTCAAATTCTTGACTTTTTAGACTAACTGATTACTATTGTTCACACCACACTAAGACTTAAGTTGTCTCTTTGATTATGTGTAAATGTCTATGCTAAAAGGCTAACTGTAAAGTTATATATTCAGCAATTTTAAAATGTTTCTTTATGATTATATATTGTTTTTTAATACATCATTCAATGTTATTAGCATCTTTTTTTGTATTCTTTTTTCCATTGAAACAGTATTAAAGTTCTTACATATATTTATTGTATGCTTCTATGAATTTTAAAAAATTAATGTGTATGAAAGCTTATCAATATTCTGCATAATTTTCTATATCTATTAGTATTCAAATTATGGTGATGATTTCTTTATGTTAAATTGAATTATAATGAATATTTTTATAATTGTTAAAATTAAATTTGGCCAGGATTGCTATAAAATAAAAGGGAGGATAGTTTTCATACACATATATCTCACAAAAATTTTTGTTTTTAAAAACAAATTATATACATTTATATATGTTTATACAGATAATTTTAGTACAGGTTTCTGTTCTTAATTTTAAGTTCTTGTAGATTATGTTGTCCCCAGTGTACATGTTAAACTAAAGCCTGGGTTATGACTTGGCTACTGACTTGGGAGAGTACAGTAGGTAGCTTGTGGTGAAGTTTTTGGTGGTCAATCCAGCTGTTTATGTGCTGTATATGGCTCTATGTGCTGGTTAAACGAACAATTTAGTCTTTATTTTATCACTTTATTAACGTTCAAACCTATGATGTTCCTGAGTTACCAGATTATAAGTTCGTCTCCATTATGTTTATTGATTCTCAAATCTACAAACTTTGGTTCTCAGGTTCTAAGTTAGTTTTCATAGTGTCATTTCATCAATATTCAAATGTGCACTCCTGTATTCAGGACAGAGGCTCTGATCTCTTGAATCATTAGTCTTAACTTTGTTAATTTATTAATACAGAATTTAACAAGTCTCTAAATGTATTCCAGTTAACCTTCAAAGATCAGAACTCTATATTTATGTATTTTATAGACTGTTAATATAATCTCGATGTAACTATCAGATTTCTTTATTTAGACCAGGGGTTCTTAACTAGGGGTGCCCGCACTCTAGGGGTGCTAAGATGATTCCCAAGGTGCGAGGATGCCCATGAATAATTAAAGCAAATCTATATTTTTACATAAGAGTATGCTTTATATTTTTATATTTAAGTTTCCAGGGGGTGCGAGAAATGATTACTGATTTGAAAGGGGTGCAAACACTGAAAAAGGTTAAGAACCACTGATTTAGACTATTAATATAATCTCACCGTAACTATCAGACTTTTTTATTTAGACTATTAATATAATCTTGCTATAACTATCAACTTCTTTATTTAGACTATTAATATAATATCACCGTAACTATCAGACTTCTTTATTTAGACTATTAATATAATATCACCGTAACTATCAGACTTTTTTATTTAGACTATTAATATAATCTCGCTATAACTATCAGACTTCTTTATTTAGACTATTAATATAATCTCACCGTACCTATCAGACTTTTTTATTTAGACTATTAATATAATCTCACCGTAACTATCAGACTTCTTTATTTAGACTATTAATATAATATCACCGTAACTATCAGACTTCTTTATTTAGACTATTAATATAATCTCACCGTAACTATCAGACTTCTTTATTTTTTCAGGTGTACCAATCTTGCATTTGATTCCAAATCCTTTTCCTTACACATGGCATTTGTTGATCGATGACAAACAACATCTACATCACCCAACAATCAACAATCTCAACAAGATTCTTACAGTTTTTGTTGCACAGTATCTTCAACTAGATATTGTAGGGATTTAATGAATAATTATTTTAAATTTTCACTCTATTTGCCCCAGTATTTTTCCCTCTCTTTTCTTTGTAGCATCTGGCCATATCAGACGTTGACGTTTTAGGGAAAGTCTATAAAGGATTCGACTTAGATGTGTGAGTGCATGGGGGGTCTGGACTGGTGGTAAATAAAGAGTTAATTATATAGCTTGTTACAAATTTCACTTGAACATTATCATTATTTTGTGGTATTATTAGTACAGTAATTTTTAATTGTTTATTTCTTTCCACTGCTCATCATACTTTTCAACTTATGATTGTTGTTCATTTGATTTGTAGAATCAACATTGTTTTTAATCTCATATTCTTTTTTAATGTATTCATTATTTTAAAAGGGATTTGTATGTGTATATTGTGTACTTGTTTACATGGTGTTTACTTTCATATAAAGATTGGTTGTGATGGGAAATTAACAAGAATTTTTTCACTCATGATGGTTTTTTATTTTTCTTGAAATTGGTTCTTTGTAGGTAAGTTTGTCATTTGTAAAAAAAAATTAACTAATATTTTACACAATATATTTACCAAAACATTAAAACAAAATGTATAATAATTAAAAAGTATCAACCTAATTAGACTGATATGGTATGAAATACAATGAAAAGTTGTTTTAATTTCATCTTTTTAATATAGTTAATAAATGATAGCACTACTTTCAGTTCCCCAGACAATTTTGAAGTATTTATGTATTAAATTGTTAATTGCTTTAATTTTTTTCAAGTACAACAATATTGCTATAAGTTTATAGCAGATTATCACAAGTACACTTGGTGTTTAAAACATGCTGACATTATGTATTGTTATTTCTTTTTTGTAGTGTGCTTGAAACCTTGTACCTCACTTGTCACCATTAAAACATTCATGCATTTCAAACTTGCTTTTGCAAATTTTAGATCACCTCAACCATAATTTAGAAAATAACACCACCAAAGATTATATTTGTTGTTAAAGAAGGAGATCCCAGTTAAACCTGTGATTGCTTTTATTTGCCCTAGAATTTCTAGCTTTTTGTGAATCTAGGGTTTTAATTTTGAGTAAAGTTTTATAGTAATGTTAGAAAAAATATTATTCCTGCTAGCAATAAGCAGGTATTTTTTGTGAATTTATTTTCTTTTTGAAGCTTGTAGAAAATGTATTCCTGAAGAGAAAGAAAGGATGGGATGAATATTAATTAAAGTTTCTAAACATCTTCCCTTCTCTCTCTTTTTTTTTTTTTTAATTTCACTGCTAGAGATCTCAAAGGTAGGTTGTTGCTTAAAAAAATTAAGCTTGTAAGATGTCAAAGCTATTATTCCAGATTCCTTGGATAATTACAATATAGTGCATTGTATGTATAAACAGTTATTCTAATGCTGTACTCACAATTGAAGATCTAATTTTGAGAAATATTATATTGTGTTTGTTTTATTTATACATGCAAACGTACACTAAAATGATATTTTATTATGAAATAACCAGTCACTGGCTTGTTATAAAAACATAATAAAACTGTTGAACACAACCTAAAGAAGCACAATTTTTTACCTTATTTTGTTGGAATACATTTTAGTCAGTGATGCTTGTATACAAAGTAAGTATTATTATGATTTTCATGTGAAAGTTACAGCCTGGCATGGCCAGATGGTTAAGAGTTGACTCATAATCTGAGGGTCACGGGTTTGAATCCCCATCACACCAAACATGCCATTTCAGCCATGGGGGTGTTATAATGTGATAGTCAATCACACTATTCATTGGTAAAAGAGTAGCTCAAGAGTTGGCAGTGTGTGGTGATGACTAGCTGTCTTCCCTCTAGTCTCACACTGCAAAATTAGGGATGGCTAGTGCAGATAGCCCTTGTGTAGCTTTGTACAAAATTCAAAACAAACAAACAAACATGTGAAAGTTTAAATAGTGGTATTTGACCTTTATCCTTTTTCCTAGAAAACAACTTGCATTCAAAACCTTATTCACTGGAATTAGACTTTTGAGTTAAAGAAATAATTTGTAATTTTCATTTTTCTTAATGTAACTTTTAAAAAAAGTTGATTAATTTAGAGAAAACACTTTTAGTTGTTTTGTAAAATATAAAAAATATTTGTATAGTTTTAGTTGTTTTTTTTTCGAACTATCACTTTTATACTAATAAAGTTGGATTTCAAGGGCTGATATGGGATTTTATATTCTATCAAAGTGCAAAAGTAGTTCACTTCTGTAACATTGTAATTTAGTAAGATGTTTCTCCATTTGTTTCTAATGTAATATGACATAAGCAAAAGAACCACTTGGTTGAAAAATTAGGTTCAGCATGGCCGGGTGGTTAGGGCACCTGACTTACAATTTGAAGGTCACAGGTTTGAATTTCCATTACACCAAACATGCTAGCCCTTTCAACTTTGGGGGCATTATAATGTCTCTTAAAATGTTGATCTCTTTAACATTAGAATGCTTTTTCTTGAATGTTCTTATCTTGACATCCATAATTTGTTTTATTCATTATTGTATTTACGTACATCAAAAGTAATCAGTAATATAGTAGCAAAGATATTTAATTTGTATAACTTGTATAGTTGTTTTTATTTGTATTATATTTAGATGTTATATTTACAGTTATGACAGATAGATATTTATCTTTGATAAAAACAACATTGTTTTTGTTTTAAAAGCATTTTTTTATTTTCACTATTTAATGTTTCAACTGTTAGTGTTTGAACAGTGGCTTCTGATTGTACTGAGTAGAGGAGGTTTACAGGTTCAATAAAAACATTCGTCTGTGTAACAGTGTGGCAATCATTTAAATGTAGGTTACATATCTTATTCTAAGGCAGAAATCCAATATAAGTTGAATTAAAATTAAATGGCTATTCTGAACTATATGTATAAAAAATAGGTTATAAGATGTATGAATTTGGTTTTATTTCAAATGTTTTGTGTTCATACTGTATGTATTAAACATATCTATCTGTGTAGCTACAGACAATGATTTAAACATATCTATCTGTGTAGCTACAGATAATGATTTAAACATATCTATCTGTGTAGCTACAGACAATGATTTAAACATATCTATCTGTGTAGCTACAGACAATGATTTAAACATATCTATCTGTGTAGCTACAGACAATGATTTAAACATATCTATCTGTGTAGCTACAGACAATGATTTAAACATATCTATCTGTGTTGCTACAGACAATGATTTAAACATATCTATCTGTGTAGCTACAGACAATGATTTAAACATATCTATCTGTGTTGCTACAGACAATGATTTAAACATATCTATCTGTGTTGCTACAGACAATGATTTAAACATATCTATCTGTGTTGCTACAGACAATGATTTAAACATATCTATCTGTGTAGCTACAGACAATGATTTAAACATATCTATCTGTGTTGCTACAGACAATGATTTAAACATATCTATCTGTGTAGCTACAGACAATGATTTAAACATATCTATCTGTGTAGCTACAGACAATGATTTAAACATATCTATCTGTGTAGCTACAGACAATGATTTAAACATATCTATCTGTGTAGCTACAGACAATGATTTAAACATATCTATCTGTGTAGCTACAGACAATGATTTAATAGTTGCCATTTACAACAAAACACTGCAATTTGCTACATTAAATGCTCGTACAAGTAATGCATTTTTGCTACGTTCCTCATTGCACTTTATCCATAGAGAATATCCATATTAGAACTGGTCCTTCAGTTGTTTTTCTTGGGACTCTTGAACCATTAATCTTGGCATCCATCCATCAGTGGAATCTCCTACTGTATGCCTTGTCATCGTTATGACAGAAATGTTTCAATTTCTACATGGTTTCCAGGTCCTGGACATTTAATAAATGAATAGGGCCTTACATGATAAGACCATCTATCAGTGTTTCTGTGTCATGAGGCTGTTGATACAGATTAAAAGATCTCGCAAGATATTTGTTAAAAATAATATTCAGTTTATCTCAATATCTGAGTTTGCAAAATGAAATAAGGTGATTAAACATAATGTTAATTCAAATACATGAACATTATTATAGCATAAACACTGTGTGTGTACTTGTTTGGACAATGAGATGATACTCTTACTCGATTGCAACTATTATTTCTCTCAACTGATTTCTTCAAGCTCGTATGCTAGTCTGTTCGAGTCGATACTATACACTAGAATGATTAAACCTACTGTTTCTTACTGAACATAAAATATTAGATTTGACTAGTACGACTAGTTTACTCATGTGACTGGTCAACCTCATTCAAGGTTAAGAGAGAGATATCGTAACTTCCAGATATCGTCTGATCTATCATTAAAAATACTGGTTGCTATATTCTTGCACAACGAGCAGCATCACAATAATACTTCTATGGACGGAACAGATGTTATCTTTAGAGAATGGAACAAAATCAACATGACAACTTTCTAGACCACGTGTTAGGTGAAAAATACACGTACACATAATATCTTTTTAACTGGAGAAAAATTACTAAAATAAGAAAGTAGCAAATGTATAGTTTATATATAACAAAAGAATTATTTTTAAGTAACAGAGCAGTCGTGATTAGTCAGTTCTTACAAGTCTATAAGCTAAAAAAGAAACGTACATATATGTATATTTGTATTGAATTTATCTATCTGAAAAAGGAAAGGTTAATAGACACAGCATAACAAAACTTATCATTCCTCTATGCTGTTGGGGTGTATATAATAATGCACAATATTTTATAGTATGATAAACCATTGCTACCAAACATGAATTTTAACGTTACGCTGATTGAAGTCCAAAACTGCTGTATATGCTGTCTGTTAATAAATATAAAAATATGTATATAAAACATTGATTTACAAATTTTGCAAAGAAAGTGATTGTTCCTTTAAACAATAATTCAGTCTAGTGAAAAACGTATTTTATTGTCTAATTTAGATGTTCCTGCGAAAGAACATTAGTCATATAAATGAGTTAAAACAAGTATAGTTTTTTTGTTACTTTTATTATAGTTTGAGTTCAGCACTACTTAATCCTGTAAAGATTTTTTTATAATATAAATAGTTACATGTGATAAGTTAACTATGTTACATATGCGCATGAACTGTTTCATTTACAGCCATAATAATGCTTTATAATTCATGTTAAATTTTAGTACTCAGTATCCGGGACTTTGCTTATGGATTTTTTCTTTATATTAACTTGAAAGGCGTTAATCATGACGATAAACACTGATTACCAACAAACATCTAATGTTTTTTCACAGTTTCAGTATTAAGTGTATAAGATGTAAGTTCTGTATCTCCTGTTACAATGTTTACAGAAGAAAGTGTTGTGGATAAGTGAGGTGAAGCAACAACAGACTGATTTTATTTTACACTTCTGTGGTTTGGAGACATACAATTAAATTTGTTATCCCTTATTTTAATATAGCATACTTACAAAATGTTAATTTATTTAGACGTATGTAGTTTTAACTTAGAATAACAGTCCAAAAATCGCTAAATTCATTTCACTCTAGCTACGTATTGTTTTGGATCATTGTACTAAGGCAACTGTTAGCAAACTGTGAAGCACCGCCCCTCTCCCAGCGGGCGCGATGAGTCAGTAGAGGGAGCTTAACTACGACTATGAGCATGTGTAGTATACATGACAGTACAATTTTAAAAATAACATTTAAAACTCAGATACAAATATTACTTACTACTCTTAAGTAATATATTAAAAACAATTGACATGGGAAAATGACGGCTAAAGTATATTACACATATAGGTTATAAAAGGGAACAGCGTCATTGTGGAAGCTGCCAAAGGAAAAAAGTGGAGTTAATTCACGATGAAAAGTAAGAAGAAAGATAATAGAATACAGGGTGTTTTGTCTCTCTTTCTATTTACTTCTGGTGTGGGTCGGAACTTAACTTTTTTATACACAAATAGTTTTGTAATTGAACAGTTTCGTACAAGTGGACAGAAGTCTTCTTGCTGCAGACTTGGAAAGTCTTAATATATGTTGTTTTTTTTTCCGAATAGTGGTTGTTGTTTTTTCCAAAACATTGTGCCTTACTCTTTACGGGGAGTAACGTGAACTCTGTAAATTATGAATCTAGACATATCTTTCAAACCATTGATACTTTTGTCTTTTTTTATAAGTAGAACTGAGTTTACAGGTGATGCAACTCAGTCACCCCTGAACCTAATTAATTAACATTTCATTATCTCTACTTATCTGATTAAATTTTTATTGTGTACACTGTTTTATTTTTTTATGTTTATCGCTTTTGCCGCTAGCCAAAGAAGAGATTTGAGTAATTCAACATAAAATAACAGTTTAAGTTGTTTACATATTACAAGTACAATATTAGAAATGTATTTTAATAAAAGCATTCCAAACTCAGTCAGTAATAAAGGAATGTATCTCGTAGTCATGGCTACATTACACGTAGAAAGTAATGTGTTTGTTAATTCGATAACCGACGTAACGGTGAGATTGTTTTACACATTTGTTAGCTTGTTGATTTCAAGTTTTGGGCATTGGTGTACATTAACTTGTTTGTTAAAAACATGGACAATTCAGTATTACTTATTACATGAAGTCACACAATGCAGGAGGAACAATAGTTCTTCCTTCTGCTATAAAATTGGGCTCGGCATGGTGAAGTGGTTTAGTCACTCGACTCGTAATCCAACGGTCGCGGGTTCGAATTCCCTTCGCACCAAACATGCTCGCCCTTTCAATCGTGGGGGCGTTTTAATGTGACGGCCAATCCCACTATTCACTATTTTTTGGTAAAAGAGTTGGTGGTGGGTGGTGATGACTGGCTGTCTTACACTGATACATTAGGGACTGCTAGCACAGATAATCCTTAGTGTAGCTTTGCGCGAAATTCTAAACAAACAAACCTGTAAAACTGTGTGATATCACGCAGGAAAAGAGGTATGGTATCAAAACAGTGATCTTGTCTGCGGGTCGAGGAAAATCTCTGAGTTGATGTGTCAACAATTCAGCCAAGCTCGAACCCATTTTTACATATCAAACGTGGGAGTAAACTGAAACTTTTTGCTTTAAAACTATGTACCATTTAAGACTTATTTTATTTTAAAATTAGATGTGATGCATGCAACAAAGCACTTGTTTAGACAGGGGCACTAGATAGACCTGAGGTATCACTTTTGACTTTCCAAGGGAATTAGACAGTGACATTTTCCACTAGTAGGTGAGAACCTCTTTTAGTGTTCAATAGGAATGACTAACAGTTACGTTTGTAGCACACAGGAGATGAGAGAACCAGTACTGTTGTTTTGTCCGAGACAAATATATATATTTTGAGAGATTCTGCACATAAATAGAGTTCTCTTTAGCCGTTCTTTGTCCATAAACATATTTTTATTGTCTTTGTTTGAAATAAAGATTATTTTCTTTTTTCATACACTGTACTGATCTCTATAATTTTCCAAATTTTTTCAAAATTTAAGAAATTAAATTTTGGTGAGTGATATATTTCCAGATCGACCTCCTGTTATTCTGTTATGGAAATCTATGGTGTAGTTAGCATCAAATACATTTAAATAAATAAATGCGAAGTACAAGAAGAAGATCGGTAGTAGGGGCACGTCGTTATAGTCAGCGGTATATTGAAATAAAATTTAAATGAACGAATGGGAACACATTACTTTTGTATTTCTTTATATTTTGTGTTTATACATTAAACATATACATATCTTGAAAGAAAATTGCAAAATTTATGTAGATGCCTGAACTTACATGGTAGCAACTTCACTGGAAATTAATGTATCTGAGAATACCACAGAATACATAGAAAAGAGAAAAAAAAATTGATGTTATGGTCATAGGACTGTTATTGTGGTGTTGTCTGTTTTCTTCTGATGTTAGCATTTAACAACTATTATCTTGTGTTACGAAGTTTTAAAAAAGTTTCATGTTTGATGAATGGCATTTTTGATGAGTTAAATGATTTACAATCGAGAGGAATAATCAGTCACTATGGAGAATTCGTTGTCAGGTCTAAGAGAAATCCTCTTCTGTGTGTCAGACTTGTGCTAATGGGGTTATACTTAAATCACTGCAATGAGAGAGGTGCCTAATATGTGCTGATGATGTATCACCACTTGGCTTCACATTCAAGTTGCTTTTATCTATTGAAAGTAATGAAGGTAAAGGTAGTCAAGTGTTTCTTAGCTATGTATTAGCATTATGTATGAAATACGTCTATTCTTGATAAGTGGAATGTGTTTTGGAAACTGGGTTCTGACTGTTGGCGATACCTGTTTACTGGCCTAGTCTTTGATGTGTCATATACAAGCGTATATAAGAGATGAAATATAGCTATCCTACGTAGATAACTTGTATTAAATGCTACGCACCTAGTTTCTAATTATTTTTTACATTAAATAATAAAGAAAATTGATAATATCAGGGTTAGACATTTGTTAGGTCAAAAAGATTGGTCGATTGGCTGCGAAAACACATTACATTTTAACATACGTATTTATGAAATTTATTAGTTTACATGCGATGTGTTAGTAATAAATTTGTTTCTCAGATGTATATACACCGTTCGCAACTGTAAACAAGTTGATAAGAGTATTTCATGTATTTCATATTACTATAAAAATATGCATGAATTAAAATTCCCCATTCACACAAATTAATTTATTTCAAAACAAGTTTGAAGGGTGATGGTAAAATATGTAATAACTTCTCTTTTCTCTACAAGATGGCGAGACGAACTCCAAACGAATGTTGTGCAGGAAAGTTGTCGATGCACGCTGCAAACGGTGTTTAAATATTACATAGATACTGGTTATAAGAAACAAAACACCAGTACCTGAAGTAATACTCATCCACTATTTGCTCTCCAATTATGCTTTGAGAAAGAGTACAGTTCCAGTGGTAAAAATTTTTTGTATCCGATTTTAATTTTTTTTCCCAGGTGGATGGAATCAAAGGCATGATAGTCTACTAATTTTAACAAATCGCCTTTTTATTTTGTTAATGTTACTGTTCTAAGTCTGCTAAAATATTCTCACAAAGCAGCTTGATGACAAAGCTTTTATTCAAAGTCATTATAACAGTTCAAGTTTTGGCATTTGAAGCATCCATGCATCCGAAATTCAAATACTTATAGAACGGCGTATTATATATATTAAAGAATTACAAACTGTGTAATAAATAGTATCACATCCTAAAACATATATAAAACCTGGCAAACATTCAGTTTTACAATACATTATTTGGGTAAATTCTAAATTAGATTCTTAGAATATCCTCTTAGAAACGTCACGTTTAAAAATGACGCAATACAAAAACTAATTGCTCTATTTTAATAAACTACACTGATTTAAAGAGTAAATGCGTCATCACTTGCGTCAATAAAGTTAACAATAAATTTATATGAAATAGTAAAAAAAAACATTAAAGAGAATAATATATTCATATTTCTGTGTTTGTACTTGAAAATGGCCGCATTAGTGATTATACGTTGTACTTACATATATAAAAATTAAATTACCCGCGATGAATTGAAATATTACTATTTGATGGGAAAACTTATCTTAATATCATTCTAATTCTTGTTTTAATTTATTAAAGAAATAATGAATAATTTTAGTATATTGGGCGACCATTTGTATTATCTTTAACTGTTATCATTGTATGTTATGTATATAATACAGCATAAACCTATTAGTTTAATTATATTGCTATATCTTTTAACATACTTTTAGTCGTCGTATTGACCATTGTTGATTTGTAAGTTATAAAAGTGGTAATACAGGTATCTAAATATACATTTCGGTTGTTATTTAGTTTTTAAATTTATTTATTACTTGTGGGTACTCGTCAAATTGGTGAAGACATTTAAACTCACTACTCATTATACGGTCTGTAACTTTTCATTGTTGTATCTATTTGATTAATTTAATTTTATAAGTTATTTTTCACAAGTTATTTAACCATTTTTTTATTGTTGATTTTTTGACACATTGTGCCTCTTAGAAGCGAGAGGGCACCCCATCAAAATTTGGAGGTATTCACGTTCTACGACTCAACGATTACTGACACCAAGTTTAAAAGAGAGGTGGTTGCGTTTGCCCAAGGTACTGTAAACGGTAAGTGGGGGGAGTAAAAAAGATTGAATTTATTAATATAAATAATCATGAAATTGGACTTTTTTACTTTGCTTTCCATAAATAACTCCATTCTGGTAACTTTATACGTAAATAGCAACGTGTGCTAAAAATCGTTTAAATTTGACGTCAAGCTTTCAAAGTCGAGAACTCGGTTTTGGAAAAAACAACAAACATATTACATATCGCATTTCGTTCAATAACTACTATTTTATAATTTCGCTCAGTCCATGGAGTAATTTGTAAATAATACACATTCAGCTAAGAAGGATTATATTATGTCCTCATTTGTACACTCCCCGGTTACAACCTTTAACAACCGTTCATTTTATCCAGTATACTTAATACCAAACTCTTTTCCATTTTATTTGAAAAAGTGAACCAGACAGTTTTTAACTGGTGTATTATAAAAATATTTCACTTTAATAAATTTGACCCCACAATTTACAGTTTAATTATATGAGTATTATTATTTTATTAAGTTAACGTTTGTTGACAATTTAAAGTAATTTCAATAACTTCCTGTATGCATTGAGAACTATTTTAAATATTTTAAGTTGGTCTAATATCTTGAGATATTACTGCAATTTCGATAAAAATATCGTTAAAAGCGAGGTCATACAATAGGTGTGTTAATGCATTATAATAATAGATTTTAGTTTTCTTGTGTACGAAATTAAGACATTACGTAATTTTTTTCAGTTTGTTTTATGAAGTGCTTATTTAATTTTACACTTACTGTTAAAGACTAAATCTTAAAAGGCATTTTCATTTTTCCTATCTTAATAATAATTTGTGTTGTAATAAAATACACTATTGCAACTTCAATGAAAATATTTGTATTTAACGTTCACGTTTTAATTTTTACCTTGTATATTTCTTACATCACATACTATAACTTGTAAGAGAACTTTTTACGAAAAAACACATGAACTGTAATATTAGTACACAAAGGGTTATCTGATTGTTGCACTAGAATCGATACCAAGTAATTACATTTAATTTTAATAACCACTACTTAAACACGCCATCTGCATTAAAAAAAAACAACGTAATTCTTAATGTTATAAAACATAAATAACTGCTGTACTATAATCTTTATAAACAATTTGTAATAGTCATTTGGCTTAAGTTTTTAGTGCAAGGATTCAGAATTATAATATTTTGCAAGGTAAAATTTCGTAAATCTTAAAATGAATTATTTCACCATAATGAAACTGTAAGGGTATGAGCAAGCTGGCACAGAAAAAAAAATCATACAAAATATAACTGATAAGTAAAAGGTAGAACCTTCGTGAAAAACTAACGAATAATTATCATCACTATATGGTTTTAAATGTTAATTAAATCCAGAAGTTTCAGCTTCTTCCTTATAAACTAATAAAAAGCAAAAAAATCTGAGTAAAACCATCCCAACTGTAAGCCGTTTCCTTCCACCGCCGTTAATAAATACAAGCTGGATGATTACATGGTGGTACTTTCATTTCTGTATTTATACTGGTGAACAACATGGTGCCTATCACATCTCAGCAGGTACTCCGGAATAAGGCTTATCCAGAGTTACCTCATGAGATTAGACCGCCACCATTATAAACAGTGTGGAACTGGGTGCAAGGTGCAAGAAGAAAAGTGGAAGTGGGTGCAAGGTGCAAGAAAAAAATCATGCAAAAGAAGGGATATATATGTGCAAGTTTTCCAAACCATCAAGCGAAGTATCTTCAACCTAAGAAAAAGTCATTAAAGTACAACAAAGTCTATTATAATTCATACAGTAACGACATCAGTTTAAAGAGATTATTTGACATAGTATTTCATGTATTTGTTTGGACTTAATGTTAATATACAATTGTTTTCAAATTTCGAAAATCAGTTTTTTTTTTCATATTTAAGAAACGAAATTGAAGCCAATAATAAACTAGTTGACATAGAACACCAAATCTTTAATAATAATAAAAATCTTGGATATAAAATATATTAATACAAATATTATTATTAATTTTATTTTTGCAGACGCTTTAGTAATTTTGAATTTGATTTTATTAGGGTTTGGGACGCCATGACCAGATGGTTAGAGCGCTCGACTCGTAATCTAAGGGTCGCGCGTTCGAATACCCATCACACCAAACATGCTGCGTCCCCTGCTAGTACAGCGGTATGTCCACCGATTTACAACGCTAAAATCAGGGGTTCGATTTCCCTCGATGGGCTCAGCAGATAGCCCGATGTGGCTTTGCTATAAGAAAAACACCCAAACATGCTCGCCCTTTCAGTCGTGGGGGCGTTATAATGTTACGGCCATTCCCACTATTCGTTGGTAAAAGAGTAGCCCAAGAATTGGCGGTAGGTAGTGATGACCAGCTGCCTTCCCTCTGGTCTTACACTGCTAAATTAGGGACGCCTAGCACAGATAGCCCTCGAGTAGCTTTGTGCGAAGTTCCAAAACAAACAAACAAGTTTTGCGCAAAATTCTAAAACAACCAGTCACTGGGATTCACACATGATGAGGGCAGAATTCCTTAAATGTCACGACAGTTTTCCTTGAAAACGATAAACCAACCCCGCGCGACTGATGCGGTAGAAATGCTAGGTAATAAATACTTAATAAAATAGATAAATAAAAAACAACAACAAAACATTGCTCGAAATTGGGACAAGTACGGTTTGTAACATGTTTTATCAAAATCTGCTTCCCACATCATATCTAGAATACACAAGTACGTTAACACACTAAATGGAGCACCTTTATTTGTTTATTTCGCGACTTTGGATAACAGATCGTTTTCAGACTATGATAAGTGTCTTATCGGACATTAAGATACACGAACCTTTTTATGAGTTCAAAAGGTGTTTTAACGTTTTCCTATTTTCTTTCCTTCAGTTAATTTCCAACCATGACTTGCAAATCAGAATAACAAAGGAATTTCACCCGAAGCTAGTTATCTCACGTACTTAAGGCGATTACTACCATATTACAAAGTATTTTAAACAGAGCAGCCTTCAAAATGTTTCATTAGCATAAAACATATCGTTACTAGTGATGTGGACTTTGATCGTGGAGTAGGTTAAATAAGTAAGAGAACTGGGAGAAGAAATTACCACTTGATATACAAAAAACGATAAGTTTCGAAGAGAGGCCTCTCCTTTGTTAAGGTTTGTTTTGTTTTTAATTTCGCGCAAAGCTACACGAGGGCTATCTGCGCTAGCTGTCCCTAATTTAGCAGTGCAAGACCAGAGGGAAGGCAGCTAGTCATCGTCACCCACCGTTAACTCTTGGGCTACTCTTTTACCAACGAATAGTGGGATTGATCGTTACATTATAACGTTGCCACGGCTGAAAGGGCGAGCATGTTTGGTGCGACGGGGATTAACACCCACGACTCGCAGATTACGAGTCGAACGTCTTAACCCATTTGGTCATGCCGGGCTTTGTTGGGGGTTATCCAGGGAGGAAGCATATTTTCAAACACGTTGAGCTTTGTTTGTTCCTTGGATTAAGACCTCTTTAATAGTGTCTAAGTGAACGTTATTTCTCATGTTATATTCGCTTCAGCGTTTCACATGGGAGCTATCTGTAAGAAAGACTCCAGTTAGAAATTTGTCAGCTACCATGGAAACTGTACTACTTATTCATTTTCACGAAAGAACATCTACAGGGGTTGGATTTTCGCCACGTCCTTACAGTACATATCGCCAAGTCCAGTCATGCTTTGTCTTACAAACGTGTATCTTAACAAATGCTCTGGAGCGTAAATTGCATTGCAAAATGGTTTGTCGGAAGGATGTCATAATCAAAGCAAACCACTCCTTCCTGCATGATCTCTTTTATCCATTTAATGTACAAGGACAATGGTTTTCGAGTACCCAAACCATCAGTTCAATCATAAAGATTTACATAATCGCTGCATCCGACGACTTAATGAATATGTCTTCTAAAGTCTTTGTAAAGAAGTTATAACTGGAAAGTTTGTGAGCTGAATGTTGTTGGCACTGTTTACAAACGATCCTTCTTGATTATGTTGTGTATTGTTGTCCTAGTCATGTGCACTGCTCGTGCTATTGGGTATTTACGTTGTTGGATTCTGACTTCTTAAAAGGTGCCACACTTTACTTACAACTGTTTACAAATTTCCCGCCCAGATGATTCTGGTGTTCCATAGTTTTCCAGTGCCATTAAGTACAAGGGATACCCCAATCTTGAAAATTGTAATGCATTGGTATGAACATATCTTTATAATCTTAGTGTATGAATATTTTGTGTCGGTGACATCACATTACTTACGTAGCGCAAAATAAGGTCAAACTGTAGTTCTTATACACTCTATTCCAATGCTGCATTATATCGGCTGTGATTTTCACGACTTTTTAATCTGCATATTTAAAATAATTTTAATATATTATACCGAACCTTTTGTATTTTTAAAAGATTGAATTAATGATACTGAAAAAGCAGAATAGGAGTCACAGTAGAATGCCTGATGTAGTGTGTGTGTGTGTTTGTGTAATTTAAATAAAAATGACATATGAACATTGTTGAACCAAAAGATTACGTATCGTGTAACAAGGTGATTAGAAAACTTTGTTTCTTTCTCTTCGAATACCGTAAATAGAGCAAATTTAATGGAAATATATGGCAGCTTTAATCAAGATTTTGTTACATTTCCAGGAGACTGATAAAGCTATTTTTATATTTATGACAAAGATATTAAGGCTATCTGTCGCTATCACTAATTTTGAACTACTGGAAAGCAGCCAGCCAGCCAGCAACTCAATACCACCCACCATCCACGCTAAGGGATTGACTGCCTTTCTTATAATGCACCCATCCACAGCTTAAAGTGCAGTGAATATTTTGTTTTCCATCACCTCTGCCTTTTAATTATGCCAATGACTATTTTCACACTTGAACATAGCACTCTTTGAGTTAGCGCAGCCTGCTTTACAGACAGTGAACAGTGTGCTTTATGCATCAGTTCTATCTCCACAGAAGAGGGTGGCAATACACTATACAGTAGGACATCAAGGAATTCAACTCACAAAGTTAGGAAAACTACCAGTTTTCCCCCGAATACACGAGTGCAATCCAATGATCTTGGGCATAATCTACTTAGCACTAAATACTGTATTGCAGAATTGCACTTGCTCTGCTGCATAAGCGAAACTTGTTGACCATTTCTCAGTTAATTTGTTTCTGAGATATTAATACCTGAACTTAGATTGTAGGAGCTACTTATGATATGCCATAACTTATGATATACTTATTAGATATGCCATAACAGACATGGATACGCCTCTGATCATGTCTACAGTTTTGTCGTTCATCAAAACAAAGTTTGTACTAACTGGTCACACTGTGAGTAAAAACTGAGAGTAATGTTATGGTTACTTGTCTTGTCCATTAAGAGCTCAGCCTTGGTCATACCATATGACACCCAGTCCGGGGCTCTCTGAAACAGCCATTATGACCTTAGGTGCAAGCTGACTACTGCACTTCTCAAGTAGAATGTAAGATGTGACTCAGGTTCTACTAGTATAAAACAGTAAGTACTACTGCGGTCATTGTCGAGCTTCTTGCATTTTTTATAGTGCTGGCCTGAAAGATGCGTGTACTTGATGGTTCTGTGCGACAACAGTATAGGGGCATTCCCATGATCAGTAATCAGGTGAGTTTCAGTCGTGAATTTGTGACTACAGCTGCATTAAAGGAGATCTTGCTGATCCATTAGAACCATGATGCTTTGAAGAATTTACTGCAGTGGAGCTAGCGAGAATAGGCAATTCATTTTTTGTGTGCTTTAGATGCTCTGAAATTTGTTTTGGAGCAAAGTCTATAGCTACATATGCTTCTGTGAGTGACAGTTCTCAGTACCATATGGCACTGTATGAGTTTGCTCGGTAATTCTTTAATACACACGTCAATGAACACCTTATTACTATTCCATAGTGGCTCAGTAGTAAATCTGTAGCTTCACGACGCTAAAAATCTGATATTGGTACTTATGGTGGGGAGAGATTTTTGCTCAAACACAGATAAACCAAATCTCTTCACCATCTTCAGAAAATGTCTTTCTATGTAATCACCACAAATTGTCTTCATAATCAGCCGCATTCTCATGGGGTCCTCGCCTTCAAGCTTTGAACTTAGCCTTGTAGGTTTCTTAACACAAAACACATTGTTCTATATATTGTAGGTTTCTTAACACAAAACACATTGTTCTATATATTGTAGGTTTCTTAACACAAAACACATTGTTCTATATATTGTAGGTTTCTTAACACAAAACACATTGTTCTATATATTGTAGGTTTCTTAACACAAAACACATTGTTCTATATATTGTAGGTTTTTAAACACAAAACGCATTGTTCTATATATTGTAGGTTTCTTAACACAAAACGCATTGTTCTATATATTGTAGGTTTCTTAACACAAAACACATTGTTCTATATCTTGTAGGTTTCTTAACACGAAACACATTGTTCTATATCTTGTAGGTTTCTTAACACGAAACACATTGTTCTATATCTTGTAGGTTTCTTAACACAAAACACATTAACACGAAACACATTGTTCTATATCTTGTAGGTTTCTTAACACGAAACACATTGTTCTATATATTGTAGGTTTCTTAACACAAAACACATTGTTCTATATATTGTAGGTTTCTTAACACAAAACACATTGTTCTATATCTTGTAGGTTTCTTAACACAAAACACATTGTTCTATACCTTGTAGGTTTTTTAACACAAAACACATTGCTCTATATATTGTAGGTTTCTTAACACAAAACACATTGTTCTATATATTGTAGGTTTCTTAGCACGAAACACATTGTTCTATATATTTCCAATAGTCACCGAACTTTTTCTGTCTCCTCTGGTTACTAGAGTCCAGAAGAATAAAATAAAGTGATGAAAAGCAAGAGACAAAACAAAGAGAATAAAACAAAGAAATTCTGATATCCCAGACGTCCACAGGTTAAGTACTACAATGAATAATTTGCAAGAACTTTTAAGCCAAGCCAGATGTATGGTTTCTGTACTGTCCTTTGAATGAGTTATCATTCAAGAATGCCACAGAGAAAGGAAAAAAGTCACCTTTACTTGTTTGAAGTGTTTAGTACATATACACGATATTGAGATGACCTTTGAAAGAAATATACCTAAATAAAAATATAGTTATGAAAAGGCGGAACTAGTTGTTATACGGTTATATTAAATTTCGGTAAAATATATGAAAAATGCGTACATACGTGACTACTGTTGACGACAATATTTGCCAACACTCACACATTACTGTTTAGTACTTTATTATGACTAATAGTTAAATGTAAATACATTTCATCATAGCGGTCTTGTTGAATTATGCTCACACCTTTTTTGGTCTCATGAAGCATTCGGGCCTTACTAGGCATAACAAAAGTTGTGATCATACAGTACATGTGATCGTATTGACAGTTTTAAACTAATTCATTTGCTCTTCGCAAGTAAAAGCAAACATATGACACAAATGTATTTTAAAAACCAATCGTTTAATGATACACAAATATTAATAAACATGTCTGTTCCGAGTCTCAAAATACAATAAAAATTAATGTTTTTTTTTCCAGGATATAGATTGCATGCAACGAGACCGGGAACATTCTTACACACTACGTGTTTTATCGTCTTACTGCGTCGTCAGGAGTGCGTGATATATTGTTTATATTGTAAACTATTAAATAAAACAATTGTTTTATTATATTTTGAGACTGTCCCCAGTCTCGCGTTTTAAGCATTTTTTTGTGTATTATTAATTTTTTTATTTTTTTTATTTCGCGCAAAGCTATACGAAAGCTATCTGCGTCAGTCGTCCCTAATTTAGCAGTGTAAGACTAGTCATCACTGCCAACTCTTGGGCTACTCTTTTGCCAACGAATAGGGGGATTGATCGTCACATTATGACGCCTCCACGACTGAAAGAGCGAACATGTTTGGGGTGGATGGGGATTCGAACTCGCGACCCTCTTATTACGAGTCAAACCCCAACTGGCCATGCCGGACCAATTTATATATATATATATTATTGAAAACGTACGCAAGTGTGGTCCTATCTGAAATTTGCTTTGTTTCAGCGTAAGCTACACGATAAACTAGTTTTCTGAATACTGTTCACTGCGAGGAATCGAACCTTAAATTTCAGTGTCGGAAGTCAATAAATTTATCGCTGATCCACGATCGTAGAAACGTGACTTAGAGCTTCCATTTAAATCCTTCAGATGTATTGTATGTCACAGAAGGCTCCTTGTAAACGTATTATTATTACAAACGGGAAGATATTTTATAAATAGTAGATCCTTATTGCAAGAAATTCTTGTGAACAGAATAAAATATACAGACTTTTGTATGGAGCTGTTTAACTCCGTAGACGTGAAGGATCAGAAAAACTAATACTTCTTCATTCTACAGTTTTCTAACAATGTATCTTATATAAATATACGTTGTTTTATATAGAACTGATAACTAAAACCAACGTTGTATGTTAACATACAGGGTAAAGTGTTATAAATTCAGTTCCTGATGGGAAAGTGTTTTTTTTTTTTTTAAATGATCATAAGAAAAATAATAAAATAAATCGAGCTCACTGTGCTATGGCCACCGTCGGTATCGAAACCAACCAAATTTTTAGTGTAATAAGCCCTCAGACTTACCACAGAGCCAATATTTGTTTGTTGTTAAGTACAAAGCTACATAATGGGGCTATGGGTTCTATGCTCGCTGCGAGTATCGAAACTTAATATTTAAGGTTACAAGTTCTCAGACTTACCGTTGCACCAGCGGGGGTACGGCTGACGGGAAAGAACCATTTTCCAACATTTTCGGTAATTAAATTTTATTTGTTTGTTTGAATTTCGCGTAAAGCTGCACGAAGGCTATCTGCGCTAGCCACCCCTAATTTAGAAGTGTAATACTAGAAGAAAAGCAGCTAGTCATCACCACCCACCGCCAACTCTTAGGTTACTATATTACCAACGAATAATGGGATTGACTGTCACATTATAATCCCTCCACGGCTGAAAGGGCGAGCATGTTTGGTGTGACGAGGATTCGAACCCACGACCCTCAGATTACGAGTCAAGCGCCTTAACCACCTGACCATACGAGGTCATTTCGATGATTAAATCTTTTACTTTCATTTTTCTGGTTTGTCTCTGCTGCTTCGTTCCTGAGATACATGGTTTAGGGTTACTGGTCACCGAATAACTTTTTTTTTTTCGAAATAAAATCTAATTACACTTTGCAGATAAAATTAGTGAAAGGGCACACCACATAAATAATATTGAAAACAAAATAAAGCCACAGTGTGTTGAGAGTTTATCGAGTTTCAACATCAGAGATGCACAAGCGCAGTTTAAAGAAGAAAAAAGAAAATCAGATGACCGACTACATAAATGACTTCATAGTTATAAACGCTAAGAAATGCTACATGTAAGGAACATCCATCGTAATTAAGCTTGGTATTACAGCTTGACATGTCGTATACGTAAGTAGCCGAACAGAGTGACACAGTTAATATATGAAACCAAATATTGTTCTTTCAGGGCTAGATGTTAGTCTGCAATGATTAGCGCATGATCTTTGAATATATATGAATGTATGCATGGTTCCATTACTTGCAAATTACTTTTTTGATTTAGCCGATGTTAAAGGCAGTTTGGCAATACATGCGTTACTGCGATAAATAGATAAAAAAATCGTCGAACTTATTTTTTTTAGAATGATTTAAACATCACGTGGTAGTCGACTCTAACGTGATAAATGTATAATAATTTAAAATTCAATTATCAGCTAATGGAAAATTCAATAAAAGAGTAAGGAAAGTTAAAAGAACGCAGAACATTACCTCAGTAAAGCAATTATTTTGTTTGTGGTCCCCCGGTAGTACAGCGGTATGTCTCCGGATTTACAACGCTAAAATAAGGGGTTCGATTCCCCTCGGTGGGCTGAGCAGATAGCCCTATGTGGCTTTGCTATAAGAAACAAACAAACAATTTTGTTTGTGAGAAGACAGAGCAGGATAAAGTAAACAATTTTTTTTATAAATATAGCAAAAGTAATCACATAACTTACATCTCTTATCAAAATATATGAAAGTAGCCTCTGTCCTGACCAGTTCAAGTTGATTTAGCAGTTCCATATGCTGACACACTTTAAGTTGTATTTACTTTGGTTCTTTAATTAGGAATATTGTATCTAATTTCCTCATTCTACAGTTCCTCACTTGACTTCTAAGAATCAAGTGAACTTACACTGCAACACTAATACGCGGAAAATGTATCCTATTCGACCAGACGTTTTGTTTATTTTCACTTTATTATACTGAACATAATGTTGTGGCCAACGTTCCCTGTGCATTCCATATTTCTGACACTTATGTTGTGTGCAATAAATAACAGCCCAATGTTAGGAACGTACTTTACGATATTGTGGTAGAATACCAGTAAAGTTATGATAATAATTAGAGTACTGTGCAAAAGTGTTAGGACTAGAGAATATTTTGTCATTCTTTCCATTTTATGGGGCTAATTCTTCTATACCCTTACATAATATAAATTTCACTACCATGGTAATGCTCAACTGATCCCTCTTGACAAGTGAACGAGCCATGGTGAGAATACTTATCATTCTTTAGAATTCTCACATACTTGTACCAAGGGCATGTCATAATGGTTCTGATTTAATGGACATACTGATCCAATTTAAGGTCTGAAATAACTGTCATGGTACAACATGTAGTGTCATAACAACATAGAGAGAAGCTAGCAAGGAGCTAACATATGGTACCGGTATATGCTAGAAGAAACCAATTTAACAGTACTCTACAAATAAACGTTGATAAAACGTTTCATCAAATTTTATTTTCATACCACGGCCCAAAAAGCGTAGAAAATTTTCAGTAGAGCAAAGAGCTCTAAATTCTACTGATAATTTAGACATACAAAGAGGTGCACAAGTTGTGCGAGCAGCGTTATTCATTTTCACGTCAGAATTAGATATGACAGAGGTAACGTAGTTCGTATGTCGTAACATATTCCTCCATTGCTTTCACTCACAGGTTCTTAGAATAATATATATTATATACATTTTTCACAAGTCTTCCTGGGCGAGTGTTTCTCCCTGTTGTACGGCTCTAATTTAAAACACGAACAACTTTAGGTACACAGGTAGTCTTTAACCTGTTCAGTGCCGTAGACGAGATAACTCGTCCAAGCCGATCGATAACACAATGCCACGGACGAGTTCATTCGTTCTCAATAATACGTAACTTCGACGCTAGATGTCAGCACCATACATGCAGTTGACCTACTTACAAATTGTTCACTTTCGATCAAAAATGGCGTCACGAAAATAGTTACAAAATGAAGAAGCAATTCAGTTGTATTGTAGCAGCTGAAATACTTGGCAGTCAACAGGTTAAACATGCCTTGTGAATACAAAGATCCCTTGGATACTTAGGTTATATGCATACAATACATGAAATTCTAAGATTAAAGTTTAACTTATCGGTTACCTTTAGGACCTCCAAGTCAGGACACACATTAATGACTAGTCAAATACTATAATGAGTTACTGCAGATAATAGTTAAAAACTGTGTGGTGGGATATGAAGTGTGGACATACTTAACACTTGTTTTTCGCATGACTTATTAAAGGAATCTTACGGGACAAAACTTAACTGGAATAGGCACTTATTCTATATTCTTTTGTTGCAATTAGAAAGTAGTTAATGGGAAATGAACCATTTGTGGTTCGTTGTTAATATGGCCTTGGCATGACTTATTAGTTAACGTACCTGAACAGTGAATCCAAGGATTCGTGGTTTTCCGCCCGATGTCGCAAAACCGTTACTCATTGATATTGGGTCCGTGAGTATCCTATAACATTATGGTTAAATCGTACTAATACATCAAGTAAGAGCATCTTTAGGATTGACAGTGCGTGTGGTTAGCTAGCTGTAGCTCTGCGCGAAATTCAAAAACGAAACGAAGAATAATCAAACCTCACACATTGTTGTAACAATTCCAAAGTCACTTTCTCACATAATATACGACAAAAGAATACGACTTTCGGCTGCACCTGTTCAAGCAACAAAGAACATTCATGTCTAAAACTTTGGTTGTTTGTTTATAGTTTGTTTTGTTGCTTTTTTGAATTTCGCGCAAAGCTACACGAGGGCTACCTGCGCCTGCCGTCCCTAATTTGGTAGTGTAAGACTAGAGGGAAGGCAGCTAGTCATCATCACCCACCGCCAACTATTGGGCTACTATTCTACCAACGAATAGTGGATTGACCGTACCATTATATCGCCCTCACGGCTGAAAGGGCGAGCATGTTTGGTGTGATGGAGATTCGAACTCGCGACCTTTGGATTACGAGTTGAGAGCCTTAACCACCTGGCCATGCCGGGCCCTTTTTTTATATAATCCTTATCACAGAAGTTTCATTTAAGTGATTTAAACAAGGATTCTGTGATACTGTTTCTGAACAATGCGTTGTACGAGGAACAAAACATTTTACCGTTGCTCCATCTGTATAACAGGTGTGCCTGTCCCTATAAAGGCCTTTGTGCAAATAACTTTTGAGTAAGTGTTGCCATAGCAACATACGCAGGCCTTCTGAAGGTGGCAAAGACGACATATTACTTTGGAAACAAGCCAACAGTAATTTCCTCTCTAATATCACTTAAACACCTACATTGCAGTCGTACAACAATGCGGACGTTCAAGTTGCTTTCGATTATTGTAGTATTTTGAAATTCGACGGCCAACTCACTATGTTATTTGAAGCTCGGTTATCTAAGATCAGATATCTAAACAGATATTAGAAGTTAAATAACTGAGGTTGTAAATAACTACGTAGTTTGTTCGATTCAAGTCACGTGATCTATATAACCAGGAAGGAAAAGCCCTAGCTCACACAGAAATATATTTCTTATGAAACAGGAGCACAAAAATTGTGAAACGTCTTCCTACCTAAAAACAGGATTATAGTAGCTCAGATGCAGAATTACAGTAAAAGTGGTTTACGTCTGGCATGGCTAGTGATCAGCGCGCTCCACTCGTAATCTGTGGGTCGCGCGATCTAAACCCGTCACCGAAACTGGCTTGCCCTTCAACCGTATGGGAATTTACGATGTTGTAATCAATCCCGCTATTCGTTGGCTAAGGGTTGACGGTGGGTTTTGTGACTTACTTCTAAGTATCCTTGTGCGAAGTTCCCCAAACGACGAAACAAACAGAAAAACATAATGCTTCAGGAAAAATGAAGTTCGTGAAAAACTTTGGATCATCTGTAAGTGTTTGTTTGTGTTTGAATTTCGCACAAAGCTACTCGAGGGCTATCTGTGCTAGCCGTCCCTAATTTAGCAGTGTAGGACTAGAGGGAAGGCAGCTAGTCATCACCACCCACCACCACCTTTGGGCTACTCTTTGACAAACGAATAGTGTGACTGACCGTAACATTATAACGCCACCACGGCTGAAAGGGCGAGCATGTTTGGTGCGACGGGGATTAGAACCCACGACCTTCAGATTACGAGTCGCACGCCTTAACCCACCTGGCCATGCCAGGCCCAACTGTAAGTGAAGGGTTGATATCTGCTGCTCGGCATACGCCTTCAGATGCTCAGCTCCAACTAACTCCATTTAGATAAAACTGGCTTTGGTTTATTGTAACACGTTAAGTTTCTCTCGAAGATAAGAAGTTATTACATGGAAATTTTATCTCTTGTGGTGATATATTTCAGTTCACCAAGACCGTGTCTCTAATTCATCACTAAAACAGGAAGAGCATATGAAAACAATATATATATATATATATGTATAACCGAGTAACTAAAAATGACATGTTAATATTCTGAAGTGGTTTATCTTAACTGTCACACTCTTTTAACTGGGTTTCGAATCTAAATAACGATAATGGTAACACACACCCCTAGCGACATCTCTTGGTCTAATACACAGTTAACATATTAATAAGTGCTAAGTAATTTGTAAGTTATTTTACTTCGATTTTTTTAGATCGAAGCCACTGTGAGGAATCTAACCTTGGAATTTGCTTCTGACGTGCTTAAGTCTGATAATAAAATAATTATCACAAGAATCACAAGACAGATCGAAGAATTTTCTGGGAAGTGGAGCTACTACATTTGCTAGTTTTGGCACATATACAAAAAATGAATACATTATTTTTTCCCGAAAACATAGTGCTGGCAATGATAAACTTTCTTCTGTTAAGAAATGACGTTTCATGTTGGCAAGTAAGAATGTTTCAGGATCTGTTTTATGCTTGTTTGTGATTAAACACAAAGCTACACAATGAGCTGTTTGTACTCTGCCCACCAGGGGTATCGAAAGCCGTTTTCTAGCGGTATAAGTCCACACACGTACCACTCTGCGACTGGGGGTATTTTGTTTACTAGAAATTTGATTTTCTATATATTGAATCCATTTTTTTTTTATATACAAGCCGTAATCCTTCACTCTTGACTCTTTCTAAGAATTAAATAAAATCGAAGATTTCACTATTTTCTAATATCGCTGTGCCACTAGGGGGCATATTTTATGTTTTCTGTAGATATATATCGAAATTTCTTTTTGTCTAGTTGTCAGGTTACTTTGTTCAAAGTCTGTCCTTTTATATAAAAGTCTTAACTTCGAAGTTCGTTAGACTGTCTTTGAGTAATATTTTAAGATTTTGATCAGTTACTTACCAAAGAAGGAAAAAAAATCATAGGTTGGTAAAGTTTCTAAATCTGCGCTAATAATAACTTTCAGCCGTGAATTACATATGACGTGATCAGTAAATCGCTATATATTTTTGCATTTGTACTAACTTCTTTGTGACGAATATATTATTTTTAACCCTTGAACTTCGGGATATTATAGAATCCAACCACTGTTTGTTGTAAAGCAAAGATACGCTAAGCTATTTGTTGTGTCCACTACAATGAATCGAACCCCTGATTTCATCATCGTAAGAGTGTAACTTGTCCTGTCACACCGGGAGACTTTCCTTTTGCCATGAACTAATTTTTATATTTCGTTATGATATTACAAGTTGTTTTCTCATATGTCAGTGGAAGCTTTTGAAAATAAAACGTTGGTCTTGGTAATTATACACTGTGACGTATCCTATCAATAATGCTGACTGTCTTAGCTTCTGCAGAACTATAGTTCTTCAGTTATATTCAATGACCTGCAAAACTGATTTATAACTAATACATAGAACTAAAAGTTTAAACGAAAATTCGTATGAATTAAGCCAATAACAAACAAATGGATCCTAGACTTAATCTATGAGTTAACGCTTTACCCTGAAAACTGAGAAACTATGTATAATATAGATATAAAAACTTTAAAAATATATTTGCTAGGCCCTATTCTGCTTTACGGTGTAACTATAAACGCTTTACCATAAAAACTGAGGATCTGTGCATAATATAGGTTTAAAAAACTTTAAACATGTACTTGCTAAGCCCTAGTATGTCTTACAGTACAACTAAAAACGTGTTAATTATAGTAGTTGTCTTACCTCGAACCATATTACTGGCACATTCCTATTCCTATCTTATTCCAGTAGTAACAAAACTCCAATTGTAAAGGAAATTCGCGAGATAATCTTGTCTTATAGGTTGCTCCCTTTCGTATAGTCAGCCAATCAGTGATTGTAATGTAAACGGCAGATCGCAAGCGTCACATATGGAAATACACCTGTGTTCGCCAACGCAGGATTTCAGTCAGGTGCTTAGATATAAACGTCTCATGTGACCAGAATGAAAACTAAAACAACAACAAAGAAAAAAACCAGTGACAGTTGCAAAAGGCGCCACAACAATCATCTAATAAATAGAGTTTCAACCGCCTGCTTGACTTTCAGAACTTATGAAAAGTCTGTTTTTTTGTGATATATTGTAGAAACAGATAGCAGGTAAACATTATAATGACTCGTCTGTTACTTTCAATTCAAAAATGTTTTATGCTAAATTATAACGTGGCTAATAAAGATCAGTTTTAGAGCTCTTTATACCAGAATAAAACTAGTAACGCAAAACAAGTTTCTAATGATAGTTGGATCTATTAATTAATACAAACACAATAAAAGTGTATGTATCTGATAACGTACGATAATGGTGGCGACTTTTCTATTGCTGAGGCCAGGTGGTTAAGGCACTCGACTCATAAATCTGACGGTCGCGGGTTCGAATCCCCGTCACAACATACATGTTCGCCCTTTCAGCTGTGGGTCATTATAATGTGACGGCCAATACCACTATTCGTTGGTAAAAGAGTAGCCCAAGAGTTGGCGGTGGGTGATGATGACTTGCTGCCTTCCCTCTAGTCTTACACTGCTAAATTAGAGACGGCTAGCGCAGATAGTCCTCGAGTAGCTTTGCGCGAAATTCAAAACAAACCTATTGGGGAAATACATGTGGATTTATAACTGTAAAATGAATGGATGAGATTTATTTCATCAGTTGAATAAAGTTGATGATGTCAAGAAGAAAATTGAGTTTTGAATTCATAATTAACTAAAATAAAACAAACCACAGTTGAAACAAGTTATCTTTGATTGTTTTATGTGTAGAAAGTGAATATAGTAGACCAAAGGTAAAAGAAATGGATGTAAGAAAATTTAACTTTCACATAACTGAATGTAACTTTTACCAACTGAATTATATTTTCATAAAATTTTAGGATATTTTATTCTAGAGTTTTGATATGAGTTTTAAAACACAAAGTCAGAATAAGTTTTCGGAAATAGGCTTATATATAGCTAAATACTTAAACATTCTGCAGAATAGTATTCCTCCACCTAAAACTGGTTGAAACAAAGAAAGATAAAAGATATTTCATATTATATACAAATTTGAAATATATTTTATGTTATTCTTAAGTTTGCTTAAAAATCTTTAGATATTTTAGTGTAAGGCGTGATGTACAATTTTGCATATTATTTCAGTGTTAGATAGAGCATTATCAGTTTGATAATACAAGGTGTGATCAAAAAAGTCTGAGACTTCACTTTTACATTTACGACAGAAAGTGTTTGTACACCTGCGTCGTGAGTAGTTTTTTCCTCATAATTTAAAAAGTATCACGATTAGGATAATGAAAGTAGAGTATGTTATAAATATTATACTAACACACATTTACATAAATTTTATTTAAATTGAACGACAAATAAATTGTTATAAACAAATAACCAAACATAGGAGGGGCAGAAAGTGTTCGTGCGTCTACTTTAATGGCCAGTTCTGTAGCCTTTCAGGTGAATTACTTGATACCTCATAGTCCTCCATGATCGTTTCATAGTACTCGACTGGTATTTTCTTCCATTCTTCTTTACAGAAGGCCTCCAACTCTTGCAAGTTTTTCGGATGACGCTGATGAACACTGGTCTTCAACTCATGCCAAACGTTTTCAATTGGGTTGAGATCGGGTGACTACGATGGCCACTCAGAACGCTTGTATGGTTCCTCTGCAACCAGGATTGCACATATTTCAATATGTGCTTAGGGTCATTGTTGTGCTGGAAGATTCAATGACGTCCAAGCCGCAAGTTCCGAGCATCATTCTTGATATAAGTGTCTAATATATCAACGTACTCTTCTTTTTTATGATTCCGTTGACGCGGTGAAGGCTGCCGACACCAGAAGAGCTGAAGGAACCCCATAGTATGATTGAGCCACCTCCGTGTTTAACTGTAGGGACGGTGTTCTTTGGAAGATTTCATTCCCCCTTCTTACGGAAAATATAGCGAACATCATTGTAGCCGAAAAGCTCGATTTTAGTTTCGTCTGACCAAATAATACTCTTTCAATAGGTAAAGGGTTTATCTACATGCTTTCTTGCATACCTCAATCGTGCTTCTAAATGAACAGGCTTTAAATATGGAGTTCTACGAGGACGGCATGTTTGAACCCAGAAGAGCGTAACATGTTCGTAACTGTAGAGGTGCTTACTTTAACCCCAGTTTCCCTTATCAGTTTCTGTATGTCATTATGTGTTAAACAAGGGTTCCTACTAACTTCTCTGAGAAATTTCCTCTTGGTTCTCTCTGGAATTTTGGTGGGACGTCCGGAACGAGGGAGGTTAGCAGTTGATCCTGTAAGCTTAAACTTGGCAATTATGCTTTGAACAGTAGATTTCGGTGCATTAAGTTGTGTAGCAATACCGGAAAGAGACACACAAGACTTGTATTTTACAATAATTCAATTTTTAAATCACTAGACAGTTGTTTCCTGTTTGCCATGATGACCAAGCAGATAATGACGAAGACAGTGCTAAATTGCTAGAAGTACATTTTTTGCTGGCTAAATTCCAATAATTATGAATCCAGTGTCTAGTTCTGGAATGGTATAATGTAGTTTATTCACCAAACTAAACGAAACTTTCACGGGAATATCAGTTTTTTTACACATTCTGAGCTGTATGAACACTTTCTGCTCCTCCTATTTTTGGTTATTTGTTTATAAACAGTTTATTTGTTGTTTAATTTCCATGAAAATGTATGTAGATGTGTGTTATTATAATATTTATAACATATTATACGTCTATTAGCTTAATCGTGATACTTTTCAAGTTATGAGCAAAAAACTACTCGGGACGCAGGGGTACGAATACTTTCTGTCGTAACTGTATTCCGAAGAATAATGTTTGATTTGGTTTGTTTTGAATTTTGCGCAAAGCTACTCGAGGGCTATCTGCGCTAGCCGCTCCTAGTTCAGCAGCGTAAGACTAGAGGGAAGGCAACTAGTCATCACCACCAATCGTCAACTATTGGGCTACTCTTTTACCGACGAATAGTTGGATTGACCGTACATTATAACGCTCACACTGCTGAAAAAGCATGTTTAGAGTGGCGGTGATTCGAATCCGCGACCCTCGGAATACGGGTCGAGTGCTCTGACCACCTGGCCATGTCGGACCAAAAAATAATGTAGATACATCAGTATTATACGCTACACCCTTCTAAATAATCTCTCTCAGCTGATACACACTTGTTTCAATGTTCCTGCCATTTTCGGAAGCTGGAACTTTTCAACCGTTATGCGACTAAGTTCTACTTTCACATTATTATAGATGGTTGGAATGTCATCAAATCTTTCTCCTTTCAACTTAATTTTCATTTTTAAGAACAGAAAAAAATCACACGGGGCAAGATCGGGAGAATACGGGGGGGGGGTTATCACAGGATTGTTTTTTCTGCCAACAATTCTTGAACAGTTACAGCAGTGGGTGAAGGTGCAGAACGTGGGTAATCTTTGACCGATTCCCGGCCATCCTGACTGTTGCATCCACTGATAAATGACAGCCTTACTTAAGCAGTCATCACCAGAGGCAGTTCTTAACATTTCGAGGATTTCTGTTCCTCCTTTACCATTTTTAACACGAAACGTGATGCAAACAAGTTGCTCTTCTTTTATGTTCATTTTTATTACGACAGGGGCAAGAGATACGTCTGTCTTTAAACACGTTTATCGCAACAGTGGCATAAGGTTTGGAGAAATGCCTTGTTCGTAGGGTAGATTACTGTTTGTACTTTGTACACACCTCAGTGAAGCTCACTGCTTCTGTACTGGCACCTATAACGGAAGAAGTCTTAGAAGTGTTTGATCAGACCTTATGTTGTTCTTTTGGGATGTAATTACTATTGTGGGGAAATATGGTATAACAAAAGCCCATTTTTGAATCAAACAAAAGTCGAGCAAAAATGTTCACTGTTCTTTATTGTTTTGATATTTAACTCTTAGCCAAGTAAATTAGAGCACAATCAGTTATTTCCGGTATTGAAATTACTAACAATAACTTTAACGTTACACCATTAAAAAAAGTTATATCGATTGCTAGTTTTAAGAGATCTTGTGACCTTCTTGTCTGGAATGAAGAAGAATTTAAACACAGAGAACTCCTGTTTCAACTATTAGACACAGAACTTCTGTTTCAACCATTAGACACACAGAACTCCTGTTTCAACCATTAGACACACAGAACTCCTGTTTCAACCATTAGACACAGAACTCCTGTTTCAACTATTAGACACAGAACTTCTGTTTCAACCATTAGACACACAGAACTCCTGTTTCAACCATTAGACACACAGAACTCCTGTTTCAACCATTAGCCACGGAGAACTCCTGTTTCAACCATTAGACACAGAACTTCTGTTTCAACCATTAGACACAGAACTTCTGTTTCAACCATTAGACACACAGAACTCCTGTTTCAACCATTAGACACACAGAACTCCTATTTCAACCATTAGACACAGGGAACTCCTATTTCAACCATTAGACACACAGAACTCCTGTTTCAACCATTAGACACACAGAACTCCTGTTTCAACCATTAGCCACGGAGAACTCCTGTTTCAACCATTAGACACAGAACTCCTGTTTCAACCATTAGACACACAGAACTCCTCTATCAACCATTAGACACACAGAACTCCTGTTTCAACCATTAGACACAGAACTTCTGTTTCAACCATTAGACACACAGAACTCCTGTTTCAACCATTAGACACACAGAACTCCTGTTTCAACCATTAGACACACAGAACTCCTGTTTCAACCATTAGACACACAGAACTCCTATTTCAACCATTAGACACAGAACTCCTGTTTCAACCATTAGACACACAGAACTCCTGTTTCAACCATTAGACACACAGAACTCCTGTTTCAACCATTAGACACAGAACTTCTGTTTCAACCATTAGACACACAGAACTCCTGTTTCAACCATTAGACACAGGGAACTCCTATTTCAACCATTAGACACACAGAACTCCTGTTTCAACCATTAGCCACGGAGAACTCCTATTTCAACCATTAGACACACAGAACTCCTGTTTCAACCATTATCAGTAAAGAAAATATCAGGTGAAAAATTGTTTATACAAACTTTCTTTGTGCATTTTAGTAACAATAAAATAAACTTAATCAAAAAGCCATAAATGAAAATGATTTGGCAGAATACTAGTAGTAAAAACGTTGACATTTCACAAATATCATGTGTGGGAAATGTTTGGTATTCTGTATTTTCAACCAGAAGGATGCCTTCTGCAACATATGGGTTAAAAGGCTGAAGATCCCAAGATTTAGATGTAGCCATTCCCAATTTAGAAATGCTGACAAGGTAAAGGAACAACCAGTAGCACCCACCACCTACAAAGCGTTTCATAAAGAATACGGAGTAAAGATTCCAGAATATGTAAAACTACTTTGGCTTCTACGAGGTTCGTATGACCTAACTATGCACTAATTTGTTTTTCTTACTTAACGAATCACTTGGACAGGAAATGGTAAATGGGGATACAAGTATTAATATTTTAAATTTCTTAAATTATATTACGACATCACTAAGCTGCATATCGCAAGAGAGAGGTGGTTCTCTCTCTCGGTGTTTGGGTATATGTTCGTACCCTGGAGGGTCAGGTTCTCTTTGACCTCTTCCTCCTCCCCGTACTTATGTGGTCTTGCAGTATTTGATATTGATAGTTACTTCATTTTTGGGTCAGAGTGAACTGGATATTTCTCCAACCCTTTTGAGGACAATGTCCATGTGATACATATGTGGGTATTATTTTGTCTTATCAGCAAGATGTCAAGATTGTTGGTGGCACTTTTTTATTATTTTTTTAAAAATTCATTATATGTATATATATATATATATATACATACATTTTTATTATATATTTATTTTTTATTAATTGATTTATTTTTATTAATTAATCAATTTATTTATTTTTTATTAATTAATTTATTTATTTTTTATTAATTAATTAATTAATTTTTTATTTTCATTTTATTTATTTATTCTATGTTTAAAATATATATTGATTGGGGAGAGGTGTTTTGGACTATCTCCATCATGTATGAGGTACATGTCTAGTTCGCATAGTAATTCATTTTTCATCCAATTTTTATCGAAGTACAATATTGTGTTATGTAGGAGTCTATCTGGTATGGTTGGTATGTTCGAATATTTGTGTATGAATTGAGATAATGTAGTTCTTGGAACTCTGTATGCAGTTGTGAGGAGTGTGTTTTGTGTTGTTTGTAGTTAGGTTTTAATTATTTTATTGCTTACAGTTATCCATGCTGTAGCTGCGTAGTCTATTACTGGTCTAATATATGTTTTATAAATTTTTAGTATATTGTCTGTAGATGCTCCACTGTTTTTGCCAGTTAGACTCCTAGCCTAGTTGGTTCTTCGCCGGACTTTTTTTTTTAAATTTCGTTTACATGATTAATCCAAGTTAATTTTGAATCATAGGTTAGGTTTAAAAATTTTGCCGATGTGGCAGTCTGAAGTAGTGTTCCATTCATATATATTTCAGGCTGTAGTTTTTCGTGTTTTGTTAATTTCGTAAAGACAACGAGTTGTGTTTTTGCTGTATTTATTTTTATTCTATATTTTTGACAGTATTCGCTTATTCTATTTAGTTGCGGTTGAATGTTTGTGGCTGCTATTGTTGGTGCTGCGGCACTTTTCCTGAATGCCACATCATCTGCGAACTGTGAAGAGAATCCATGATTTGGATCCTTCAGTGGGATATTGTTTACATCCAAGATGAAGAGTATAGGGCTAACCACCCATCCCTGAGGGACACCAGCTTCTGGAGTAAAGTACTCGGAAAAGGTTCCCTCTACATTCACTCTAAACTTTCTATTTTCCAAAAAGTTAGATCACCAGCGAATAATTCCACACGGTAGTCCCGTTTCATTCATTCGGAATCTTAGACCATCGTGCCATACAGTGTCGAATGCTTTCTCGATATCAAGGAAGCAAGCGACAGTGCATTTTTTTTATTGAAGCTATTTATTATAGTTTCAGTTAATATAATTAAATGATCTGTCGTTTATCTAAATTTTCTGAATCTATTTTGTTCTTCTGGTAATTCTGATGTTATCTCCAAGAATGTGGAGAGTCCATTACTGATTATTCTCTCAAGAATTTTACCTATACAGTTGGTCAGGCTGATTGGTCGGTAACTATTAAGTTTATTTGTTGGCTTTCCTTCCATATGGAACATTAATATATTAGTGAGTTTTCAAGAAACTGGGATGTATCCTAAGGATAGGAATAGGTTAAAAAGTGTCAAACAATTTTGGAGTGCCCTTTTTGGAAGGATGGCTTGTATTTCATCTTCACCTGTTTTTTATTGCTTCAATAAGTTCTTGTAGGGATATTTCTTTCGTTAGTAACGTGTCTTCGTAGTTTTCATGGTTTGTGATGTGTCTTGTGTTTGTCTCGGATATGCTCATTGGGAAAATTGGTTCAAATGTTTTTTGTTGTTTAGTATATGGTTGGTGACTTTATTGTAGAAATATGTATTCATATCTGGATCAGAATGAGTTTTAAATGTATTTTAAAGTTGAGCTTTGAAAGCTTCGGTTTTTTCTTTATTTGTGTATTGTTGTTTTCTAGTGCAGGATATTTCATTACGGCTATATTATCGGAGGTGAGTCTTTTAAGGTGTGTCCAGAATTTTTTCGGGTCAGTTTTATCATTCAGTTTTGAGCAGAAATTATCCCATTTTTCTTGTTTTTGTTGTTTTATTTGTGTTCTGATGTGATTTCTTATCCTGTTTATTTGCGTTGTTTCTCTGTGTCTTGTTATCATGTACTGTCTTCTTAATTGTCTTCGTTTTTTGATTAGATTGATTATTTCTGTGGTGGGTTTACATGTGTTGTTTGTTGTTTTATGGTGTTGTTAACTTGGCTGCTTTCTGAAGACACTCCGTAATTGTTTGACAGTAATTATCCAATTCAATATGTGTTTTAACTTCTTTTATAACGTTAGTAGGTAATAGGTTGTCTAATTCCTGTTTATAAGTTTGCCAATTTGCTTTACTATAATTAAATTTTTCTTTCCTGTACGTTATATTTTTATGAGAAGCGAGATCAAAGACGCAATATATTGGTAAGTGATGACTATCAACATCTTTTCCCACCTGGAATTTTATTAGGTTTTGGCTCATGTTGCATGTGCAGAGGCAAAAGTCAAGTATTTCACTAGAGAGGTGGTATTACAGGATTGTTTTTTGTTTGAATTTTGCGCAAAGCTACTCGAGGTCTATCTGCGCTAGCCGTCCCTAATTTAGCAGTGTAAGGCAGCTAGTCATCGCCACCCACCGTTAACTCTTGGGCTACTCTTTTACCAACGAATAGTGGGATTGACCGTCAAATTATAACGCCCCCACGGCTGAAAGGGCGAGCTCGTTGGGTGCGACGGAGATTCGAACCCGCGACCCTCGAATTACGAGTCGAACGCCTCAACCCACCTGGCCATGCCGGGTCGGTATTCCAGGAAACAGAATAAATAGATTAATGAAGAACCTTTACTTAACAGAAACATAAATTAACGGGATTAATCATAAAAACACGAAAAAATACACATACAAGAACAAGAACCAAACGTGGAATTAATTAAATTGTGAATTGATTGATGGTGCAAAACAAAACACAAATGAAAGGCACTAATAGTTTATATACGAACCCTTTATTTTACACAAAATATTACATCTTGTCTTCAAATTGCCATATTGTTTATCAATGTACGTTCGTGCAATATTGTTCTTAGCGGTCTGCATTAATCTAGCAATTTATACAAGTTGTTTGGTCGTTTTCTCAGCACTGAGGGTAGTAGCATCAGATCTGTATAGGTCACCAACACTGTTGAATGAGATACAGTGAAAGAGAGTCTCAGTCATTCCCCATCCTATATTTTTTAATTCACTCACTCCTATGTTACATCTTTAGAGGGTTTACCCCTTTTGTAGAACTTAGCTATTTTTATGTCATCTATTTATATGGCTGAGTCTTTTGTTTTCTCCTGGCTGGTTTTGTACATCTAAGGTGTTTGAATTAGACGTTACAAGTTTCAACAACACAAAACTGAAAAGTTAATGAAAATATACTATTATTACCCATTGGTCCTGAAGCCATCATTTTAAACCAATAACTTTGAAGACTAATTCGAATGCATATTAGAAGAGAACATTAAAAAAACACTTTATTATATTTACTACATGTGTTAAAACCAGCAGTATTACTTAGTTAATATTAACATCTACCAGTGTTTCATACCAGTCCTCACTTGTTTCCTTCCTTTAACAAATAGAAGAAAACAATAATTTCACCAGTTTTTTTACTGTTCATTTCTTCTCATTTAAAACCACTACTAAGCTGCATGTCTTAATGAGATGTCCATAAAGTAATGATGTTCCAGCATCTGAAACAGATGCAGTGAAACTTCAGATTTGCCTGACTGTTCGGTCCTGTATACAGAGCAACAACAGCGTTAATTCATTTTTCTGACTCGGCAGGAGTCATTACTGTACCTATAGATATATCAAAGAGTCATCTGGAAAAAATGGTTCATTTAATTTTTAAGCTGTGAAGTTAACGAAATGAATGGACATTTTTACGCCCAAGTGTTTGGCTTCATCACTTGTTATTGTGTTTCAAAATGTCATCCCTGAACTTGTGTTCACTTATTCTACCTATTCGCAAATATATCTGTCACTGTAAAGTTTTGAAGCATCTTGGAGCAGTTACAGTCTAAACTTTACACACTGTTAAGATTGTTCAAAATTCGCAAGACCCGATATAGGCTTAAAAATGTTATGTTTCTTAGAAATGATTTTTTTGTATTTCAATCACTCAAAGTTTACCTAAAATGTGGTATATTTACACCTAATATTCTTCACAGGTGAAACATACTAAAAGTTCAGTTGGGATTGAACTAGTGAAATAGTGTCTCATGGACAACTATAACAAAAGTTCGTACGTGTTTTACAGTTATCCTGTTATAAGCTACATCAGTTTATATTTCTAAGAAATCAAAGCGACAATTTCCGCTAGGCTGAAATGTAAAAGAAGTTGTATCAAAAGGCACGAATATTTACGAATCACGACTAACCAACAAAGGAATGCACACCGGTCACACGTTTAGAAAAAAAAAAAAAGCGATCCCAATTAAATAAATAATATACAAGATGCATTAATAACGAAGTACACAGAGTGGCTTGTAAATCCGTACCCATCCATATATCATATTGTATCCAGGGTGTCACCAGTCTTCTTGTGCTCATGTACCCACGTACTTGTCACAATACGCTCTTTAAGTGTAAATGGGCTATCAGTCATATTTCTCTGAAAAAACAAACAAACAAATTTATAATACATGTATTACTGAATATAACATAATAACATATGGATGGGTAGGGACTTACGGGCCACCCTGTGAAATGTAATCCAGTTGAGTGAAGCAATTGAAATCACTGAAATGTATACATGTTTTCCTTATCTAGTTATCGAGCAGCAATTTAAGTATTAGCTACTTCTGTGTGTGTATATATCTATATATACATACACACATGCAAGCAGCGAATTTTTAAACTTATATTATAGAATACGAATAAGCTGAATTCGACCCTACACACACACACACACATATACGTTATACATCTGTCCTGAAACACCACGCATCAGTTGTTTTAGAATTTAGATCCCTATCACCTAGTAGCAGGATGAAATATCAGACACGTTACAGTACCTAAACAAACAGTCCAAACGTTTGCTTAACTAATCAAACAATTTTCATTAACAATGTGAAAAGGGTGATAGATAGTCGACAGCCCTTGTGTATAATATACGTATATATGTGTATCCTATTTTTTAAATCTATACATGTAATATGAAGATGGTGTATGGGTATAGTTTAATTTAGTTCGCACCAAAGCAGTTTACAGTAAAAGTTGATATAAATAACGTCTCGACTGGTAGTATGTCTGTATCCCAGCTGGCTCGCCAGTGTGTGTGTTTGATGAACCTTGTACTAGCGAAAGGTCTCATCCGCTCTGAATATGGCAGATATAATGCGCCATATCATTAGGCTATTTTTGTTTTGCTTTCACTCGTAAATTACTTAAATCGACAAGCAAGCATTAGTTTGGATGACAGTCGTAAACGGGTAGATAAACAATGTTCGTATTCTCATAAATATATAATACGCAGCAACTTAATTTTTATCTTGTTTGCTGTGATTGGTGGTTTAAATTTTTCGTCATTGAAAGGAACAAGCAAGCAAAATGTAAATGAGAAACTTCCGGTCCTTTCTCCTGGGAACTTCCGGTTACCTTTTCGTTGTTGACTGTGGAAAGTTGATACCATCTTTGAAGCACTCGCCAGCAAGGGCGTTGTTACAGAAGCGGAAGCCAGAACTGTAATTCCTAACTGGTTTGTTTTAATACACACATACAACTAAATATTTTATCGAAATACCATGAACTGTGACTGTTGTTATTCTATAAAATGATACTGATTCGCTATACGTCTTAAAGGCGAAAGTTTAATCTCATTTGAGTTAAATCACGCAAATATTTCGTAACGAAAGAAAAACGTTCGAAGCGCGATAAAAACCAAGTTGTTAAATATCTGGTGATCATGATAACTTGTTGTTGTTTTTTTTTTGTGTGTGTGAAATATACGTTCAGATAATCACTCCAGTTTGTTATCTTGTAATATAAAACTTTCATTTATGGTTGAAAAGAAATAAAAGAATCAGGAACAAAACAACATTCCTTGGGAAATCAAATAAACAAAGCATTAAAGTTAGTGGCCCGGCATGGCCAGGTGATTAAGGTTTCCACTCGTAATCTGAGGATTGCGGGTTCGAATCCCCGTCGCACCAAACTTGATCGTCCTTTCAGCCTAAAGTTAGTGTAGCTAAGCTTATAATACAAGTACACACAAGGAACGACTAGGAAAACGTGATATGGGTTCACGCCAACTTTAAGAGTACTTCACAAATAAATTTTCGGTCTTCTTGGAACTTTCTTCAGTGTAACTGAATATTTTACAAAATAAAGAAATGAAAAAAAGTGAAGCATTTAAAAGCGAGATAAATTGTACTTCGTGTCAAATTCTTTCAACAATATACATTGAACAATAGACTAAGGTATGTCCGAGACTTTATAACATGAGAAATGTGAAAGTTATACAACATATTACAAAGCTATTGGCCCAGAATTGCCGTGTGGTTAGGGCACTCGACTCGTAATCACGGGTTTGAATCCCCGCCACACTCAACATGTTCGCCCTTTCATCCGTGGGGGCGTTATAATGTGACGGTGAATTCCATTATTCGTTGGTAAAAGAGTAGCTCAAAAGTTGGCGGTGGGCGGCGATGACCAACTGTCTTCTCTCAAGTCTTACAATGCTAAATTAGGGACGGTTAGCACAGATAGCCCTTGTATTGCTTTGCGCGAAATTCAAAACAAACCAAACCTTTTTACAAATTTTAATAATTTTACTTTAATTTTGGTTGTTTAGAACAGATAATTTTGCTTTGCGCCAAAAATCAATCAATTATTCTGTTACCATCATTGTTCTTTCTTCATGAGGTAAATTTGTATTTATATTGTATTTTGAGCGTATCTATTTGATTTTTTGCAATGATTTATTGTTCCAGATTACGATATTTAAGTTATTGCTAGAGCTTACATTATTTTGTGACGTATACAAAATTATTGGACAAAAAAAATGTAACATCGTAAAGTATAAAGTCACTCAGTATAGCGCATGTCTCCGCTACGTAATGATCATATTCAACTCTCAAAAAATACCAAAATATGGTCGTCATTATGATAGAACACGGACTGTGATTTGGCAAGATAACGAGGCATAATATGTTGCACGTGTCCGCCAAGTTTGAGCGAAATTCAAAACAAGCCAAACTAAAACTCAGTAAAAAATTATCGAATTTTGTTCTGCAAAATTAGGGACGGCCAGCGCAGAGTAAGACAAGAGGGAAGGCAGCTAGTTATCACTACCACCACTAACTCTTGGGCTACTCCTGTACCACCAAATAGTGGGATTGACCGTTACATTTCAACGCCCCCACGGCTGAAAGGGGCGAGCATGTTTGATGGGACGGGGATTCGAACCCGCGACTCTCGAGTGCCTTAACCACTTGGCCATGTGAAAATCTGGCTCCATGGTAACAGATAGCGATTTTATTATTATTTTCATGACCTTGCACCTCCAAAAACTAATTACTTCTTAGTTGAATTATAGTCCAAATGTATATCAACGTTCACTCAAATCTATTCAATCGTTTTGAGAAATTTTGCTGGCATACATCTAGGGTGGCGGAGGTTATTGTTATTATTTTAATTTGTATAATGGTGTTAACATTTTCGTGTTATAGTGATTGAGTAATAACACGTAGACATTTATCTTCCATGTGACAATACCAATTTTCTGAAATATTTTTAAAATCTTTATTGTGTTTTGTAACAAATACATTATTTCTGGGAATGAAAATAGTTTATTGTATTTATATTTTTTCTAATAATGAACCTTTCTAGTATGCTTTAATACGAATTCTATTTTAATAAATTATGGTTTTTAGTTTTATTCCTTTTGGTGAAATGTGATTTTATTTAATTATAGGATGACTGGTAGAAAATAACGTAAAGAATATGGTTAAATCTATAGGAAAGCACAGTTCAATAATATTATAAAAGATGACACATTAAACACGAAGATAATAACCTCACTTTGAACTCAACCCTTCACACGTCAGTACTTTCAACATTAGGTCTTCCACCACTCTTGTAAAGCACTCTTTATCAGTACCTTCAGTGTCAGACTCTCCCTGAGCCACAGCGTTTATTGTCAAAGAATTCTTGTTCACTATTTACAGTGTCGGACCCTTCCTAAGTCGGATCGTTTATTGTTAGTGCCATTCGCATCAGAAACTTTGACACGTGTATCGGTTATGTCAGAGCACTCTACATCAGTACCTCTATCTTCTTACAAAATGAGACAATAACATTCAGATTGGACGTCTCTCTTCCACATAACAATTGAATGTCGTTAATCTCGCACGTTATAAATCACACTTGGAAACAGGGTAGAACAGTTGAAAGGGTCACAAATCCTATTAAAATGCTATCCAATATTTAGACAAATAATTATCAGATGATATCGAATAAAACATACACCTTTCGACAAAAGCTGTGTCTTAAAATCTTTGCGTCTGAATTACAGTAGCATGACGGTTTATGTGAGACCTGTCTTTTATTTAGAAACTATGACAAACACTTTCACAAGGCAGGTACAGTAGTTTAAGTTTCTTTTTCGATGTTCATGATACTCTTCACTTCCACAAAAGTTATTTGATTTTCGTCAAACTGAGGTGGGGTAAAAGTTGTTGAGAAAGACAAGGACCTCCCTTTGATTACTATACCGAGAATGTCGCTACCCTTTGATTTGTTACACCTTATAAACCTCATTTTAACGAACCTTTTACCAAATTCATTATTTTATTATTGATAGGAATTTTAAAACATGTTAAATGCACGTGAATTGGTATTTTACACGTGTGCTTTCTGTTTTTCTTTTACTAAAATACAATTTTATTGACAACTTCATTACGATGCTAGCGCCCTCCGTGGGTATAAAAACACACAAGTTGTAAGTAATTCCTAAAGTGTCGATATTCTAAACTTTTAACAAGTTAAAGAGTCAAGATAACCAAAAATAGCGAACCGACAGTTGCTTTTTATCATAAATTACCAAAGGTCTCCGTTACAGATTTTTGCTGTTTTTTTTAGGACGTCCATAATTCGAAAGTGATAAATCAGAGAAAACCTAACTAGTGAACACCAACTTGTGGGCAACTCTAATCGAATTACTAGATTTTATCGTCTGTATTATAAAGCATCCACGGTTCCAAATGTGTGGAGTGTGAATTTTGTGCAATAATGAGGCCCGAACGCTAGCTCCTTGGATCTATAGTGCGACACGCTAATTATGGACCGCGCTGGACCCTTGGTGTTGATGTAAGAATGTTGATTTACACTGTTTATGTTTTATATTAAACGTTTTTCGGTAATTAACGTAAAACATATTACTATGTTCCTGCTCTTTAAAACTTAAATAAAGGCTTTTCGATGGCTCATAAGTAATTGTTAGGGCTTATAACACTAAAAACTAGGGTTTCGATACTCGTGATGGGCGTTATAATAGGACAGTAAATCCCATTATTCGTTGTTAAAAGAGTAGCCTAATAATTGATAGTGATGACTAGCTGCCTTACCTCTGTTGTTGTTTTTTCACTGCTATTTTTTTAAATTTCGCACAAAGCTACTCGAGGGCTATCTGTGCTAGCCGTCCCTAATTTAGCAGTGTAAGACTAGAGGGAAGGCAGCTAGTCATCACCACCCACCGCCAACTCTTGGGCTCCTCTTTTACCAACGAATAGTGGGATTGACCATAACATTATAGCGCCCCCACGGCTGAAAGGGCGAGCATGTTTGGCGCGACGGGGATGCGAACCTGCGACCCTCGGATTACGAGTCGCACGCCTTAACACGCTTGGCCATGCCGGGCCCCACTGCTAAATTATGGACGGCTAGTGCAGGTATCTCCCGTGTAGCTTTGCGCGAAATTTAAAACAAAACAAACCAGAGCCATTACATTTATAACACCCCCCATGGTCGAAAGGATTAACATGTTTATAAATGTGTTTCAATCCCACGACCCGTTGATTAGGAGTAAAGCCACAAACCACCAGCCCATACGTACATGAAACGTAGTTCAAGGACTATTTACGAGATCACATTTCTATCAAATATCATAAATAAATCATTTTATACTTAAATGCATGTAAATGGAGTAACTATGTCCTCAACTTCTTTGAAATTTGAAATATTTTATGAAAGAAAGAAATATTGTGAAAATACAATAATAAACAAAATTCCTGCCACTAAAAATCGTATAATTATTTTTTGTTGTTAAAATGCCATTGTTGATAGCAGAGTTCTTTCGATATAATATTGTTTTAATCTGATAACTCTTGAGTATTTAGCAATCTACCGATGTAAGGTGCCTCACTAGAAGTGAAGTGATACTTTGTTTAGACAGTATAATTACGAACTGTGTTGAATTGAAAAGGCTTAAATCTCGAAAAATACAAAAAGAAATAGATGATGGAACATGGACGCGTCTTATAAAGATTGTGTGGTATTCTAAAACCAACTGGTAAAGCATAGGTGATAATAACAAGAGAATCTATAAGTTAAACTCGATAATTATGTAAGCAATCTCACACACAAATGTTTCGTATAGAAACAAAGATACTTTAAATTCAATGCCCATGAAAACAGATGCAGCTAGTCATCATCACCCACCGCCAACTCTTGGGTTACTATTTTACCAACGAATAATGGGATTGACTGTCACATTATAACTCCCCGACGACTGAAAGGGCGAGCATATTTGGTGTAACGGGGATTCGAACCCGCGATCCTGGGATTGCGAGTCGAGTCCTTGAGCCATGCCGAGTCACAAAGAGAAGATTGTTACGGCTTCTTGTTTCTCAAATAATCAATATTGATCTCTAAATCTGTTATTGATAAGAGAAAATATTCTTATTTAAGCTTTTAAAACAATATAATATTTTTCATTGAACTCGTAACTCTTAAATTTTGATATTTAATAATTAATAATTTCTAAATTTATTATATCGGCTTTTATTCCAAACTTGGTCCATCTTTGGTTTTATTCTGGATTAGAATTTTTTTTAGGCTTTACAACTATGCAAGTTGTTGAAATTTCGTGAAATTTTATATTTTGATGTTGGGTTAAAAATGCAATTGATGTATGCTTTACAAAACGGTACTCTTTTTCACCAAAACTCACAATATTTAAGCCTCGATCTGTTTTAAAAGGCCGGTTCTCTTCGATTGTAATATAATTCTTAAGAAAAAAAGTTAAAACAAGAATTTCAGTACGAGCAATTTTTATTCAAATTGGAGAATGTTATTACACTATTTTTCCAAAATTTAGATCATCTTTAACTTTGGCCCCCCAGTGGCTCAGCGGTATGTCTGCGGACTTACATGCTAAAATCCGGGTTTCGATACCCGTGGTGGGCAGAGCACAGATAGCCCATTGTGTAGCTTTGTGCTTAATTCAAAACACCAACACCTTAACTTTGTTTTTATTCTGGGCAAGAATTCTTTTGTGTGTGTGGACTTTTAAGCAATATAATATTATTTTTTAAAGTCGTAAAGTTTTTGAGTTTCTTTAAGGAATCACAGAATCGGAAATTCAATACTTAATTTTGTTTTAAAATAAAATATTTTTGGCATATTTTATTAAAATCTATTTTTCATAAAAAACAAACAAGACTTCAATTGTTTTCCAAAACTTTCTTTAAAATGTCGTTTTATTATAATTAGAATACAAAGACGGACCTGATGTATGCCTTTGAAAATGTAATTCTTTTAATTAAAACTCTAAATATTTATGAATATTAGGCATTGGAAACAAAGAATTTTCAGTCAAAATTTTTACACCTGGAAGGTTAATCTGGCTATTTTCCAAATTTAGACCATCTTTAACTTTGTTTTTATTCTGGTTAAGAGAAAATTGTTTTTGAATATTTTGAAGCAATATAATATCTTGTTATTAATGTTGGGACGTTTCACCTTGAAGTTTTTATAGGAAATAAAGAGAATAGGAATTTTCCCACTTTTCTTAAATTAAACATTTTAGCGTGTTTCAAAATTATTATTTTGTCATCAAAATACTGTTATTTTTCAAAAACTTCTTTAAATGCTGTTTTCTTATTAATGAAGCAGAAGGATGTACTTGGTGTATTCTTTTCAAAACGGTTTGTTTGAAGTTAAGCACAAAGCCACACAAAAGGCTATTTGTGCTTTGCTCACCACAGGTATCGAAAGCCGATTTCTAGCAGTGCAAGTCCACACATACCATACTGCCACTGTTCAGAAGAAATTTGATTTTCTAGAATTTGAAGCGAAATAATATTTTTATTAAGGTTTCGATGCTTCATTCTTGGCTTTTCCTAATAAATAAAGAAAATCGAAGATTTCTCACTTAATTTTCTTTAAACATTTTTAGCGTGTTTCAAAAAAATAATTTTTCGTTAAAAACATACCAAAGTTAAACCTTTGAAATTTTTAAAAACATTCTTTAAAATTTTATTTCCATATCACTGGAATATATAAATGCACTTGATGCATGTTTTTCAAAATGGAACTATTCTTTTCATCAAAACTCTCAATAATTAAGCCTTGATTTGTTTTGAAAATTTCGACTCTCTTCGAGTTTATTGTCCTCAGCGGCACAACGGTATGTGTGTCTGCGGAATTATACTGCTAGAAACCTACTTTCGACACCCCTGGTGGGCAGAGCACAATATAGTCCTTTCTGTAGCTTTGTGCTTAATAACAAACAACATCGATTTAACTATATTCATCAAGAAAAGAAAGTTGATATTAGGGCTTCAAAACGAGGAATTTTCATTCAGAATTGCTGAATCCAGAAGGCTATTACGGCTTTCCTACAAATTTAGTACATCTTTAACTTTGTTTTGGTTCTAGTTAAGATACTTTTGTAGATTTTGAAGTGATATATCAGGTCATCCCTTAAGTAATGTCCGATTTTAGGTTCAGAAAAAAAGAGAAATTATTTCAAACGCTTTTTAATGTATGTTCCACTATTATTAATTACTTCCTGTCAACGATTCACAAGTTTCTGAATGCCACTTATATAAAATTCTTGGAGTTTGTAGGAAAAGAATGTAGAGAGGATAATTTTGACATCTTCGTATGTTCCAAGCTCTTTCCCATCAAGATAGTTCTACAAGCTTCGGAACAGATGATAATCCGATGGGGCAAGGTCTGGAGAACAAGGAGGATGTGGAAGTTTTTCCTAGTCTTTGCAGATGTGATCCTTGCCGTTTGGGACCGTGCATTATCGTAACACCTTTACGACTGATCAAAGCAGGCATCTTATCTTTCAGTGAAACATTCAAGCACTTCAACTGTTGGCAACAGAAGTCTGATGTAATCGTTACATTGAGTGACAGCAACCCAAAGTGGATCACACCAACAATATCCTACCACACGCTTAAGAAGGTTTTCCTAGGTGGAGGTCCATTTTATGCTGTATGTTTTAGCCAGTTTACCCGCACTGAGTCATTGTCTGCGGCGTTTAACATTTTTATAATATATCCATTTTTCATCTCCAGTCACTAAACTGTCCAAAAAAGTGAGTTACGTTCACAAGAGTGCAGAGAAGTGCAAATGTCCACTCTTGCTCTAAGGTTGGCTGCTGCCAACTCATGGGGTACCATTTTCCAAGTTTTTACACCTTTCCAAGCTGTTGCAGATGAGGGTGAACTGTTGAATGGGTTGAATTAAGCTTCTGCACTAGTTCTCCAACTGTTACAGCACAATCTTCATCAAGTGCAGCCAGCAGCAAGTCATCATTAAACTCAACAGGACGACCTGAACGTGGCGCACTACTTAAGCTCTAGTCACCTGATCTGAACTTCTGAAACCACCTTCAATATTTTCTTTCATTAAGAGTCTCCGCGCCGTAAACACCTTGAATGTTTCGTGTAGTTCCTACTGCACTATTGCCTTTTTAAAACTCATAAAGCATTATATGCCTAATGTGCTCCTCAGACACATCCATTTTCATAACAGTTTATTTGATTAATGACCTGAGAAAGTGTAGTTGGGTTAGCTTCTTTTATTTGTCTGAGTATTTGTATACACGAAATTCTGCATATTTTAGTCATTAAAGCCTTCTACAAAGACAGAAACGATGATGCACCTTCTGTATTATATTTTCGAACATTACTTATGGGGTGACCTGATACATATATTTAAAGTGGTAACGCTTCATTCTTACTATTTTCTAAGAAATAAAGACAAACGGATATTTCGCATTTAGTTTTCCTTTAATATCAGGAAAATTCAAAAATTTTCAAAAACATTTTTTTCAAAAATTATTTCTTTCATCCTAATAACCAATGTTAAATCCTTTTAATTTTTAAACATTTCGTAATAATATTACTTTCATAATATTGGAGTAGAAAGATGTACTTTATGTAGGATTTTCAAAACAGAATTTTTTCCGACAAAACTCTTTGATTTGTTTTGAAAAGTCCGGCTATCTTCAATTTAGTATTTTTTTTTAAGGAAAAGAAAGTTAATACACGTGTTCGTAAAATATTTTTTATTTAAAATTTCTAAATCTAGAAGATTCTTTCATTTATTTATTTTTTTACAAATTTAGTTAACCTTTAACTTTGGTTTTGTTTGTTCCTAATCACGCACAAGGCAACACAATGGACTATCTGTGCTCTGTCCATCATGTACATCAAAATCCGTTTCTAACGTTGCAAATCCATAGACATCGTTGTGCGGTCTTTCTTTTTATTCCGAATGAGAGAAATTCGTTTTTTTTAGCTTTTAAAGCGATAAAATACATTTATTCAAGCGGAACAAATTTCATTTGTGAGTTTTCTAAAAGGAGAATAGGAGATTTCACACTTTTGTTTTAAAATTACGCACTTTCTGTGTTAAAAAAGTCAATTTTTCATCAAAACTACCAAAGTAATTTTCATTCAAAATATCTAAGTTTAGAAGGTTATGAGGCTTTTTTTTCCCATCTTTAATTTTGTGTTTATTTTGAATTAGACATTTTCTTTTCTTTATAAACTTTCAAACTGATATAATAGTTTGCCTTAACGTGATGTTTTTTATGAAAGAGACATAGAAAATAACAATCAGTTGTTTGTTACATTTGAGAGTCCTGACCAACTTGTTTGTGATGTCTACCAACTGTATCTCATTATAACATATCGATAGAGCTACCTCGTGGTGGTCAGATGGGAAATACTACAAATACGATATAAGGCCTTCCGCTCACTGCAGATGTATAAAAGTGGTTATACGTGAAAAGAGATGTTATGAGGAAATAGTAGCGGAGTGATAGGTCAAGCCTGATGACAGTGTATGATTGTTGTACTTGTCTGTACTGCGAAATCAATTCAGTTCAGTTCAGTTCAGTTCAACTATGAATTATAATAATAAGATGGTTGCGCATATATGCGCTAACCATCGACAGTCTAAGGACCTACATTGCTAATGAAACTCTTTAGAATTGATTATTCCGGAGATAAGAGATAGATACGTACGTTGATTGGTCATCAGTGTATTGCATCGTATAATCATTTCTCAGGTGATGATGAGAAATACAGTTGTAAACATATCTGGCTGTTTTGGAGGAAACACACAAAGAAATGCTATTATTAGAGCATTCTATCTGCTCTGGCAATCGACCAAAACCCTGGCGACGACCTCTAAATCGTTGTGCCTGAAATTAACTGCTTGAAAAACAATTAGGACAATCACGTCATTGGAATATCAATGATGACATTTAGTACTCCTTACTTTACTAGCTGTGAAGCAGTGTTATCATAATAGAGTCTACAAAAACCAAAATATAAGAAAGCCATTTGTTTACTATGTAGTTAGAACAGTTAGCTGGCAGTATTCTCAAGACTGCTGGTATGGATATTAAAACTTTGATTAAAATAAAATACAGAACAATGTTTTGACCTTCTTAGGTCATCTTCAGGTCAAAACGTTGTTTTGTACTTTATTCTAATTAAAGTTTCAATACTCATAACACCGTCTTGAAAATACATTTTTACGTCAAATGGGTTTCTGGTCATCATAAGTTGAATAACTGAAAAATTGACTTTACGACAGTTACTTTCTGATCCATCAAGTGATATTTAGTAACAAAACGTTTATCTGACGTTAAGAAATAAACTACCCAATTTGTCTAGTTGAGTTTCTCCGAGTTTTCTCTGTAAACCAGGCCATGTGAAGTGAAACTCTCTAGATACAAAATAAGGACAGTTGATTTCATCAGATGAAACTCCTGATTAGAGCTAGATAAACTTGTTAAAGATTAATGAGAATTCTGACGACTACGTTGAAAGAACTTTGAAATACTACTTTCCACACACACTGGGAAAGTTTTGTGACAAATATTGACGGAAGTTTGCCCATACAAACTTCCTGAGTAAAATCGCAATCTATTGCGTAAAACCACTATCTCGTGCGTTAGTCTGCGCAAATTTATGTTGTGTATCTCTGTGAGATCGTGCCTGATGGTCTGATTGGTAAGTATCGGTCTTTCTGAAACATGCATAATTTTCATAGATTTTGTCTGGGTTATATTCGTGTATTTCACGAACCACAGATATCAGTGCGAACAGGATAAACAAGGCGATTCGTGTGTGTATATGCGTGTATTTTGTGGTTCACGACACGAAATGTGATTTGATGTCTGCATATAACAAAATTCCTTGTCTATATCCTTACTTATTTTCACGACACTGCTCGAGTTGGGATAATATTGATTAATTAGGTAACGTTTGCACGCGCCTGTCTCCCTCCTTGAGTATTTTGTCATTTCACCTTAAAGTACTTATAAAGAAGCACCTGAAATAAGCTAGCTAGGAGGTTGCTATAGAAACTGTGAAGCCACTCAGCGGTGACATCATGCGTTATTACAATATATGAGTTGGTTGTTACATGAAGCAGAAATAGAAGCGCGATCGGAGTACGCTCTGTTTTCCATACATATTGAACTCTAGTATAAACGAGAGCAGTTATTCAGGAAAATAAAGAATTTTGCTTGAAAAATGTAAATGGGATTTATTTAATGAGAAATAAGATAAAGTGGCAGTATTAATGTATATCGTGATTTTATTTATCAGTTTATAAATGGACATTCCACATGCTACATTCTAAAGCCATAAAAACTAAGTGTTAAAAGCTATAAATTGCATACAAAGTGCTTAAAGGTAGAATGTGGTATACACCATTACCAACAAAACTGAGTTGACAACAGAATTGTGTTGGTTGAGTTTATTATTAATTAAATATTTTCCATTAAATAGTTAAACTTTATAAATTTCACATAAATCAAACATATTTTTTAGATATTTGAAAAAACAAAACTTGCGTAATAATTTGGCACTGAATGGTTAATATAGTTAATATAGAAACACTGAATGGTTAATATAGTTGTTTTACGTACTGACAGAAGACAGTAAAGGAAACTGTATTCTATTTCACAAACAGGCACATTATTTTAATAAAATGTCAAAGCTACAACGAACCAGTAGTGCAACATTTTGACATTATCCATAAACACCAATTACGATATAAAACACAACTGTAAGTAAAATACAGCCTATACTTATTAGCAAGCGATCTCTTTTCTTTCTTTTTTCAATAGTTAAGGCGCTCGACTCACAATATGCGGGTTGCAGGTTCGAATCCCTGTCACTGAAAATGTCTCTTCAGCCATGAGGGAGTTATAATGTGGCAGTGAATCCCATTATCTGATAGTAAAAGAGTACTCCAAGAGTTGGCTGTGGGTGATGATGACCAGCCACCTTCCCTCTAGCCTATTCCTTCTAAATTAGGGACGAAGAGCACAGATAGCCCTTAAGCTGCTTTGCGCAAAATTCAAACCAAACAAATATTTTTAAATGGCAGCAATAAAAGGAATCTTCCTTCAGTTGCGAAAACCTAAGAGTGAAATGAATGGTTGTGTAGGACATAGACTGACGGTTATTTTCTAGTGTTGTTTTTTATTTTATACTCCAGTGGTCATTTGGGTGCTTATATCCTACCAAAGAAGCTCACCCGCTCGTGGTCATGCTGCATTGCCACAATTTTTCACCCTCTTTTCCTTGCAATATTCTTGCACTTCATTCACAAAATGTATTTTCCGTTCCTTACCCGATCGAAGATCGTTTTCCTCTGTCGCATCTTCGAAACTCGCACCAATCCAAATCGTTTTTGCTGTCTACCCTATTTGAAGGCAAACCGTTGATACTGCACGTGTAAGTTTGCTGCTCCTGTGCGCAGGCGTACTTCTCTATGAAGAACTTCCTCCGCCAAGGCTTCTCTGACCATCTCAAGGCTAACCTTCTGAGCATCTGGTGCATCCACTCCTGCTTCACCTGACTAACCTTCTGAGCATCTGGTGCATCCACTCCTGCTAAACCTGACTAACCCTCTGAGCATCTGGTGCATCCACTCCTACTTCACCTGACTAACCTTCTGAGCATCTGGTGTATCCACTCCTGCTTCACCTGACTAACCTTCTGAGCATCTGGTGCATCCACTCCTGCTTCACCTGACTAACCTTCTGAGCATCTGGTGTATCCACTCCTGCTTCACCTGACTAACCTTCTGAGCATCTGGTGCATCCACTCCTGCTTCACCTGACTAACCTTCTGAGCATCTGGTGCATCCACTCCTGCTTCACCTGACTAACCTTCTGAGCATCTGGAGCATCCACTCCTGCTTCACCTGTAAAACTTCGGACACTTTGATACTTTGTATTTGAATCCAGCATCGTTTCCGTGTCAACAAAAACGAATACTCAGAGATTCTGTCTCGTTGTCTGAGCAGTTCCTCAGGTGTTGCACAGAATGCTTGGGAATCATGAGTGCTCCACATATAATGTTTTATAACAGTGCCGTGATTATTCTTTGAATTAGGGTAAAACAAATCATATGGATTTTATCAAATCAGACACCAGCGTATACATCTGGATTCGCCATAAAGTATTTATCATAAACCGTGTGACTTATTTTTTTCAAACTGTACTGAAGACATTGAAGGAACGTAACCATCATTACTACAGAATGGGGGAGTCTTTTTCCAAACAAATGTGGGTCCTTTCTTCTGTCCAAATAATTAAAGTGGTTTACTTTAGATTAAATTAAGCTTTTAAAATAAAACATTGAAAACTTAAAACAAAATAAAATCAGAATATAGATGGCGTTTTCTACTTTTGAGAATAGTGATGTGATCATTCTTACTTCCTTCGCAGCTCTGCCCCTGAATAATATAGAGAAAACTTACTAGTTGTTCAAATAGTTATCACTCAGTCATCGAAACACAGTTCGCTCAATGAGCGTGAGTATGTTGTTACATAATTTATGATACAGGGGCCCGGCATGGGCAAGCGTGTTAAGGCGTTCGACTCGTAATCCGAGGGTGGTGGGTTCGAATCCCAGTTGCACCAAACATGCTCGCCCTCCCAGCCGTGGGTGCGTTATAATGTGACGGTCAATCCCACTATTCGTTGGTAAAAGAGTAGCCCAAGAATTGGTGGTGGGTGGTGATGACTAGCTGCCTTCCCTCTAGTCTTATACTACTAAATTAGGGACGGGTAGCGCAGATAGCCCTCGTGTAGCTTTGCGCGAAATTTAAAAAAAACAAAAAAAAAACATCATGATACAGTTGCGTCCATTTTGATAGCTGAGAAAATTAAACCTGTGATACAGTTTTTAACGTTTCTCGAGAATCACATTTAAAACGAAAGTTTGTAACCATACTCAATAATACTACAAAGTTTGTAACCATACTCAATAATACTACAAAGTTTGTAACCATACTCAATAATGCTACAAAGTTTGTAACCATACTCAATAATTCTACAAAGTTTGTAACCATACTCAATAATACTACAAAAAATGTTTTCTCACCCTACGATATAATTTCTGGTTCGGATCCACCTCAGAATAATGGAGAAATTTAATCGCTACATTGGAATTTCTGTGATTCATGAAAAGTGGGATCTTTTTATATTAGTTTTGTTGTTGCTGTTCACCTTTTTTTCTAACAAAGCCACTTTGGGCTACCCGCTGTGTCCATCAGATTTGTGGTTGTAAGTCCATAATGTTACAGCTGCCCCATCGGGGGACACACTAGTATTTATAGAATCCAATACTTTGTTCTAAAATTTCGCTTAAATGATTTTCGTTTTTTTTGTTGTTTTTTTTTTAATATATACCCTTAAGTTCTATCACATATTATTTACAACCGGTTTTCCCTGTATAAAATGCTGACACATTTTAAGCGCGTTGCCTTGCTTACAGTATTTTATTACACAGGCTTTGGAAATGTCCTGATAACATATTTTAAATACATTTCCAGTAGATGAGAATGTAGATATAACAAAAAAAAACATTGTACACCTAAGAGTTGAACCGTATGAACGGAAATATGTCTTAATAATTTGAGCGCCCTAAAACTACCTGAGCCAACAATAATATTTATCAATACGCAATAATGTACGTGAACGGTCACTGGGCAAATATTACTTTTTTTAGCGCTTAAGTTTTTCATTACCAAAAATTGGCGAAGGGAGTATTGGAAGAATTGTTTTTATGTCAAAAGTAAATTATTCCATATATTTTCTTTATTTGTCAATGTTTGTTTGTTTATTTTGTTCTTAGTGCAAAGCTACACAACAGACTATCTGCGATCTGTCCACCACCGGAAATCGAACTCGACATTTTTGTATCGCAAGTCTCTAAACTTGTAGCTGAACCACTGGGGACTGTCAATATTTATAAGATATTTTAGTTGTAATCACACTTAAAAGATATATTATTCCAACTATGATGACAGGTTTGGAATTAGTTTTCAAAGTGTTCTTTTTAAATTTACAAAAAGGGTTTACCATCAAATTTTATTATGACGACAAGAGTTGAAACACGCAATATTGGAGGAATTTCAATAGTTGTGTATTACACGACAACTATTAATCACTGTTACCTATAATTTTTTTTACAAATTTTTATCCTGAAGTTAGAGTTTTTTTTTCAAAATAAATTAGTATTGCTAAGCGTAGACAAGTGTTAGAACCGCCAGCTAAGGAGATCACTGGCTACGATACGTATTAATGTCTACGGTAATATATTAAACATTCAGCGTGAGCTACAACATACCGTGAATAATCAATCACCGGTTATTTCTGTTTGTTTAGAATTAAGCACAAAGCTACACAATGAGCTATCTGTGCTCTGCCCACCACGGGTATCGAAACCCGGTTTTTAGCGGTGCGAGTCCGCAGACAAACCGCTGTTCCATTAGGGGTTATCACCGGTCATGATCCACCATCCTGATGTTTACAGAAATGTAATAAATATGCAGCTGAAACTGGAGCATACCACGGATAATTACTGGTTATAATTCACCGTCCTAATGTTGGTGGTAATATAATAAACATTCAGCATGGGCTACAACATACCGTAATTTATTTTTTGGAATTGCAAGATAATTTCATCTTAAAGTCAAATAAGATGTTGACTTGCACGTAATGACATGAAGGAGTATTTGGTCCTTTTGATAAGAATTACAAATAGTTGTCTTATTAATTTGTGTGCGATACTTATATAGGAGAATTACAAAATTTAGGTTCTTGTTGTTACTTTAACGCAAAAATACACAACGAGCTCTCTGTGCTCCATCCACCGTGAGAAATCGAACCTCGTTTTTTTAGCTTCGTAAGTCAGTACGTTTTTCCGTTAAATGATTTAGGAATACCATAATGATAGCATAATCCTTTTTGACCATTTTCCAGCGTGTTCAGTAAAAGTTATTTCTATATAAAACAGTGTTCAGTCTTTACTAAACTTTACCAGATGTATTTGTAACCAGATTTTGTTATTTGGTCTACACGTGTTAACTACTGTGTAGCTGTAATGTTACAATCAAATAGTTATACTGACGTACACGTGTTATCTATTGTGTAGCTGTAATGTTACAATCAAATAGTTATACTGACGTACACGTGTTATCTATTGTGTAGCTATAATGTTACAATCAAATAGTTATACTGACGTACACGTGTTAACTACTGTGTAGCTGTAATGTTACAATCAAATAGTTATACTGACGTACACGTGTTATCTATTGTGTAGCTATAATGTTACAATCAAATAATTATACTGACGTACACGTGTTAACTATTGTGTAGCTGTAATGTTACAATCAAACACTTATACTGACGTACACTTGTTACCTATTGTGTAGCTGTAATGTTACAATCAAACATTTATACTGACGTACACGTGTTATCTATTGTGTAGCTGTAATGTTACAATCAAATAGTTATACTGACGTACACGTGTTATCTATTGTGTAGCTGTAATGTTCAATCAAACACTTATACTGACGTACACGTGTTATCTATTGTGTAGCTGTAATGTTACAATCAAATAGTTATACTGACGTACACGTGTTATCTATTGTGTAGCTGTAATGTTCAATCAAACACTTATACTGACGTACACGTGTTACCTATTGTGTAGCTGTAATGTTACATTTTTTGTTTTTTATCAAATATATTTTTGCATTTGATGAAGTCATAAAAATATATATTTAACACGTGTTTGAATCTTCAAGTATTTTTTCCATGTTTAGCCCAGATTTTATCGTTGCATTTCAGTTGATTTGTAAATGTTCACCTCCTTTTTATATTTCTCAAATATTCTTTTTGTTGTTGTTTACTCTTGAGAAAATGAATGCATAGCTTACGAGTATTAGCTGAAACTCTAAAGACCTGGTTGCAGACAAATTCGGTAATTAATGTATAATAGGACAGTGAATGTTTTGTTTTATAGCTATATTGTATGAATATATGTGACATTTGAAGTATACCCTGTGATACGAACTTTCTGTTTTGTCACATACACACAGAAAAATAACTGCTTTCCGTAACTATTGGTCTTAGTTGGTATAAATGTTATTATAAAAGATAATCGCTGAATGAAAGATTTTCCGTGTGGAAATGTTTATTTTCAAAAAACAAAAGAAATGCATTCTTCCAAAATGTTACGTTTTACAAACTAGCTATTTCTTTGGATGAATCAAGTTATGATTGACGGGCATAAGTCACACTTCCATAAATATGACATTTATGTTGTTTGTTTTGAGTTTCGCGCAAAACTACTCAAGGGCTATCTGCACTAGCTGTCCCTAATTTAGCAATGTAAGACTAGAGGAAAGGCAGATAGTCTTCACCACCCACCGCCAACCCTTGGTCTACTCTTTTACTAACGAATAGTAGGATTGGCCATTACATTACAACGCATCCAGGCTGAAAAGACGAGATGTTTGATGTGACGGGGATTTGAACCTGTGACTCTCGGATTACGAGTCGAGTGCCCTCACCACCTGGTGATGCCAGGCCGTTGGGAATAATCTGGACTACAACTCGTAAAATGCTTCATTTTAAAATTTGATTTTAGTTTTTCCTATTAGAAAATGCTTTATTTTAAGTAAAATCAATTTTATTACACAGTATACTATTTAAACTATAAAATGCTTCTTTGATTTTCTGATGATTTAAGTGACAGTGAAATCAAATCAAATCCGTATTTATGATCTACTTTATATTTTGTTAAACAGGAAGATTTGTTTTTAACTTCGCGCAAAGCTACACGAGAGCTATCTGTGCTAGCCGAACCTAATTTAGCAGCATAAGACTAGATGGAAAGTTTGTTCGTTTATTTGTTTTTGAATTTCGAGCAAAGCTACTCAAGGGCTATTTGCACTAGTCATCCCTAATTTAGCAGTGTAAGACTAGAAGGAAGGCAGCTAGTCATCATCACCCACTGCCTACTCTTGGGCTACTCTTTTACCAACAAATAGTGAGATTGAACTTCATATCATAACGCCCCCACGGCTGAAAGGGCGAGCATGTTTGGTGCGACGGGGATTCGAACCTGCAACTCTCAGATTACGAGCTGAACGCTTTAACCCACTTGGCCATGCCGGGCCTATATTTATAATACACCTTTAAAACGATTACATTAACTATGCATAACAGAAACAACTTATTAATTTAAATAATTATTATTAGTGTTTTTATTATTTTCTGTGAACAGAGAATATAAACTGCAATAACAATATTATTGTTATTTGTATTTAGGAAATTTTCAAGATGTTAGAGCTTGCGAGCATTAAAAACTAAAAATATTACGAGAAATAACACATAGCTTTGAAAAATCACTGGGGTAGAGATTTATGATGATTGAAAGTACAGTAATGTGGTCCTTACTTTTGGGTATCGAAGGGGATTCTGGGAAATTATGCGACTAGTAGTTTGAATTCTATTGTTAGCAAAGTATTGGAGTTTATTATCTGCTATCACAGGTAGTTTATGGTATCTTCAAAGCTAGCGTTTAATGAATGATTCCAAACGAGGCTTAAAAAATGATCTCTTCGATATATCCAAGCTTTGCTTTCATGAAAGGAACCATCCTTGTTTATGACGCGTATCTCAATTTTCAGAAAGCCTTTGATAACTCACCGCACAAAAGGAAGGTTATTTAAAAAAATCTGGTTATTACCATATTGCTGAAAAAAAAGCTGAGAGTCACGTAGAAAATAAATTGGTTGAAAAACTTTACTGAGAGAATAACAATAGTTACGTTGCTAAAGGGTCTGTATGGCGAACCTTTGATATTCATTACTTATGTCAGTGAGTTAATAAGGAATGACTAGAAAATCATTTTTAAAAAACGGAATTTAATAAACATTATTTAGTCGGATCGAGTTTTGTGTCTCAAAAAGAAAGAGTTGTTTGGTAAAGTTTATCTTTTTTGTCTTTTTTTAAATTTAGATACTGAATATTTTACGTTCAAAACAACTCTGATAAAGTGGCTTAGTAAATCTTAATTATGATCTTAAATTTACATACATTTATTTACAAACTTTTGTTTACGACTTGCAAAAACAAAATAATACCCCGTTAATCTTGTTTTAATTTTTCTCCTAGTTATACTGAAAATAAGTATTTTTTGCCACTAGACAGTTGATACAAGATCAAAACTATTTGTCCAAAAATTACTTGAGAGAAATAAACCTAAGCCTAAACTGAGTGTACAGAAAAAGATACAAGTCTGTTCTACATAAGGCAAAATTGCTATATATGTTGATCTGTAACTGTTCAAAAAATTTATATATTTGAAAAAAAAACAACTTAAACCGCAGCAAGTTAAACAGCTTACTTTTCTAAATGATAAAAAGAAAGAAAATATTATGCGTTTCTCAGGTTTTGTTGTTGTTGTTTTTTTAATTTCGCACAAAGCTACTCGAGTGCTATCTGTGCTCGCCATCCCTAATTTAGCAGTGTAAGACTAGAGGGAAGGCAGCTAATCATCACCACCCACCGCCAACTCTTGGGCTACTCTTTTAACAACGAATAGTGGGATTGTCCGTCACATTATAATACCCCCACGGCTGAAAGAGCGAGTATATTTGATGCGACGGGGATGCGAACCCGCGACCCTCAGATTACGAGTCGCACGTCTTAACGCGCTTGGCCATGCCGGGCTCGTTTCTCAGTATCATAAAAGTATCAGTGCACTTCCAACATGACCAGATGGTTAGGGCGCTCGACTCGTAATCTGAAAGTCGCGAGTTCGAATCCCCGTTACACTAAACATGCTTGCCCTTTCAGCCGTGGGGGCGTTATAATGTAAAGTCAATCGCACTATTCGTTGGTAAAAGAATAGCCCAGGAGTTGGCGGTGGGTGATGATGACTACCTGCCTTCCCTACCCGTCTTACACTGCTAAATTAGGGATGGCCAGCGCAGATAGCTATCGTGTAGCTTTGCGCGAAATTCAAAAACAGACTTATTCACAGAAACACCTACACGGTCATTGTGTAAACAGCGATCACATTCGACTGAAATAAGACGAATCTTGCAGTAGGGTCTCGACCGCAGTCTCGCCTTTGAAACACTGGTTAAATGTCAGTTACTGATTCATCGAGTTTTCAGTGTTAGAAAATCAAAGTTATAACTTATGTAATGGGTTAAAGACAGGATGATGACCATGAAATGTTCATGATTAAAAGACAAACACAATGACTTTTCTTCATGAAACAGTGAAGTCAAGGGCAGATTTGACAATAACATAAAGAACACAGTGGCCCAAAACATAGCAGTGAGGGGCAGAGTTGACAATAACTGGAACACAGTGACCAGAAATCGAATAGTCAAGGAAACAGCTGACAATAAAATGAAAGACATGTTTGATAAGAAGAATTAATGACGAAATGAAAGACGGGTGGAGTAGCAGAGATATAGACTTTGATAAAATGGAAAACACAGTTACAGGGCTGATGGTTAAATGTAAGGAGTGGTCTTGGACAGAGTTCCTAGGAGGAGAGGGGGATAAACACTAAATGAAAAAACACATCGAAAAAGACTTCGAAGTTCGTTTGCAACTTTATCGGAATTGTGACTAAATCTCATGTCTAATAAAACTGTGGAAAGTCCCAAAGATAGTGAGGTATCTTTTTTTCGAATATTGTAGCTCGTAATGTTTACTGAATGGGTTGAATATCGTTTCGAAAATTCCAAGAGCCACGACTTTAACAGACAGAAGACTTTCAGATTCAGGGATGTCGAATAATGTGATTGAATAATAAAAGATGGAACCTTAGAAAAAGGAATGTTTTTGTTAGTATTTTATTTCTTGTTTCTTTAAGATATAAGGAAAGTACCATACAGCAGTAGGCCTAAGATAAAATGCTGATTCTTTCTTGGAGTCTCAAGGTACTCGAAACATAAAATTACCATTTTATTATATATTACTCATGTAGATAAATAAAAATATGACAAAGATTTACTTAGGGAGGCTTGCTGGATTGATTTTGAATACCTCTTGACACCAACTGTTTATAAACCGTATCTTATACTACTGTCCTACGTAATGAAGAAAAACATCGTTTTACCTGAACTAGTGTTGTCAAAATAGAACATGTCAAGAAATAAAGGATATTGCAGGTAATTCAATTGTATATTCTGGAGTAAATTAGTGACTAATCACTCGCTGAGTCAACAGTAAGCCTTCAGACTTACAACGCTATAATCCAGCGTTCGATTTCCCATTGCATAAAGATCATAGATAATTAATATTAGTGAAGCTTGGAGATTGCATTTTAAACTACTATATATATAAATAGACTTACAACGCTAAAATTTGGAAATCGATTCCTCACGGTGTAACGATCGCAGATAATACATTTTAGTGTAGCTTTATCTTTAGACCAAAAAATCCAGCTAGCGACTGTCACTTTCTACCAAACTAATCAAAATCAAGACATTTCTTTAGACGACAAAAAAAAAGTATAATTCTCTCCATCACTTCGCTTAGACGTCTGCGACTCCCTACTGGCACAGTGGTATGTCTGCGGACTTTTACCGCTAGAAACCGGGTTTCGGTACCCGTGGTAGGCAGAGCACGGATAGCCTTTTGTGTAGATTTGTTTTAATACCAAGCAAACAATTGACGCCTGTGTTCATTACATTATTTAGTTAAAATTAGCGGAACATCTTATTTCTAGCTTAAAAATTAGTACACAGTACAAAGAAGTTAGTTTACCAAACTGACCTCGTTGAGTAAAATTTCTATAACAAAGACATAAAAAACCAGGCACTAATATATCGCCACCGATAACGTCGGCAAAAAATATTCGCGTTTATTGATACTCAGTGAAAAGTCGTTTTATGTTCAACATACTTTTCTCTTGGTTTTGATTACTACATGTTATTTTTTGCGAATCCACTGAGCATATCAATTCTAAATATCTTTATTCATTTAATGATTATGAAATATGTTATTTCGAACTTCAATTACATGTTATACACATGACGAAATTTCAGCCTCTTGCGCATAACCTCGTTGACAGCGCCATCTATGGTTATACTACTTAAACAGCCCAACACAAGTGTGAACCACCAATAGCATGACAGAGCGGGGATCACGGAAAGTAGCTAGCTAACAAAATAAACCATATATTTAAGTTAACCACAACCATCTCTGAAACTCAACATGAGTGATGTACCAGTTAGTACTAAGCTTTCGGGAGAATTATCTCTAAATGGTGATGTCGAATACCATAACAAATCATTGGCAGTCGCTAAACGTCTCTCAAGTGTCGCTCCTCTAAATTTCCATGACGATTTTGAACTCAGCGAACACAGGGCAGAAACAGATTCTAAAGTAACAGAACTTTCCAGAGCTTATAGGCATATTCTGACGGCAATCGGAGAAAACCCCGAGCGACAAGGACTGTTGAAGACCCCCGAACGTGCAGCTAATGCTCTGATGTTCTTTACTCATGGTTATGGACAGAAAATACAAGGTGAGTCAAAAATCGTATTTAAACATTCAATAGATATAACGATCTTACTAACAGTCAGTGATGACGAGAAAACCCACTTGTAGAAAAAAATATATATGTAAAAACGGCTGGTTTGGGTTGAGAAATTTTTTATGAAGGTCGAAACGTTGTTCGCTCCTCTACATAAAAATTTTCTCAACCCAAACCAGCCGTTTTTACGTATATAATCTTACTAACACGTTTAATAATTGTTTAAGCTGAGTAATTGGACTTTTCGTTATCAATCTCTTTACTAGAGTACAAATATGAGCACGTGACAGTAAACCATGCTAGCAGTTATATATAAATGAATTTTGCATTTTAGTCCCAACAGCCTAGCATGTCCTGATAGTCAGTGCACGCAGGTCACAGGTTCGAATTCCGTTACCGAACATGCTCGCCTTTTCAGCCGTGGGGATATTACAATGTGATAGTCAACCATACTTCTCGTTGATGAAAGAGTTAATGGTGGGTGGTGTTGACTAGTTGCATTTCTTCTAGTCTATCGCTTCTAAGTTGACTGACGGCTAACGCAGATATTCTCGAGTAGTTGTGCGCGAAATTAACCAAACAAACCATTTCTTGTAGCTCGTCTTATACAGGGTTACCCATAAGTCCCTACCCATCCATATATCTTATGTATCCAGTGTATCTGTGTGCTGTCCCTCATTCTCGCTGCACAATATTATGTGACGCCACATTATGCGAGACATTTACCTCAACAAATATTGTTCCAAATGCCGCGGTAACAGCTGCCTTCAACTCATCATTAGTAGTTGTTTAGACACAACATATAGCCACCCTGTACATTAACTACTACTCGTATTAAATCATAACTTCTACTACAATATGTATTAAAACTATAATTAAAATAAAGTACAGAACAACGTTTTCACCTTTTAAGGTCATCAGGTTAACAAAGTTGAGGCCCTAAAAATGAGTTTCGATACCCGTGATGGGCATAACATAGATAGCCCATTGTTCATCTTGTGCTTCACAACGAACAAATAATTTACTACACTACATATACAAATACAGAAATATGATAAAATAACAGATCACTTTGTGCTTCGTACCATGGACTTTATCCTAATAATCAGTATAAACTGTCGCTACACTGATAATACATTATGCCTTATTTCTGTCTTATGGGTCGTCTTGGACTCTGGGTGTAATAACGAGAATTTTGATGAATTGAAATGGAGGAAATGGAGACTTTGTATGTTTAATAATATCACTAGCACGCAAAACAGTTTGAACTTTTAAAGGTAAGTAGTATATTTTATTTCCCTTATGTTTCAGTGGCAGATTTAAGGTTGTGTGAGCCAAGGCCTGATACTTTTTGCGGTCCTTACAACCCTTGTAATTTTATATAGAATAAAATTATCAATGGGCCTCTATTAAGACCAAAGACTTTGGGGCTGAGCTCCCTCCAGCACTACCTAAATACGCCAGTGTTTTTTTACACCGATAATACGTTACACCATCGTATACACACGTATATTGCAGGGGGGTGCGGTAATTTGTCCTGATTGGGAAGCAAAACCATAAAGGGTGGATTATAAAATAAAATATATACAGGACGGCCAATGAAGATAAAATTAATTACTTGTAGGCAATAATCATATTTCAGATTGAGTACTTCCAATTAAAGATAAAAATAAAACGTATTTGGCAACTTACGTTATTTATATGTTAATTCCGTCATTATTTATACTACGTCGATTAATCTTTTTAAAATGTCTCTATTCGTCTTCACATTTCCACATTTTTTTGACGTTGGTTATTTAGTTGAAATTCAATCCGTGATTTTCCAAATCTAGCTAGGCCTAGAGTTGAAAATATATGATTGGGGGAATTTTTGTCTTTTTAACTGCCTTATGCATATTATTTAAATCATCAAATCCGCTTTCGTTCCATGTTACACATTCATTTTTAAATAATAAAGACAGCCAGCAAAAAAACTTCTGAAAGTTAAGACAGGCAGTTAACCAAGATGTCCTATCATATTGGTTTGAACTGAATTTTCGAATGCATTGTTTCGCTCTTCCACTCAGGCTTAGTGGTGGCATCGGTCTTCCATTTCTGATGATGCTTTCTTTATCACTAAAACTCTTTGTACCAAACTTTTTCACTAAAAAGCTTTCAATAATACAGTTACAATTTTTTCCATTATCTTTTGAATCCACATATAAATCTGAAGGGCGATATGTTATACACATGTAACAGTATTATTTAATACAATGCTCGAAGCACCTGCACATCTCGTGACATCAAAGTCACGAGACGAGTTGAATGTCATTACAAAGAAAACTTTTCAAAATATCGCAAGAAAATTAACAATATTTTTTATTATTATATTTCATTTTCTGCTTATTGTACATTTTAATTCATAAAAATAGTAATTGCGATACCATCACTTATTTATAAATTATTTATTTCGCTTAAATTGTTTTAGTGATTTAAACAATTTAATAGGTAGATTGTTTGTTTGTTTTGGAATTGCGCACAAAGCTACTCGAGGGCTATCTGTGCTAGCCGTCCCTAATTTAGCAGTGTAAGACTAGAGGGAAGGCAGCTAGTCATCACCACCCACCGCCAACTCTTGGGCTACTCTTTTACCAACGAATAGTGGGATTGACCGTCACATTATAACGCCCCCACGGCTGGGAGGGCGAGCATGTTTGGCGCGACTCAGGCGCGAACCCGCGACCCTCAGATTACGCAGCGCACGCCTTAACGCGCTAGGCCATGCCGGGCCCTAGGTAGATTGTAAATTGTCAATAAGCTCCAATTTTGCATGAATTTTGAAGTAATATTAACTGGAAATTGCCTCCTTTATGCCATAGAAGAGGCCAATATAACAATCAATGTTTGTTTTTTAATTTTTTTTTAATTTGTTTTTTGAATCGCACGCCTAAAATACATTGCATATGTATAATTGTTTTGACACACACACACAAATATCAAGCACGTTTTAACCGTATTTCGTGGTGGGTTTTCAAGTTTAGCAACTCGCTGAGGGCCACACCATGGTAAGTGATTGATCCGGCATAAATTTTGAAATATTTTTAGTTTGGTTTTGAATATCCCACAAAGCTACTCGAGGGCTATCTGCTCTAGCAGGTTCCTAATTCAGCAGTATAAAACTAGAGAGGAAGGCAACTAGTAATCGCCAGTCACCGCCAGCTCTTGGGCTACTCTTTTACTAACAAATAGGGGGATTGAACGTCACATTATAACGCCCCACGGCTGCAAGTGTGAGCATGTTTGGTGCGACAGGGATTCGAACCCGCGACACTCAGATTACGAGTCGAACGCCTTAACACACTTGGCCATGCCGGCCAAATTCAAAACAAACAAACAGTTTCTTGTAGAATGTTTGTGTGCGAAAATGAGAAACTTAAAAGTTAAACTCCTGTTTTGTAGTAAACATTGAAAGAAAATATTAATTACCAACACTAAAGGTTAAAATAAATAGTGTGGTGTGTTTCATTTGTGTTAGTTGAACTTTTTCAAATAATCTGTCAGATATGTTTAACTGTGTCAAAATTTAATATGTTTAGTTCTTCTATGCGCATGCTCTGATAGTTTGTGAAGCTTTGTGGTAGACTGTTTTTTTCAGGATTTGTGTGATATCTTGGTGAAAAATAAATCAATCAACTGCTTTCGAACTCAAGTTTCTATAATTTGTGTGTGTTTAAATCAAGTTATATGAATGTATTGTTCTATGGAAACAAAGTATAGCTTGAATAAAGTAAAACAGTGATAGTTCTTGTGACAAGTGTTATCAAAGAAGCATTTACTATCACGTCATCCAAATCTCTAAATTATATGTTTTGGTAAAAGATATGTTAATTGCAGTCTTAAGTTTTCACTAATTTCGTTAACGACATATTTGTATACAAGTTATTTCTTTTTTCAAAAAACTGATTGTATTGTTAATTATTTATCGCACTACTGTGCAAATTTAATAGGATTTCTATATCTCAGGACGGCTGGTATGGGTGTTAACACTTTTACTTATAAAGCAGAGGTAGTAGCGTTTCGACCTTCTTAGGTCATTTTCACTTCACGTGGGTTTCACATCATTGTGTAATAGGATTTCTTTTCGAGTTTCCTCTTTTTTGCTCAAGTTTGATATCACGTGTTTAGTAATTGCACCAAAATGTTTTTAATGACTTTCCAGTTAATATTACCTACCAAAAACCTTAAATCGTGCGATGTTTAGGTTTCCACTAATGACGTATTAACTGGGTGTGTATATGTACAAGGAACTGAGAAAATCGCATTCTGATGAAATAACCTTCTTCGTTTCGTCATAATTATTACTCTTTTCGGAGAGTTTTTATAAGATGTTGGAAATATAATATTACAGGTTTTAGGTAGTAACTGCTGTATAGACTGGCCGTGAATAATACATTATTGATTAGTAAATGCTGTTCTTTAGCCTATAAATGGAACAACGAAAAATGCGTAATTTTTGTTAGATATTTCGGATTTATTTGGAAAACTGTAGACAGGTAACACGTCAGCTGACTGTGAAATAAAGATTCTAGTTGGTTTGAATAAATTTAAATTTTTCTTTCTCTTTGTTGTTGTTGTTTTGAATGCAAGCCTAAAGTGATGCAGCCTAAAGTAGACGGTTTTGTTTTGTTCTGAATTTCGCACAAAGCTACACGAGGGCTATCTGTGCTAGCCGTCCCTAATGTAGCAGTGTAAAACTAGAGGGAAGGCAGCTAGTCATCACCACCCACCACCAACTCTTGGGCTACTCTTTTACTAACGAATAGTGGGATTGATCGTCACAGCATAACACCCCCACGGCTGAAAGAGCGAGCATGTTTGGTGTGATGAGGATCCGGTAAAATAGACAGAGGCCTTTTTTTTTTTATAAATTCGATATAATTCCTCTTAAATTTAACTGTCTTTCGTTAATCCTGTGTTTTTACCATGTCTGTGGACATTACGTTTAATAGGATGAGAAAAATAAGAATTTATACACACATGAACATTTTGCAATTTAGAGAAATGCTACCGTCTTTTTTAACCTTTATCATTTGGTAAAAAATGATAAATAGTCACGAAGATTAACTTTTGTTGTTGTTGTTCGTCAGTTAGTATTGGTAAATGCTGGTTACGAACCATAAAGTTTTAGTCGTGACGTAACTGTGAATGAATTTTAGTGAAGGATGTTACGAAGTGTGAGGCGGAAATACGTTTTAAATGCATGCGCTTGTTACTTGTAGGGCCTGGCATGGCCAAGTGCGTAAGGCGTGCGACTCGTAATCTGAGGGTCGCGGGTTCGCGCCCGCGTCGCGCTAAACATGCTCGCCCTCCCAGCCGTGGGGGTGTATAATGTTACGGTCAATCCCACTATTCGTTGGTAAAAGAGTAGCCCAAGAGTTGGCGGTGGGTGGTGATGACTAGCTGCCTTCCCTCTAGTCTTACACTGCTAAATTAGGGACGGCTAGCACAGATAGCCCTCGAGTAGCTTTGTGCGAAATTCCAAAAAACAAACAAACAAACATGTTACTTGTAAATACAATATTAAAAATCTATCGCTTCGCCAATACAACTTGTTGCATAACCACGTGAGTACTCAGGAATACAGAAGGCTGTGTGTGTGTGTAATATAAACATAGAGCAGATGAACTAAACAAACATAATAAAGAACATAAATAATTACTGATGATAAGTAGATGGATAAATATTGATAAAAATGGCAAATAGAGTAAATAGTTTATTATTTAATGCATACTCCGTTATTCATAGTTGTGATAAAATATATACAAACTATGAACTTGCGTAGCATAATATCTTCAAAAGCACAATAATATAAAACCCACAACGTTAAAATAGTTACATAATTAAAAAACGTGAATTAGGTCAATATGTGACCACCCTAAAGTTGCCTCTAGACGTCGCAATGTCGTCTTCAGGAGTGAGTTGCAAGATGTAATTGTGTCTTATTTATACTCTTCTTGTTGCAGTTATTGTTAGATCATATGATTTATTTACAAGTTTACAAATTAGAGAAGATTATCCTACATTTTTGTATAAATACTTGTTATCTATATATCTTTTATATCTTATCCAAATATCAGGTTTTCGTTTTGCATCATTTGTGGTTTTAGTTTCAAATACATTCATATACAAGTCGCACAACAGCGGTGAATGTTTCGATCCAATAGCTAACCTTTAATTTTGTTTATAGACTGTTTACTTGAATAAGTGGATCTTTCACACATTCCTTTTGTTAAATTAAGCATATCTACTGTTTCTTTGCTGTAATTTCATTTTTTAACAATTTATTCTCAAAACTTGATAACATCTTCTACTGAAACTTTTGTAAACAGTGATATTACGTCAAAAGAAATCGTCTCTAGTTGAATTTACAATTTTAATTTTCTCCAGAAATTCTAAAGTATTTTTATCTGCACATTTGCTTTTATTTCTCAGAAAGAACATTGAGATAAACGCTTAGTTATTTGATATGACAACGTACCGATGCTCGACACTTGGTCTAAAACTGTTATTAATTTTGATAAATATCTTTGGATGTACGTAAAATTTTGGATTTTTATCTTTTATACATCTGTTAAGGTCAAACATTTTCTAACTATTTTTATTAATTCATGATACTTGCTTATAGAGTTATACTTAAGTTTTTCATATGTAACCCCCTCTAATAGGCTTTCAACTCCTTAACATATTTATTAAGTATTACAATTTGTCCTCCCTTATGTTTTACAAGTAACAATACGTTCATTTTCTCTTAACAATTTTATGGACAACATCAATATTTGGTTTATTTACCCTAAGATTGAATTTGCTTACAAGTTTATGACATTCAATTCTAATTTTGTTTTCCAAGTCATCAGTACTCACTTTATGCAAGTTAGTTTCTATATGCTATCAATTATTCCTTTAACCCTACAAGTAAGTGTCATCAATTAGTAAATTTTTAATCCATACAAAATAGAGCGAGCAACATATTAGGATCTTTAACAATCGTGATATATCAAATACTTAGTCAAAGGATGATGCGATGAGTCATAAAGAGTAGCATGTTTATGAACCTTAGTAAACCAAAGGTGTGTATGCATGGTGACAACTGCATTCATGTGATATAAATTCCTTTTTCTTTTGTAATGGGCATGACAAGTTTATTAGATGGTCTTTAAGTACAACAAAGTCCGTTCAACAGTCGTAAGCTCTACTTTTCCGTTAATTAATCTACGAAGTCATGTTGTGCCACACATACACCGAAACTCTATGTTAGCTTATGTTTCCTTAAAGCTTACGTCTTTGACGCGTTAATGTTGAACATTATATAAGTCTTTGCCGTTCATTAGTTTATGTTTAAAGCGAAACAAAAATGGACCCTTTTCATTAAAGAAAAAACTGAAAGTAAATAGTCATTTTGTCTCCAAGTAATTTCAGACTTCAAAACAATCACGTATTGTGACATAACACTTTGTTCTTACAACCTACCTCTTTACGGGTTAATAATTATTCCTGAACACTTTACCTATTTCCACTCATGTTACTCAAGATATGCCCATATATAATTACAGATTAACCAAAATCCAGTCTCCGTTGGCAATCGGCGTCTCATTTCTGTCCACTAATCTAACATTACAAATGTATATTGCAGTTTTTTAAAACGTTCTCAAGGCAAGTAACTCTTGTTATCAGTGGTGAATCAGCTGACGTAGAGTATACCTTGTTCTAGTGAAAAAGCACCAAATGGAACGTAACAAGAGGACCTCTACTTGAAGATGTTTAGCGACTTTTTGGGGGTTAGAAGCTATTGCATAATACTGTAAACTTCCTGTAATATAGCTATGATTTGTTAGCCTGCTAGAGAACATTTCTTCCTTGCAGCGAGTAGCTGTACTACGTTATAGAATTAACATATTATTTTTGTTTAGTTTTTAATTGAAGATTTATAGAACATCCTCTGGTGGAAATTATTACACAAATTGATCACTCGACCTCTCTTTCTCAACAATAATGTCTCCTATAAACATCATTATACAAATTTGAATTTCCCCTACTCAACTTTGACTTTAGGGAAAATCCAACGTCTGCAATGATGTTTTGTCGATAAAGGACCCAGAGAATGTACACAAACGATATTTCGACAAACATGTTTGAAAGTCTACACAAACGATATTTCGACAAACATGTTTGAAAGTCCCAACGTCCACAACTCTTCATCCAAAACGGATTAACCTCATTCTCCCTCAAATTCGGTGGACTGGGCACCTGTTACTCAAAATCGGTTTAGTCTAATGTTTATCTATTTGCACTATAATGCACGGTGAGAATGTAATAAGAAGGTTTGAAAATATGAATGAGCCAGTGAAGGCGTGATACAACATTCTTACAACAACTTGATTACCTCGACGTCATGCTTTTAGAGACATCAAAATATTAATTTTAAAGTCCGAATCAAAATGTTTATAGAAGTACACATATCGAAGAAGTGAAAAACTAATTTCTATTTCAAATGGACAGAACGACTATTAAAAAGTTTGAATTTAAAATTATTGTAATTTTCATCAGGCATTTATTGGTAATAAGTTATGATTAGAGACAGTAACATTGTTACGTACTTCATATGTAGTCTTCACACCTTGTTATTTTGAGCAAATCTGGTTGTAGAAAAGCAACTGCTCAATGATTTTCTTTGTTTTGTTTTTAAGTACAAAGCTACCCAAAGTACAAGGCCGGCATGGCTAGGTGGTTAAGGAGCTTGATTTATAAGTTGAGAGTCGCGGGTTCGAATTCCCGTCACACCAAACATGTTCAGTCTTTCAGCAATTGGGGCGTTATAAAGTTACGGTCAATCCCATTATTCGTTGGTAAAAGAGTATTTCAAGGGTTGGCGGTGGATAGTGATGACTAGCTGCCTTCCCTCTAGTCTTACACTGCTAAATTAGGAACGGCTAGCGCAGATAGCCCTCGGGTAGCTTTGCGCGAAGTTCAAAACAAACAAACACAAAGGATTATCGCTGCTGTGCCTACCACAGGTATCGAAACCTGGTTTCTAGCAAGAAGGGAGGAACTTTATGATAAATACAGTATTATTAAATCAGTACGAAAGGTTGAAGTCCTCTGATTGATGAAGAACACGGTTATTTGTGAACACATCTTAGCGCATAAATTTCGAAATTATTTAATGTAGTGTTTATTCGATGTCTTTGTTTTGTATGACTGACCTTTACAATAAAGCTTGATAGTAACAGAGGTATGTTTGCAATCGGTAAAGTTGGTTATTCACGAGACTTGAGTATCTTTCGTGATTGGTGTTTATTTCTACAGCTGTCTGTTGGTCAAAGTTCAGAGTCTTTTTAAGTGACTGTTATTTATAAAGAGGCCTCTTCTATCAAGAAATTTTCAGTAATTCAAACAATCACATAAATATGCAAGGTGAAAGAACATGCCACAGATGAATTGGTCTTTTTTTTTTTTTCTTCAACGACTCAAAATATTTATTAAATAATGCACGCCAGTTCCATACCGATGTTTGATGGTTCCTTCCCAAACACAACTCAAGTTCAAGAATTGGGTGGGGTCATGTTGGCTAGCTGTCTGCCCTCTCACTTATAACTTCCAAAATGGCGACGACTAGTGCAGTTAATCCTAGAAGTAATTTGCACAAAATTCGATAAAAAATATAGCTTTCTCACTTCTAAAACAAACTACAAATATTCATCATAAAAGTATTCTGATTCCAAAAGTATGCATGGAGATTCTGAGAAATGTTTGTCATAAAGAGAAAGATCTGTCAAAGTTGGAAATAAGCGACTGGTGCCAGTTTTATTCTGAGTGCCAACAGTTGACAGGTGTGTAAATTAACTCCAAAGGTAGAGATTTTGTTTGTTTAGAATTAAGCACAAAGCTACTCAATGGGCTATCTGTGCTCTGCCCACCACGGGTATCGAAACCCGGTTTTTAGTGTGTAAGTCCGCAGACATACCACTGTGCCACTGGGGGGCAAGGTAGAGATAATAATGCCACTCAACTGAGACTTTGTTTCAGTAGAACGTGTAAATACTAATTTTAAAACAAAATCCAAACATGTTTTTAGCACTTCTCGAATGAAAAAGGCTAAAACAATTTATTTAATGCGTTATTTCGTGCTCTTATAGTGAAGTTATTAACGATTTAAAAGAGAAAGTCAAAAACTGTTTACAATTTTGTTATTATTAAAAGATATAAGAAACGAATATGCACAAGCTTTGTCAATTTTGAAAAAGTCCCTAGGATTTAATTTTTATATTATTGCGATAAAACGCTAAAATACATTTAATGATCTCATACCTTTTTTACTAGAAAATGCTTCTGAACAAATTTGTGTGTGGGATTTTGCGATCCGCCACAATAGCCTTTCAGTCCCTTTTTGTGTCGCGAGTTCAAATCCCCGTCACGCCAAACATGCTCGCCCTTTCAGTCGTGGGGGGGCGTTATAATGTGACGGTCAATCACACTATTTATTGGTAAAAGAGTAGCCCAAGAGTTGGCGGTGGGTGGTGATGGCTAGCAGTCTTCCCTCTAGCCTTGCACTGCTAAATTAGGGACGACTCGCGCATATAGCCCTTGAGTAGCTTTGCGCGAAATTCAAAACAAACCAATCTCTTTTCGAGTCAAGACCCAAAATTGAGAAATATTCGTTGAGATCACATTCACCCTAACCCCAGTTACAAATACCACAGTCCTTTCTAACTGGTAGAGTTTATCATTACTGTTTTTTGTGACTAATGCAGATCTTCCTATGAAAATTCACCCTTTTTATGCGTGCAGTTTAGTATTTTATTTGCTGTTCGTTTCTGTGCGCTGTACCATTTTTTTTTTTGCCTGATCAAGCAATCTGGTCTATAAGATTTCTGCTTTATTTTTTCTGACTGGAGTTTGTCGCCTCATTTTTTTCTGTTTCGTGTAACATTCTGCATGATTTTTATTTATTTTTTAGCTAGTTTGCCCTATCAACTTTTACTATTAATTAGTCATTTACAAAAATTTGTTCCTTTCTTTATTTTCAGAACAGTGAATTTTGCTGTATATATTAACTCAGATGCTAAACTATCTTTAGCTAGAAGTTTGATTTAATGGGTTCGTTTGTTAAAAACTTTGTCCCTAAATTGGAGAAAAAAATGTTAGTTTAAAGTCGTAGTTTTGTAAATTCCTATCGGATATCATACCTCCGATCTCATTTGTATCTGTCGAGATGCTAACGTTTTCTCGTGCCACGTTTAGAGATCTAGAAATAAGGTTTCTTTATATATATTGCAGTGACTTAAGATCACCATTCCTGTGTTGTATTTTTTTAAAGAAACTTTATAATACGCAAGAAAAACGTTATCTGCAGGGCTAAAGGATACGTTTTTACGTGGCACGTCCTACTGGGCTCAAAGCACTTACGTTACAGACGGTTAATCGCGCCTTCTGTGAACGATTTATAACTGTTGATCCAGCGGTGCATTGCCCTAGATATAAGCAATGACTTTTTGGCGATACAACAATACAATGCTGCTGCATATAGACTTAAGGCTAAGGAGGGTTATGTCAAGGCTTTTCAGGTGATTAATACTGTTATATTGACACTTTTAAACGATACACAACCAAGAGACACGATATTTTCTTATAACAGGCTCTTTCAGTGTCCACTTCAAAGGCGGAAAAGAAACTTGCACATCATAGCGTTTAAAGCAATAAGTGCCTCAAAACCATTGCTTTCACTAGCAAAATGAAATTTGTGATTACAAAACAGAATTCGTCGACAGAAACTGTAACTGTGTTGAAGCTATGCATGCCTCCTTTTACTGTTCAATCATTCATAGCGTCTTTTCCAATTCTGAGAGTCGAGGACCGTGGTTTTCCATTGGTCTTTATTCCTTGCTACCACCACTAGGTTTCTTTGAGAGTCGACGATCGTGGTTTTCCATTGGTCTTTATTCCTTGCTACCACCATTAGGTTTCTTTGAGAGTCGGCAACCGTGGTTTTCCATTGGTCTTTATTCCTTGTTACCACCACGAGGATTCTTTGAGAGTCGATGACTATGGTTCTCCTTTGTTTGTTTGTTTTTATTCTTTGCTAACTTCACTAGCTTTCCTAACTGAAGCTTCCAATCTCTAATCTGTTTGCTAATGTCATCAAGCGAAGCGAGTCTCTTCCAACCTCTCGCTCTTGTTCCTTCTATATTACCAATAATTCTATTCTCACCTTTCCTCAGATCTGATTTTTTGCCCAACGTAGCACATTTAGCTTTCCCTACATAATCCAGCAAGTGATATTTTTGTACATTCCAATACTTCCCCACCCTTTTACTGTTAAAGAAAAATAACAAGCAACGATTTGACGTTGACAAATGCTCATAAGCTAATAGTTAACAAGTTTCCAGTTATGCCTCGGCTGTTTTTACTAGAATAAAATGGCCAAACAAGCAGTAATCATAGCTTTCATATTTAACCTGTCAAGTTCCCTTGTGCAACTTTAATGGACTTTCGTGACCTTGGTCTGCTTAAACATGGAGTCAAAAGTCGACACACTTGTACACTGAAAGTTCTGTGACGATGTATGGAAGACTGAACTTGGAAGTTATGTTTGGCAATAGTGTGTAATCATGGCTAACACACAAAGAATGATAAAGCAGCACGAGCCCTGAAACATGCCTCTTATAAAATGTAATTAATATCAATAATTTTATAGTGGGATTTCCTTGTTTGGTTTTACACTCCGGTTTCAATACAAAATAATATTTAAAATTATAAGTAAAAGGTTAGCTAAGATTAAAAATGTACGTCATGAGTGGTCAGAAAGGAATTCATAATGACACAAATTATTACAGAAGCTCTTAAGGCTATTACTGATGACGAATGATGGAAAGTGTTGATAACTTCAAACATAACACTTAAGAATTATTCATTAGCAGAAAAAAAAACATAATAAACCAACAATGCTTTTCACTTATGCACTTATATTTAAAAGGCACAAAATTATACGTATTTCTAAAACCACTGGTTGAAGATTACCCAACCAGTATAGATGTAGAGCAGCACAAAAAGGTCCTGTTATAATTTGTGGGAACAGGTGAGGACAGATGAGAACTAATATCACTCAGCCTCATAAAGATGCCGAAAACCCTATAATAAGTAAAGCAACTGATGCAATATACTTTCTTAAGAGTTCTGTTGCCATTTACGTTGATTTGATTTAGTAGCTTGCTTCTAACTACTTGCAAGGCTAAATTAGATGAAAACAGGTCTGAGAAAGCTATTGCGAAATCGCATATGAGTTTCAAATACGCTATCAAGTCTATGTAATATGATAATTACTTTCCAATGGCTGGTGAAATTCGCACTACACCGTTTGCAATGTGAAAAGTGCTTATATCTACATGTGGCAGTTTAGTGTTTGAGTCACACCACTTAGGTTCCAGTTGAAAATCTGAAAATAATGTTATTCCAATGTTTGAGACGAGCAGATCTGAAATTAAAGTTAAAGAAGCGTTCGGTCAGACAAACACATATGGAGTTTCTATGAAAATATAGTGAGTAGGGATAGAAAGTTTACAAATAATGTTTAGATATACAGTCATGTATAAAAGTTAGGACACCCTATGAAAGCTTGTGTATTTTTGTAACATTTTTGGATATATAGATATTTAATCTCAATTTTAACAATACTGAGAGATTATAAGAATATAACTAAACAATTAAAACTGAAGAAAAGACTTTTCAAGATCTTATGTAAATGTAATTCTACAAAAATGCATATTCTACCTGAGAAAAAAGTTAGAATACCCCCACATTTATTCCCACCTAAAATTGCTCAACCCACACACAGGTGTATCACACCAGGTGCACATGATTAGAAGATCGTTACTCAGCATTGTGAATGAGGCTTCCCTATTTAAACCTCAGACATTTAGTTTGGTGTGCTCCTGACTGTTGAAGTGAGAGGGAGCACCATGGTGAGAGCAAAAAAGCTTTCTGAGGCCTTCAGTAAGAAAATTGTAGCAGCTTATGAGTCTGGTAAGGGATTTAAAAAGATACTAAAATATTTTGAAATCAGCCATTCCACTGTCCCGAAAATAGTCAAAAAGTGAAGGGCTTTCACAGCAACTGCCAACATGTCCACGTCTGGTCGTCCAAGCAAGTTCATCCCGAGAGCAGACCACAAGATGCTAAAGGAGGTGTCCAAGCACCCTAACATGTCATCATGGGACCTACAGCAGGCTCTGGCTACTGTTGATGTGAAAGTGCATCCCTCTACAATCAGAAAGAGACTGCACAAGTGTAACTTGCATGGGAGGTGTGCAAGGAGGAAACCTTTGCTCTCTAAGAGAAACATCAAGGCCAGACTGAAGTTTGCCAGAGAGAATGTAGACAAGACCAGGACTCCTGGAATAATGTTCTTTGGACGGATGAGTCCAAAATTGAATTATTTGGACACCAGAACATAGGTCATGTTTAGCGCAAACCAAAAACATCATTCCAGAAAAAGAACCTCATACCAACTGTGAAGCATGCAGGTGGAAGTGTCATGGTTTGGGGCTGCTTTGCTGCAGCAGGACCTGGACAGCTCACAGTCATAGAATCCACCGTGAATTCTACTGTGTATCAGAGGGTGCTTGAGGATCATGTGAAACCATCTGTACGAAAATTAAAGCTGAAGCGGAACTGAACCCTGCAACACGACAATGACCCAAAACATACCAGTAAATCCACTAAGGACTGACTGGAAACTAAGAAATGGAGAGTCCTGGAATGGCCGAGTCAAAGCCCAGATCTTAATCCCATTGAGATGTTGTGGGTGATTGAAACGGACTGTAGATGCAAGAAACCCCTCAAACATCTCACAGCTGAAAGAATTCTGCATTGAGGGGTGGGACAAACTTTCTTCAGACCGATGTCAGAGACTGGTAGATGGCTACAAGAAGCGTATCACTGCAGTTATTTGTGCCAAAGGGGGTAACACTAGCTATTAGGGGGTAGGGTGTCCTAACTTTTTCCTCAGTTAGAATACGCATTTTTGTAGAATTACATTTACATAAGATCTTGAAAAGTCTTTTCTTCAGTTTTAATTGTTTAGTTATATTCCTATAATCTCTCAGTATTGTTGAAATTGAGATTAAATACCTATATATCCAAAAATGTTACACACATACACAGACTTTCATAGGGTGTCCTAACTTTTCACATCACTGTAAGTAGTGAAGTGTGGATATTTTATGGATACTGATCAAATATGAGTACAGAGGCCTGGCCCGAACCAATATAGGAGTGAGAATGAAGTGTGAAACTTGCTACCTTTGTGTCGTACTGTAGCTACCTATAAGGCTAACTTTTCCATTGCAGGAGATAATGTTTCATGTGTGAAATTAATGAAGCTTATACAGCTTTGTCAAGGATTACAAGCATCGCAAAGAAATAATACTTTAAAGTATCAGAAAAGGTAATGCTTGAGCTTTATTGTCACATAGTTAAGAGTAGAGGAGAACATTCAAGGCTTTGAACACCAAGTTTAACTTCGAACTTAAATTTTTACGCCTAATATTCCAGTATTAAGTACAATTACAGGTAAACGAAAACCAACCTTTGCTTTTACAATTTCCTCATGAAAATTTCAGCGTTAACACCATTAACTCAGATTGATACTGTGGGAGAAACAAGACATTACGAAACAGGCAGATTCGGGGAACTTTCATACATTTTGTTGAATTCCAACAAAAAAACATGAACACTTAACATCTAACTATCTATTTTTTAGTGTTTTATTCCGTTAATAGCTAATATTGAGTAATATCAAAATGTTTTTATATTCCGTTAATTTACTCGAAGAAGACGTGATCTTGCCTGGGGGCTAAAGATCTCAACTCGCTGTTTTCAGATCGCGAGATCAAAATCATTCTCGCCTTTGCAGCTGTTAGAATGTTACAATCAATCCCATTATTCGTTTTTAAAGTGTAACACAGGGGTAAGCGATGGGTGGTGTTGACCAGCTGTCTTCCATTTAGCCTATTTCTCCAAAACTTGGGACGACTAGCACAGATAACTTTCGAGAAACGTTACGAGAAATTACAACAACCCAACTGGTTTAAGATTAACCTTTTTTTTTTCTGTTTCACTAACCTCAAAACTTTAGCATTTTTTTTTTGTATTTGAATTTCGCGCAAAGCAGTGTTAGACTAGAGGGAAGGCAGCTAGTCATCCCTACCCAATGCCACCTCTTGGACTACTCCTTTTCCAACAAATAGTGGGATTGATCGTTACTTATAACGCCCCTACGGCTGAAAGGGCGAGCATGTTTGGTGCTACGGGGATTCGAACCCGCGACCCTCAGATTAAGAGTCGAACGCTTTAACCCACCTGGCCAAGCCGGGCCCATTAGAACTTTATACACGTATTTAAGGTTTTTTAATGCATATTTTATGAGTGGAAAAAGAACAAAAATTTATTTATTAGTGACATGAAAAAAAATCCACAACCTTGACATATATTCCAACAGTTCCACGAGGATTAAAGGCAGATCTGTTTCTCACAGAAATCAGGACTAAAATTTGAATCTAAGCTCGCGAAAATGAATTTTTTTTCCCTTTGTATACCTGATTGATTGATACTTATTAAGAATGTTTTTCTTCGTAAAACCTAGAAAGTAAATATAAATTCGCAAGCATATCCATACAATCAAACTGCCAACACGGTAGCCGCATAACCACTAAGATAATATACTATCGAGTTCTAGCCGTATAACTACTGAGATAAGTTAGTAAACAGATAATGTATTTCCGAGTGTTCATGCTGTCAACTTTAAGTTGATATAAGTACCTAACCTTCAAGGCAAGAAAGTCATCGCGTACTGATCCCGAGTCCTTATACAGTTATCCTCTTGTGCTGTACGCTAGTCTCTTGTTAGTCGATAGATCGGAAACAACGGCTTTCAACTTAAGTCTCGTAGGCGGGAAGGTTGTTAATCAAGAGAAGCCGTCAAAATCCTCTTTATCTGCCTTGCTTGACTTTCTAATTCGACGCTCAGCCGGTAAGACTCGCTGAGAAAAAGACTTTGATAAATCTGAGTAAACATCAGGAGTTGGTATGTTATTTTTACTTCTTGCTGACGACACCAAGTAACCTTTACCCGTTTACTTTGTTTTTATAAAAAAACAAATGAAACAAAAACGTGGATACGGGGCGCACACACACAGACACACATTTATATACATAAATGAAGACTGTGAAATAAAGTGACACTGTCTATCGCTTTATCATAAATTGATTCGGGCCATACAAGTTTAAATAGTTACTATTATCATACGAACCACGTCTGTTATCAAGAGACCATGTGTATGTCAAAAGAAAGAAATATTAATGCATCAGACCAGCTTGCAGTGCAGCACGTGATTTTTTTATAGTAAAATAAGGTTCACTTGCATACCTTTATTATTTAGCGGAATTTTTGTTAAACATGGGTTATATATGCTTTGTCCACCACGGGTATCGAAATTCGGTTTTTAGCGCTATAAGCCTTCAAATTTACTACTGAGTCATTGTGAGAAGAGATCTGTGTATACTGGTATTTTTAAAAGAATTCGAAGCTGAAGCAGGTAGCAGTTAACATGTGACCTACCAAGGTTATAGTAATATGATGAAATGTTATGTTACAGCTATTCGTTAACAGAAATTTTAAAGACTTTATGGTTTTTAAACTTTTTATCTAAAATTTTTAATTAAGAAATATTTGCATTCTTTAACAAGGGGTTTTATTTTCACTAAACTTTCTCGTGGGAGCTCAAACGGCTCTTACGCATTAATTTGTCAGGTAATTAGAATCGATGTGTGTATTTCTGAAATTTTAAAGAAATCAAGTGCTTTGCAAAGTGTTTGTGTTCCCTCTGATGCCAAGTCAATCAAACGAGCCGTTTTTGCATATAAAAAAAACGTAATATCGTCTTCACGTGGACTTCTCCCCATTGGCTCAGCGGTATGTCTGTGTACTTATAACGGGTTGTTTTTATTACAATAACACATTCACATACAGAAGCTTTTCAGCTAACTTTGGCTTCCTTTGTGGAGAGATTAAACATATAGAGTAATAAGTTACCTACAAAATGAAAACATCCCTTACATTTCATAGGGTACAAGATTTTTAAATCTACTATTAATTAATTCTCTACCACACTTTATGAAAACTTTTGCTGTTATTCATCATGTTACGATTCTCTATTACTGTATGCCGGGCGTGGCCTACTGGTTAGTGTGTTGGGCTAAAGCTTGGGACGTGAACATGCTCGGTCCTTCAACTGTGATTCTGTTACAACATCGTCAGTGAGTCCTGTTATTACCTTAAAAATTTTGAACAAAATTCTAGTTGCAGCAAATGGTGCTCACTGACTTCCTTCTTTTTGGTCAGCATTCCAAACTTATCCTGCTGTACCTCAGTCTTAGGGGTTTCTGATCTTGACTTTCAGTTTACGTGTGTTTAACGCATATTTTGAGCATTCCAGTTGCTTCCTTCTAGACCACTGTAGAAACTTTAAATTAAGAAGTGAATTCTTTTCAGTTTTCGCATTTATTGAAAGAAGCGTTAATGTGTCTCCAGTATCTATAGATTTGTGTCATATAATTTGAATGTCAAGAGAGAAGAAAAGATATTTAACAGCTACCATCTGATGAACAATTTTTAACCCTACAAGACTTTTCTTCCTCTTGATATAACTTGCAGTATACTTCACCATCCCCTCAGATATATGTCACATTTGGAAGTTTGGGTGTTGTGATAAGTCTTTTGTATAAAATAAAAATAACTTAAATATTTCAAGTATGCTCTATTTCCTTTACAAATTTATTCCGTCTCTATTTGAGAAAAACAATTGTATTTCAAATTATAATAGCTACGTCTTAAAATTGATTAAAACCACACTGTTAATGGTTAAATTTAACTTTGGTTTAACATTACAGACGATGTTGATTATTCTTTTAAATGTATGACTTTGGGCAGGAGCCCGGCATAGCCAGGTGGGTTAAGGCGTTCGCCTAGTAACCTGAGGGTTGCGGATTTGGATCCCCGTCGCACCAAACATGCTCACCCTTTCAGCCGTGGGGGCATTATAATGTTACGGTCAATCCTACTATTCGTTGGTAAAAGAATAGCCCAAGAGTTGGCGGTAGGTGGTGATGACTAGCTGCCTTCCCTCTAGTCTTACACTGCAAAACTAGGGACGGCTAGCGCAGATAGCCCTCGTGTAGCTTTGCTCGAAATTCAAAAACAAATAAACGAAAAAAATTTGTGCAGTAAAAGCTTCGCACATTCAAATACATTATTTTGAAAGTCTCTATTTTTGACTTAGGTTTGCAATGAGCCTCGCACGTTTCAGTTTGAGTATTTTTGGAGAACTTTATATAATTTAACGAACCAAATTTATGCATTTATATCATTTACTTCCTCTTTCTCCATCCTACCTTTTATTGCTATGGTAACCAATTTGTCCAAGCGTCTTTTCAGAAATGGCTGACGTGTATCGGAAGCGCCACAAGCACTGAAACTCGAAATGCGTAGATGCTAAAGGTGCATAAGTTTCAGTTGAACGTTTCTGACTAAGAATCATAATTTAAAAAGCTGAAAATGGTTGCTGAAAATTGCTAGACCTATTTACATAATTTCCAGCTCACAAACCGCGTTATTGTTCACATACCTCCTTTTTGTTGGGTTTGTTTATCAGAACCTAGGTTCAATATTTGGCCTTTAACAGCTGACAGAATTCTGCATTGAGGAGTGGGGCAAACTTTCTTCAGACCGATGTCAGAGACTGGTAGATGGCTACAAGAAGCGTCTCACTGCAGTTATTTCAGCCAAATGGGGTAACACTAGCTATTAGGGGGGTAGGGTGTCCTAACATTTTCCTCAGTTAGAATATGCATTTTTGTAGAGTTACATTTACAGAAGATCTTGAAAAGTCTTTTCAGTGTTAATTGTTTAGTTATATTCCTATAATCTCTCAGTATTGTTAAAATTGAGATTAAATTTGTATTATTACTCTAGGTACTTAACGCCAATACACTCATGTGAAAAAGTTAGGACACTCTATGAAAGCCTGTGTATTTGTGTAACATTTTTGGATATATAGATATTTAATCTCAATTTTAACAATACTGAGAGATTAAATATCTATATATCCAAAGATGTTACACAAATACACAGGCTTTCATAGGGTGTCCTAACTTTTTCACATGACTGTATTGGCGTTAAGTATCTAGAGTAATCATATAAATTTTAACAAAACTGTATAATTTTATGTTGACAGTTATAGAAGTAAACCATTGTGTTGCGAAAGGTTATAAGCAGGTAGACTGTAAACTATACAGTATAGAGTTGACAACCGACTAACGTAGTTGGGCGTATTGCTATATGTTTTAATCAACTACAATAAAATATTAGAACATAAAGATAACAAAACGTTTTAACAGTGTTCTAAATTATAGTATATAACAAGAGCTGAAAAAGAGTATTGCTTAATCACTTACATGACATGTCTTTTGCTCCAACCCAATTCGGCGGTTCGAAATCGCAGATTAGAGTCGAGCACCTCAACCACCTAGCTATGCCGGGCCTCTTAAGGCTTTAAGCCATAACTTTTGGCTTCGCTCGGTTTTCGTGAGCATTTTCGTCTCTCGTTGTCCGGTTTAACTTACAAGTTTTGGTTTTGAACGAAAGGCTAATTGGACAGCGACTTTTAGGAGATGAGAGATAGATCTTAAAAGGCTATTTTTAGTCTTTCATTTCGAATCTGCAATGTACAAATTAATATGAACATGGAACAAAGAAACATCTGCACTTGGCGTGACTTTTATCACAGTTTGTAGCTCTATTTAATTTATAATACTTCGCTAACATTTAGCATTTAAACCAGAACAACATAAAGGTGAAATGTCATATATCGGTGCTAAACGTAGTAGCAATACAATACTAGATTTCTAAAAACAACAATTAATTCTTGCGTTGAAAGTCGTAGTACTTAACTAGAGAAGTAATAAAACATTTATTTTACAAAATTATATAGCATTGTTAAAGTTAACACAACAATATTATGTAATACATATATATATCAACGTTACAAATCATAAAACAAAAGTGTGGTGATTAAAAATATATACTAGCATTCATAAGTATAGAACAAAATTGGGTTAATGAAATTTTTATTAGCATTGAAAGTAATAAATAATATAAACACTGAACAATGTCGAGTATAACAGTACAACACACGGCACAATTCTTATGATGTTTAAATATACGTATCTAGTTTTCAGGTCCGTGTTATTGATTAATTTCTCCGTTTTTCACCTCTTACTTATATCACACATTTTCTTCGCTCCTACCTTATTGAAAAACTATTTGTATCGTTGAAAACATACCTGAGTCTTACGTTTTAATATATTCTACACGGTTACGTCTTAACTTGTATCACGAGTGATAATAGTGATTCTTGAGCGACTAGAAAATACATAGTAAAAAACAACAAAAAAACGTCCTTGACGCATTTCTTACGAACAAATTATTTTATCTATTGCCACATTTTGTACAATGACACATCATTGGAAAGAAACTGAGTCGACACGTAAGAGATACGAAGAAGAATACTGAGTGCAATTAAAATCAGAAAATAGTGCTCATGAATTAGAGACACTGGTTTACTGGGTGTTATAATGATGTCTTTAAAGTGTTTTATAATGTGTGAAACTACATTATAGTAAAATATTTTAATCACAATAATAAGATGCATGACACAGAAGAGACTGTGGGGTAATTAGGGAGAAAAAAAATCAGATTATGTTATCAAGGACACAGGTGGAAGAAATAACTGACAGAACAGGAGATATAATAAAGGGGAGTAGCAGAGATGCAGTTTTTGAAGTGCATGTAAGGGATAATAATGTTAGGAAAGTAGGTCATAGGATCTTATTAATAAATATAAAGGGTTAATAAATGCGTTTAAAGAAAAAGACCATAACTTAATTTTATCAGGGATACTGCTTAGAATTAACTGTAATGTTAAGTTTCGGTTGGTATATAATAATAGGTAGTTAGGCTGAACTTATGGGATCAGTGCAGTGGAAGAAAGGAGATGTTTTGGAATATATTATTTACATTTAAATAGGTTAGGGGCTGGCTTGTTTATTAAGGCTATTAACTTAGCTCTAAGGGAAGTTTTAAACTAGGACAAAATAGAGGTGAGGGCAAGAAAAATCTAAATGCAAAAAAAAAAAAGAGAGTATAGAAGTAGTTCTAAGGATAGGCTTAATTTTTTATTATTGTAATGCTAGAAGTATAATAAATAAAACAGGTGACTTTAGAGCAGTGGTTCTTAACCTGGGTTCAATCGAACCCCAGGGGTTCGACGGAGGTCAAGACACACACACTGTGTGTGTCCGTTCCGTTCACCTCACTCGTATGATTCGTGACGTCATGCTCCACTTGGCCATCATTGGCTGCGGCTGATCACGTCGCATCACTTGGCCTTAATATCTGTGCTGCAGGGAACTTTGTGCGCTTAGCAGTCGATTTGTGACTGTAGTAATCGTGTGTCATTTTGATTTTTTTTTCCTAATCTTTCAATCCCTTCATACTAACTATGTTGAGCAAAAACAGAAAGTGGTCGGACGAATACGTACAATATGGATTCACGTGTGTAACGGAACATGATGGGAGTCGGCGTCCTCAATGCATGATTTGCATTGCCAAGTTGAGCAATTCTAGTCTAGCACCGGCAAAACTGAGAGAACACTCCCTAAAGCTGCATGGAGATGGGAAATACAAGAACACAACGCTTGCTGAATTCAAGGTAAAGAGAGCCAGGTTTTGCCTGTTCTCGACTTTATACCCATCGATAAACCGATCCTCACAGCATCATACGAAGTTACGTACTTGATCGCAAAGCAGGGCAAACCACACACCATTGGTGAAGCACTCGTAAAACCAGCTGCGTTGAAGATGGCGATATCATGCTGGGAAAAGCTGCTGAAAATAAGTTATCCAAAATTCCTCTTTCAAATGACACCAACAGCAGCAGTATAGATGACATGAGCGATGACATCTTAGCTCAAGTAGTTGCAGATCTGATTTCAAGCCAAGCAAAATTCAGCCTCCAACTCGACGAAACCACCGACGTTTCCAATCTAAACCAGCTTGTTGTATTCGTGCGATATGTGAAGAACGACAAGATAAAAGAAGATTTTTTTATTTTGTAAGCCTCTTACAACAACTAAGACAATCAACGTGAAGAAACTTGTGGATGACTTCTTCAGAGACAACGATCTTCCGTGGGATATGGTTTCTGCAATTTTTTCGGACGGAGCTCCAGTCATGCTGGGACGAAACTCTGGTTTTGGTGCGCTGGTGAAAGCCGATGCACGACACATCATTGTAACGCACTGTGTTCTGCACAGGCATGCGTTGGCAACAAAAACCTTGCCTTCAAAAATGGCAGAAGTATTAAAAATTGTACTGAAATGTGTGAACTTTGTGCGAAATAGTGCCCTGAAGCACCGCATCTTCAAAGAGCTGTGTAATGAAATGGGTTCTGAATTCGAGGTACTTCTGTACCATTCTAACGTTCGGTGGTTAACCGGGGAAAGGTGCTGAATCGTGTTTTTGCCATGCGTGTGAAATTAGCCCTGTTTTTGCGAGAGCACCGACATTGTCATGCAGATTGCTTCGAAAAATCTTATAACGTCCTCAGGCTGAAAGGGCAAGCATGTTTGGTGCGACGGGGATTTGAACCCACGACCCTCGGATTACGAACCGAACGCCTTAATCCACCTGGCCATGCCAGGCCATTTGTTGCGAATTAAATAGCTGAGTTACTTGGAGACACTGATCAGATGTGGAAAACGTTTAGAGATAAATTTTTAAATATTTAAGGCAGATATAATCCTTATAGGGAAAAAAAAGGGTAGCTGCAAATAAAAAAAACAAAACTGGTTGGTTCACAAACAGTTTAAGAGACAAAACTAAAGATAGCACCATAAATTTAAGAAATGTAAATTGACTGGTATGACAGTGGACTTAGAAGATTAAAGAATATCGAGAAAGTTGGTGAAACGGGAAATTATGACATCAAAAAGGATGTATGAGAAAAGGTTGGCTGAAAATAGAAAAATTAACAGTAGGAGTTTCTTCAAATACATTAGGAGTAAACAGAATGTAATAGTGGGAGTACGATCCTTAAGAGATAATAAAGAAAGAGTACAATCTGAGTATGAGAACTGAATTATTAAATTTTGTTTTGTTTTCCTCGTTTTTACTAGTTAAGGTTTAAGCAGTATTCCACACCTTGAACAGTTGATACATGGAAAAAAGAGATAAAACAAAATGGCTTCATTAATTCTGGGCTGGTTAAGAAAAAATTGGGAAGCATAAAAAATGATAAGGCTCCTAAGAGATATAATATTTCCCTTGGAATTTTGAAGGAAGTTAATGATTGCATATGTCTATCTACTTACAACTATGTTTTTGTCAGTCCTTGAGAAGTGGGCAGGTACCACAGAATTGGAAGTTACGTAAACTCTTATTTTCAAGGAATGTGATAATTTTTTTTTGTCCGGTGAATTAAAAAACCCATTAGTCTTGCATCACTTGTGGGAAAAGTTTTGGAATGTCTGCTAAAAGATGCTTTATAAAGTCAATTTAGCAAAGTTTTTAGAATTTCATTGAATAGTCGACATAGTTTCACAAAGGGAAAATCATGCCTTACAAATCTTCTGGCATGCTTTGAAAATGTTACTGATTATGTAGATAAAGGTAAGGGTGTATATTCGGTATATCTAGTTTTTCAGAAAGCATTTGACAAGGTGCCACATCAAAGGATTTAAAAATTGTCACTACAGATGTGTGGGATACGTTAGCAAATTGAATAGAAGAGTGACTTGATGAAAGAAAGCAGAAGGTTGTTTCAAATATAGCTCAGTCAAACTGGATCAGTGTTAAAAGTTGAATTACCTCCGAGCTCAGTCTTAGAACCTATGCTCTTTTTGATTTACATCAATGACATAAATGAAGGAATAGTCGTTAGATGATTTAAATTTGCAGATGATATTAAGGTCTTGGATGTTACTAGTTGTAAAAAGGATGTTCCTGATTTACAAAAGAATTTTTAAATTATCTACTTAATTGGGCAAATAGGTTTTAATTATAATAATCTTGCGTTTTCGTAATTTGAATTATAATTTTTTATATGGATGTGAATAACCTTAACAGTGTCATGAAGGAAAGGGATCTTGGTGTAATAGTCGATTAATCTCTATAGCCATTTAAGCTATGTGCTGTTGCTAGTGGTAAGGCAGATGGGGTTTTAGGTTGTACCTACAGAGATATTGAACACTAGTAGAGGTTATAATTTCATTGTACAAATCATTGGTTTAGCCACAATTAAAATATTGTGTTCAGTTCTGGACCACCTACCACAGGAAATACATCGAATTATTGGAAAGGGTTCAGAGAAGAGTTACTGGAGTGGTGCCCGAGGTGGAGAGGTTGTCATTCAAGAGAGGCTGCAATCTCTCAAATTGTTTTCTATTTTTAAAAAGAATAGTTAGAACAGATTTGATTGAGGTGTTCAAGATCGTAAATGGAACTGATAGCGTTGATACGTCATCTTTTTTTTTTACATTTAACTGTGACAATTGTGGGATAAGGAGACCCAAGTATACGTGGCATGGTTTGAGTCATCTTCAGCTAAGACAGTTTTATTTTTCTAACATGGTGATTGGACTTTGGGATGGGTTGCCTTCAGATGTTGTAAAAGCAGTAAATTTTAAACTAGTTTAATAAAAAGCTTTCAGTATATAAATGATAAGGATTGGCTTTAAGTTTTTTGGCTTTTAAAATTTAATTTAGTTTAGAGTTTGAAACAGCCGAAATGGACTAACAGGTCTTGTGTTGTTCCAAAACGTTATTTTTACAATTTATAAAATCTTCTGTGTTACGATTCGGGCACTCTTTTCAGTTGTTCCCCACCCCACCCCTTCTGCGATTGCGAAGACTGCGGGGAACATTCTTATGCCACTTTCTTCTCTGTTTCCAATTTTCCATTTGGACCTGCTGTAAATGTTGAAGAAATAAAGTTAGTTCGAGCTGACAAACAATTAAATATGCCAAGCTTTGTTACTTTATGTGAAATCCGTAGATGTGGCTGTGTGTGGTAAATATGCTTTGATTTGTTTTGAATTTCGCGCAAAGCTACACGAGGGTTGTCTGCGCTAGACGTCCCTAATTTGGCAGTGTAAGACTAAAGGCAACTAGTTATCACTACCCACCGCCAACACTTGGGCTACTCTTTTACCAATAAATAGTGGAATTGACCGTAACATTATAACGCCCCACGGCTGAAAGGGCAAGCATGTTTGGTATGACGGGGATTCGAACCCGCGACCCTCAGATTATGAGTCGAATGCCCTTACCATCTGGCCATGCCGGGCTCTGGTAAATATGGCTGAGATTATTAGGCTTAGGTTCTTAAGTCTTTTTACAACATACAGCTACCAGTGAGTGCTTAATATTACAAAAACACTGCCTTTCAAAATTGTTCTAAAAATAATTTAACAGTAGTGACAGTACTGATATTTATTTGTATTAAATTGAATAATTTTACAGATTTACCACGTTCGTCTGAGAAATAAAATTGTGATATTCACCACAGATGTCGTTTGGTTTTTCTTAACCCATATTCTCGTTTATGGAATTTTTTGAGCTAGAAAGGACTCAAACCCCATCTGAAAATGACATGGCCAGGTGGACGGGGCGTTGTGAGGGTTGTGATTTCGAATCCCCGTCGCACCAAACATGCTCGTCCTTTCAGCCGTGAGTGCGTTATAATGTAACAATCAATTTTACTATTCGTCGGTAAAAGTGTAGCCCAAGAGTTGGCGGTGGGTGGTGATGACTAGCTGCCTTCCCTTTAGTCTTACACTACTAAATTAGGGATGGTAGCGCAGATAGTCCTTATATAGCTTCGCGCGAAATCCAAAAACTAACAAACAATATTATAAGAGGCTTACCTTTACTTCGTTGCTTCCTAACCCAATCTGTGCTTGTGAGGCTTAACTCAATCCACAGCAGATGCGTTCGGTGAATAAAAGAGCACATTAGGCCTCGATGTCACGTACTACATTTTCAGTTTAATCTTAGGTAAAAAAAAAAAAAAAAAGGAGATCTATGATATAATATCTTTTATTATTTTATTAATCTATTTCTTGTCCTGAAGCTACAAGTTAATGATAGATAAAATTAATATCTTACTCGATTCATCTTAATTTGGAAGACCGTCTTAACCTAAACTACAGGACTAATTATTTACATACCACTATGAAATTATTTTATATACAACACTGCAACTAGGGCTCCAAATGCTTGGTGTTTTAGTGAAACTGTTTCAGAGAAATTATTATAAAATAAACAAATTTTGCACAAAAGATCCACATATCTTAAGATAAGTATTTTTTCAAGTTGCCTATTTTCTAGAAAATAAAATCTTGATACAAAACCTGTTTGAAAGGTGTTCCTTACTTATTTTACATTAATAAGATATATTAATTACAAACATTCTTTCTTAAGATACGATTTCTTGTTTTGATGTTCAAATGAATAAACATCATTTAAAAACAAAGCTGTCATATTCAATACATATTTCTTCCTCTCGAAGTTTTAGATCATCTTAAAACTTTACAATTCAAACTTCTTTATATTATTATGATATTAGTTTTATAGGATTATTTTCTATTGTCAAAAAGTAATTAACACACACAAAACAAAATCTAAGGCATTGTCGTTTAATTTTAGAAGAGTGTGTTCGATACCATCCTGAAAGACTTTCAGGGTGAATGCTTCAACCACTCAACTTAACAAGGACATTCCACGTCTCTCACTCCTCGGAGACCGATTAGTTCACGTCTATTATTACGAGTAAACAGAGCTTGAAAGTCTCTCGCAACTTTTAGTATTCTTAATTATCAACTCTTATATTTGGCGTAGCCTAGGTAACATGGCTAAACTAAAATAGTTGCTTGTGCCGTAACCATAGCAACTGGTGCTATACAGGAAACTTTTCTCCGGAAAGCGTCAGTCCCAACTGTTGCTTTGATAGATGGAGTAGCTCGATGGTTGTCATTTGATAAGGAGAAAATGCGGTTATATGTATACTGTCGTATCGTTCGACTTCTGCGGTAAAAAGTTTCGTGCATACAAGGTTTCTGAATTCAGTGCGTTTCTCACGTATTCTGTGGATGATAGAGTTCAATTAAATTCAAAGCTAAACAAATTCCATTCCCATTTTGACCGAATTTTGCACGAAAGATCCATATTTTGTAAAATAAATACTAAAGTTTGTTTGAGCTGACAAACAATTAAATCTGGTAAATGTGACTGGGAGTATAAGGCTTAGATTCTTAAGTCTTTTTACAACATACAGCTACTAATGAGTGCTCAACATTATATTTTTTTAATAAATAGATACGGATAGATGTATATCGATTAATTATGTTTAATCGCTGCTACTCTTAGTGCCATTTCATCAGAACACGATTCGTTTCGAAACATTTTCTGTTGATGACTGGTTTGAGAAAACTTTGAAACATGTCCCTACTTCAAGGAGGTATACTGTAAATCATATTTAGTTATATTGTGCATGACAATTTATTACAACACTAACATTTTTTAAAGTTAATGGTAATCAATGCTCATTCACTTACAAGCACGAAATTAAATAATGGACTATCTGAGCCGCAATGTCCAAACCTCAAATTTTAGTTATAAACCTTCAAGTTTACAGATGGGCCACCGGAAAAGAAAACTTTAGACCAAAACTATGAAATCACCTAAAGCTACCTTTCGAATTTTAGGTAAATAGTCGTACATTTTAAGAGCTGATTTTTGTTTTTTTATTGTATATTTGTTAGCATCAGTTTTTAACTATTTGGCCACAAGAAACTAATTGTCCAAGTTTTTTTCTCTTTAAAAAGTACCTTATCACATGTCAATGTCAGTTTTTGACTGATTTAGAAGCATGCCAGTATCAGTTTTTGCCTATTTTGGTAGTTTTTTAGCATCAGTTCATAGATGTTTCATCATATTAATATTATTAGTTTTTGTGCTGTGTCTATAGCCTGTGCACATGAGAATCATACATACTCGTATAATAGCTTACAATTTGCAGAAAGGATGATGTATCTGGATTCGCATGGTATTCGTTTCAGATTTGCAACTGACCAAATTCCTCGAAATCTCAGTCGTTTTTCATCTTCACTTCATTCTTTTTTTTTAAAAAGCACACTTCTTGACGTTTATTTAAGCACTGAACTAGATGTTTTAAGAAAGTGTTCATTGCTATCGCTGATGAAAACTCTGTGAAGGTTAGTCGAGCTGAGGATAAAAAAAAAATTAAAAATTCGAGACTTATTTTTATAGCAAAACCACGTCAGGCTATCTGCTATGCCCACTGAAGGATGGCCTGGCATGGCCAAGCGTGTTAAGGCGTGCGAGTCGTAATCTGAAGGTCGCGGGTTCGCATCCCGGTCGCGTCAAACATGCTCGCCCTTTCAGCCGTGGGGGCGTTATAATGTGACGGTCAATCCCACTATTCGTTGGTAAAAGAATAGCCCAAGAGTTGGCGGTGGGTGGTGATGACTAGCTGCTTTCCCTCTAGTCTTACACTGCTAAATTAGGGACGGCTAGCACAGATAGCCCTCAAGTAGCTTTGTGCGAAATTCCAAAACAAACAAACAAACAAAACAATCCACTGAAGGAAATCGAACTCCTGATTTTAGTGTTTTTAAATTTTTAGACTTACCGCTGTAAGTCTAATTATCTCCGAAGGGAGATAATTCAAGTCTTATCGATACAAGCACAATAAAGTTTATATATAAAATCATAGTATTCTTGTTTAATGGTTCACATCACCATTTTTTCTAAGGGTGATTTAAAAACTACAAAATCAGATATATATTTGTTTTATTACTCTGGTACTATTAAGTATTTGGTGAAACTTAATTGAATGGGCGGCAACTTCCTACTGTAAAAAACTCAAGTATAGAGGAATACTCTGTCGAAGGAAGGATATTCAGTTTGTTTGTTTTTATTTCGAAATTTATTTTTACTGTACTGCGACAAAGAAACGATGTAAAATGCTCCGATTTTCAAAACCCTCATTGAAATTCCCCAGTGTTACGGCGGTAAGTCTGAAAAGTCGTGCCACAATAAACCGGGTTTCGGTATCCGTGGTGGGCAGAGTAGATATAGCCCATTACGTCGCTTTGTGCTTAATTCTAACCTCATTTAAAATGTTATAATATAATCTGTTTGTGTACAACCTTAAGAGGTTATTTTAATGTTATCTTTGTTTTATTTTTTACGTCGAGCATTATAAATAATTTACAAGTTATTTTTGGCGATTTTCTTCAAACTTCTGAATACATAAAACTAGTTCAATTTGAGCAACATTTTATATAAGACCAAAATAACAGGTATGGATATAAAGAAAAAAACTCTGACATACACATGGAAATGTTTTATGTTCAAAACGAACTAAGCTTAATTTTTTTTATAGGAAAGCTGAATATAATTACTTAAGTTAATTTCAAAGTGATGCGAAAGTGGACTCGACATAAGTTCATCATATATTTCATGATATATAGTTTGATGTGTGTATTTGTATTTTAAAACTCATTACACTATGATATTTTCATTGGTTTATTGTAGATGTCGTGAATGACGCCATTTTCGAAGAAGACCATGATGAATTAGTAATCGTCAAGGATATCGAAATGTTCTCCATGTGTGAGCACCATCTAGTGCCGTTCATTGGAAAGGTGAAACAGGCGTTTCCTCTCTTCCATATTAAAGCGCCAAGATAACTGTTGTGTTTAGAAATTCAGCTAAGTAAACACTTGTTTAGACTAACTCTTCTTATGATTGTTTTGATAACAACTCTTGTCTCTGAGGTTGGTTATTATGAAAAACGTAAATTAAAGTGTTTTTAATGAATACACTACAAATTATTTCAAATACATAATTAATTTGGCTTTAATAATGTTGTTTGGTGTTCACACAAATGACAGTTTATTTCGTCCATTTGCTGACACAAACGCTGTCAGGTTTATAAAACTACGGTCTTTGAACATAATAGAAAACTTGTATTAATTGTTAGATCAATTACACCATTTTTTTTTTAATTCAGTAAGCGGATTTTTCAATGCGCCATACAACAATAAATACCATGTTGCTAACGGAAAATAAATAGAGACAAATACGCAAGTTGTATATTAAAAATCCGAATTAGCAAAAGCGTACAAATTCACACTTTTAAAAGTGTATGAAAGAAAAATGTACGACAGAAAGATATAATACGTCTTTTTATGCACGATTTCATGCTTTTTTTCTCAGAGTAAAAATTAATATATTGCTAGTCGATATTTATCCATATCAATTTGTCTTGAAATAAAAATGAAATAGCACTCTTTCTAAAAGTATTACAACATTAATACCTTTGAGTATTTTTCTTGTAGTAAATTGTTTACTTAAAACCATGAAACAACTCTTTTTCCTTCATAGGCCAACATATTGCCGAATTGAAGCATAAGTTACATAATTAAGATGAAAATACTTTCTCGTTAATGTTTTCAATATGTATTCCAATTTAATTAGTGAAACAAATGTTCCTGTATATTTGTTTCAATTTCTTCTTTTCGTAAAGGTAATGCAATATAATGTTGTAACGTACACGATTTTGCTTTACTTATCTGATCACGTTTCATTCAAATACCAAAAAAAGACGAATCTGTTTTGAAAAACCTGATTAATAATTATATTTAATGAAGCATAATAATTTACTCTATAGTATTTTGAACTTCATGGGCATTAGGTAATGTTACGTGTCATGAATATTATATTTCGCATTTTCAGGTCTCGATTGGCTACCTTCCAAATAAGAAGGTCCTCGGTTTGAGCAAACTAGCTAGGTACGAACAATTTCTTTTTCTATCTACATAAATTAATAAGCTCTTGCCGAATTAATGCTTAAACAAGCCAAATACGTCTTTGCTAGTAGATAATGTTATTAGTTCAATAGACTATTTAATACCACAAGTTTATAACTGATATAAATTGTAGAACTTTTCATAAAAAGAATTGGAAACAGTTGTGAAAATTGGTTTAAACTTGTGTAATTATAGGTAGTTAGTGAAACAAATCTGCATAGTTTCGGTTTTAAACTGTTTTATATTTGTAATTATTTTGAATTTGCCCTTTTTAATAAATATTTTCCATTATACAAAGTACTGACATCAGTGTTGGTACCTGATAGTTACAATATACTAATTCGTTTTTCCCCTGTTTCTTTTTAAACAGAATAGTAGAAGTTTACAGCAGACGTCTACAAGGTACATGTTCTCCATATATTTTATATTTCAAAATGTATACGACACCCTTTTAGTTAACGAAATTTCATACAGTTTTCCAACAAATCTATAGTAACAAATACATTCTAACGTCATGACAGATTGCAATCAGATTATAGAATGTATTTTTCTCTACGTCTTTACATGTGATTTACTCAATGAATCTGCATGAAAATTTGTAATTTTTGTTATCTTAAATACTTACAGGATAAAAACAATTTAGCTAATAATTAAGATAACTGAGTTGCAATGTTTGATAACGTTTAATGATGTGAAACAGATGTGCTCACTGAAAAGATGTTTATTGTCTTCTTTCCAAACGTATTTCTTGCACGATTTATATGCTGATAGCATCTAATTAAACTTTGTTAATGACATTACACACTAACTCAAACTATTACCTGTTTTTAACTTTTTACTACTTAAAACCAATTCTTTATCACTCGTTAACTTTCCTTCTTTATCGAGTTAAAGACTACTTGCTGTTTAACAGCAGACAAAGCAATAGTGAACGATTTGTTTTAAAGAAAACTTATAATGCTAAAATCCGAGGTTCGACTATCCATGGTCAATAGAGCAAAACAAAATTGTCCGAGACTTTCTTACGTACTTCAGTTGCCATCTGATGGACTCTTATTTCATATGAGGGCTTTTCTCGTAAATGTTATTCTTGTCTAATCGTTCTTCTTAGCTGGACATAGTGTTACCCAGAATACAAGCTAACTTTAATTATTTTTCAAACTATAAATCTAGTGAATAACCATACTGAAAGTTGTAATAATGAGTTTTGACAATTTTTAACTAAGACGCGTTTACGATACGTTAACTCTGTGATTTATTTCTCGTGTTTTACGTTTCACCGCCATGTTAAAATTGTTGCAGTTGAGATATTTTTTTTAAATTCCACATATATGAAAAAAGAAAATACCTTGTATATTTATGCCAGTTCCTTAATACAAGTTTATATTTTCTTACAATAGCACAGCGGCATGTTTACAGAATTAACAACAGATAGCTTTGTGATTAATTACAAATAAAATAAAAAACACATTTGAGAATTTAAGATATTTCTTTAACGTCGATTTTTTAACTAAACAGCAATCTTAGAAAATCAAAATGTATTGAGACCTTCAGATATGATTAAACATTCTGTAAGGAACTAACATTAAAATTTGACAAGACATTTGATGTATTAAAATAACTATTTTCTCTCCGTAACTAATGGTTCAGTCGCAAGTGAAATGAAAATTATGTGAAAATTACATATATATAATGAAATAAATAACTTTAATACTATGATTTACATTAATTGTGAATAGCCGATTAAAATCAGCAGAATAAAACAATAATGAATTTAATATAAAATAACCTTTAAGAAGTTTTTCGCAAAATCTATTGTAACTCCCAATCGTTGCCTTAAATTCATAACAGATATTATCTTTAGTAATAGCTCCCAAATCCATTAGGAATATTCCATCTATCAGACAAAATCCAAACTCTGATATTAAACTAGCCAGCTATTATGAAAAACCAATTTAGGGTGAGGAGATGAGTGCTAATATTCACAATGTCTCAACTGCGACTGTCTTTGACTGTCTGCAGCCAGTTAGGGAAGGCATTCACCCTTAAAAGTTCTTATAATTCGTAAAGTAGAAATGAAATGAAATCATCCTACTATTTTTGCAATATGCCACTCTCAAACCCCGCCCTTACAAAAGAAATAAAATATCAATATTTCTAAATTATAATATTAAAATTAATATTTTCGTGTAGTTCGCACTCCCAACCTCCTCCATTTCTTTTGAATTTATTCAAGTATAACACATGTAAGCCAAGACAAGATCAGGTACTTAATGTTAGTCTTTCCGGTCGAGAATGATGAAAAATAAATAAATTTAGCTACTTAATTATATTTAGCCCCCTCTAGTGACAAAAAGTATTTTAGTTATCGAAAATTTATTTTTAAAAATATTTTCATATTTATTATGACGTGTAAAAAATTTCTTAAGTGCCAGTATTTATAGTTTTTACTTTCTAGTTTATTTACGAATGAATTAGTATTATCCACACAAGTAGTGTAATTATTATAAACTGATAATCATTTTATCTGATACATAATGAGGCCTTTTAAATTTCATACTTGGAATAACACTACTGGGGGTGTGTAAACTAAAAATGAAGATTTTTTTTTTAATCAACAACAGTCAACTTTGTTTGTTTTGTACTAAATTAATGTTAGTTGGCATGAACGTCATTGTTACTGCTTTTTCCGTTACGAGTTTTTCAAGATACCTTAAGTTGGCGGCCTGGCGTGGCCAGGTGGATTAAGGCGTTCGACTCGTAATCTGAGGGTCTCGGGTTCGAATCTCCGTCGCACCAAACATGTTTGCACTTTCAGCCGTGGGAGCGTTATAATGTAACGGTCAATCCTACTATTCGTTGGTAAAAGAATAGCCTAAGAGTTGGCAGTGGGTGGTGGTGATGACTAGCTGCCTTCCCTCTAGTCTTACACTGCTAAATTAGAGACGGCTAGTGCAAATAGCCCTTGAGTAGGTTTGTGCGAAATCCAGAAAAAAACAACAAAAAAAAAACAAGTTAAGTTTGGTGTAAAGTTTAAATTATTTATGACAATTAAACCGTTTATGTAACGAAATGTTACAACGTTTTTTGTATATAAAGAATTACTTAAATCTGTATTTAATGTGATTTTTATGCAATTTTGATATTGCATTTAAAACTGGTAATTAAGAAGATAAGTCTATAAGATAATAATAAGATAAGAAAATATATTCCGTTTCTTAATGGTTTTCTTTTTATTTGTAACCATAGTATTTTTCTTTAAGAGTACTTTTAATAAATTGAATTGTATTGTTAATTTCTTTAAAATTTGTGAATATAATTTTAATATATAGAGGTTTTTTGTTGTTCTGAATTAAGCACAAAGCTACACAATGGGGTATTTGTGCTGTGCCTGTCAGGAGAATCGAAACCCGGTTTTTAGCGTTGTGAGTCCGCAGACATAGCGCTGTGTCAGTGGGGGCACATATAATGGCAAAAGTAAATCATTCTTTATTAATTGAGGTAATATTAAATTGTTATTGAACTTTATTTATTTTTAAAGATATCGAAAGAAATATCTATTTTATACTTAGATGATTTAAAATTTCTTAATTTTGTGAAATTGATGAAATATAATTTTTTTTCCAAAAACGAAACTTAGAGGACAGCACATTTTTGCTTATTTCGATAATATAGTTGTCAATATTTTTTCGAAATCTTATGTTTCACATTTTTTACCTTTCTTTTCAATATTTTTTGCCAATATAGTAATTTTTACATGACTAAATAAATGTTTGTTAAAATTATCTATTTTAATGGAACGAGGAAAACCTTTTAATACTTTGAGATCTATGCAGGTTGATGCTTAGATGTAAAGGACCAGTTGTTTGTTTGTTTGGAATTAAGCACAAAGCTACACAATGAGCTGTCTGGGATCTGCCAATCACGGGTATCGAAACCCGGTTTCTAGTGGTATGAGTCTGCATACATGCCGCTGTGCCAGTGGGGGTAGGGTAGGGTAAGTTGTTTGTCTTGCATATTTAAGAACATATGTATCTCAACTTAATAAATAAATTGCGTTATTCATTTTACACAGTGGTATATTTTGCAGTACACATCGAAAATTCGTGGCTGCCGAACAAGTTACACATTCAGAACTATTGTAAATAAACTTTTCATGAATTTGAGTAGCATATTAAAACAACTGCCAAATAGTTAACTAGACTATTTAGTCAGATTGGTATAAAAATTCACAAAAGTAAAATTCCGAGATACGAGAAAAGAAAAAGGACGTTAAATCAACTTCTGAAAATCATTGTTCGTATAAAGTACTTCAGTACTCTTATGTACATTATTTATTAATAGACGATTAAAATTAGCACTATAAAATAATAAAACTTAATGTTTATTTTGTATTAAGAAGTTTTTCGCAAAATCCATTGTAAATCCCAATCGTTGCCTTAAATTTATAACAGATATTATCTTTGGTAATAGCTCCCAAATGCATTAGGAATATTTCATCTATCGGCCAAAATCCAAACTCTAATTGTTAAACTAGTTAGCTATTATGGAAAATGAATTTAGGAGCGGAGATAAGTGCTTACACTCGCAACGTCTCAGTTCCAAGTGCCATTGACTCTCTGCAGCCAGTTAGGGAAGGCATTTACCCTTTAAAGGTAGTCCTGAAGTATATGTGTTGTGGACTATTCTGCCTTCAAGGTTAATTTTCTTCAAATGGACAGTTAATAATTACATCATGTTGGATTTTGAGAAACCTGTTAAAATAATTAAATTGTGAGTAAAATAACATTAAACTTAATCAGCAGAATACAAAAAGGCCCAAATAAAGTTTTACACAATAACATCCTATACAGTGATTGGGTCTTAAGCAATAGATGACTATAGTACGTTCTCTGTCCAAGAATCTGAGAGAATCTTGCTGCAGGTTGTAGTTCCCTCACTACAGTACCAATCACTCTTGAATCTATGCGTTAATAGAGCTTTCAGCTTCGCTTAGGGAAAATAGTAACTTGATTTGATATTTCAGTCTCCCACTTTTTGGCCAGTCTCTTTCCTGTTTTATTGCCCTTATTTTCAGATAAGACAAAACACACAAGACAGTTCCAGCCAACCGTTGTTTTTGGATTGTCAAGACTTTCAGAGTAGACAAACATTGAATATGTTAGAATGTCATTTGTTTCTGTTCTTCTCTTATATCCTAAAATGATGAAGTTGATAAGAAAAATATCTGACACTCTGGTGTTTCATTAAAATACATTGCCTCAGTTTCTCCTAGCAGAACTATCTGTATTCAAGTCCAGCTGTCATTGAGATGTTCACATTGATCATTTCCAGTCCAAAAGCATGTCGCTTTACAGAGTTTCGGCCCACCTGCAACGTTCAGTATGGTTAAATGAATTTTAGTTGTCTAGTTCTTTGGTGCCAGAATCTCACATGAACTATCGTGAAACTGTAACGCATATTAGACACATGTACATAGGTCTTTAGCTAAATGATTGAGAATAACGCTTTAGTACTTTTTGTTCTTGGAACTTATAATGTAGTGAACAATTATATAATACATCCAAGATTTCAATTACTTCGAAAGTTTCATTATTTCACTTTAATTCATAATTTCCTTAATCTTAAGTCAATGATGTTTGCAGTATATAATCAAATAATTGTTTTTGTCACTTAAAAATATTTATTCAACAGTTCAAGAACGACTCACGAAGCAGATTGCTCTTGCTATCGTTGAGGCTATCAATCCTACAGGGGTAGGAGTTGTTATTGAAGCTACGTAAGTATATTGCATTATCATTTTGGTATATCTGCTTAAAAGTTGGAAACAGGAGTTGAAAGAACACCGAACTTCTACATGATTTCACAGTTTTCCCCTCTGATATTTAACAGTATTATAAAACAACTTCCATAAGTTGGCTCTATTTTAAGTTGAACTTGTTGTTTCTAAACATATGGCAGTCAATTATGACTGTTTGATTTTTGAAAAACCAGTTAAAAGAATTAAGTTGGGAGTAAAATAGAATTAAACTTAGCCGGCAGAATACAAAATGGTACAATTAAACGTGTTGCGTTATGACGTCAAGATTCAAGAACAATCCAGTTGATAAATATGTAATTGTTCATGATACTTATTCTCCTAAAATCAAAATTTAGAGGAATGTAATATTCCATAAACATTAAAGGTTTCAAATCAAAATATAGTGAATTGAGTTATGAAGTTGTCTAAAAACACACCTAAGCGTAGCAGCGAATCTTTTGAGCCAACACGAAAATGTGTCGTACTTTGTCTCCAGGATTTCAATTTTCCTGTAAATTGTAATAGATTTTCACTATCGGATGAGGAATTCAAGAGTGTTCATCAACTCACAGATGAAAAAGAACTGGAGATTTTTATTTTAATAGATGGAGAATTGTATTTCAATAAACTTTGACCGAGGTCATGGTGTCATTATAAATACAAAATCTAATTCTCACCAAAGTCGGTAAGTGATAAACGGAAATTGTAAGAACTAGTAAATTTTCCGTACATATGTCGGATGTCAAAGAATTAAACTCAAAAATTATTTGCACGTGCAAGTTGCAAACTAATCAGGTCTACAAGTCTAGAAAAACAAACTTCATTGTGGTAATAAATGTGTAAAATAACCAAAGAGAAGTATATTACCTACAGGTTGGATAGGTTTACAGCATTATCAAGATAAGTTTAACGTAGAGAGATAAACCACTCGAATGCCCCGCAAACCCCTATTTATTTCACACTCCAACTTTTCCTGATTCTACTATGTTACCAAAAAAGTATCCCTTTGGTTCGGTTGGTTCAATGATTCGTTACTATTATCTGTGGTATAATGCATTAATTTAAATTGTTTACCAAACACTAACAAGATGGCAGCATTCAATTTTATTTATGTTTTTGTAGTCACATGTGTATGGTGATGCGTGGTGTTCAAAAAATCAATAGCAAAACCTTGACCAGCACCATGCTTGGCTATTTTCGGGAAGACCCCAAAACCAGAGAAGAATTTTTAACCCTAATTCGACAATAAAGTTCCAGAGATTAATATATTTTTCAGTGTTTTAGGTATTTGAAATATTGATATTCAAAAAGGGTTGTATATTTTGCAAATTAATTTCTCTTATAATGGCAAATCGTTTATCGTGGTATTTTTTATATGTAAGTTTTATTAATTATATACTTTTAAATATTGTTCGTAAACAGTTTGGAGAAAGGATGTACATGAAACATTAAAAATTCAATCTCGGATATTGACTAAAATTATGGATGTAAAGAAAACTGTACATGGGAAAATAAAAAAAGCATATGAAAATGATCTGACAAAGCTAGTTATACTGTTTGGCATAGTGTGCAAGAACAATAAAAAGGAACAGAAATAAAAATTAGGAGAATGATATGTGGATGGTCAAGCCGACAACGTCCCACATCTGTATGATCTTTCACTGCCTACAAACGATTGTGGGAAGGTGACTGCTCTCAAAAGTAAAGAAGAAAACTGTATGAGTTATTTTTTTTTTTCCTTCAATTTGGAGAGCTATCACCTTCCCACAACGGTCTGCAGGCAGTATAGAACATTGGGGACTTGACCACCCACTTCGCGCTCTAATTTTTATTTCTATTTCTTCATTTTAATTATTCTTTACGTGAGACTGGCGAACGAAAGTTAAGACTGATAGACGGCTTATCCCTACCATAATGTGGGTCCTATTTCCGCAGTCACCTCCAAAACCTAGGCTACATTTTATATCCTACATTATAGCGTGTACCGTGGGAATCCTTTCAAATGGTGCATTTTTTGTTTATAACAAGCTATACATATAGAGACACACACGTTATAACGGAAAAGAAATCCTTTGCGTGTAATAGCTACTTTCAATACCTGAATAAACATTCTGTCAAAACCACGTTTTACTTATAGCTCGCCCCATATTGCAGCTACAGTAATTCAAAACAAGGGGCGATGACGTGGCTGATGAATATTTATCGGGTCTAGTTTGAGGAAGTTTCTGACGAGTTGGTATTTCTTATACCCCACAATTCTTGGACCACTTCCTCTACTATATTGCAGCAATACGTTTTTAATGCTGCAAATACTAATGTACACACATGTGCAGTGTTAGTACAGTAATTCCTGTACACCGAATCTGGCTCTAGATTTCTTTAGATCAACCGCGGCTCTATCTCTCGGATTTTGGGTATCATATGTACCCTGGAGGATCAGGTGTTCTTTGACCTATTCCTACTTCCTTTACTTATATTGTCAAGCAGTGTTGGTTGGTGTTGATTACTGCTTTAAGGTCAGAGTGGGCTGAATTACTCTGACTCTTTTCAGTGCAATGTCCATGTACTGGTATACACGTATAGGTGTTCCTTTGACCTATCAGTAGGAAGTCCAATTTGATGGTGCCCCCTCCTCTCTCTCTATATATATATATATTTATTTATTTTTTTGTTTAAAATCTATGCTGATCGCGGAGAGGTGGTTAGGACTATCTTCATGTATGAAGTACCTGTCGAGTTAGCATAATAATTCATTTTTGATCCAATTTTTTTAAAAATCAAAATAAGTTATTGTAGTAGGTAGGAGTCGATCTGGTAAGGTTGGTATGTTTGAATATTTGTATATGAATTTAGATGGTGTTGCGAGGAGTGTTTTGTAGCTTGGTTTTAATTATTTTTTCACTTACAGTTATCCAAGCTGGAGCTGCAGAGTCGATTACTAGTCTAATGTGCGTTTAGTATATTATCTGTTGATGCTCTACTATTGTTGCCAGTTAGACTCTTATCATAGTTAGTTCTTCGCCAGACTTTTTACTTTTAATTTCATTTACATGGTTAATCATGTTAATTTTGAGTCATAGGTTAGACCTAGAAATTTTGCTGAGGTGGCACTCTGAAATAGTGTTCCATTCATATATATTTCAGACTGTAGTTTTTTGCATTGTGTCAGCTTTGTAAAGACCAGTTGCGTTTTTATTTTTATTCTGTATTTTTGACAGTATTCGCTTATTCTATTTAGGTGTGGTTGCATGTTGGGGACTGCTATTGTTGGTGTTGTGGCACTTTTCCAGACTGCCACATCATCAGCGAACTGCGAGGAGAATCCATGATTAGGATTCTCCAATGGCAAATTGTTTACATACATGAAAAGTATAGGGCTAACCATAATCTCCCCGAGGTACACCAGCTTCTAAAGTACTTAGAAAAGGTTCCCTCTACATTTTCTATTTTTCCAAAAAGTTAGATAACCAGCGAATAATTCCAGACGGTAGTCCCCTTTCATTCTTACGGAACCATAGATCATTGCCATACACTGTCAAATGCTTTCCCAATGTTAAGAAAGTAGGCGACAGTGCAGTTTTTTATTAAAGCGCTATTATCTTTTCAGTTAGTCTGAGGATGTGGTCAGTTTGTTTAAATTTTCTGAATCCATTTTGGTCTTCTGGTAATTTTAACGTTATCTCCAAGAACGTAGTCTGTTACCGATTATTCTCCGAAGCATTTTGAAACACAGCTGGTCAGTAGCTATTAGGTTTACTGAATGGCTTTTCCTTCCTTATGAAACATTAAACATGCTTTCAAGAAACTGGTATGTATCCTGAGGATAGTGATAAGTTAAGTGCTTTTAGGTGGTCAATTTCGGACTTAAAAAAAAAAATAAGAGGATAACTATTTCATTTTCACCCAGACCTTTGTTTTCTGGTGCTTCCTAAATTCATGTATGGATATTTATGTCGTTAAGATCGTGTCTTCATAGTTTGCCTCAGATATACTTGGTGGGAAAATTGGTTCAAATTGTTCTTTATTGTTAAGTATATAATTTGTGACTGTGGTAAAAATAAGCCTTCACGCCTTGATCAGTATGTTTTAAGTGTATTCTGCAATTGTTCTTTGAAAGCTTCGGCTTTTTCTTTATTTGTATATGCTAGTGTTATTGTGTTCAAGGCGTAATCAGTTCGTTTGGTTGTTCAGAATTCCGTGAAACATTACTTGACGGTTATCCGAACTAGCCCTCTATATTTAACAAAAGAAGAGAGGGAAAGCAGATATTCATCACCACCTACTGTCAAATCTTAGGCTACTTTTAGCAACGAATTTTAACGCCCTGACACCTGAAAAAACGTATGGTGAAAAAGGGACTCGACCCTACGCCCCTCAAATTGCGAGTCGAGTGCTGGGGGTAAGCGTAGCCTAACTTCGGTGTTATTTTTAAGAATTAGTACAGAAATAAATGACCTTAATGTCAGTGAACTAAATTATCAATCAGCACCTTCACCATGATACTCTAGCGTTTTCAGTGTAGTTCCCTTACGGAAATGCTACAGATAATACTAGCTGAAACCCAGACTTCAAGAAATAAGTGACATCTAGCTGTTTGAATAGCCTATTCTCCAATATCACATTTTGAATTACAAGCCATTTTCTTTGGTTCTTGTATATTATGGTTGCTTTATCAATACAAATTCAGTACACTTACTCCCTGAATGTCGTATCTGCTTCTTCAGCAGTCATGGATCAGGTTTTCACAAAGGGCGAGACAGTCGCCTGCTTCTGTCCACTCACATCTTGCTAAATAGTCAGTCAATAAACAAACGATCTGACAAGTTCTGTAAAATACATTGTTTCTGACCAATGGACAGTGTTAAATATACCACTACTACACCAAAAGTTGTTTGAATGCTTCCACACTCTGGTAACAATCGGGTATCAAGGGGCTGAAATGACAGTCCAAAGAAAGCCAACATTTCATCTATAGTCATTTTAGCCCATTTCTACCCAATTACGAAACAGTATTAACAAATGCTTAAAATTTTTTATACAAATTCCAAATTTGGTCAACTTGCCTGCTAGACACTCAAAAATATTAAAGCATTAAACTCCAATAAAAGTGAAAATGATGTTTATTTTCAGTTTATTTCAAATGTACATTTACAAGTTGATGAAACCCACAGGACACGTGTTAAAGTATCTGAAGCTTGTGAAAGGTCCGTGGCTTTCAACAAATCTTGATATGACAACCAAAAGATGAAAAAAAAAAGGCTAATTTCATTAAAAAAGATGACATTCAAGAAATTCACAAGATGACTGATGAGACATTATGCTTCTGTCGTAGAACTATATGGCCTTTGACAAAACTCAAGGGCCTTAACTGACACGATAGCAGTACTTCCGAAGCTACTTCAAGGACACCTTGTAATCAGTAGAAACTGTCTGAAAGGAGTTTTTTGAATTACTAAATCATTGACTGATTTTGCTTGCAGTATAGAAATAAAGATTGAAAATTACCTAAAACATTAAAACACTGCTAAACCTTATTTTAGAATATTTTTTTTACCAAAATAAAGTAACAAGAATTTAATTTATGAAAACATCCACAAATCTAGTTATACAAGAACTTTTTTGTTGAGCAGAAATTTAATGGGTCACCTTAATAAACTACAATTGTTTGTTTTTTTACATATAAGGGCAATTGTTAAAATGTCTTAGCATAAGTAATTCTTAATGAGCAGTTGACTATTATATTCTTTAAATATAATTAACCAGGGTTGTATAAATCCAGTGTCCAAATATTTCTTAACCAGGTACTAAACTGAAGATTAAAATAAAATTTTAAATAATTCTCTTACACTTTCTACAAGTATGTATAGGATGTTTATTTTCATAATGTAGTTTAATCTTGGGGCTTCATGTTTTTTGTATGGCTACTAAAAAAGAGGTTAGTGTCCAAAAAGATAATACAGTAGTTTTTCTGCTAGACTAGGTCCCTTTGACACTGACCTCTGCAACAATGAAACAACCACAGATCTGAATACACAATAAAGAAAAACATTATTCAACAGTTTAGTAGAGCTATCCTGTCAAGTCCAGGTATCATTCTGTATGGTATTGTACCTGTTTTATAGAACATTTTAAAACTGAAGGCATTGAGTAGAGAGGAAAAAGTAAAGACATTATACATGAACATCTACAAGTTGCTGATGCCCTAAAGATAATTAGGAGTTAAGTTTTATTGTTTCATTATTTCAGTTGTATTAACTGAACTTTCCCTCCAACAAATGTTTTTTTTTTTTTTTTTTTTACAGCTGCTTGAACCACTTCCTAGTTATCAATGATACTACTTACCTCATAGTACCAGAAGAAAATCAGTGCAGTTAACTATACGTTTTTTTTTTTTACAAAAATAATTCACTGAACATTTAGACCTAAATCATTAAACTAATCTAATAACTCAAAAACAAATCTCAAATATAAAGTAAATTTACAACATCAAGTTTAAGAAAGATATTCAATCTTTCCTCAACACATCTTTTGACCCATGAAAATTGACTAAATGACCTCCATATTTCAGATATTAAAATGTAATTGAAGTAGCAATGGTACAGCACAAACTAGTAAGAAAAATATAACATATGTAGTATTAGCTATGTACAATATACTTAACTGGTTCAATATAATTTCAATAATTGAAGTTCACATAAATTTTGGAAAATGTATGGAAAACAACCCATAAGTCAATGTATTCCTTTTTTGGAGAGAACAGTATACACAGATAGCCCTAGTGTCATGACAGGAAGACATTTGGGAGTTGGAACAAGATTAATCACAAAACAAGCATAAAGGGCACTTACAAGTACATAATATGCAAGACAGAAACCAATGTTTTTTATTATATTGGTCACAAAAGCACCCAGCTTTGCTCAGTTTAGCAGTTATCTTTATCCAGAGCTGCGCATATATATATGCACACAAATATTGGAAGAGATGAGAAACAGATATAGCTGAAAGACTATGGCCAAGTTAACAGATGAATTACTCAGTGGATTAGAGCAACACACCTTTGTAACATAACCATGTGCTGTATGAAAAAAACTTACACAGGAAAGGATCAAAGATGAAAAACTTAACATGGATGAAATGTTTTAAAAACAGCCAAGAATGCATGTCAGAGCAGCAGGCCTACATCCAATAATTCTGTGGCTTCAACTTCACAAATCTATAATGAGAGTCAGCTATGAAAACAGTAATACTGACAGTCCTCAACTTCCAGATGTTTATGATTAGCTCTTCAACTTCAGTAAAGTTCTAAAATTTGCCAATTTGAAAACAGTACTACTGCAACATTCTTTGCAAGTAATTAATAAACCTTTCATTTATACCTGTACAGAACAGGTTTCATTAATCACTGAACTTGCATTTGTTTTATTGAAGTTTCTAGCAGTCCACAGTGCTTCAGAACCATGGGAGCAATATAATTAGTGGGTTAGAGGTGTACTGTTGAAGTAGTGTGGCAAAAATGGATAATCTGATAAAACTCTAAAACTAAGAGTGCCAGAAAAATCAGGTGTACCTGTAGAAGGGTTACTATAGCAAGTTAAAACACACAGCTCTGTCATCAAATCGTTGTTCACGATATATTGCTAACGGTTTCAGCAAAAATGTGTTTTGCTTTTCCAACTTAAACCCATAGTGGTTATTACACTTGCAGTCATGATGGACGAGTGAAAATGTGACTTCCAATGTAAAATAGAAGTCATTTAACAATAAACATTGCAGAGGACAATTTGCATCTTGCAATGAAGAAAATTTCATGAATGCATGACTAATTAAGATATTTTGCAATATTTGTAAGATGGTCTTTATAGATTTTCTTGCCAATCAAGGGAATATGTATTACCTGGTTGGATAAACAGCTGAATTCTATAAACTTGGGTGGTAGTAACAGTAAGGTGAATTAATATGAATTCCTCAGAATTAGTGCAACTAATCTATATCATTGCATCATACCCAATAACATCAAGAATTTACAAAAATACACATTAAACAACCATAGTTTAAAAATCCTGAAAGACCTGCAGAGTTAAGTATTCAACATCATGCTTTTACAAAATTTGAAGCAGTTGCAATTACCACATATACAATCATTATTTATACTTGCTTTTGCATATGAACTTAAAATCAATGTCACACTTGAAAATATTTTGATGAATACAGAAAGATATTTTGCTTTAGCAAGAAACTACACAATAATACAGCTGTGCCCTGTTCATTACTATGGGATTTAACCCTAGATGACAGCAAAAGTATTACAAGTACATACACTTATATCAAACCCCCATAAAGTGGTAAACACCTCCAATTTAAAGTTGAAAAACCATGTATTAAATATTTAAGTTTAAGATTAGTACAACTCCTTCATTAGATTAAAGCTTCCAGTGAAAAATCTAATCTGGGAGATCCTATTAAGGATACTTTTTAGTAGCAGTGGTCTCAAAAGTAATTATTCCAAAAACAAGAAAAACAAAATTAACTAGCAATCTTATAAAAAATGATCATTAATACAATGAGCCGAAAGCTATTCAAGCAGTTAAAGAGAAAACATCTGTTAGAAGAAAAAAAAACACATTAAGAATAAACATTCAGGGGCAACTATATGTAAACTAAGTGTGGATGTAAATACACCTAGCATAAACAAAGACTTCAAACATTATACTCACAGTCAGCATATGGCCCAAAACATCTTAATACATTAAAATTGAGCCAGAGAACAATACCAATTAAAAAGACATCTTGACTTGGTGGTAGAGCTTTAAACTAAAGCTTTTCACAAATACAGAAAAGTCTTTCTATGAAAATGATACAATAAACATCCTCAGAACATGCTAATACCAGAAAGAAAGTTATTAATAAAGCATAATGAATTATTCTAATGTACAAGATGAATCACTGACCTACTACCAGAACATAACATCATTCAAAATAGCCAGCAGGAAATGCGAAATAGATTAACGACAATACTGTACTCAATGGAGGTCACTATCATATGAACCAAATGCAACATCACTTGACCAACTTACCTTGTTGGTTCATGTCCTTGTGCCATGGGTTTCAAAAGCAAATACGACTAGTCTAAGAGAATTATGTACACATACATATTGTTTTGTACGGAAATATGGCAGCATTTTAATATAAGAGTAATTCACATGGCTAATTACTTACAGATTCTAAGACTTCTATTTTAGAACTATTAGCTTAATATTGTTTTTACTTACCTTTTTACTGAAAAAGGTGGCAAATATACCACAAGAAATGTGCATATGAGTTATTAAAGCAATGATTAACTTATTATAATTTCATCTCCTTTCCCATGTATTCTTAACAGAAAATGAATTATTCTGAAACAAAAGAAAACATGGAAAATATGAGAAACTGACATACTAACCTCTTAAAAGATTTTAAGGGCAAAATACATTAAACAATTGTTAGCACGAAACTAAACATTTAGAACTCAGTTTAAGGATATTTGCTTCGAAACAAGAGACTAGAAGTTATAGCTTCAGATAATGAAACAATATTGTAATATGACTACTGCATAGTTGTATCTGTGCACACTTGCATACAACTTTTAAAAAAGCATCTATAAAATGAAATATTTTAATTAAATAATCAAATGCAATCATTGTTCTGTTGAATTTGTATGCAACTACCTAAATGCAATATGGCCATATTTTTCTGTTTACTAACAGTTTCAAGTTAAAAGTGAAGAATTCTGCAAAAAAAAAAAATTGGAGGGTTGGATTTAGTAACTTTACAGGTTTATTATAAAGAAAAAGTTAAAATTATTTTTGCTGCGACCTGAATACCAGTCTACTTGCTTTACAGTGCAAAACTAAAGTAACTCAAATTACATGTCTATAGCAAAATCTAATTTTCATTTCCATTCTTATTAGGCTTAAAACCACAGGTCACTAATCTGATGTTCATATTAATGCCAACCATTGGCTCTACAGGCCAATTTACTGGCAAAAGATTTAGGCAAACACTAACATGACAAGAAAAACCAAGTGATGAAGGCTTTGCTCACATTGTAAACTATCTGTTACCAATAGGGGACCTGCTGCGGTAACTTGGTCCAGAGTTCTTGTAGTCATAAGAATCATAATCTCTGTCGTAGGAGTCAAAATTATCAAATCTACCTCCTCCATCACGTGACCTGTATCCTCCACCTCTTCGAGAAAAGCCACCATTGCCTCCATAACTGTCGTACGATGAGCCTCGTCTACCAAAATCTCCACGACCACCTCTGTAACCTCCACCACCTCTTCCTCTGGATCCACCTCCCCTGCCTCGGCCTCCACCTCTTCCACCACGTCTTCCTCTCGACATTTCTACCCTGATTCTTGTGCCATTGATAAGCTGACCATTCATTGCCTTTATTGCTTCATCAGCATCTTCTCTGTCATCAAACTCAACAAAGCCAAAACCAGGTGGATTCTGTGCTACCCAAACACTAACAATCTTTCCAACTTTTCCAAATTCTACTTCCAGGTCTTCTTTCTGGACATCTTGTGTAAGACCTCCAACAAAAACTCGTGTTCCACTATCACCCCTGCTCATCTTAAAAGGTCTGTTAAAGAAAAAAAAAAATGCAAGTTCAGAACAAGTTAGGGTACAAGTTGCTCTAGTTGGTGCAGCATGATCTAAAAGCAGCATTACTAACAAAAAGCAACCTCAAACTACAAGAAAAATCTTTAGAATGCATGTGATATCAAAGCTTTGTAAATCAAGCCATTCCTTTAAGAATTTAAATTCATATGTTTTATATCTCCAAACACATCTTAGGAACAAAGGAGAAAATTCAGTAAGTTTAATATTAAGTATTTCCAAATTTATTTTATCCTTTAATTTTATAATTCCCCTTTAACAGAACATGAGAAAAGAAAAGTACTGACAGGGGAATAATTTGCAAGTAAACATTTTGGTACAAATATTAAAAATTTAAGTACTGTAGAACCAGGTTATCAAATACTTACAATGATATTATGGAAAGTCCCAAGATATCAAAGAACCAATCCTTTATTTTAATAAAAAGAAGAAACATTATAAATTGCTCTCCCTAACTTTCCCAATGCGAGTATACTGCTCTTTTGAAAACAAAAGTAAAAAAAATTCTAATATGGATTTGTATTGCAAACTAAAACAGCCAAGATAAGGATGATTAAAAAGGTTAGATTTATATTACAGGATACATGGTGAGTGCACATGCACTGCATCAGTTCAGTTACATTAACTAGGCATGAATGGCCTTAAAATAAGTAGGGTTACAAGACAAGCTACTTAGACTACAGATTTGTATGCATCATAAGTTATTTTATCATGATAGTGTGTGTGTGTGTGTGTGTGTGATCACAAACTAAGCAGGCTAAAATGTGGTTACAATGAAAACTGAAGCATCTAACATTCTTCATCAGTATGTCGATTTTAATATTTAAGCTATATACGTAAATACCAACACGTTAAAATATGAATATATAATTCACAGTATTTTATAAGTAATTCAAATTAAATTGTGCTTCGCTAATGTATATACACTTCCCTACACTTAAGACAACTTCAGTAAGGTTTGAAAGCAGTATGAAAAAAACAATGAATAGGAAAATCTGACATAGTATTGCCTGATAAGTATTTCAATATTTTTTGATGTAATGCGATTTTAACTTCAGAGAAATCTTGCTGCAAATTCACTTCCAATGCTGCAATTAGTATAAAACTACTACTACTAGCTAATAAACAAAGCTTTCCAAAATCTGGACATAAATCTATCAATATACGAACAGTTGAGACATTTACTTTTCTTACTCGTTAGTATAATCTTACTATATAAAATAAAATAAAAGTTTCTTTCGACACGTACATCGCTAATAACAATACTTAAAATTCAATTGAAATCGTTATATTGAGCTTGTTACTACTATTACAATTATTAATATAAAAATATTATTACTTGTGGCGTTGCACTGATCCTACTCTTCAGGTTAGGCTTAACACAATAACGTTATTCAAACTTTTCCCAGGGTAATTTCTGGGTGACCCTAATAAAACACATTCAAAAATAACATATCAGACTTCTATTAACTACGGTATAAAAAAAAAAAAAGATACGAAAACATCAGCATAAATGTTAATTATAACATACCTTTCACTACAATCAAATCCTACCTTCTCCTACTTACTCTTACCTTCCCGCTCGAGTCTTTGTGGTAAGAATGACTATTAATATGTCCTTTCAAACCGGCTCAAACCGCTTCTCTAAACGGGGTTTTCAATTGTAAAATCAGATATTTTATTAAAGAAAAAGTATGAAAAACAAATATAACAATTTATAATGATTAACATACCAAAAGTTAATGAAATATCCTATAAATTTTCCCTTATTAGCTACGAATATATACGATAAATAGCTGAAATAGTAAATAGCTAAATACACTAGTTTTCTTGTACAGAAAGAATTCTCTTACGCTAAAACATAATTACAGGGTTATAAGATTTTTATTTTATTTCTATCATGACTTCTTGAACTTGTTTTTTTCTAACATCATGAAGATAATTACATGCAGTTTCTTCACATTACCATTATGTTTTTATACCACTCACTGCAGACATCTATGCACCATTGGTCCCCCCGCTGGCTCATCATGCATATTGTCATCTAGAAACTTTGTACAAAATTAAAAAAAAAAAAAACTACAACAACAACTCTGCTATTGAGGTCCATATATACTGTATCACATTGCATTTTTTTCCTGGTACAATATGCATTGTAAAGAAATTACTAAAGCTATCAGTTCAAATCATAGTTTACGATTAAAAAAAAAGAAAACAAACATATAAAAGTCCCAGCAATGTTGTTATCGCTTTAAAACAATTCCATTAGATGGTTTGACACGCAGTTAGGTTATTTTAGACCAATATTTTGCTGCAGTGGTATTATGAACGTCATGGTCATCTAGTTTTACAATAAGAGAAAGGAGAAATAAGAAAAGTATACACAATGTTAAATGAAAAGAGAAGAACTAATGAAACGAGGAAAAAAGTATGAGTGTGGAAATGTTGAAAATACCTACATTTATACGAACTATTTTATATATTCCATTCTAGATGGGTACGTTTAAAAATATACTAATAAGTATTAGTTTGCATAATAGTCTTTTATTAAAGAAATAAAAAAATATAATAGCATTGTACCGTCTTAGTTGAGAAATACACATGAAAATTACATCCAGTAATTCTGCTTTACAAAGTTGTTTATTAATAACATATTTGCACTATTTTTGTGCAACGAAATATCTAATAAAATAATAATCAAAAAGGTATTGATATTTTATTGGCTGGTTTACATTCACAATTATTCATTGGTGCAGTCCACATCCTCTTGTTGGATGCTTAAAATTTGAATGCAATGTTTCAGTGATGTTGGTGAAGTGAGAAATTAATGCTTTTCTCTACACAAAATAACATAATATAGTTATGTATATTTGATAAATGAAACCCTTTGTTTTACCTTGGTTATAAGAAATATAGTATTGAACATCAGAGAAGGCTATTGAAAAATCGCGAAAGAGATAATGTATCAGATGGTTGTGGAAATAAAGTTCTGATTTTCTATTTGATGGCTTTGTAATCAAACAAAATTAAAAGTTATGGAAATTAGTATTTATCTGAGCGATGACAGTATTATAGGGATAGGGAGTAATTTACGTTCATTTTCGTACTTTTTGGAAGGGCGGTAAATTAGGGAAGACGGAATGCTTAGAGAAAAAGTCTTATTTCTCACTTTAGGGGAATTCAAGATTTTGCTTTTAATATTGCCTTATAAAAATTAAGGATTTAAAACTTATATACTATTAAAATATGGATCATTATCTACGATTTTATGTTATACTAATTAGTATATCGTGAATAAAAAGCTGTTTAATTAAATTTTACTTACTTAAATATGACTTATTAAAACACCTTGAAATGCGCATTAAAGGCAGAGAGTTAAATCACATGAGCATTTCATAATTCCTAGCATTAGGTCTGATCACGACAATGCAAAGTATAGATGTTGTGAATGATCTGTTTGTTTGATTGCTTGAAGTTAAGTACAAACGCTATACAGTGAGTTCTCTTAACTCTATTCACTATGGGTAACAAAACCTGGTTTATTGCGTCGTAAGTTCACAGACACTCTGCTGTTCTAATGGGGAGCAGCAGACTGTACAGAATATATTACGTCTACACACCCTTGTCAGAAGCACATCGCTAACAAATTCATCAGTTTTATTGCTGATACACTACAACCATTCTTAGTGGTGGAGTCAAAAAGATTTTTAGGTTATAATGTTAGCCATGGCTTTTCGGTATATTCTTCCCATTCATAAGCATTTGTTAACAATGTTTATCATCGAGAGAAGGTTTGATGAAGTATAACAATAGGTCATCTCTTCACTATGACTTTCATCCAACATCAATGTCACTGTGGATATCTGAAGTAGCAGACAAACGCACGGCTTTTTTGAAGTAATTGGCCATTTCGTACTTTACTAGAAAATAAAACAATCATGCTAGCATATTGGTGTTTTAAGGGGCGTCACACATTTGATAACATTGCAGTTGAATATGATGAAATAATAAATCTCTTTAAGAACAACAATAAGATGTCATATATTACATTTGATAACTCATCCAACATATCTGCTTGCCTGGAATTCAACTGCAAAGATTTTATAATATGATAGATGATGATAGCTTATCTACAGACAGTGATTCAGAAGATGAACTTTTGGATGAATCTAAATCAAGAGATATTTTTAACGAATTTCGTTCTTAACACAACCCTTGCTTTTCCCACATGCTACAGCTTGTGATTAGGGATGACACGAAAAAAGTTGGACCACTACTGATAGTAATTTCCAAAGCATCAACTACAATATCCAACATTTAAAAATCAATGTAAATAACTGATCTGCTTGAGTGGGACGCCAGAGTTCAGTTGATAACACCAATTCGATGGAACTCAGAAATCAAGATGATTAAATCTCCATTGAAGATTCCACAAGAGATGTGGGATAATCTATCTATTGGTACACTGGAATTTACTGAAGATTTAGTGACAATACTGATATCTTTTAAAGGGGAAACATATTTCACTCAGGGTCATAACAGTGTTACTTTCACTTATATAGTGCCATGTATTTATGGGCTGACAACTGATATTAGCAGCATGCAGTCCAGATAAAACTTTAATATTGTATCTGTACTGAAAAAAACTGTTTATGCCCGTCTGACTCAGTATGAGCAACGAAATTTCTTCTGCTTTATTGTGGCAGTGTATCCCACATTTAAACTTGACTGGTGTTTTACTTGATCTATGGTCTATGAATCCAACTGAATGCTCCTGAAGCAAGAAACTAATAAAGTTTCTTCAAGAAATAATCCTATAACCATGAAACCAAAAGAAGACTATAAATCCACCTCACAATAGAAGTAAGCTCTTTAGTTTCTTTGCTGTTTCCAAGAAACTAGACACATCATCTTCAGATGATACAGAGATCAACACTTACCTCGATGATTTTTGCATTCCTGAAAAAAGCAACCCTCTAGGTTATTGAAAGATCCATGAAAACACTTTCCTACCCTATCTCCACTAGCAAAAAGCTACCTGTGTGTTTCAGCACTTGAACATTTGTTAAACATTGGAAGCAAAGTCATCATACGTATCTCTGAAAGGCGGGTATGGGTATTAACACTTTTAATGATAAGGAGAGAATTAAAAGTGTCAATACCCACACCAGCCGTTCTGAGATACATTTTTATTTAAAGTGGGTTTCTTGTCATGAAGAAAGTCATCATAACTTATCACTGCTGCCTTCCAAGACATTTGAAAGAGCGATGTTCATAAAGAACAATGGACAGTTACAGTATCTATAAGCCTCCTTTAAAAATATATTTTTGTCCTGAAACTTTGTTATTACATTTCAAAAAAACAATAATTTTGAAATATTATTATTGTTCAAGTTTTGTTTGTCTCATTTTCTGAAAGATTTGTTTCATAAAATAAAAGTATTGAAATCTTTTTATCTGTAGCTTTATCATTATTGGGTATTACCTGACAAAGTATTCATAAATATATTTCCATGTATTCTTCTTCGAATACTTAAGATTTTTCCTGTATTCTACTCATAAAAAACATGAAGTATTCGTATTTATATCAGGTAACTGATCTCCAGTATTCACTACATCCCTGATATATATATATATATTGTTGTAATGGGTATTTTCAATGTTTTAATTCAGATAATATTTATAATGCGCATGGGATTAATACCCAGTAAATTAGACTGAAATCAGTTTTACTTGTTCTATTTCTTTGTTCTCTACAGTAGATAATATCTATTCTGCCTGATAGGATATTGCAGTATTATAAAGCATTTGGGTTGAAAGGATTTGCACGACAGCAAAAAGTCACCAGGTGGCGCTGAAGACTGGACAAAGAAAGCAAGTTTATTTGTTGAATTCAAATGCAAATTATTAGATCAATTCCACGTAGTTTTCATCATGACTGTTTCACAGAAGTTCGTGTTGAGCCATGGAAAGCTGAAGAGTTATTCACTGATTCATTAGAGGTAATCATCCACTCCTTTGTTTGGATGAGCACATTGGTTTTTGTTGTTCTGTGTCTAAAAATAGTTTTCATTGTATTTTAAATGTATCCAAACTTTTTATTTTTTACACAGCTTAAGAATTAATCAAGTTATCAAATGTGGATCACTAATAACTTCCTGTTATTAACAGACCCAGTTTTGTGATACTCTTAGGGAAATCAGATCAGCTGAAAATAGTGCAAGCAGATAGGAACAGAAAAATAGAAACCCTGGTGCTGGATCAATAGGATTTATTGTATAGTTTCTACTTTTGTTAACATGCATTCTGGCTCTTACTTTATCTCTTGTGCTGAAAAGACCTAAATTAGTGCTTTTATTGAAAGAATTGTCTATTCTAGAGACCTGTAAATACTTACCACGACCAAGTGTAAAGAAGGGGGACATCTTAGGATCTTCGATGTAGATTGACACCTGTTGAATCCGAGATCTCTTGTAAATGTCTCTTCAGGAAATACAACCAAAGAAATCCAAACCTTTTCCTGGTTCAGATCACAAATGAGCAACAAAGAAAGGCTTAATGACTACTAATGAACAACTCTACCAGTAAGAGCTATTTCTTCAACAGATGATAAAATGAGCATCCACAAATAAAACCTAAGACTGTTGTTCCAAGTGGCACAGTGGTATGTTTGCAGACTTACAACACTAGAAACTGGGTTTAAATATCCATAGTGAGCAGAGCACACATTGTGTAGTTTTTGCTTAACTTCAAACAACCAAACTTAAGACAATCATTAATTCATGCAACCAGTTATTAAAAGAAGAAGATTTTATTGCTTTCTGAGTTGTTGAATAGTAATGTGTATGTATTGCATTTTACATCTGCTACTCGATCATGAAAACTATTCTGATAATTAGGACGAGCAGCTAATGATCGAAAGGAAGTTATATACGCACTACATTCGTTAATTTCCATTTTATCAACAGTTAATATGATTATTTAATTGAAAACACATTACAGTACCTTGATTTCGAAGCTACTGAGTGAATTTTCTGATGTTGAATGTTACTTGGCGTTTAGAGAAATCACTCCTATAGTTTAGTTGAGTGGTGAACACCCTACAGAGTATACTATATTAAACTCTCTAAATTTTTACGTGTTCCTATTTATCAGGGAATTATACCAAAAACATAAGATATGAAGGAGTTGTATTGCTCCTAACAACAACAAAAATCAGCATCAAACAAAAATACTCACCCTTTCAGCCACTGGGTATTATAATATGACAGTCGCTCCCCATTTCATTGATTAAAAAGTAACACAAGAGTTAGCAGTGAGTGGAACATTCCAGAAGTGTAGATCTCCTTAAAAATCCTCTTAAGGTAATTATTAACTGACCAATTTTGGAGAAGATTTCAGCACTCGTGCATCACTCCTAGGAGATGCTAGTTGAGTGGATGGGGATCTGGCTCTTTACAATTAGAAATATCAGCTGGAAACAAAGGGTTTGACCCTAACATCGAGAGTCGACAACTATTGAGTTAACTTCAAAAACTTATGAAAAATATTATAAGAAAATGTTTTGATTTTGATATTGAAACATTTGTTTGATAGCACATTTTTCATGACACGATAAAAACAACAAAAACTCATACTAGAATTGAAAGAGAAAACACAGTTTTACCTGGCGTTGTAATAGAGTTTTATCTAATGTTTTTCATGAACATAGTCCAGGAAATATGTCAACTTAATCGAGTACAAACTCTAACAAGTAAACAAATTTATCAATAGTACATGAAATTCAAGTCTGAAGTGGGGGATTCCTTTTCTATATTGTTACGTATTGTAACTTATCTTAGACGAGCCTCCAGTTTATTATGCTACATTTTATGATTTCAAACAGCTTTAAACTAAGTTAAATTGTAATTTGAATTTAGAAGTTAATTGCCAACAAGATTGATTCCAACAAATTGCCAACAAAGGATTCTTTTTTAACAAAAACATGTTTTAACATACAAACAATAATACAATTTATAATAATGGTTATCACAAATAATAATTTATGTACAAAAGTTTTACGAACTTACAAACAATATTGACTCTTCTGTCTGGTCTGGAATTAATTATTTTATCGACGGTTCACGATGAACAAATTAATTCTGAGTTAATATAGGTACAAGTCACTTAACCGAGAGCTAACTAGCTCTTCGCTAATCACGTGTGAGTTTTTACCATTGATGCTATACAATGTCTTCATAAAATACTAATGTGTGATGTTAAGTTTGAATAAGTTTGAACAGTTTGTGATGTCCGAAATCTATAAACGTTCCTAGTCAAAAATATGTAGCTTCCTGATTCTAACTTCTGAGGTTTAACATATACCAACTGTAGCAAACCAATAATATATACTGTCTCTTCGCGTTGCGTTGGTTACCATTTATAAGCTTGAGAGGAAAATTTCTAGAAATTACAGCTAAGGTTACAAAACTGACAATCACGATAGTATTTAATACACACGGAAATTTCAGAATACAGGTTAAAATATATAAGTTACACACATTTCTAAATATATATTTAACTAAACAAACGTCGATATTAAAATAAATATATGGTAGTAAATTAATTACAATACGAATTTGGTTTGTGATTGTGATTTTTAAAAGTTTTAGATTAAAAGCGGTGTTACTTTTAGTAATGTGCTTAATCTCATTTTATGATGTACGTTATTGTCGTTCTAAAGCATAAATTAAAGTATTGTGTGTATATATATATATATATATGTTGTATTTGTATTGTAGTTTAGTGTTAAGAATTGCGTAATCTGTGTGGTGTATCCGTGTTCTTATGAACAAAGGGAAGTTAACATGTTCCTTTAACATGCTCTGAGCTTAAAGGTTATTAGTTTGAGACAAGCCTATAACAGATACAAAATAAATAGTGTTGTTTTCAAGTATATCAGATGTTTTCTACCTACTTGTAGATATATATGAGTTCAATTTTTTTTCTAGATAGTTTCTATACAGTTTTGGCATAAACATGTTGTAAGGAAACTGCCTGAAGTTGTCTTGTTTCTTGGTTCCACATAGTAGATAATATTTATTCTTCCCTAGGAGGGTATTGCAGTAACAGCATATCCATGTTAAAAGGGTCTACAAATGTAATATCCTTTGTGGCTGTATGGATAATGTTTTTATGCTACAGTCAGTGAATGTTGTGACAGAACAACCTTACGAGATGATTCTATCAACAGGACAAAGAATTTGAGTTGAATTAAAATGTACTTTTTTTGGCTCAGCTTTATTAGGAGATTTCCATGTAAATATCTTAATTTTAAATCATCCTCTTTCAGAACAGTAGAGATCAATTCTGAGAGAATGAAAACTGTAGGACTAAACGTTATCCTTTATATTATCGACTCTGATTCTGTTTGCAAAATTATATACAGTGATTTTTCTTTTATTTTTGGTGTAATAAAAAACATTGTGTTAGTTTTCTTGAAAACATGTTCATTCTCTTTGTTTAACAGACTAGAAAACGTAATTAAATTGTCAATCACAGTTATCTCATACATATCCTGTTCATTCCTGCTGTTAAAGTGTTCTATCAAATACTAATGGGAAAGAATTTTAAATGAGAATCCTACAATGTAAAAAAAAAGTGACATTTTCTATGTAATTAATTTTGCAGGAATTTTTTTTACTAAACTATTAAAAAACAACCAAAAATAAACAATTAAACATTGTTGGTATTTAGTATTTATTTATATCTTAAAACTTAACTAGTTATGTGTAAAAATGAAAGGCTGAAATAAAGTCAAGTTATAAGACTAAAACATAAATCTTGAGGCTAAAGATGATAGTAGGTATTTGAATCATAGAGATAGAACATACTACTAGGAAAATTATCAACAGTTAGTGTAACATACAAACTGCAGTTCTGCAGCAAATCATTCAGTACCAATTAGACTGGGCCCCAAAATAGCAGACTGTCTTCCTGTATATTAAACCGTATGTATTATTTTCTTTGAATATGCAAGCAGTATTTCTTGGAGCCCTAAATGTATAGGACTGTATTCATATATTTGATGCATGAAATAACTTGTTTTCGTTCTGAAAGCATACTATAATTACTCAAATACTAATCTGTCTGTGTGTATATATTGTGTCAGTGGTGCTCAATAAGTATGGACATTCAACTATTCAGCTACCAGATGAAATTGGTCACGAACACAAAACTGAAATGATGTTCATTTATAAAACAATGAGTTTATTTTCACATATGTTAAAGTTGACAGAGCCCAATCTTCTAATAAACAAGACATTGTTTATAAAAATGTTTAATAAACATTAGAGCCCCTTTGAAAGTGCAATATATATAGATGACTTTATTTTTCTTTTCTTTTTTGTTCTACAACGTCTGTTGTTATTTTTTTTGTCAAAACATCCTTTTCCAATGACCTGCATTTTAATGGAGATTTTTGGTTACCTGTTATATGTTTGTGTAACTGAATACCATTTAGTGGAAAGTATCGTACATATATTTCCTTTCACCTGACCTTTTAAAAATAAGTACTATTTTTAGACGGATTACCATAACCTTTATTTTTGTTAATTATGAATCTTCCCTACCAAGAGTAATTCCATATTTGAATAATTTATTTTTACCTCGGTTTTAAGCAACTCTCAAGTTAGTGCAATGCAGACTTATCAAAGGGACTGCTGATTTGTTTTGATATTTACAATCACAATGACATCTTATGTGGCACATAGAGTTAACGCCAAGGTCAGAAACTTCAATGTTTAGGTATTAGTTATCTCTCATTTAGAACTGATTACCAGAGTAAGAAGAGTCAGTTAATGCCACGCTTTGACTTATTTCCTACATGGTTACTCATAACCATGCAGTATTATAGCGATATTTCCTAGAAAAAAGAGATATTATCCTTTAAGAATAAAGACAGCTAGAGTAAAATTAACGAATTTTTTTTTTACCAAGTGTTACGTGAAACTTGCACGTACACTGAACAAAAATAAATTTTGAACAAATACTAGAATATTACGAGGAGACAGTTTGGTTTGTTCTGAATTTCGCGCAAAGCTACTCGAAGGCTATCTGCGCTAGCCGTTTTAATTTACCACTGTAAGACTAGAAGGAAGGCAACTAGTCATCACCACCCACTGACAACTCTTAGGCTACTCTTTTACCAACGAATAGTGGGATTGACCGTACATTATAACGCCCACACGGTTGAGAGGGCAAGAATGTTGGTTGTGTTAGAGATTCGAACCCGCGACCCTCAGATTACGAGTCGAGTGCCTTAACCACCTGGCCATACCGAGCCACGAGGAGACAGAAATCGATGGTATATTCGTATACTACACTATCATATAACATAATTTAAAACATTCTTAATAATGTTAAAAGTCTTAGTTTTTTTTATAACGATTTTTTGAGTAGCGTTAAACTTCGTTGAATTTAAAACATAACAGTTTAAAACTAAACTCATTATATGATTTGCATGCATTCATATGTTATATAATTTTATATATTTTTCATGAGTTATTTATCTTCATACGAATGAAGAAGTTCTAAACTTCTAGGTGGCGGTTGCAACTTCAATTAAAGTAAATACAATAAATTGTTATCACTAACAATATTATCTGAATTATTAACCCAATATGGAAGGTATTGGAAGTGAAGTAACTCAAAAAATCAGGGTAAGTTTATTTTATTGAAATCTAGATTTATGTGCGTTGTGGAAAATTAGTGAAATTTCATGTAAAACAGTTTAATTTTGTACGGATCCTCCAGGGTATTTACATATCATACCCAAACCCTGAGAGAGAGAGATTGTGAATAATTCTTTAACACTTGACTCGGAAAAAGAAAACTTAAGAATTAAACCTATACTTTCTTCTTTAGGAAGTAATTGATTCTCTTCTTAAACTTTTCAATTAATTTAAATCATTCTGTTATACCACAACATCCACAGCACAGTTAGAATAGAAATATCATGTCATCAGCAAATAGAAACTGAGAAAGTACTTGTGCTCTCACATTTCTTATTTACATGAATGGTATTGATAGGACATAATCAGTAAACTTGGTAATTTCCTAGCTGTACTGAAAATGGTGAGGTAAAACAGAATGATTGATCAGTCAGTTAGTTGACCAGTCATGCCCTTTATGAATATATACTACAAATGATAAATAAGAAAGAGTAAAGGCTCAAACACTGATCCCTGAAGTACTTCACTAGTAATAATAGCCTAGATTGATTGTACTGCATTTATAGAAATCTTTATCATATCTTACCACCCTAGGCTATTGTTCAGTTAACTAAGCTTTCCTAAGCTCATACTGATATGGTTTTCTTAGCTAATATTTTGTGTAGTACCTTATGAAAAGCTTTTCAAAATCTAATTACTTTCATACCCATAACTTTTTCCTCATTTAGATAAGTAATATCCTTGTGAAAAGATAACATGTTAGTAATGCAACATTTTCTTTTTCTGATTCCATGTTAACTTTAATTCATATCACATTTCACTAAATAATTTTGTGAAACTTCTTTAATCAGACAATTTTTTTTCTAATGTAGAAGTAAGGATATCTAGCATGTAATTTCTAGGACAGCATTTAGCATACACTTTAAACAAAGAAGTAACATAAGTAACTTATCAACAAGTGCATTCCCACTCTTTATTGAACTACTGGAAAATGAATAATACTTACATATTGTATGTGATCTTTGACCTCCATTAAAACCTTGGAAAAAAAATCTTGTCTGGTTCTAGTGTTTTATCTGCTATTGTTATTTAAATATTTTCACATACCACCAAGGTATTAATGTATACATGATTGATATTAATTCCAATATTTCTTATAAAATACTAAATGTCAGGAATATTGTTAATATCTTCTCATTTAAAAATAGAAGAAAAATTTAAAAGTATAGCAAGGATTGGACAATTTAAAATACAAAGGGATAATTTGTTACCATAAAATGTATTTAATATTATGTATAGAGCTGGCCAATTAGTGGTATTTCCTAATCAATTAATTTACAGCTTCACCAACTGATTATATTGTATTATTAATTAGTATAGTGTTTCTCAAACCATGGTACACATAAACACATAAAAATAATTAGCATCAGGTGCTGCGAGAAGAAGAAATAAAAACATATTACCAGTGGGTTCTGCTAGAGAATTGTGCACCCTCTAATAAGAAGTTTAAGAACCAGTGACAATGAAAGAGAATTGCAGTAGCTTTGCTATAACAAAGACATGACAAGAAAGTTTGGTGGCAAAAGGAACTGAACTCGAGACCTTCATATTATGAGTCCCTCCTCATATCGCTGAAGCTGAACAAACTTGAAGTAAAAAAAAAACTAATGAATCAACAGTGGTGAATTGTTGGCTGAAATGAAGATTTTATTATTATCTGGAGAATAAAGATAGTCTTTTTACTAACTCTTTTGTCAAAATGCTTAAAATAAAATCCCTCAATTATGTGCTATAAATTCTGAAAAACAAAAAAATAATTTTTATATTTGGAATGTTCAAAAGCCCTAATCTTTAGATGATTATTTTTGGAGGAACAATTCAGTTGTAATTGCAATTAATCACTTGTTTTAGCAACTGAAAACAACAGTAATCAAATATTTTAATGAGTAAATTATGTTTGTGACAATAATGATAAATGGAATTTTGATTAATTAATTTTTGGAATGATTGAAGTCACGGATTTTGATTAGTTGATTATTTTCGTGATAAACAGTTTAATTATAATTTTAGTTAATCAGTTGTTCGAGTAGTCAAAAATGGTATTAGTCAAAAACACTAATTTTGATTGATCAGCCATAATCACAATTGCTGTTAATCAATTTCTTTTCTTCAAAACAAATCAGTATGTCACATCAAACATCCTCACCCTTTCAGCTGTGGGGACATTACAAAGTGATGGTCAATTCCACAATTCTTTGGTAAGAGAGTAACCCAAGAGTTGGCAGTGGGTGGTGATGACTAGCTGCCTTCCCTCTAGTCTTACACTTCTAAATTAGGGGCAAATTTCACAGATAGCCCTCGTGTAGCTTTGCACAAAATTCAAAACAAATCAGTATAACTACTCAGCTATGATTAGATTTATTTTTGGGCCTACACCTAGTGGGATATCTAACTCAAAGGTAGCCAGTATCTTAATGTAGAAATCAATATTAACCTCCAATCAGAGCAAGTTATATACATAGATAAGAAATAAAAATTAACCTGGTGGTGAGTATAGATACTAATATGTATACTTTTCTTTAATTTTGCTTATAAACATGAGAGTGAATTATTTCATTAGTTGGTTACACTTGCTGTTAATAATATTTTCTTCTGTCTGTTCCTCAATTCGTGTTCAACCTTACAAACTTTATAACCATATTTTAATTAGCTAAAATAATTATTATAAATTCCAAAATAGTATGGATAATAGTTAGTAGGAATTATGAATACAAATTATGTACAATGGCTGTGATTAATGTTTTGCTAATTAATGAGGGTAGAAAAGGTTTTTTTGTGGAGGAAAAGTTCTTTAGAGGAAATTTTGAATTTGTGGGAAAATGACCTCAAATTTTGGGAATGGAGCCATATATTAACATCAGTATAAATAGTGAATTAACTATTTCATTCACTGTAGACATACTGCATGTTCATTTTCTCTTTGGGATTTCTCAGTCTGATATCCTTGTTCAATACTTCAAGTTAAGGAGTTTGAGATTGTAGTATTTGCTGAAGCTGGGATGGTGTTGAGGCTGTTGTTTTAATGCTAGGGACATCTAACAGCTTCATGGCCTTCATCAGCTGTTGAAGAAGCTGTTGTCAAGAATTTTGACCCTTGGATACATCAATGCTAATCCATTCATCAATTCAGTAAGCTTTTCAAGTTGGCCATGTCAGCTAGTAGTGCATCTTCAACCATGGAGTCATTATGTGTCTCCTCCATTACTTCATGCTTGTTGCTGTGAAGGAAATCTTGGACATCTGGAATAGTTGGAAGACTTCAGAAATTGATGAAGAATCCATTTTTATAGCAAAAAGGAACAGAAAGGATTCACTGGAACAAAGTGGGAGAACTGCTGGCTACTTGATGGGAAAAATATTGAATAATCTTGAAACTTGACCTGAAATACTGAATCTCTGGATCCAAATACAAAATTAACCGAGTTCTAATTGATCAAATTCAATGCATAGGTTAAGGGCAGGTCATAATGCTCACTTAATGGTCAAATAATGTATATAAGCTTAACATATGCTTGTGTCTATTCTTGTGTATTGCACATGTGCTTAGAGAAAGTGAGAACTTCTTGTTCCATGGATTTTCACTTGACCAGCTATTTAGTGGCCTTGCTGTCTACTGTTATGTCTTCAGATCATTAGAACCCACCAAAATCTCTGACTCAGTCTCATTCTTAGCCTTCCATCTGGTTATGTAGACAGTCTCATTCCAGTATGATAGAATGAGTTTAAAGACTTTTTTTGGTTCTATATTCAGACTGACTTGGATTAGTTGTCGTTAATCTCACCTTTTGACTGTTAGCCATTGTCAATGCCTGCATTATCTTTCCTCTGGAACTTTCTACTACAAACTTGTATAACATTTGTTCCACAAATTACAAGGTTTCACAGTACAAGTGTTATCTTCTGCCCACTCATAATACACTCATGCCCTGTATTTTCATGCTTCAAGAGTGTATTTTCTAATAAAACCATGTCAATAGAATATTTTACAAAATTATTTGTATATTCAAAATATTTCTATCATAACCCAGTGAAATATGAGGTACACCATATGTGTATACTTGTTATATCTAAATGTCTAAACCATTATTTGCAAATTTTGTACTATTGTCAGTTTCACCTGCTCATAAATATCAAAAAATCAATTCCAGTTCAGTCACATTATATTCAATCACATTGTGCTAATTGTCAATAATCAAGTGATAATTCTACAACATAGTAAATACATACCAGTGCTAGTCTGTAGCTTAGACAGCAAGTGATTCCACTTCTCTTCAGTCCGTGATCATACTGGTCATGATTTGTCAGTAACAAATTAATAGCCACAAAATGTTGTTCATACATTCTACGACACATCACTATCTCGTGGCTCTTAAAGTAAGAAATACAACTTCCTTTTGGATGGTATACCAGTGCTGATCCATCTGACACACACTTCCTCCAGATTGTTTGACATATCCTCAGTTTACTTCCTTTCTAACCTAGCTTTTTGGGGGTGGTCTGTATTATTCTACAATTGCTGGTTATAGAATAGTTTTGTTGACAACCTTTTTTTTTTCTGGTCATTCTCACTTTACTTTCTTTGGTTTTGGGAATCTTTTTTAAGCTTTTTAATAGTCATTCTTATATTCTGGCTTGGATTCTCTGTTTAGTTTTCAGGGCTTGTATGTGCCATCTATTTAAACCTTTGGCTGTTTGTTCCTTTACAATCTTTCTCCTAACTGTCTGTTCATGGATTCAGTCAAATTGACCAATCCCATATCTGTGAAGCTGTATATAATACAGTTTAAAAAGGTATTTTTGAATTTGCTGTGTGCATCTTTGTAACTCTAACAAGCTTTTAATAAATATTAGAAGTCTGTTTCACATACAACCCATTTTGTTCTTAATGTATCTTTCCTAAATGTGTCTCTGAATTTCCAGAGTTGCTGAGTCAATGTGAGACAAAAATGATTTTCTTGCTGAAAATAAAAATAATTCATTTCATCTTACAGTTTTCATATTTAATTTGCATAACCTCTATAACTTGTACATAAATGTAAAAGTTTTGTTTGTTAAATTTTTCTTTTATCTCCTATTTTCTTAGTCCTAACACTAACTGCAGTAAAATAATCAATGTAAAGTGAAATAAAAGTTGAAAAATATGAAGCAAAAATGAACATTACTATTATTTTCCTCTGCGTGAACTGCAGTATTGGTCAAAAAGTTCCAAATTATGCACATTAACACTTTCAATTACTGATGTTTTCACATCAGCTTCCTATTAATTTTGTAGTTTAATTGTTGTACTTTGAACCAAATGGATAAATAATCCTCATCAAAAGCAACTAATTGCAGCATGAACTCAATATCTGTTTCATACAGAACTAATAAAACAGCACTTAGTTATGAGGCCCTGAAGTTTGGTGATATTTCTGAATTTAGTCAGGGGCTGAGGCTGCCTGTAATTGATCCTTACTTTTGTACCTTGTTTCTACACTGGCCCCAACCCTACTTCTACTTTTTACCTCATCTTAGTCTATTGTTCTCCATTTTTTGGTTTCTTCTCTACCCAGTGTAAGAAATGTTGCACTTGTCAGTAACATTTCCATTGTGTCAAGTTCAATAGGTGCTCAACTGTTATAGTTTGAGCTTTTGTGGCCACACTTTTCTTCCCACAAAGGTGTTTTTCTTTATTTTACCCTTGGACCTTCTCTACTATTCCCTTCTCCTTCCTGCCTTCATCTTATTTCCTTCCATTCCCATCTGTGTACACTGTCTTGTAGAGGCTGTGTTTGTCACAACTATCCATTCCTTGCTCCCACTCAAAATCTTATTCACCAGGTGTTGGGGGTCAAGTTATTCTCTACTTTGATCAGCCTTGTCTTATCTGCCTGTGAGCTTGCAGTCACTAGAATTCATGCCAATCCTACTCATTCTGTGCGAGAGATTTAGTGTTTGGTGATCATGACTTTTTGGGGACTGCTTATCCCTTTGGATCACATACATATGAAGGTTATCTGTTGGTCTTTGTAGGACCAGAAGTATATCTCTCAAGATTATTTGACTACAGTGGTCTTTCTGTTCTTTTCTCCATTTATAGTATATATACATGGATGATTGAATTGATACAGTATCTCTCTCTATGTTCTATTACCTCTGCCCACACTAGTAATACCCTGTCTCCAGTAACATTAATTTCCAGCACCATTTATTTCTTACCCTCCCCCTTTTTTCAAGTAGAGCAAGGGAAACCTTTACAACTTACCAGCTCCTTGGGTAAAGATCATGGAGAATCCTCACTGTCTGGGACCTAACAACAGTTGGCTAAATAAGGGGTTTCAATCAGTTGGATGTGGGCTGGTGGTGACATCGTCAGTATAACATAGAACACATGCCATATTTTTATACCAACAACATCCCAGAATCATGTCACAGAATACTGTAGTCAGCATCTGTTTAATAGAGTTGAGGTAAACATAGCAAAAGAATGTGCCCTCTCCTGCATCTTTTGATTGTTCAGTTGAGTCAAGGTGAGCACACAGCATACACATGTACTCTTCTCCTGCAATCAACTTCTGTTCAGTTGATTTAAGCACATACTAACAACAGTTGCCCTTTTCCTGCAAAGGATGAATGTCTACATGAATTGACACGTTCACTCTTTTTATTACACACATTATGGTATGAATTCTGTGCACTCCTTTCTCAGCTAGTGTTGGTCTAAGAGTCTGATGGTAGAGTTGAAAAGAACACACACTAATAATTTCTGTGCCCTCCTCCCACAACTGCTGTTGGTCTAACAAGTCTGACAGTAAAGTTCAGGTTAACATTAAGCATAGTCTAAATCCACTCCAACCATGATATACACATTGACTCTCAGAGCTCATGTGTAGTAAGTACTTGGACAGCTATATTCTTACTCCACTAATCCATGCAACACATGGGGCTTGTTTTCTTCTTCCTTCCTTCTAGTCTGGATGAAGAGCATACCCAAGAAGAGATGAGATGCAATATCTCATGAATGTGCCCCTATGGATTCTCTCCAAGCACTTTGTAAGCACCTTTTGCACTGGACTTTTTTACCATATCAGTGTGAGATCCTAGCTTTCTGTGATAGGTATTATCACATTGGAAGCTAACATTTTCCTTGCTACCTCACATACTTCCCACCCATCCTCCACACTTTCAGTACAACCTTGTATTCCTTGCTTCATCATAGAATGAAGATCATGAGAACAAAATCATTAGCAGAAGTTAATGCTCAGTGAGGATGTATTGTAGTCCTATTGGTTAGTGGCATTTTCTGCATAATTACATCATTAGGAAGTGCAAGACAAGAAAAATGGCATGAGTTTTGGTGGGAGTTGCCTGTGGGCTACTGACATGCAAGTCTCTAAGGCAGACACATAAGGTAGATGGAGAGGTAGCTTTCTGTGTGGAAAGTGAAAATCTTTTAGAAATACATCTTCACTTAAGGGAAAAAGTAATTTCAGATAAATACTCTCCTCTACCCAGAATCACTTACTCTTCATCCCTATTTCTGATGTGTCTCTTTTGTCATTATAGCAATGAGCTGTTGACATGTGCAAATAACACATGGGAAATGTGTTAGCTTCCTAATGATGAAAGCTTATAGTTTAATATTAATTGCGTTATAAACTGGCACAGTATTATATATAAGGATGGGAGTTTCATTCAAAGGCTTGCTGCCAAAAAATGTCTAGCAATGATGCAAAATATTAGTTATCTGTTCTTGTGTAGAGGTGAAAATGTATATGAAATGAAAAATGTTTTTGGATAAAGAAAATGTTTATGTTTCCTGTCGCAACATATTACATTCTGTGAAGTGGTCAATGGTACTTGTAAATGAATGAATAAGTGGATAGCATACACACTAAAAAGGGCCCATCATTAGTGGGAAGGCAAGGTAGATGGCTGCCTACTATGGCAAAATCTTAAACTTTTATATTAATTTTACTTTCGATAGAATCAAATATCTCATGCTCATGTTACGTGCTCTACCATTTTTTACTGGCTCAATAGCTATGTTTGATAAACACAAACTCTGTAATATCATCAACTTATGTATAAAACATGCTTCTCTTAAGTTCAAGAAAAGATACCTTAAAGAAGTACTATGCAGGTAAATAAAGTGAGGTAAATATAGTTCTTCTAAATCTAATTTGTTCAAAGTAAGACAAAGATAGGCCTTCTAAAATGAATTTTACAAGAATTTGCCACAATCTATTTGTGATATGTTATATATATATACTGTTATTGATAATAATTATGTTGGGGTTCTGCTAGAGGTAGCATTTTAAACTCTTGCCTATTGAAGCAAAATACCTAAAGCTGGACATGATTATATATTTTAAATTTTAGAAGAAAAAAGTAGCTAGGCATAACAAGCTTTAAATTAGACTTGTATGATGTTGTAAACAATGCACATGGTGAAATATTTTAGCTAAATCAGAATAATAGATATGGATTTCTTTTTGTATTTGATGCATTTTTGAAACAAGTAATGTTGGCTTTTGTTTTAATCTTTGGATAAATTCTGGTTCTACATGTAGGACTGTATCTAGTTTTTAATCTCTAATTATTAGGAATTATAATGAGCTTGTTACAGCTACAGCATCTAATGATTAAAATAAGCCTAGTTTGTTTAAGAAGGGTAAAAATTTAAGAGTTTTCCTACAGAAGATACTAATATTATGAAATGATTCTTGTTATTTCAGGTTCAGAAACTATATACTTTAACATAACAAGAACGAGTGTCACAGTTGATAATTTAGAAACTTTGGTCTTGTGTATGTACATGTGCAATTTATTTTTCTATGTGTATATATACAGTGTAAATCTAATATATCGTAACTATAAAGAACGATCCAAATAAGATTATTCATACACATGTTTTATGTTTATGGAAAATGTATAATAAAAATAACTTACCTTATTTTAATGTTAACAAGAAAAAGGTACAAAAGTGTGATAGGTTTTAACTAATTTGTTTTAAGTTTATTGTGCAAGTTAATCCTTTTTGTGATGTACTTTCTTTTTTGCAGTCTGTGATCAAAGCAAAGTTAGTGGAACTGGGAGCATATGTTGGTAAGTTTTCTTAAGTTAGAATTACAGATTTGGTTTCATAAGTGATATTTTCATATGTATGAACCACATTCATTATTCTTGTACACATGAATCTGTAAAAACTGGAAAAGCTAGATTGTAAAGTATCATCAGACATTAACGTAAAGGTAGTAAACAAGGAAGTAAAGTTGTGTTTTATGATGTAGTTACTGATGTAAAAAGATGGACAAAATTGAAAAAAAATAATATTATAAGAAGATGAGCAAGTGGGTTCTCTTAAGAAAATTTGTAAAGTCATATAAAAATGTGTTTTCTTTTCTTTTCTCTTTACAAATTTAGCATACTGTATGTTGTGTTCTTGTGGCTTAAAGAGCCAGCACATGCGCTTACAGTGACAATTCAAAAGTAAAAATTAAAAACTCTTATATGTAGCAAGAAGTTAAACACACCTTGAAAATAGCAAGATTCAACTGCTGATTAGTTATAAATATTCACTAAACGTACCCATGTTACTTTACTGGCAACACTAAGGTGGAAAAGAAAAATAAGAAAAGTAGTACAATCCTGTTTCTTTTGTCAGTTTTATTTTTAAACTTGTGACAGAAGTGAAAAATATTTGTAAGACTCCTGGCATGAACAAAATGTATCAGGTGTATTAAAGTAAATGCTGGAGTGATATTGTAATTGAGAATACAAAAACTGTATATGAAAACATGCTGTAATAAGTATATTCTTCATTCTTTTGTACGTTTGTGCTCACTCATTCTTGAAATATTTTGTCAGCAACTGGTGAAATTAAAAGTATTTTGGCTATAGATGTATAGTAAGTTTGTACTGTATTCTGACATGAAAATGAAATTTTAACATTTCAGATGATGAACTTCCAGACTACATTATGGTTATGGTCGCTAATAAGAAAACCAAATTGCAGATGACAGAAGATTTGTCTTTATTCTTAGGAACAAACACAGAAAGTTTTACTTCATGGTAAGATGGTGATTTTGTAACAGTTGATATTTTTGAAAGAAAGAAAAATACATATACATTCTTAAATCATAACTGTTTTAATACATACATTATTTAAAGCCATATACAATAATTCAGCTACAGTACATCAGTTTAAAGAAGTGTATGTTTGCAATTACTTATATGCAAAACCACTAATGAATGGTTTTAGATTTTATCAATCTTGCACAGAGTAGTTAAATCACTTTTAAAATGTTTAAAACCAAAATAGCTGTGTTTGAAGGCTATTTAAAATCATAGTTTTAAGTAAATAAATTTTGACCAGATTTTAATTATTTTATTTTATTTTAAAATCACGTCAATTCTAAAATTAAAGGTGAACAGTACTGTGACTTGCTTTATACCTACATATAATATATCTTAGTACATTCAACAGTGTCTTGCAATTGTGGAAATATTTCACTTTTGATTTCACTCAGATACTTAAGAACTCTTTCAAAAGGTGCTGATATTTTAACAGTTTTTTATGAAACTTACTCTACCTGGCAATTAACATCAGGGCAGGAATTCTGCAAAGATATTTAACGAGAGTGCTAGATGGATTAGAATATTATTCCAATATCTACTAGAAATTACCTGATGAAACAAGATGCATTATCCCTTGATGATTTGATCATAATCTGATTTTCTACTTTTTTAACATAAGCTAAGAATTTGAAATGTTTAAAAATTCCAAGCTTAAAAGTTTGTAACCTGTATTGGCTTTTTGACTATTTTGAGCTAGTTGAGAAAACTGTGGTGACCCTACTCAAATCACTACTAGTTTGATCAGCTGGTCTAGTGTAAAGTGGATAATTTCTGATAGAGTAAAATACAACCTCTAACAACCTACAGTGCTTTACAAGCCAGACTGCAATATCTGTGTATTTTCTGCTTATGATTATTGTGGATCTAGCTCTAACCTGGAGACGCTTGTTTTCTTCATCTTAAAAAAGTTACTTCTGTCTGAAATATATCTATGCTTCCAATAAAACAAAAAACAATCTGTATAAATGTTCCATTGTTAGAGTCATGTTGACCTTTATACTCGTAGCATCATTGTTAAAAACTCGCAATTAAAAAAAAAAAGCAACAATTATTAATATTCAGTTCCAAAAATGATACCCTTTCCAGTCTCAAAATTACAATAAAATACAAATAACTTACTTTATAGGATAAAAATTAGTAAAATAACGTTTGATGCTGGAAAAAGTCTCATACACTCTGGATGTTTCAATGTATGTTACTGCATTATCATCAGGAGTGTAATGTTTTGCAAAAAAAATAACAGTTATTTATACAGCTACAAGATCACCAAGTTACTTATTAAAGAATTTCATGTCATTTATTGATAACATTTCCATTGGGTCTACCGTCCTTATTCAATAATTTAAATTTACTCTTTTACATTTAATTACCCATTTTGTGACAGGTCACTGGTCAGAGGTCATGTCATCTTGTTTGTTGACTTGCATTCACTTAGATGAAACATTTATATTTTCATGTTATAATATGTAGTTATTCTACCATGGAAAAAGCATAATTTATATTTTCCTAATTTTGTTTATGATGCTTAAAAGGTTGGTCAAATTGCAAACACCACATAGTTAGAGTATAGAAAATAGCATATTAAGTCTCACTGAAAATAAACATTTGAAATGAATTTAAGAGGTTTTACAGATTATGTAAATAGTATTTGAGATTTTGGGTCAAAGAATAGCTTTTATAATCATAACATGAAGGTTTGGCATGGCCAGGTGGTTAAGGCACTCGATTCCGAGGGACCCGAGTTCAAATCCCTCTCACATCTAACATGCTCGCCCTTTCAGCATTATAATGTGATGGTCAGTCCCACTATTTATTGGCAAAAGAGTAGTCCAAAAGGTAGCAGTGGGTGGTGATGACTAGCTGCCTTCCCTCTAGTCTTACACTGCTAAATTAGGGACAGCTAGCACAGATAGCCCTCATGTAGCTTTGCGCAAAATTCAAAACAAACAAATAAACATAACATGAAATCACTTTGCACTTAGACTAGTAATAAAACAGACTATTTTCATAAACAAATCATTAGTAACAATATTTCATTCAAAGTCTGATTGATTTTTGTATACAAAATACTTGTAATCTTTACTAAAAGTCAACCAAATTTTGAGAAGTTACACACACTGTATCAAAGGTTATAGTGCAAATACGTAACATGTGCAAATGTATAGACAAACTTGTGTATGTTATAACCATAGGTTGTACTAAGATGACAATATTTTTCTCATTGAATTGTGTTCTTAGTTTCACTGATATGTTCTGCTAAAGGTGATATAATTGTTTTTAACATTTCTTTTGTGTTCATTCATTCTGAATTTGAAATTTCTTCTAGTTTGTCCTATGTAAGCTTTTTCACATTCTCATACACACACGCACACACACTTTTTTTTCCATTAAATCAATTTTATCTTTAAGTGTATTAATAATTTGGCTAAGTTTGTTTATCAGTTGGTATATCAGAAAAATATTTCTTTGTTTTTAACTTTTTTCATTATTTTACAAGGTAAGTCAGATGTAAATGATAGTAACAAACATTCTCTTACTTTTTTTCTGCATATGGTTTTAAGTTAATATTTTTGTCTCTATGTTTTAGTTTTTCGACAGCTCTTTTAATAACATCATGATGAAAACCTCTTTTTGTTGCTATGTTTTTAATTAATAGTAACTTCTTAATATTACACCATACTGACTACAAAATTTTAGTATCCTCTCCACATAAGAGTAAAAACAGTAGTCTTTTTTGAGAGTTAGTGTGACAAGATTGTTGATGTGGGGGAATGATTACAGAGAAAGGTTTATCATAAGTGGTAGTTTCCAATTTATCCTAATTTTTAACCCATTTAAACATCCAAAAAAGTTAAACAACTATTTGTCTCATCTTCATAATTTTATCTAATACAATTTTCAGTGCAATTAAGATAATTTGCAAAATTAACCGGCTTATTTTTACCATGTTGCCAAACAAAAATGTGTCATTAACGTACCTAACCATACTTTGGAATTTTTATCTGCTTTTTCTTGTGATTCATTTTCAAAACTGTCCAGAAATAAATCATATAATAATGGAGATAAAAGAGAATCTGTGATTAAACCTTTGTTCTATTTATAAATTTTGTTGTTAATTTGGAAAAAATGAGTTTTCAACACAAACTTTTACCAGTTATACATATTCAGTATTTTTATGACTGAATTGTTATTGTCTTTTAGTTTTTTCTCAAAATATGCAATAGCTTTTTGCACATGTATTTAGGTGAACATTGACACAACATCAAACAAAATTTTGATCTAAAATTATATGCTCAATTCTTTTCACAAATTTAAATGAATTCTTAATTTTGTTTTATTTTTATCCCTTAAAAATAGTTTCTTCACATATAAAAATTGCTGCATTATAATTTAAACTCTTAATATTGGGTACAATAGGCCTGAAATTGTTACACATTTTTATGAACTTTAGGCAGTGCATATTATCTTGGTAAAATAAAGTTCCTTGGAGTCAAACTTTGCTTTACATAAGGTGTTAGAGTTATACAACTTTTAATTTTTTCTTTAACTGTTGTATAAAGTTTACTTATAGTATTAACTTTAATGTTCCCATATGGATCTTTCAAAATTTCTTCAACTTTAGAATTATAATTATATTTATTAGGAATTATAGTTTGTCACTCTATCAGCCTTGCAAGTGACAATGTATTGTTTCTTTAAACTCTTCAACATTTCAAGATCCATTTTGTTATTAATTTTGAACTTAAAATTATTTAATAAAATACAAACAACAACTTCCAAAAATATGTTTTTCACTACTTAATTTTTCAAGTCAGTTTAAATTTCAGTTATGATATCCTTAAAAAAAATTTTTTTTGACCAAATGAAAAATTTAAACTTCTCTTCAAATATATTAACTGTATTTTATTTAGTAATAATTAGATTTACTTATGACTTTAGGGTTATTTAAAAAAAAATTCTCAACAATAGAACAAGTGTATTAATTTTAAATTCCATTGTATTTTTTGTATAATGACCTATTTAAAAATTGTTAACAATATATTCAAACACAACCAAATTGGCCTGTGCTTCTTATATTAAATCCTTCTTTTTCCATATATGGAAAAATCTGGGATGAGCAACATTAATAATCAGAAAGAGGAAGTTGTCCTAACAAAGCTCAACAGTCATTCAATTCATCTCACCCTCTTCTACAGGAAATTGGCCAATGAAACTCCTTTTACTTTCTTTACCTTCTTTTATTGTGTTTTGGTTCCACTATGAAATTCAGAAGTAGAACTGTTATAGCTATGGTTTTCGTTTTTTTTAGTGTCTTTTTAATAACAGACAGTGCCAAGTTTTATTTTGTTGTGTGCTTACCTGCTATTTTAATTCTAGATCATATTTTAACACTACCCCAAAGCATTATATTTATTATCCTTTTCATTTACTACATTAAAAAAAACTGCTGTTGTATTTTTATTGTTTGAATAAAAAAAAAGTGACATATTATATACAGCTTTCTACTAACAACCAACCCACTGTCTTTAAAATATTGACATTTTATATTGCATATGTATTATGTACATGAGGAAAACTGTAGGTTCTCATCATGTTTATATACAAGCTTTTGCTTAAACAACTTTTGTGTTACGTGTTTGTATTTGTTATTAAAAATTATAGTGTTTGTAAAACCTTACATTTAAGTTGTTTTTCTCCACTATAAAAGTTTGTGTCTCTGATATTGTCCTTTTCATTCTAGTTTTGCATTTAGTTTACATAAAGTATTGAATTTTGGTAACTATTCAGTGTAAAATAAAGTGCATTGTTTACAAAATACTGGAGAACCTGCAGATTTTAAATGTAGCTTATTCTGGCATTTTCATGGTTTGATTTGTGTTTTGTACTTTATATTTATAATTCACACTCAATTTTGAACATTAAATAATAAGTTTCAGATTTAAGGGTAGAGAAAATATAATTATTATGAGTTCCGAGGTCTAAACATTTTTAATAAAAAATGTCTCAGAAATCTAAATTTAATTCAGAATTTGATTATCTTCATGATATTGCAAAATACAATATACATAAAGTTTACGATGCAGAATTTCTTTCAACTGAATTATATATGATAAACTATCTCAGTTGAATTTTTACAAAATATTATGTATAAATATATCATATGTTTAAAATGTTTCTTGTTATATGTATTACAGTTATAATACTTTATCTCAACTTAAGAAATTGAGCTGATTAACAAAAGAGTAGGAACTTAACAATAATGTTTAATTTTTACAGAATATTATATATAAATATACCATATTTGTTTAGATGATCTGTTATATGTATTACAATTATAATACGTTATCTCAGCCTAAACATTGAGCTGATTAAGAAAAAACAGGAAATGTAATAATAATGATGGGGCTATTGTATTAGATACTGATTCACCTAATTATATTCTTTTCTTTCATGTTTTCAAATTTTAGATTTTAGTTTTTACAGTCATGAAGCAAGTTGGTTTGAAAATAACTTCTAATGAATCCTTGTACATGTTTTCTTAACATATTTCTGATTTTAATCTGCTAAGTTGAAGAGTTTTTAATGCTTGTATACAAAATTTGCCTTTTATATTTTAACTTTGAATCTTCTTTATTATTTTAACTTTGAGAAAAAAAAAAGATGACATCAACTTCAAGCTATAATTTTTTTTTTTTTTTGTCCAATAGGCTTCATGGAGTGTTGGAACACCTACAGAAAGTGACATTTGGTAAGAAAGAAAATATTTTTATTTATAAACTAATTATTCAATCTTGAATTCAAGGCTAGGACCCTTGAGTCCAAAGTAGAGGCTAGAAACCTTCCAAATTAAGGTCACTGTCAAGGCCAGATTTTCCAGGCCTTGGAGAGACCTTTTATTTTTTCTGTTTCAGTTGTGGACTCTGTATTGAATTCATTGATGTTGTTGTTGGTTTTTTGGTTTTGGCACAAAACTATCCAGTTTTGAGCTTTGTCATCTGCAGTGATTTGAACTCAATATTTTAGCAACATACATCCAGATATTTAGTGCTAACCTACCATGACAGTTGATTCATGAATATGCTTCTTCATTTGAAGAGAGATTAAACAAAAAAAATCATACTTATTAAATCCAGATTTAGTCCTCTTAGTCACAGGTGCAAAATGTTGGGGAAAAGGAACATGTAACCTTATGAAGTCGTATGCTGAAAGATATGTAACTTGAATTAACTACAAAACAAATGGTGTGGTATGGTAGTTATAGTTATATAATATTTTTTATCGGTTACAAACACTTCATAAGGTAGACATCATGTTTTTATTCTAATCCCACCTTTGTTGAATCTTCACAAATAAGAAAGTAGCTATGACACTTTTCATAAAATAATAGCATTAAATTTATTAAACACTTCAAATAAAATAACTGTGGAAAAGGTGGCATAATGAAATTAAAAACACACTTTTACTCACCCTTTTTATATATTTTTTAACATATTCCACGAAAAAAGAGGATTGCATTTCAACAGAAATAAAAATATAAAGTTGGTCACTATCAGTAATTTCCTTTCCATATTGGGTAGAGTTGCAAAACTAGTAAATTAATCATATTTAGACATTAACAGCCTGAGACCTCATTTTAATTTGCCTCTTTTGAAAATCTCATCATTAATTTAGTGTTAACTTAAGCAAAAATTATAACAATACACTAATATTGAGATTTTTGTTATTTTTTTCAGAATGAAAAAAGCTCCAGTTACAGTGTGTACACATTTGTTATTTTAATAAATAAATAAAAAGTTGCATAAATGCTGTAAATGATCAATAAATATTTTAAGAAATTATAAAACTAAATTATAAAAAAAGACAGTTCACACAAAAAACACTTATTGAATGCATGCAACAGATGAAAACAGATTCATTTTCTGACTTTACTGATTAATCCTTTCATTATGAGTTGGTGGAATTGACCCAACTTGTAACCTTGAAGGTATCCATGAGAATAATTATACTATGATTTTTAATAATATATGCATACATTTATAATATTTTGCAGGTTATTAGTAAACATTACAAAGCTCTTGTGCACTAAATATCAGGTTTTTGAGGTAGGTAGTAAGATTTTGCAATTAATGATTTTCTCATAAAATATCTCTTTCAGAATGTTGACTAACCAACGTGCAGAGTAATTCTTATTTTAAGATTAAAAACACTTTTGTACATGAGAAAATTTTCAAATTTCACATATGGAATCTTTGTAACTTCTAAATAATCATCAAATGTTTTTTAAGAAAAAACTTTACCTGTTGTTTTCATTATTAAATCAGAATTTCTATTCATGTTTGATAGATTTGACTGATCTTATAACCACCATGAAAAATTAGGAAGTAAATATAAATTATGCTTTTCTTTTTCTAAAATGATTACAAATCATAACAGGAAAACACAAATGTTTAATCTAAATAGCTTAAATATCATAACATTATACATTTATATATAATTGACTTTTCAGCCATTGCTGGCTAAGGTAGAAGTTACAATGATGCAGCATACATACATTTCACGTTAACATATTCCAGAATATAAAATTTACCTTTATTTAGTCTTTACAAAGTGAACTGTCTTGGCGGTGTTTTAATGGACTGGTATTTTGTAAAATACAGTCACATTTTAGTTATAATATGATATATATGTATATATTTTATTTTTGTTTTCGAGTAAGATTTTAAACTTAATTTTCTGGAAAGATAGAATAGTATTTCTTTGTACTCATTGGCTGCTTATTGAAGGTTGCTAAGCTTTAAGAAATTTTGTATGTGGAAGATGTGAAATGAAATAATTGTTTTTAGATTTTATATATATATATATACATTTGAATGACCAAACAATAATAAATATCAATACCATAGAAATGCATTGTAATTTATCCTGTTTAGTAAGGGAACTGTATATGAGTAAAAAAAAAGGAATTTGTAACAAGTTAAAGACTCAACTTATCAGCATGAAGGCTTGTCTTGAAAAAAACAACAACAATGCCATTATATTTGAAAATGGCTGGGAAAACCACTTGGATATTTTGAGCTTTCTCTTTGTTTTCACATGTTATATAGAATGAAGTGTACATAAGGGACTATTTCCAACAGTTGAAGGAGATGAGCAGGCAGGGGGGGGGGGGATTGTGTTTGATTCACTGCATTAATAATATCTCGCATATAGAAAAGATAGCTTTTAAATTTTGGTAATTGGAGTTCATAATTTGTACCAAACTATAGACTTTCTGTTTTGACATCACAAACATATAATCTGAACTAGTGTTGTGTATGTCATACCATATGATGTACACAAAAATCAACAATTAGGTGTGTTTTTAAATATTTAAATTTAAATTAAGAAATTAAATAATGCACAGTATGAACTTAATGACATAAATTTGTCAAGTTATAGCTGAATGAAATTTTGAATGTGAGTCAACAAATGCAACGACATGGCCTTTGATTCTTGACCTATAACAGTAGGGTTAAATTTTAAGGTACATAACACAAGTGTCTGAATTTTGAGGGGAACATAAAGGGACTTTAAAAAGTTGAATGAGATGTATGGAATTTAACAAATTTTTTTTTAAAATAAATATTACTTGGGCAAAGCATATTTTTTCTACTTTTCAATTTTTTCATTTACAAAACTCTAAATTAGAAAATCGGATCCACTTGTCACATTCTTTCTTTCACAAATTTCCAATAGCTCTCTCTGACATTTTATGCTATATTATTTATAACATATAGAAAGCCAAAGTTTTCATATGTTAAATGGTGTATTATATTATTTATGTACAGAGAAGTATCTATTTCTTTGTTCAGTTTCAAACTTGTTCTAACAGTAATTACATCAACATTAATGCATAGTTTCAAAGCCAAAAAAATGATAAATATTGGACATTACTTTTTCATGTTATTATTTTGTGTTCTTAGGTGCATTATTTAATTAAATAAAAAATTCAGTGTAATCGCAACGTTAGTGTAAAAACATTAGGCTTTAAGTTTTATGAACAAGTGGCAGCAAGACCTAAATAAGTACTGTATTTCTTGTATTTCATCTATATTCTTTATTTATTATTATAAAAGTAATTAAAATGTAAAAATTAGAAACTTGTATTAACAGCTCATACATTACATAACTTGATTCAGTAATGCGAGCTGCAAGTTCAGTGAGTGATTTACAACTCGAGTGGTAAGATTATTTGTTAGACATACTTCAAAAGGCAGTAAAATTATAAAATTATGTTTAAACAGGTGTATACGCTTATGAGTTTTAAGTTATTTAGGATAAAGAAATGTGTTTTTTCTGTTACAGGTATCTCTCAATTTCCAAATGTCTAGTTTGCATTTTTTTTGCTATAATACAATTAACTTTTAAGGACATGTTTTTCAATTTATATTAGCATTTTTTGCCGTAATGAAAGTGTACATAAAAGACATAAGAAAATTTTGCCTGTCACAATTCAATTTTCACTATTACAAAATTGAAATAGCTAAAAAGCTGTTTTTCTCTGTTATAGTATTGAAATACCTTTAGTTGTTAAACTGTTTTTCACTACTACATTGTTCAAATTCAGTAGGGTATGAAGAGTGAAATTTCAAAGAGTGTGCTATTCCCTCACTGAGCCCTATCATAGACTTTCTGCTGTAAGATCTCTCTATGCAAGCATCTCATGCAGCATCTGAGCATCTGTCAGCATTTGTTTCACATCTTGTGTTCAGTGTTGTGAAGTAGACTATGTTTTTATCAGCTGCAAACTACCTCAACCCTAAAGATGTCTAGCAAGAGACCTTTCTCAAGCTCAACTGCTGCCCCAGTGAAACATTCTTGCTAGTCAGTAATGTTGGATATGAAAATGAACATAATAAAATGTAGTGAAAAGGGTGAGAAACTCACTGCCATTACTATAGGAAGAATTGTTGTGTAGAATGTATGGAGAGTATGTTGAACATTGGGTTAGAAGACCAGAAGTAACAGAATTCTCCCTCTATGCTTTATTAATCCAAGAGAAAGTCAAGTCCTTGAAAGAGGACTAGAAGCAACATGAAGGCAGTGAAGGACCACTCAAAGGTGCTGCTGATATGTGTAAGGTCATTCATGGCTGGTTGAAACATTTCAAGAAACATTAGAACCTGCAAAATGTCAAGCTGATGGCGGAGGCAGCTAATGAAGATACCATGGCAGCAGAAAATTTCCTGGAGGTATTGAAGAGACTAATCAGGGAAGGTGGCTCTTCCAATATGCCCATTTTCCACATGAACAAGACCAGGTTCTGTTGGTAGAAGATGCCATCACTCAAGTTTAAATCTACTCTTAGTCAACCAGTTTGAAAACCAAAAGGCTACTCTAAATCTAATCTCCCATGGTATGGTGGTCCAGCTGTAGAGTTTCAATGACGGAAGTCCTCTTCTTCGAATGCATTGCGTCTTATATCTCCTCAACCATCAGGGATTATTTTGTGAGAAATAACCTGATTAACAAATTTTTGCTGGCCCTCAGTGTTACCACTTTTCATCTGGAAAATATCAAGTATGTTGCTGACAACATCAAGGTCGTGCTTTGACCACCCAAAATCACTTCCCTGATTCTACTCACAGACATTATCGAGACCTTCAAGGCTTACAACCTGAAATGCAAAATGGGTATATTACCAGGGAGATGAATAGTGAGAACAGACCAACTATCCCCAAAGTATGGAATGCATGCTAACGTTAAGTAAGCTATCGACAGCATAAGTGCTTTTTGGGATGAAATGACACAATTGGCAGTGAATGACACATGGTATAAAATATGACCAGTGTGTGTATAAACAACTTTCAAGGATTCCCTGATGCCCTCTACATTCAGAATGAGATTGTTGGGTTAGGAAACAAGAGCTCAGTGAAGTGGACCAGGATAATGTGGTGGAATTGCTGGCAACTCACAGCAAAAAAACTAACAAATGAGGACCTACTAGAACTTGAAAAGGAAAGGGCTGCTGAAGAACAAGATTATTGGATTGTATCATCACCATAACCAAAACAGCTGACTACAAAAAGTTGTGTGTCAGGAACACAATCTCTGTTTTTAACTTTTTACAATACTGGGAAAAGCTTTCCAATTTATTCTTTATTGGCTATATGTTTCTTTCTTTAATAGTGTATCCCTTTTGTAAATTGAGGGGTACCTGTAAAATTTGCATTCACTTTAGAAAGAAAAAATGGTAACTTAGATTTATTACCAAATTTTCTATAGTAGTTGTGAGGTCAGTTATACTGACCAACCCTGCATAAAGCTGTGGTGGGGGAAAGAACATGAAATATAAAGTTTTTCTGATAAAAAAAATAGTAATGATTTAGGAGATTTAAGAGATTATGCAAACTAAATTTGAAATTTTTGGGATGGAGAAAAGTATTTTTAATTTTAAAATTAAAAATTACTTTGCACTTGGAACAGTCAACACTTTGTTTCCAGATACTGATAATCAAATTTTTATTAAAAATACTTAATTAAAACTTCTGACTTTATGCCTATAAATGACTTGTAGTCTTTATTGATAGCTTTCCAAATTTCATGAATATACACAAAGTATTTTCAGAGTTATGATATGTATACCACCATGGCTACTTGGTGTTAACGAGATCATATAAAATACGTGAACCCATTTTCAAAAGGTTAAATAATTAAGAAGTTGTTTCTAGGAATTATATATGAGGTGAAAATGATTTAGATAAAGAATGTTTTTATCCTATATAATATATATCAAGAGGTTTTCTTTTGTTACAAAAAAGAGGAGTAAAAAATAAGTAAAAAAAGATTGTTTATAGAATATTCACATGCAGCTTATTTGTTGTTACAAAAAACATGCATTTGGTACAAAAATACATTTTTTATAATGAATACAATTTGTCTTGAAGTTTGTATAAAATATTATAGAATTACAAATTAAATGTACCATCATTACTGAACTTTTTTTTTCAGAAACTAAAAAATTAGATTTCATGAATGAAGAAGATAAGTCTGAAAATGTTCACTGTCCTGAAAAAGTAACAAAAATCACAAAGATGAAAGCAAAAGATAAAAATGTCATAAAGAAATTACCAGGAAATCCTATTTCAAATAAGGCAGCCAAGTCCAAAGAGAAAAAGCTTAAAAGTAAAAAGCCAAATATAGAGACAGTCTGTAATAATAATAATGCTGCTTTGAATTCTACATCTGATATTTCTGCTAAAGAAGATGAAAGTTTAAATCAGAAAACAGACAAAAACTTCCGTGTTTCTAGTAGTTCTTCCAGTAATATAGAATCGGAAAAGGAAAAGAAAAATGAAGCAAAATTAGAAATTAGAGAGACATCAAACACGGACATCCAATGTCGTGATAGTATTTTTACTGATAAACAAAAACAGAAAACCATCAAAAGGAAGGATATTTGTGATACACACATCAATGATTTATCAAAAAAAGATGTCTGTAAAGAAACAGAAAAACCACTAAGTACAAAATCTACAGTTAGATATAACGTCACAAGTGGTGAAGGCTCACTGGATGTTGAATTGGAAGAAAATGATGAGTTTTTGGCACTGAAAGCTGAACCTGAAACAGGTAAGTAATCATGTATTTGCTATTAAAGAAAAACATGATTTATGACAATCAGCATTTATAATAAAATGGTTCAAATTGTTATTTTCTTAATTTATTAGCATGTAATGATATTGGCTGAAATGTATTAAAAAGTTGTTATTTCTATAACTTTTATCACAGTTGTCAAGGCTTAAAATCACAGATGCACACAACCATGAAAAATACTTAATAATAGTTTCTGCATGATGTTTTTTTTGTATGTGTGCATTTTAGGGTAGCTCTTATTCATGAGGTAAAATTCAAAAAGAGTAATTTCATTTGGACCACCCTATGCTTTTATGAAGATTCATTAGAAACTAAAATAGACAAAATTTTAAGGGAATCAGAGCATGTTAAAAGATCACTTACTGACCCTTGAAGTTTCTCCCCCTATGATACTGTGCCATAAATGTGGGTCACATAACAGTGAGCTATCCAAAGAATCAAAAAAGTTGAATATGTGATGCAAATATCTGTGAAACTTTTGAGGAAAAAGAAGAAAAACAAACTTATTGTACAATAATAGAAAAATTAAATGCTTGAAGCTACTAATATTCTCCCCATTTTATTTGCTCTTACAGTTTTTATGATAGTACTCTTCTATTCATCAGGGATTTTCTTCCTGTGCTCGTGGAACCACCAAAAGAAAGTACTGTTTGGCCGTCATCTTTGGTTTGAAACTAGTTGCAATGAGGGCCACACCATGTACTGCAGTGTTATTGATGACCCAGAGCTCCTTGTGTGGTTCTTTGTCCTTCAAGAATTCTTCTTGTTTCCATCATCTGGATCCTTGAAGGAGGAGTTTGATTTGATGCTCATAATTTTGAAAAATTGGAGGCTGTTGGGTGTAGCAAAGCTCTTCATGGTTTTTCTATTTGCTTTCCATTTCTTCTCTTTAACCATTGCTTTGTTCTGCTGATCCGCATTTCCATGGTTCTAGAGAGTTTGGGCTATATGATGCTTGATATCTATGGGCACAATATTATTGAAAGAAATGAGAGCAACAAGTGCCTTGGTGGAATGCAATTAGTGACAAATTAAATTCTTCAGTGCAGTGTTGGCCACTTCTGGATCTGGGAATTTGTAAGATGAAGTGCTTGAATTAGCTACAGATCATTCCTACCAGCAGACACTTGAGAGGTTGGCTCAGTAACTTGCTTTGTTGTAAGTGGTGGACATAAATATGTAAATTCTTCTTATTGTTGCTTTCTCTCTGACTGTAGGGTTAAGCTCAGCTTGGAACCTGAAGATATTTAGACTATAGAGATAACATTCACCATCCATTTGATGCACTGCATCATTCCTGGAATTATCAGTTGAACTCCTTGAAGTGATGTCATTTCTAGATTGCTAAGTCTGGAGTATCTCTTCAAAAAATACAATAATTTTGTCACAAACATCCAAGAGAGGGGAAGCTATAGCATTGTTATTCAATGCCAGTCTGTAACCTTTCCTCATCCAGGAACTTGCATTTCTCTCAAAAGCATTTGAAAAGCAAAATCTAGTTGAGTTGATGACTGCCCTCAAGCATTTTAACAAAACTACCTCCAGCATCAACTTTCAGGGAAAGTGGGACAAGCTTGTCTCTAACTTCTTCTCAAGAGGGGCATAAGTTCTGATTTGTATTCCCAGTATTCAAGGCAATGGTGTTTAGGTACATGGCTCAAATTGTATCTCTAATTTTTCATGATTGGACTGCATTTTATTGTAAAATAAGAAATATTCAAAATAATTTCTGATTTTTTATGTATTTTGCTAAAATTTGCCCAGATTAGGTAAAGTGCCTGGAGTTTCTCATGGAGACTGTTGATTTTCAAGAATAAGGGCCACCCTAGTGTATGTTTGGGCATTATTTTATGTAAGAGTACATTGTGTGTGAGTATTGTCAACGTATTTTAAAATTTTGTTGAATATACTTAGTTTTTTTAATTTCAAGAAAATGTTTTAATGTAATAACATGTTTTTCTTCACAAATGGTCGTACAGGATTTGCCTGATCATCAGTAAGCCTATATATATATATATATATGCATTAATAAGCTAATATCACAACTTCCACACACACACACACACACACACTGTAGTAATGTTTTGTTTATACTATCTCTAATGAACTTTTATTTGTACATGAGGATACATCCTCTAAATGTTATGAGTACCATACATATAATTTTGTCAAAGAGTATGTCAGTGGGTTAATTGTGAGTGTATTTTATCCTGTGTCAGATGATTTGCTAGCTGATGAGCTGCAAGAAGATTCCTTCCTCCAAGCTGGATCTAACTCGACTGTTTCACATCAGAAAACAACTGCAGCAACAGCAGCAGTTTCACACACCAGCTCCTGTAGCTCAAAAAAACACAATATTGTTACTCCCATTCAAAGACACGATTCATCAAATATGTCACAGCATGTCCCATCTGTCACCCCTAAACTTCCTACCCTTGTTCAAGACAAGTCAAATAAGGTGTGTTATTTTTTTACTTTTGTAAAATTTAACATACAAATGCTTATTTTTGTGTGTGTTATAATCATATCAATGTCAAGCTACATTGTTATACAGTCATGTGAAAAAGTTAGGACACCACATTGTCCAGTTTTATACAAATATAAACTGTTTGTATTGTCCCTTAATTTGTTGACTTGCTCACACTATATTTTTTGCTTTTCAATTGTGTTTGGATATGGTCATTCCCTTTTTGTTGTTCCCATATTTTATATAGCTCTTTGGTTTTTATGTAGTTGTTTCAGTTTATTCTCAAAATGTATCAAAACATCATTTATTTTCTTTTTATATCAGATTATGGATCTCATTTTAAATGAGAACTGCAAGTTCTACAAACATGTTTTACAGAATTTGTTTGCTTATTTACACTTACAAAGGTGCTTTTCATTATTTTATTCACAGCTTTTCACTAAAATATATAAATGTCAAATAGAAAACATTTTCAATTTTGTATTTTTATCATTGCATGTTTAATTAAAGACAGATATTATAAAACCTTTGATATGGATAGCATAATTTCTTTCAAACTAATCGACAGAATATTACAGATGACATACTGGTATATTTCTGTAATTAGTAAGCAATTTGCATCATCATATGCATAAATAATTATCTCTTAGTTAAATTGTTTTTGGTTCAGTTTTTCTTGCTGCTTAGGTGAATAGTGACACTGTTCTTGGAGTTTGTTTATATATAATTAGTTAAGTTGGTCAAGTTTTTCATCTCCCTAGTGGAGTGCATTAAAGCATTTAAAACATCTACACAAAAGTTGCTGTCAGTGAAACACCATCGCTAACACACGTAATACTTAGAACAAATTCAGTGAGGATATGGAAATGAATCTTATTTTGATCTTGACGTGGGACTATATACAGTATGAACTGTATGTACTGCTAACATATACACTTGGGTATTGTGGCCTTTTTAGGGTTTAGAAATGAGATGACAATGAAAAATAAATTTTTATAAGAATAAAGCATGTTTTCTGTAATTTATGTTCAAGTCATACAGTTTGTTGTTGATAAGTGTCTACCTATGTGGGAAATTATAAAAAACATACCATGAGATTAAGATAAATATTTTTGTGCATTATTTTCCAGAATTAAATTTACATAGTCCACCTATAATGAATAAGATGTTTTTGTCTTTATGTAGCTTGCAATTAGGTAAATATAGTGAAATTGAATGTAACATTCCTTAATTGAATAATTGATCTCCTTTTACAGAAAAGCCATAAAAATAAAATCCCCTTTTGTTTTTACATAGAGTTTGGAAACTCTCCTATACAGATATAAAAACTCTTTTATTTTCTCAATAGTTGCGGTCTCTAAAGAGAGGGTGTACGTTCCCCAGTTCAACAGTTGGAGCAGTTGTACAGAATCCTGCTCGTTTTGTTGAGGAGAATGAAGAACAGTATGATCCTCATAATCCCTCTGTTGGGAGTGTTGCAAGCATTGTTAAGGTTTCAGAAAGACGGTACGTAGTTTTTATTCTTAGGACTTGTTTTATGGATGTAAAAGAAATGGAATAATTATATAAATATATAATTTTTTAAAACGTTAACTCCTAGAACCTTGTATTTCTTTATGGAAGTTATTCCTTTCATAATGTTCCTTGGTAGATCAGTAATAAATTTATGAACTTATGTTGGTAAAATCCAGGGTTAACTTCCTTCTTTAGTGGAAAGAGTGATTCTGCTCAGAAACTACACCTTCTCTGAAAACTTTTGATCTGGCCTTAAATATGTGTTCGGAGACATTTTGTAATAGTTCATATTTTGTAGATCTCTTATTTTTTTAACTTTGTGTAGATTGGTAAGTATCTTTCAAATGTTGAATGCACATCTGCATATCATAATTTCAGATTTGAAGGGAAAAAAAATCCAAAACATACTTATCTCATTTCCAACTTGTAGCTATTATTTGACTGCCAAGGATTTTTTCCTTTACCCATCTAAGCATTGGTCTGAATCTTCTCTTGCTTGCTCTAGTTTCTTTTACCATACTCAATTCTCCATGATGATAATTGTCTTGTGATACTCAACACCTAAGTCATTGCACCTTCTATCCTGGTATTGTACAAAAGTATCATATTCAAATAAGATAATCAGTTTTTCTTGATGTGGCATCATTAACAGGTTTCCTGGTAATAAGATCATTTGGAGGTACTTTGAATATAATTGTTATCTAGTTGGTTTCATAATGATAATGTTCAAAAGGTTTTCTTCTTCTAATTGGGTGGTCATTTATAATATGAACTTCCTGATTATTATTTCCAGCACAGAAGCAAGTTGGGTCTGGTGTCCAGCATTACATAACAATCAGGAGGATAGAGGTTACTCTTGGTTCAAACTGTCAGTGATCTTATAGTGAGATGGAGACATATATTTGTGGTGGTCATTTGGGGAAAGGAGAGTCAGAGGCTGTAGTTGAGGGTAATCCTTGACATTCTGGAGGGAATTTGAACTTTCTTTTTCCTGTGCCTTCTCTTAATCTGTTGGATTTTCAGTCCTCCCATGGGACAGTGGTAAATTTACAGACTCATAGCACATGGATCCAGGATTCAATTCCTTAAGATGAACACAGTACATGCCTTGAAATTGCTTTGCTTTAACAAGACAACTTACTTTACCTCAAAAAATGCTGTTTCAATCAATGATAATCACCACAATCTTTATATGACCTATGAAAAATTCAAAGGACACCACTTTAGATAATCTGCCTTTAATTTGATTTCTTCTCTTGGTTCTTCAAAAGTGTGATGTTTGAGATTTTTTCCACACTACATTTTGATAGGTGGAATACTCCAAGATATTATGACTCTAACTTACTAAGCTATTCCCTTTTATTAATGAAAAATGATGATAAATTATAAAAGCATTATTTTAATTACTTGTGTAATTGGAATTACCAATTTCAGTTGATTTTTTTTTTTTTTTTATTGAAGTCAGTCAATTTAATCATAATTTTGATTAATCAATGTAATCCTCCATCTTTAGCAAGGATTGGAGGCCACCAAAATATTACTTGCATTTACATGCAATGGCAGTTTCACTGGCTGTTCAGGTTGAGACATTAAATAGTAGTGTTAACACTGCATGATTTCTGCTGCCCAAGGAGAAAGCTTGTCTGGTCATTGTAAACTCCAGCAGAGAATTGCAAGATCTCATTTGAAGAGAATAGCTCTGGATATCATTGGGCTTCTTCCAGAGATTAAACAATTGTTAATCAATGTGTTTTTTATTATTGATTATTTATTTAAATTGGTCAAATCTGATGAGTTATTGGAATGCTGGATGGATAGCATTACTAAGGACATCTGAAGAAATTCATATGGATCAAGGAGCTGATTTTCATAGTCATTCATCCTCTGAGATATCTTAAGTGTTGTGTGTGTGGTGAAGGTGTAAACTTCACCTTATCACCCAGTTTAATAGTTTAACAGATTGGGTTGTACAAAATATGAATTGTATACTTTTGAAGTTTGTTAATTTTGGGCAAACCAACTGGAACAAAAACTTGGTGTGATTCTTGATGACCTACTGTGCAATAAAACATTGTTTGATTGACCACATTGTTTTCCAAATGTGTTTGTGTTTGGTCAGGAAATATTGCTCCCTGTAAGTGTTATGTATGATCCTCTTTATGGGCAAATATGCCCCATTGTTTGCATGAATGTAGAGTGGATAAGGTCTTTGTTGGCTAATGCATACAAGTTTGTATGCCAGCATCTAGGAAAGACCACCACATAGCAAAAGAGATGTTATGGCATTCAAGAGTGGAGACTTGGTATGGTCTTGGTACATGCCAGTGCTATGAAACCAGCCCAGTTATTTCTAGACAGGTTCTCAAATGTGTTGAATATATTGACAAGGTGTGACTATATAATAATGAAGAATTTGAACCTCTCACTCACTGGCTTAACTAGAAGTCAGGGATCATTGCTGATGAATCAGAGAATTATAACAATACTGTTATGCATCATCTTGGTTCAGCTGATGAGGAAGTGCTTGAAGAACAAGTGCCAGATAGCTTTAATGGTTGGTTGACATTGACAAACAGCAGTTAAAAGGAAATGGTATTCCTAGCTTTCTGAATTAATGTGCAGTATTTTCCAATGAAATGTACACAATACCACTCAATTATTGCAAAATTAGAACAAGTTGTTGATCACAAGGCAGAAAGAATGCTGCAGTCTTTACTTTCCAAGCTATCAGGCTGAGTTTTATGGAGATATCTGTTGATATCTGCTTGATTTTCACATAGTGTGGATAGTCATTGATTTTATCTGGAAAAAAAAAAGTGGTATTGCTTTGTTTCTGGGCTCTTATACAGTATTTCACGAGGAAATGTATGCATTATATATTATAATTGCCACTCATTTTTCACAAAGTTAAGATGGTTTATTGATTACTGAGACTGAAAGAGCATTAAAACCTTTATTTTCCAGGCTATTGAGCAGAGTTTTGTGAAGAGATAGATATTTATAGGATATGTTATAATAGTTGCTAGATTGTCATACAGTAAGGGAACTAGTGTTAGTAAATACTGTGCCTAGTATACGAGTTTGTGCAACTGAGGATGATCACTAGAAGTTCAAAAACTTAGCTGAAAGGGCATTGTGACCTTTACTCTCCTCGCTTTAAAGAAGCAAAATATACCATCTAACATTCTGCAAATGTTGACCAACTTGTCTGGTCAAGTAATGAAGAAAGTTCTGATGAGTAGGCCACACAAAGCTTGCTGTATTCATGTGCAGTATACTTAAATGTGTATAGAACTCTTCTATTCACAGCACATAATGAGTGATAGGTTGTTTTTACCAATATATATTTATACAATATCTTAATAGTTAAGCTGTTAGTTTTGGCAGCAATTTATGGCAGTAAATCTATTTTACTGTAAAGTGTTGTATTTACCTAGGTTGGTCTGAGTGAGTATTGATATATATTGTAGTGATTGTTTATTTTACTGTAAAGTGTTGTATTTACCTAGGTTGGTCTGACTGAGTATTGATATATATTGTAGTGATTGCACAAATATTAATTCTTACTGAAAGATTTCTAATTGAAGATCTTAGCTAAGTTGAGTTCTGTTTATGGTGAAGAAAAAGCAGTGGAGTTTAACACTTCTTTTGATTTGCCCTTTCTAGGGATACTAATGAAGAGTGGAAACCCCAAAACAAGTGTAACTCACTGTCAAGTTGTGAATCAAATTTTGAGTTGATTTTTATGTTTACTTATTTATTTATAGTAAAGGAACAAAGTTTTAAAGGTGAATTTTATAGAAAAAAGGAAACTTTGCAGTCAAAAGAACTACTCATACAGATTAATTTTGCAGGTTCACATTTTTTTATAAAAAATATGTGCTAATAAATGAAACATAGAAATTGGTGCAGAAAGAACCCTTTTTGAGCGGCAATCCAAACGTTTTAGTTTTTACATTTGACACTAGGAAAAGTACTGTGACGTAATAGTTGCCAAACAAACTACCAACGCCAGCACATTGAATGTAAATAAACATGGCCAGTGCATACGGAGAAACAGAGGCGGAGTCTGTTTTGACTTTGTGTTCTGTACAGTATCGAGTAGTGCCATATCAATTCAAACCTACTCTGAACGAACCTAGAACAGTTACCTTTGACACAGATCTGACAAGTTCTAGTGATGAGGACAGTTCCATGAGTGAGAGTAGCAGAACTGTGAGTGATACTGATTGTGTCCAGGCCAGTTGCGAGTTGGTCATACCTCCAGTGGAAGAATGGTAAGTCTATGTCATGACAACAAATATGGTCTCTATTATTTCACGTGCAATTTTAAGCATATCAAAACCTGTCTGGTGTTTATAAAATATTGGTATCACAGACTGGGTTTTATTTGTTTATACTTTGCCGACTATGGTAATACTCGGCCCTTCCACAATCATTGTACCGGGTATTTATGACTCGAAACAAAATGAATTTCAATTATACGTCATAATTCTGTCTATAAAATCAAACTAGATGTAGCAGTCTGAGTAGTTAATTTATCTTGAAATGTTAAATTTGAAAAATGGAATTCTTCAAACTTTTCCATATTTAAAAATGATACAAAAACATCAACAGAATGATCTACCAGCTTTAAAACTTGGAATATACTCTATTTGGGATAGATTTGTCCACCGACTAGACTAGGAAATCAAGGTTTCACTGACTTTTAGGTGCCACAAATTCAAAACATGCTCATGAATGTGAAATGTGTATGTCAAGTTACATTCTTCAAAAACTTGTAATTTTTAAATTATTATATTATACTAGTTATTGTTTATCGCTTTATACTGCACACATACCTTTAAGTTTGTTCTTTTCGTGACAGCAAGGGATGGCTTCAGAGGGATGGAACCTGTACGTTGCAGGCTGAGATCAGTCCTCAGCTCTACACGGGAAAAGATGGTGGAGAAGATCCTGTCTACTGCCGATGTTTTTTTCAGTCTCAACCTGCCTGGCTTGAAACCCACGGAATCCAAAACAGTGGGATCTGACACAAAACATTAGCATTCAAAGTGATCTTGACAAAGCGCATTGCATGGTGTGAATGAGTCCAGTTCTTCCTATTGACCATCTGCACCCACTGTCACCACCTTGCCGGTTCCTTCTCCTTGCACGGAAACGAAAAGAAGCTTTTTCCCGATGCCTAACCGCTTTTACAACCATAAGCAATGCAGTAAACCTTGTTATCATAAAACAAACATAAAGTAGCAATATCAAGACAAAATATAGTCTCACAAAGTATGTAATCTGAAAAAAGCACCAATAGATTTACATAAAACACCAGCACTGAAAGGAACACAATGGTCGGCGTGCAATGAAGCTTGTTTAGGCAACTATTACGTCATAGTTGTAAGATGTCACAGAAACGGCCGAACGACCAAGAGAAACTTGAGTTCGAGGACCCGAATATTTTGTTTCATTTTTCACTCAAAACTAAAGTGTTTAAAAATATGGCAACCACATAGGAATTATATCTAACCAAAGTACAGTTTCTAAGCCAATTATTAAATTTGTTGAAAATTCACCTTTAAAGTTTATAAAAAATGCTTTATCTTCATGGTTTCAGTTCCAGTGTACCTTTATCCATGCAAGCAAACAAGCTACTAATTTTGAAAGCTGTTGAAGATGCCAACAGATCAGTTGCAAAAAACTCTCCAAAATTACCTGGTATGAATTTGATTTTTATTTCTGTCATGTAGTTCTAATTTGCAAGGGAGTTTTTCTTATTCGTAATGATATAAGAGCATAGTCAGTGATTTTTTTTATTTCTAAATATACTGTGTATTTTCATATTTCAAGTTGGTATACTTAATTGTTGTTATAAGGTACATAAGCATAATATATCTTGAAATGAATAATATCCTTCCAAAAAAAAAGATAAAAACCATGTACGTTGGGAATTGGACTGGACAAATAAGGGCATAGTGATAAACTTGTACGAAAAAATCGCTATGGGAGATGCTGAGTGATGTATGTATTATATTCCTTTTTGTCTTAACTGAAGTCTTATCTTCAGTTTCTAATTGACTGATGATGATATAAATGATGATTTACAGTTTTGTGAGTTTATCTAGGTCTGTGGCTTACAAATTCAATCCTTAATCCACAGACCCTGTTAGATATATCACTGACTAAATTCATGTTGTGTAATGTTGTTTGGGTTTTTTCCCATTCATGCTAATTCTGATTTTGTAATCCACTAGGGATTGTCAATTCTCCCAGCTTGATTCTGAGATTTGAAAATATTTCAGATTCTGATTTAGCATGCCTTTTAATTCTTCAGTTTATGACCATGAAAAATTAATTCTCTATTCTTCAACTTTTGTAGACTGGTGCCTTTTGTAACTGGTTCTCCTCCTTTCACACATGTTCTACCCATTTTAGCTGAGTAGTCAAGAGCAATGCTTCTGCCCTTGGCAGGGTGGTACATGAAAACATTTTCTCACTGGATATTTTGTCTGATTTTTATGATGGTTTCCAAGTGATATAGTTAATCTTGGAGATGAGTTAGACATATCACCAGGATTCTCATTTATACAGAATAGTATAAAGAATTATTCATGGTAGACTTTGCCTTTTGTAATCAGCTTAATTCCATGTTGGCTTCTTTTTTCTTTTTTAAGTTGGCTGAAGATGCACAAATTTTTTGGATGCAGTTGTTTAGAATTTGATACTTCTTTTAAATGAAATGATACTATGCATGTGTGTGAATTATTTTTACAGTATTGAAACAAATGTTGTAAGTGACGATACACAAATCAGAGAATATGATTCCATTTGGTTAGTGGTGTATGGTATTTGTCTGCTGAAGGTTCATTATTAGGCCAAACTTTATTGTGGATTATGTAAACATTGGTGAAATGATTTGAAGCTCTTCTTTGCAAAATGAATTGCTAGAGCACTGTCATCTACAGAATGTAGTTCTCACACCAAGTATTCAGCCTCTAGGTTGAATAGACTTCTGTCAGTTCTGGTCTTGATGTAGTTCCCTACAGTTAAGTAGTTTGTAGCATCCTCAAGCATGGTTTGAAGAAACTGGAAAGAGTGGGTGCAGTTATGCATGTGCTTATTCGTGACAGGAAAAAGGGAAGATGTCTTGCCTGTGCATGGCTTCAGCTGCACCCTTTCACCTGGAATCCAGTGGCAAAAATTCTCATAATGGTTGGCATGAACTTGGTTGCAGGTTTTATATCGGAAATTCTTCTATTAGGCTAATTGCCTGCCGATGCTGATGAATTGAGGCTAACTGACTTTTTACTACTGGCTGGTTTTGGTGTATGAGGACTTAAGATAATAAAGTAATTCCTCTGTCCTAAAGAAGTTTCATGGCTCCCACCACTTAACCATGTCTTGGGCATGGTTGGTGAATGGTTAGGATGTATCCATACCTCTGGGTTTTATGTTATTCTAAGATTCCACTACACATTAACAAGGAACTCGCAGCACTCAGCATGCCTATTTTTCTCCACAAATATGTTGTAGGAATCTGACATTATACAGTCTATGACAGGCAAGGGAAATTTGTGCAATTAACTCTAATCTTCACCCTAGTGGATAGCCAACAGTATGAGGTTGAATGTAGAACAGTTAATCAAGTGTAAGCATGACTACTCCACACATCCAACCACCATGTGGCAGCACCACGACATACCTGCTCAATGTATTATAGAATTTATTGAAGTTTGAAAGTAAATTTTTATTTTGTACACAAAATTTATAAAGCTTTGTGAAGCCTTATTTAATGTTAATCCATCTATATTAAAACAAGCTTCTCTTGATTCTGTTTAACATGTTATATATACTATGATCTTAAGAAACCATAAATTTTAATATAACTTTTGATTATTATAATGTTTAACACTCATAAGTTAGGTTTGGTATTTGGTAGGTTACACGAAAACAAAACATCCTTATGCAGTTCATTGGTTACAGTCTCTTTTCTAATACTGTATATTTTCACTTACTGTTTGCATATACTATTATTGAAACTTAGCATGAATTATCTAAATTTTATAAAACATTTTTAAGACACAGTAGTGAATAAGCTCTTTGATTGAATCTCATTATTTTATTGTATTGGTTTGGCCAGGATGTTTTTAAGTTTAAAAATTACAAATAGAAAAATGCTTCATTGAAGAAAACCATAAATTGAAACAGTACATTTACAACAACAATATACCATTCAAGATTCTGTTTTACTTTCGTGATTGAAATATAATGTTGGTTATTGAAGTCATTCACAGGAAGTTAATGATGAGTAATCAGAAGTGGTGATTCTGTTAATTTGTTAATAACATCTGAAAGATTCCCTTACTAATTAGCTATATTCAAAGAGGCAGGGGGGAGAAAGACACATCAAATTATTTTATTTATTCCATTCTGTCTCAGTAAAAATAATTTTACTGCATGATATGTTTAGAATATTTGAAACTTTAGTGGCAGTGTCTAGTGAATAAACAAAAAATCTATATACATAGCTCGAGTGGAACCCTACCAACCAACTCCAATATACCAGTTGAAGGATAAACAACATGAAGTTCAACAGCATATTCCAGTAAAACCCATTGATACAAAACTTGTAGTTCAACAACGTGTTCCAGTAAAACCCATTGATACAAAACTTGTTGAACCCTTAGAAGAAAAACAGCTACTGGATGGCAAGTTATCTTATTTTGTAATGTTCTGTTAGCTTCTGTAAAAAGAGAATTTAAATCTTTGAATTAAAAGAAGTTAAAATTAGAAAATAAATTCCTTTGGTATCTATTTAAACACCAATCGTCATATCTTGTATTTATAATAGGTGTCGTAATTAAGAATACCATAGCAAATTGGTCATACTGCACTCTAAGTCTGTTTGATTTCTTTAATTTTTTTGATGCAACATTATGTTATTTCTGATCATTCTGCATATGCAGCATTGTCTTTGACAAGCTGTTAGAATTGTAGAAAGACTTATGATAATAGGTCTTACTTTTTTGTTTTTTATTATGGTAGAATATGTATAATGTATCAGTTTCAGTTTTGTTGTTGTTTTCTATTTATGATTAGAGTTTTAATCATCTTGCTAGATTATTTCACCTTGGGAGACCCATCAGATGAAGAACCAGTTATAGGAGAAGCTGTTCAAACTGGTCAGAGTTCTTTTGCAGAATCTTCAAACCTGCAACTACAAGACTATAATGAAGTGGATGAAGATTTGCCAAAAGGAAAAATAGAATCTGGAGATTCTAGGAAAATTGAATTCTACACTGCTAGTAACTCAGTAGCAACTGTTATTCCTCTGAAAAGCCAGAATAAATTGACAATTTCTGGGAAGATGCCAATATTGACAACATTGCCATCTGGTGGATCAGCTGTTACTCAAAGGACCAAGAGGAAAATTCCTATAAACTGTGAAGACAGGTTGGTGATATGCAAACATATTGAAATATTGTTAAGCACTTTATTGTCTAACTTGAAATTAGGCCAGTCCAAAATCTATTTCTTTCTGTGTGGATGTAAAACCTTTTACTACAGGCTTGGTATATGCAAGTTTGTCTACATATTTGTACATGTTAATTACTTGCACTATAACTTTTGATACAGCATGTGTATCTTCTCAAAATTTGGCTGACTTTAGTAAAGATTACAAGTGATTTGTATACAAAAAAATTGGATTTTTTTAATGTAATATTTTTATTAAAGATTTGTTCATAAAAATAAAGTGTATTTTGTTACTTGTCTGAGTGTAAAGTAATTTCATGTTATGATAAAAAGAACTTTTTCCAAAAAATCTTAAATATTACTTGCATAATCTTTAAAACCTCCTAAATTTAATTCAGATGTTTGTTTTCAATAAGACTGTTTTATGTTATTTTATATGCTGTAACAATGTGAAGTCTGTCATTTGACCAACCTCATAACCATCATAAAAATTAAGTAATAAATATAAATTATACTTTTTTTATGCTAGAATGACAACATATTATAACAGGAAAATACAAATGTTCAGTCTAAGTAGCTTAAGTCTCATAACGCTATATATGAACATATATGTTTACTATTTTTTATTGTACTGACCTTCCAGTCATGCCTACGTAACATTACATAACAAGTATTGATGTGTTTTAGTGGACTAGTGGTTTGTAATGTACACTTACATTTAATTTATTGTACATTTTATATGTATATAGATTATTATTATTATTATTATTATTATTATTTAGAAATAATTTATTAAACTTATTTAGCAGACCGAAGACACAACCTACCTTCATAAAATCTTGGTTTGAAAGAATGTGGTATCCTTTTTATAGATTAAAATGGCTGAGAAAACCATAAAGGGGACATTCTAAGCTATTGATTCGTCATTCACTTGTCATATATTGACTGTGTAATTCAATACATAAACTATATCTCAGCATAGAAACTATTTAATTTTAAATAGTGCTGCTCTGTGTGTTTAATTCAATACATAAGCCATATTTCACCATAGAAACTAATTTTAAATAGTGCTGCATTCAACATACCACATGACTAACTGAAACCTGTATTTAGGTTTGTCCTTTTAATATTTAATTTTAAGTTAAGAAATTAATTCATATTTAATATCAAAGTTTAAATTATAATCTACAATTTTATTCCAAACTTATTGATATAAATTCACAAAATAGTAGTTCAATAAAATTTTGAATGTATATCAACAAATGTAATGACATGGCCTTTGACCTATGACCAGAAGCAAAAGGGTTTATGCATACACATCCCAGTCATCTTTTACACTATATGTCTGTAGCTTATAGTGGTAATGTTCTCCAATCAATGTTTGTAAAAGCAGGTTTCATAGTATAAATATGTCTAAGAATTATGTTTCTAGACATTTTTGATAATTAGTGATTCTTTCTGAAAATTGGTTTGATGTTCTGCAAATTTCCTTTTTAAAAACTGTAATAAGGTATAATGTATGGATTTGTGTAACATAGCTTAGAGACTTCCTAGTAATTGGAGCACATTGGGGCTGTGGGTGTGCTATGAGAAGAAGGGTCAAATCCTACTATTTGGTCAGACAAGAACTGATGCTTTTAATTAACTGTGTTCCCCATATGGTATCAGCTCAAATTCAAGATCTACTTATATGCAGATAGCCCTTTACGTAGCTCTTCATTAAAACTCTGGAACAAGCAGTCTTCTGGTAATTACAACATAAATTAAAATTTTTCTTTTTTTGATTAGGGCATAGCCCAGATATTTCTGTTGTGATAAGATCAGATTTTTTTTGTAATAATAGCACATGTCTATGATTATTTGTGTTATTACAACACAAATTAAAGATTTATTTTGTTATTTGAATAGAGGGCCATGGATTATTCTTGTAATTACAACAAAACCTGATGTTTCTTCTGGTGATTAAAACATATTCTTTAGAAGAAGATTTTGTCTCATTGTTTGTATGTCTTCATTAATTTTTCAAGTGGTCTTAATCTTAAGAAGTGATAAACATTAATCTAGAACATGATCATTAGTAATGACTAGTGCCAGGGTTACACTGACATGATTTTCTGTATATAAAATCATTGATTTGTACTTGACATGTCATGCTTACAACTTAGCTTTGAAATTTAGTGTTATAATATAATATGCATGAATATATATATATGTGTGTGTGTGTGTGTGTGTGTACACAAGTTTTTATAAATGAAAAATAAAAGTAGTAAGCTATTTTTAAAGAGTGTAACAAAAAGAGAATGAGAAACTTTTCTGTAATTTTATTTTCTTTCACTTCAGCAGCTTAGAAGACAAGCAAACAAGTCCCAGGTTTGTGGTTACCCTAGAAGGGATTAGACCTGATCATTTTGCCAAAAAATGTAAAGTGAGAAGGACTGTCCTGTCAGATGATAAGTCATATGACTATGAAGATGATATAGAACTACTGACCCAGGAAGATGAAATAACTCAAGATGATCTGAACACTGATTATCCCATGGAAGGTGAGTTTGGTTAACAAATTGAAATAATTTGTGTAAAATTAAACTTGTATATGTTGTTTCTATTAATATTGCAGTTTTATTTACAATGTCTGCCATTTCATGCAGCATTCTTGTCTCTCTTAACAAATAATCAATTTTCATGTATTCTTCAGATACTGGGAACAAAATATATTGTAGAAGGCCTATGTGTGTGTTTCTAATAGTAGTAATGTATATATGTAAACCTGTCATCGTCAGGTTCACCGAAGAAGGTCGAAACGTTGTTTGCTCCTCTACGTGAAATATTTTCTCAACCCAAACGAGCCGTTTTTACATATATATTTCTACAAATGGGTTTTCTCGACATCACTGGGTAGTAATGTATCATAATTGTAGAGAAAGAAAATATTGACTAACATCTCAGTCCATTTTGTGTGTTAATTATCATTAGTTATCAATATTTAACTTCTCTGTGAAACTAATATATGAGGTGCACAAAGTTATGGATATGATATGCACTAAGAAGATTTCTTTCGTTGTGGATTTTCACCTAAATCTGAGAGGGTTTGGACATGATGAATAGATGTAATATACACTAGTGGAGATTTATATTCAAAGAGTATTTAGATTTAAGTTGCACAGGAGACAAGCTCCCTCCAGGAGATCCACTCTAATAAATCTAGAACTGTTCCATCAGTATTGTAGCCTTGGGATAACTAGGTAAGTCAGCAGAAACTTCAGGATTTACAATGTAAAATCCATAGTTTCATTACCTTTGGTAGACAGAGTACAGATAGCCCATTATTTTCAGCTTTGTGCTTAAAATAAATTTCATGAACATATTTTAGAAACTTGTTGTTTGCTAAGTATGTTATCCCATTATAATGAGAAAAGTTTTAGTTGGACTACTGTTTTATTATATTAGCATTACAAATTCTTGTTCCATGATATAGTAATGTATGAACCACACCTTGAAAAGAACCATGCTAAAAATACTCTTACTAAGTAAGTGTTTCTAAAACAAATGATTTGCCTGTTGGTATCTTCCAAGGACATAAGGAAGACTTATTTCTGAGAATCAATAATTTATCAGTACAGTTTATGTAATATATTCAACTGCATTTCACTTATCATTTCCTTGCATTGTTACTCTGGAAAACTTTAAATATAAAATTCTTTAATTTTCTAATGAATTAATTACAAGTTAAAATTTGAATTTAATCTTTTTGCATTTAAAAGAAATTATGGAAGAAGAAGAAGTATTTGATGCCCCCCCAAAAAAACTAAAACTCCGAGAAAGATGTAAATATTGGCCTGGGTGTAAAAATGGTGAAAAATGTCCCTATCATCACCCCACAGTTCAGTGCAAGTAAGTATTAGTACATAATATTGATCTGTTGTGTTGATCACGATGCATACCACTGTATTGAAACAAATATATTTATTTTTGTTACATTATTAGTATATGGTAACTGCCAAAAACTTGAAATATTTACATTTCTGTATCTAAATCTGTGTACTTTTTTCTCCTTGACTAAAGTATCAAAATACTGAATATCAGTTATATATAAAAATGTTTACAGGTTGTTGTTTTGTTTTCAGTATTATGGAATCTTCAACTCAGTCAGCCCTTACTTAGGAAGGTTGTACTACTTATAAGACACACGTAACTTGTTGTTGTACGTTTTTGCATCCAGTAATTGAAATATATAATTCTCATCTGTATAAAGATATTCTGATTCGCAGTATTTTATATTTCAAGTTACATTTGCATCAACTCTTAGTATTACAATTAATTATCTTTATGCAAGAACACTATTAATTTTATCCTTTATATTTATAGATGTATATAGCATATATTACATGGCTGAATAAGTAAATTATATTTAATGACACACAAAAATAGATACAAAGGTAGATTATATTTAATGACACACAAAAATAGATACAAAGGTAGCTTTAAAGGTTTGTTTAATGAAATTATAGTGAAAGGTAAGAAAAATGTTTTTTTGTCTTTTTATTTTTGTGGTTCAGTTGTTTTTCGTTATAATAGATTTCTGGGAAATGTGTATATAACAAGCTGTAGGTAAAATCGTTATTTTTAATCATTAAAATAAATATTTGGATTTGGGATGTAATTTAATCTTTTGTGATTTCAGAGCTTTTCCCAACTGTAAGTTTGGTGAGAAGTGTTTATACATTCACCCTAATTGTAAGTATGATGCTGGATGCACCAGAAAGGACTGTCCATTTACTCATGCCAGTAAACGTACGTTTAGTGCTTCAGTCAGTCCTCCTGTATACATAGGTAAAGAAATGTATAACATTTATGTTGCTTTATCAATTATAAGAGATTTCAGTTTCTGTCATGTTCAAAATAATCATCTTTGGATAGCTTTTGTTACTTTACAGGAGTCTTTACTGGACCATGTAATTTCATTTTGTGTTGAAAACAAACAACTTGTTCCTTTGGCTAATGTTTGTCAGGACTTACTGTTTGTGCTGTACTATTGAAATAGAAGACCACAACTTTGTGGTTGTTTAGATGTTATGGTGATGGTGTGTGTGTGTGTGTGCTAATTTCACCAAAATATGTTTGTAAAAGTCTAATGTTTGTGGTGTACTATCATATGAGTGCTTAGTTGTTATAGGGATGGTACAAAGTGCTACTTCTACCTGTCTATGTTTGTCAAAGTCTACTGTTTGTGATGTACTATCATATGAGTGTTTAGATGTTATGGTGATGGTATAAAGTGCGACTTCTACCTGTCTATGTTTGTTAAAGTCTGTTGTTTATGAAAAAGAAGGCCACTATCATGTGGATGTTAAATGTTTCCTATGTCAGCTAAAGTTATTCTTTCTATGGTCCAAGAGAACAGTGACATGAATTAGGGAGACAAACAGATAATAAGACAAACAAAAATATTCTGGAAGTTAATGAACCAGTACATACGAATTCCATCACTGTTTCATTGCATAGGAAACTATTGTCTTTAAAAGCAGATGCAAGAATTCCTGGATAACTGGAATTAGAACTGAGAATGGTGTAAAATCATAATGTGGGATGATAAGTTTTAGTTAGATTGTAGTTTGGTGGAATACAGTTCAGATCTGATTGCATTGTTCCTGCAGTGAAATAAGTTGAGCATACTGTTATAGTTTGGGACCATTTCAGCTAGTGGGAACTTGGTTCGTTGGGAAGAGAGATAGGAAATGTAACTATCATTGATCGTCTCCAATTAGGAAAGCCCACACCTCTAACATCAGGATAATACATCATACCACATTTCATCTACTATTATTGATTGGTTTGAGGTAAATAATGTTCAGACAATAGACCAAGAGTGAATGGAGTTGAGCTGTTGATGAGTTAGCATTTTGACTGAAAGAAATGATAAGACAGTTTCTGAAATTTCATGAAATAACTAACTACATGGAAGCAAGTTTAAAAACTAATGTATCACAATTTAACTTTTTGAGAGCTTTAATTGAATTTCTATATAAATTAATAAAAGTTTTTATTTTTCCAGTTTACCATTTAACAATCTTTAATAGGACTTTGAATAAATGTATTAATCTCTGTTCCCATTTATGGTCCAGCAGCTTTGTTCAACAAAATTATATATGTTAACATGAAAAACAATAATTGATACTTTTAAAACATTTAACTGGTTAGTTAAGGTTGAAAAAATCAAAAACACTGACAACTCTCTGAAAACGTTTTGTGTCAAAAGAATAAATAATTAAAATATGAAAAATGTAATAATTTTATCATTTTGGAAAGATAAAGCAACTTCTTTCTTTGGGTCACTTTCAAGGAGAGTCTATTTTCTGAAATATCATTTAGTTTTCAGGTTTATTCATCAAAATACAAAACACATGCTGCAAAGTGTTAAGCGAAGCTGTATTTCACTTTTCCTAATCAGGTTTAAAGTTTTCCTCCCAACTGTTATAAACAGTGTAGAATACTTTCCCAAAAATTTTGAACTAGTGTTTAACTAGATAAAACAGTATGATTTTGTTTGTTCTAAGAACACACAGAGGCAATTTAAAGGCTCTTAATTTCAGTTTTCATATATAGAATACTATTATTAATATAATTTCAATTATTATCAATTATTGCAGTTTTACAGACTTTGAATAAATACTGAGGAGGTATTGCATATTAATATTTTTTTGCTTGACCAGTGTTGGTTAAATTGTTGAATTCAAGTAGTTTTATTTATTTTAACTGGTGTATTTCCAGTAACTAAATATGTTGAGAAAAGATACCTTTAAATATGTTAATAATTGAATAAGAAATGTTCCAATAATTTTCTGATATTTATGCAACTAATATTAAATTTTAATGGGAATTTGTATTGTAACATACTATTATTTATGATTAATCTTTTTAACTCTATTTAGATTCTTAAACTTTATTTTTTCTGACAGTTTCCAGTCCTAGGGTATCTACAACTAAAGCCCCATGCAAGTTTTTCCCTAAATGTAGAAATACCAACTGTCCATACTTTCATCCAATGGTTAGTTTATTTCTTTAAATGACAAAACTCTGTTGTTGAATGTTTATTGAAGTTTCGTGCAATAGTTCTCTTTTTATCAAAAACTTGTATCTTGCAGGAAATTATTTCTTTAATTTTTTTTTCACCCTCAGTAGTTTTGTTTTATAATGATGATTAACAAAGAAAAACCAATCCTTCTGTCTTAAGCTAGAATAAGTTGTTGAACACAATAATATTTTCTGTTAACCCTTTTGCAACAATCTTGATATAATATACACGAGTTAAGTATTTATACTATAACTTTTGATGCAGGATGTATACCTTCACAAAATTTGGTAGACTTTTAGTAAAGATTGCAAGTCTTTTGTAGATGAAAATTAAGATATTTTAATGAAGTGTTTTTATCAAAGATTTATTTGTGATAATATCAAGTCTATGTCATTACTAGTCCAAGTGCCAAGTGATTTTCATGTTATGATTAAAAACTGTGCTTCATCCCAGAAATCTCAAATAATAATTGCATAATCTCTAAAACCTCCTAAATACATTTCAAACATTTGTTTTCAATAAGAATTTATATTTTGTCTGTTATTTTCTGAACCCTAACTACAGAGGGTATGTAAATAAGGAAATAATTATAAATCATCCTTTTTTCATTCTAAAATGACTACTAGTTGTAACACAAAAACACATATTTTCAGTCTAAATATCTTAAATCTTATAACATTATACATTTATACATTTATATATAGTTATTATATTTTTATTATAATGCCTTTCCAGTTGTGCCTGGCTAACAATACAGAACTTGCAACCCTTGGTGTGGATTCCTGTACATGATGAGGGGACTTCCCAGTTCTGTTCCCAGTTTACCTCCTCTGGGATCTAAACATCCACCCATGTGTTTGCCATGTGTGGTGACCCATGAAGGGAAGGAAAGGATTTTGGTGGTTGAGGGGTCCAACCCTGACACACTACTTTGGCCTTGAATTCCTGTAGACAGGCGGCCTTGGGGTTGGCTCCCTTGGGTCATTCGGCTGGTCCACTTGGGCTAAGATCAACCATGTAGCAGTGTTGGATGTTCTCAACAGGTTTTGTGGACATTGTATTTATGCTAGCATTTGGGAATAGTGCTCACGAAACCCTGGTGTTGCTGCAGTGTCCATGTTTGGCATTGTAGTGTGTCCTCTTGTAGGGCTCCATGGTGGGTGGGGTCAGTGGACACTGAAATATTCCTTTTTTTATTATGGATCCTCCAAATAAAAACTTAAATAAAATAGTAAAAAAACAGTTCATAGGTAAACGACCATATCTTGAAGATTCTGAGCAGCAATCTTCAACATCTGTAATTTTTTATACTACATTTATACTACATTCCTCCACCGAAGGAATTTCTGCAGTGAGGCATATCTCCACTCACAGAGATGGAATTACGATGCTGACCAATGTCCTCGTTCTGATGTTTGCATCACCACGTCCACCTGCAACCATAAGGGAGATTATCTTAATTGTAGGGTATGGCCATACATTCCAAACCCTCTCAGATTTTTCCAGTATCAGGAGTTTGGTCACTTGAAGATGTCATGTCATGGTTCCTTGACGTGTGCTCATTGCAGTGGCAAGGACCACAATGCCTGTGAGTGTGAAACGGACCCTCACTGTGTCAGTACAATGACTCTCACCAGTTCTACTTTTGTTCTTGCCCTAAATGGTTGGAAGAAAAAGAGGTGCAGCTTTTGAAAACGATTCATATCATTACTTATCCTGAGGCTCAAAAATTGCTGTCCAACATCTCATCTCTGATGTATGCTGCTGCACTTCTTTCCACAACTACAGTGGAAGTGCAGACAGATCTCTCTATGCCTCCAAAAGAATCATTCTAAAACCAAATGAAAAGTCTTTTGACCTCCATGGTTATAAAAGTTGATGAATCAACTTCAAAACCCATCTCTATCCCTAACATACATTCCAGCAACTCACAAGATCCACTTTCTTTGGTTCCAGGTACAGGCATTTCCTTGTGCATATCTTCTTCTCCCACCCCAAGATGCAGAACGGTCATTCGTTCACATCCTCAGTCGCTGGAATCCTCTTCCAACAGCAAAGATCTGCTCAGTTGACCCAAAGCACGATCTAGCAAAGACCTCCCTTGAATAAAGATAGTAAAGAAAAAAGATGTGATCATAAACAAAAGGGTTCTCCACCCAATTCACCTACACATTAATAAAAATTGTCACCTTGATACAATGGAACAGTTGAGGTTTATGTTCTAATTTGGATGACATCAAAACATGATTGCTTCCTACCATCCTGTATGTCTTTCCTTACAAGAAACATTTTTGAAACTTGCCGATACAGTCACTTTTCAGTGGTTTTCTTTCTACAAAAATGACAGGCTGTGTGATGGACAGGGGTGGCACTATTGGTTGATCAGCATATGGCTGCTTAACACACTCTACATACATTCACTGTTTGTTCTATCTACCTGTCACCTGGACAGACCTATGACCAATTAGACCTTGATGCTCTCATTGAACAGTTGCCGTCTCCCCTTTTAATCCTGTTGGAATTTAATGGACATCATCCCCTCTGGGGAAGTGCTGATATTGATAGGAGGGATTGCTCTGTAAAGCGTATGCTCTCTGATCACAACTTTTTTCTTTTCAATACTGGTTCTTCTACTTATTTTCATGCACCTAGTCAGTCCTTTACTGCTATTGACCTGTCAATTTGCTCCCTTTCACTATTCTCCCATTTTTCATGGAGTCTTGACAGTAATGCATGAGGCAGTGAACATTTTCCTGTAATTTTGAGAGAGACCAGCCATGGTCGATGCCACCTGACCCATATGCCCCATATGCTGGATCAAGCAAACTGGACCTCTTTCACTGCTCTCACAAAACTTGATCCTGCCATCACCTGTAAACCATCAATAAACAATTGTGTGGCAGCAGTACCTGAGTGTATTATATAAGCAACTGTTTAATGTATTCCTGAAACCTCGACATATTTTCCATGATATCCTCATCTGTGGTGGAATCCTTTCTGCCACATGGCATGGAAGGCTCATAAATGGCCCTGGGATACTTTTTTTAGGTATTCCACACTCTCACACTGCATCACTTTCCAGCAGGCTCATGCACATGCTCTGTGTGTAAAAAGTCAAAGCCAGAAGGAATCTTGGATTAAGTTCACAACCAGCATTTCTTTTACCACCAGTTCCAAAGTCAGATGGAACAAAATTCGAAAGGTCAGTGGGCAATAGGGTCATTCCATGTCAAATCATCCAGATTTTGGAAAATTTTCCAGGTGACCCCCTTAGAGGATACTTTAAAAAAGTATAACTCAAAAGGTAGGTTGAACACCATCATGGTATTTTTTGTAGATCATATTCAGAGATGTAAGAATATATGATAAAAATCTGAAAAGGTTGAATAACTGGTGACATGGTCAAACTGTGGCCTGAAGTAGGGCTATTTTTAGCTAGATCATAAAAAGTTGCATGCAACTACATTTTTTTACAGGAGATCTAATGGATTTTTAATTACAACAATTGCTGATTTATCAACTGATATGTTATAGGATATTTGAAAAAAAAGTTAGCTTTGTATCTTATTAAGTCTCAGAGCTATGGCTTATTAAATAAACCAATGTTTTTTTACAATTTTGGGTTTTCAGCTGATTTTACAGCCTCACTATGAAAATCCTGAGAGAGATAAACTTGGTTTGAGACCATTTTTTAATTCTATGGGATTAATTCAGTCAGTGTAGCAAATTTCAGCCTTCTACCCCCTTCTTTCTCTTGCAGCTTTAAGCAGCCAAAGTTGCCCAAAAATGAATTCACCAAAAATACAAAAAAATTAAATTTTTCAGGGCTGTAAATCAGAAACTATTAGAGATATTGATCTAATATTTGGCAATTTTTCATTATATGGGTAGATGAACACGTGAATTTTTTCAAGGCATTCTGTGGGGTCACCTGCAGCCTCCTGGATGATTTGACATGGAATGACCCAATATAACTCTGTCCCCCTCTTGATCTTGCTCTTTGATGGTACAGAGCATCACCGATACTCTAGGTGAAAGCTTTTGTCAGGTATCTAGCACTTCTGCTTCTTCCTCCATCTTCTTAGCCATCAAGACTCAGGCAGAGTGATCAACTCTTTCCTTTTGAGCTGATTGTCTTTATGATTATAATCATCCCTTTACAGCTGGTGGAACTCAAACAGGCAGTACATCGGTTGGACCTGATAATGTACAATATGAAATGCTGCACCATCTATCACCACTTTCTTTTCAAGCTGATTGACTTTATGACTATAATCTTCCCTTTACACTGGTGGAACTCAAACTGGCCCTTTATCGGTCTGGCAGTACATCGGTTGGACATGATAATGTACACTGTGAGATGCTGCAATCTATGACCTCTTTCCTTTTGAGCTCTATACTATCATCCCTTTAAGCTGGTGGAATTCAAACTGGCCCTTCATCGGTCTGGTAGTACATCAGTTGCACCTGATAATTTACACTATGAAATGCTGTGCCATCTATCTCCTGCTTCTCTTGCTATTCTTCTGATTGTTTTTAAACGGATCTGGCAGGAGAATGTTTTTTCCTGATGGCTGGTGCCAGGCTATTGTCCTGCCTTTCTCTAGGCCTGGGAAGGATCCCAAGATTCCTTCAAACTTTCACCCAATTGCTTTGATGAGCTGTCTCTGTGAGACCTTAAAGAGGATGTTTAATGCTTGTCTTGTCTGGTTCCTCAAATCAAACAACCTCCTGTTGCCTACCCAGTGTAGGTTCCAATGACAGCACTCCACTGTGGACCACATGACTCGACTTGAGGCATAAATCAGAGAAGTCTTTCTCAAACAACAACATCTTGTATCAATATTCTTTGACATTAAGAAGGCTTATGATACAACATGGAGGTATGGCATTTTGCGATACCTCCATATATGTATATATTATATGGGTTGTGTGGGAATTTGCCCATTTTTATTAAAAAATTTTTAATGGATAGTAGATTTCAAGTTTATGTAGGCTCAACATTTTCCAATATAAAGATAAGTGCCATCACTGAACAACTCCCTCTTACTGTTGCAAATGGGCTCTATGTCAACGACTTTCACATTTCATATCAGTTGTTGAACATGTGGTATATTGAGTGGCAGTTACAGACTGCCCTCAGTTGTTTACTGAAGTGGACCACAACAAATGGCTTTAACTTCTCTCTCTCTAAAACCATTTGCATGCATTTTTGCCACCAACGGGATATTCATCCTGATCCTGAACTCTGTATTGGTGAAGTTGTGCTGCCTGTGGTCCCTGCGACAAAATTCTTGGTGCTTATCTTTGAACATAAGTTGACCTTTATACCACATATCAAGCAGCTGTGAGTCAAATGTACAAGAGCACTGAACATCCTCCATGTCCTCTCTCTCACCACCTTGGGAGCAGTTTGATGTTCTGTGCTAAAGATGCATCATGCTCTTATTCAATCAAAACTCGACTATGGATCAGTAGTCTATGACTCTGCAAGGACCTTAGCCTTAAAGATGCTATACCCCATTTATCATCAAGGACTTTGGCTCTGCAATGGGGCTTTCCACACTTCCCCAGCTCAGAGCTTATACATAGATTCTCATGAACCTTCTTTGCACCTCTACTGTTTGCAACTATCTTTACTGTATGTTTTGAAACTATGTTCCTTACTAAAACATCCAACCTAGGGTTGTGTTTTCCTTTCTTAGTGGGCCATGCTTTCTCAAAACAGATAATCTGCCATTGCTCCTTTTGGCCTTCATATTCAGGTGCAGTTGGATGAATTGGGTCTGTCCTTGGATAACATTGTTGTATCCACTGGTTAGCCCATTCCACCATGGCTTCTTACAGTCCCAAAATGTGACCTGTCTTTAAGTCATCTGAGAAAAACATACACTCCAGATTGGAAATACTGTCTGTTATTCACTGAACATCTTTCAAAGCATCCTTCCATTCCTATTTATACAGATGGTTCGAAATCAGGTAACTGTGTGGGCTCTGCAATGGCTTGTTGTGGTTTGGTGGTTGTATGCAGAATGCCCTTCTGTGTTCTACAGAACTACAGCTTCTGTGTTCACTGCTGAACTGTATGCCATTTCTCTTGCCCTGGATCACGTAGAAGCTAAGCAGTACTCAAACTGCATTATTTATACTCACTTTCTTAGTTCTCTACTGGCTCTGGACTTTGGCTGTCTTGCTTCCGTGAGGATCGAAAAAGGAAGTTGTTCTAACTAGACTTTGCATTGGTCACAGTTTTTTAACTCATCGTTTTCTTTTATCTGGAACTGATGCATCAGTGTGTAGTCAGTGTAACACTCAGGTCACAATAAGCCACATTTAATTTTTAACTTTTTTACCTGATGTTTGGTGCAGATAGCCAAGCTGCTTTGTGCCGTAAAACACCAAAACCAACCAACCAACCAAAACTTGCACTGATGGTACTATATCCAATAATATGAAACTTACCTTTAGTATTTAATCTTAAATTACTATATCAATACCATTGAATTCTAGTATAATTTATCAAACTTAGTAACATCTGACGTGACTCACAAAAAAAAACAATATTTAGGTGTTTTTTCAATATTTACTTTTAAATTAAGAAATATATATAAATAACATATAATGCTACAATTTGCATTATAACCTACAATTTAATACCAGTATTATTGATATAAATTTCATAAAATAGTAGTTGAGTAAAATTTTGAATGCAAGTCAACAAAGGTGATGATGTTGCTTTTGACCTGTGACCCATCACAATAGGGTTAAATAAAAATAATTTTTAAAATTTAGATGTGACATGATACAAGAATAATCATTTTTTTATTTGTATAATATTTTCATAACAACAATATAAAGGGTTGTGTGAAAATATATTATATGGACTGTTGCTCATGCCATACTGTACAGATTTGTTGATTGAATGAGTACGAATCCCTAAATTATTTAAAAAACAAGTAGAGTGTAGATTATTAAGTCCATTTGTTGGGAATGTAAACTGTTTGTCGTGTGCTATTTTTTAACCTACCTTGTGGATAACCTATTAATAAAGGTATTGTTGAAGAAATTCAGGTGTCAGATTTTCAATATGGCACTTACCTCCTCTCACGTATTTGGTGATTCCCTCTACATATGAACTTTTACTTTACAAACTTTGTGCTCAATCCTCATTGGAATTTGTGTATTTTAACATGACTCTCATGTAACACATGACTCCCTTTACTCTCCTCTATTGAACCTTCTCTTTACCTTTGACATTGTTTGAGTTTAATTTATTTATTGCTGCATGTTTGACTTTGTTTCCTTCATGAAGTGGCTCATTTTGAACTTCATTTGATTTGTGCAACTAGATTACTTTTTTCTGTTTATCAGTTAATTCATGTTGCTTTATTTCTGCACTCGAGGTTTGGAAACTTTTCTGTGCAATGCATTCTGAAGTTCATCTCACCATTTTGTGGATTACAACAGCAACTAGCATTTTCTGTTGGTTTTAGGTTTAGGCAACCTACAAGCAGTCTACCTCTATAACTTTTGTAGTCCATTTGTTTCTGTAGGATCCTTATGTGCCACCTATTCCTCCTAACCCTTCCCTGTTTCTTCTATTTTGAGCACATTTTTTGTTAATTTCCTGAAGGTTTGGATCCTCTGGGAGCTTGACTGTAGGTGTTTCTATCCCCCTGGCTTCCCTTCATCAACAATCATTAGATGCTAATGGTTCTCTTCAAAGGTTTCATTATCCAGTTTCCTTTCCCTTCCCATCTCTTATTACTTATTTCCTTTCTTCCTACTTGAGATCTATGACATGCCCTTGTCTGTCATGGTTCAAGATTTATTTTGGATCAAGATATTGAACTGGTTTACCATTTCTGGGTGTTTTCTTCCTACTTTTTTGTTGTCCCATAACAACTGGGGATTGTTGGCCAGTCAATGATTCCTAACCTCAACTGCTTCATTGCACTCCCCAGATTCACCACAGAGTCTTTTTTTCACTGAGATTGGTGTTTTCACCTGATAATAAGTGCCAATAATGGATGTCTCCATTGCCTACTCCTATGTCCTGTTATCACTTCAATTTCAACCTTTTGTTTTGGTTTGTCTGTTGCTGGATGGTTTATCTGTTTCAGGCACTTTATTTGTGCCTTTTCCTCTTCATTTTGAGGCTCTAAAGTTGCAATTTCATTATTACATAACACATGGTTCCTTTTAGTTAATTCTGAGCAGGAGTTGACCACTCAAACATATCACCTCCTTTTTGTAGCAGCTCTAGGGACTAGTTGTTTACATTAGATAAGTCCTTACTTCAACCCACTCCATCCCTGTGCATTTGGAAGTCTCATCAACACATGCATAAGTATCTTTTAGTTCATTGTGTTCTCTCAGCTCAGTCACTTACTGTTTATGATGAAATCTTGCACAGGATCCTCTTTTACCACCATTTATCTTCCTCCTTTTCTTAGAGACAATCTGCAGTGGTAGCTGTACTAAGCCCATAATTGAGGAGGTACACCACTTCTTTCACTGCATTTGTTCAAGAATGCTTTCCTTCAGAGTTTGAGGGCTTGCATTTGTTCAAATCCTTGGTATGAATGCTTTCCAACCTTCTTTCCTTTCCATCACTGTCTGGTTGTGGTCTTTCAGACAGCTCTATGGTTGTGGCTCTGATTAATCACAATGGGAGCACCCAGCCCAGAGATTTCTATTTTTGGACTTTGGAACTTTTGTACTGGGCCCACGCAGATACTTATCTCATCTTCAGTGTACTCTCCTATACAAGTGCTTCATTGGGTGATTTCTGTGGTACACTCCATCTTTATTGGGTCCTCCTAATTGCACTCCATTGGCCAGCACAATCTTGGTTTCAGAGGCTCCAATGCCTACTAATTTTACCATCTGTCCCTCTTATGTTTCCCTTTTTTTTGTATCAACCTCAACCCCTGCTCTACTTCCCAATCTTCCCTTCCTGCACCTTCACGCCTAATGTTTTATTCAATCGTTGGAAAAAAAGATTTGGTTTCACATGTAAAGTCACCTCCATTCAACTATCTTCCATGGAAGTATACCAGTGCAGGTGGAAGATCTACTACTGTTGGTTACCTGTCAATTAGCCTTCTGTGGCTTAGATGACAAAATTCTTTTCTGGTTCTTTGAGCATGGGCCTGTGGTCTCCTTGCTTTGATTTTTGGACAGTCCTCTCCCATATATTTCATTTTTCCAGTTACTGTGAGGTTTTTACTTCCCTTATTCTCACTACCTCGTACGTTCCTCTAAGATTCAAAGGCCTTCTAAGCATCTTCCCCTTCCAAACTGGGTTATTACTGTGATCCTCCATGCCCTAACTTTACCTCCATTTGAACCACTTTTCACATGTTCCTTGTTTCATTTGTCCCTTAAGACATATTGCCTCCTTCTTTTGGCTTGTGAATTTTGCTGGTCTGATTTGTTTGCCATTGATGTTTCACATGCCCATTATCAACCTAAATATATTCTCCCCAAGTCTGCAGCATCTCAGGAGGGTTGCTCCCCTTTTCTCCTATTTCCTACCTTCTATCTCCCATTTTTGCACCATGATAGACTCTGTGTCCAGCCAGATGCCTCAGGTGTGATATTGAAATACAGTTATCCTCTGGGTATGTGCAACCATCTTTTTATTCCCTGGCATTCTGCCTCCCTTCCTGATCATTTTCCTTCTCCCTTACAAATTGGGTCAGCTTTCTAATCCATTTATCCTATTACTTGCTACCTTCTTCATCCCTATACCTTATTCTGTATTTCTTTCCATCCACTCCATCTTCTCACATTTTTTGTTGGGGTTTTTTTCTTCTTCCTGTGGCCATGCTCCATACTTCAATGTGACTTTAACTGGTAAGATTTGTGCATTTTCCTCTTTTTTTACAAGCCTTTCTTTCTTTGCTTTTATTATACAGATCCAGCTCTGTGACAAGTGTTGTCTGACTTGGTATTCTTTAGCTTCAAGTGTGCACTGTAAGACATCTAGACTCCCACTCTTATTGTCCATGACTCTACATGCTCACCATAGAGATGAGGTGTTTCACAAGATCTCTGTAAAGTTATATACCTCAGGATAATTGCTTCATAAATTGGCCTTTTCCAGACCATACCATTCATGGATTGCAGAGATAAAGTAGAAGGGGATAGTCACCCATCCCTACAATGCCTTGAATGAATAACTTGGTATGGTCTGCTTTTCAGAATAGAGTTTAATGGTCATTCATTGCATTGTCTCCAGTGATGATGTTCCTTCAGACTCTCCAGTACATTCTCACACTTCTCCTTCAAGTGGAATATGGAAGTTCTTTGCACCTTCCAGTTCCAAGTTATTTGGGTAGATGACCATGGAGGTACCCTCCTGGATGGATTCTACAAAAACGTTTGTTATAACCATTAATTTGAGAATGGGGTAGTCGTGTTCTGCTGTTGTAGATTCTAAATGGTTTTTATGGGAGTTGATCCATGCCCTCGCTGGTGGACATGGCCTCTTGAAGCTGTTTACACAATCACAGGAGTTGGTCCGTTACCTTAAGAGATCACATAACCTCCTCATACTGTTTACAATATCATGGAGTTGATTCATCACCAAACTAGTTGTGGCCTCCTACTATTAATTTAAATATACAGTTGAGTTAATCTGTCATCTTACATGTACCATACTAATTGGAGTTGATTCATCATAAATACAGTTTACCCCTTTTTCGATTTGGAGCCTTCATTCTATATTCGCATAAACATCAGTTCCCAGAATTGAGGTGTTGAATTTGAGTGAACCAATCAAAACAAGTCCTCACACACATTGAATTTATTTTCTCAATGCTGGATGGCTAGTTCCAGATTGTTGTAAGCTGTTGATTCTTGTGCAGTTACCTAGTAATGAGAGTGGATCCTCATCCCACCCTTATGTGGACATTGGTACCCCCCAGAGGAGATTTTGGATGTAGTTTACTTGTCAATTACTGTCCAATGTACCCTCGCCTCTACACCTTGCAATTTCTGCTCAAAAATGGTGTAACTCCCCTCCTCTGATCTCTGGATCTCATTCTCTCTGGTCAGGGGTATCCTTCAGATGCATTTAAGGGTGCTTTTGTTATTCCCTTGCACCAGGTCTAATCCTTCTTAGTTTAGGATTTTAGCCAATCTTGTGAGTGGAGGGAAGTACTGTGTCAAAAGTTTTAATTTTCCTTTTCTTAAATGTATTTCTGACAGGTACTTAACTCTGCTCTCTCTTCCCACCTTTCCACCCTGCCTCTGGTTCTCACACCTTTAACCACACTTCAAAGTGAAGGTTTAATAGAGGAGTATAGAGGGAGTCACATGCATCACCTGAGCATGCTATGCTACTAATGGTTGATGGATGATGGTTTGTATGAGACACATTGGGATATACTAATTCCAATGGGAGGGGTGCAATGCTCGTTGCATGCATATAGAAAAGTTTTCATATAGAGTGTAGCACTGAATGGAAATACATTTTCAGTATAAGAAAATTATAATTTTCTTCATTTCTAACTTTTAAATATGTGTTAAAATGCATGGGCTTACAAATATAAAGTTTCAGAATCACACTTGGACAACATAATTTTTGATGTGTTTAGGTTATATTGTGTATTTTATCTTGTGTATATTACATATAAACAAACAGTTGTTTTTTCCTAATATTGTGCACCAGAACAAAGTTCCAAGCTGTGAGTTATGATAGAAGGGTGTAAATAAATAACTTATGGTTCCTAAAGCAGGTTCTATTTCTATCACAGTTGTGTAAATTTGGCAACAGTTGTCGAAATGCTCATTGTCCATTCCTTCACTCACAAGCTCCACCACCTCAGCATTTGAAATGGACTGCTCCACAGTGTGAGTCAAGTCGCTTAAGGTAGTTTTTATTGCATGAATTTTATTAGTTAAGAACAAAAAAAAAAAACTGTAGATCTAACAGTTCACAGTGATCTCAACTGCTAGATACTGTTGAATAATACTAGACAAATTCAGAATACAAATTAGGAAATCTAAAGACTCGTGATAATGTAACTTCATCCTTTAGCCCAGATATTGTATCGGTTAATATCTTGTTCCAGTTATTCCTGCAAATTTTTCTGTAGATATATTAGATTCAAGACAGTAAAAGTTGTAAGGTAGTTGAGGGCAGTTCAATTGAAAATAAGAGAAATATATCGCTAATCTATAACTTTTTGTTCAATATGGGTTGGCCTTCAGAAACAGCCAATCATAATCTAGAGTTGTTTAGGTTAGTTTGTGCCAGAGAGGTGTGTAAAGTACATAGAACATTTAAGAGAGGTAGTAGGTATAAGAATTGTATTCTCAAGATATCTGGTGTGGGTATTAATGCTTTAATTAAAACAAAGTACAGAACAACGTTTTGACCTTCTGAGGTCATCTTCAGGTTAACATAGTGGTTTCTCATCACAAATTATGAGAATTCTTAACTAATTCCTGTAAAGATAAAATAGTAATGTGACATAATATGTAGGAAATCATATACCAAAACAAAAAAATCACTAAACCCATAACATGCTCTACAAAAAAATGTTATTTACTTAATCCAGTGTCAAAAATGCAAATTCCAATATGTAAGCAAAACCAAGACAACTGTACGGGAACCTGTTAATAACCACAAATAAATAATAAAAAATTTCCAGTCACAAAATACTTTAATGTGCCTGGACATTCTCTTGAAAACATTACACTTATGGATATAAAAACAAATTTTACATCTAACAGAGACAAAGAAATTAAAGAAGCTTATTGAATAGCAGTGTTAAATACTGCAACATCAAATGGTATAAATCTAGATACCAGGACTGCTGACCTTTACAAGTCTTTGGAAAGATTTCCAAAACTAAATTCATAAATAAATTTACTTTACATTATTAATATTATCCTTGCTTACATTTCTCTATATTGATATGATATCCTATATATTGCTCCATTTTGTTATTTTCTGTATTTTCTACCACCTTTTGTCTTTATTTAATTTTTATTATGTATTCTTTATTTCATCTTTATAGAAAATACTTAATGATTCTTCTAATTATCATGCCATTTAAATCTTTTATGCAATTTACACACCTCTTTAGCACAAACTAAACCTGACTCAAATAACTCTAGATTACGATTGGCTATTTTTCAAGGTCAACTCGTATTGAAAATCTGGTTTACATGACATCAGCATCTGTGCCTATATATTTCATTACACTCATTAAATGTAACTCTTTATTCTCTTGAAGAAGAATAGTCAACTATTCTGAAGTGTTTGAATTTTGAGTCTCGCTTGAAAATGTTACAACTTTTGTAGGTGAATCTGTGTGTTAACTTCTTAATCAGAATTTATAACATTTCGGTAGGTGAAGATGTGATAAAAATTCTGTCATTTCTCATAAATTGGCATATAAGAAGTTTCATGTGAATTAACATTGTGTGAGCTAAATGTGAAGTTGTAATGAAAATATTGTATTATGCAGATGTTATTATACAAACAAAATACTAAACTAATATTGTAGGAACTCGTATATGCAAAGTGAAAGAGATAAAGTTTGTCACACGTGATAAAAATAAAGGTCATCTCAATTAAATCACACAGAAGTGTGATATCAAACCTAGGATCAAGTTCACCAAGACATGTAGGGTCAGAATGTGGATAAATTCATAATATTTTCATTTAAAAGAAAAATATTAATTAGCTGCATGAAGCAAGATCAGATATAGTCTTTGTATGTAATTAGTTATTTTAAACAGATTTGTGGTTCTGAGTTGCATGTAAGTTGTTCTAGTTAAAAAAGTTCATTAAACTGAAGTGATACTACTGCAAGTAAAAACATATGCTTGACATCCAGAATGTACATTCCAAACAGGAGGTCAGAGAACTGACTGTGTGTCTGTGGAGTATATTAAATCATAAATGAAAATGACGATGTTTTAGTTCAATTTTGTTCTAATTTTATAAAAGCAAGTAAAAAATATTTGACCAAAATAATAAAAGACTGAATGAAAGAGAGTTAAAATATGTCACGAACATTATACACATTAATAACTGACTGATGTAATTCAGTATTGTGTATAAATATAATTTGTATAATTTGTGTCCGTAATCCTATGAATAGGCAATTGCAAAATCAAGTATGAGGATTTAAATTATTTAAAGTAAATAGCTCTTATAAATAGATTTATGACTATAAAATAAGTCATGAATTTTTTTAGACATTAATAAAATGTGTTATTTATATAATTAGTTCAACTAAGACTTCTTGAAAATTAAGAACTTTGCCAAAACAACATCTTATCTACTACTTATAACTATTTTACTAGGGTGAGATAAGTCCTAGTGTAACAGCAAGTAGCATCCACACATTGTGATGTTAATAAGAGATTTTTACCTAGTCCAGTTGTCATCTTGTTCTGTAATTTATAACTTTTATTAAGGTGAGATAAGTTCCAGTGAACTGAAGAATTTCTTGTGAAGTGGAAATATTATTGTTATCATTGTATTTAGTCCCTTCAGGAAGATCTTTTATGGTCAAGAACTACTTTATACCATGTATATTTTTTTAAAGGAAGACTTAACAAGGAGCTTAAAAAGTCATTCAGAAGTCATTCCTGAGTTGGTCTTGTCCACAAAACAATTATCCAGAGGAATATACACTAAATAAAACTTCATTAAAAATTATATTTAGTTTTTATAAATTATGTATTTTTTGAAGGTCCAGTATGTAAAATGGATCTTTCTATCTGTAACCTACTACTTTATTTGGTTTATATCACTGAAAAGTGTTCTAAAAATTGTTGTTATGGGCAAACTCATGACTGATTGAAATACTGAAAATAAATTTAAACTGCAAGGGAGTAAGTAAGGTAGATTTATAAAAATTTCAGTTATGAATATAGTTTGTAATTCTGTGGAGTTAACAAATCAATTGTTATCAGAAATGAATTATGTAAATATAACAATACAAAGTTTATTGTTTTACAGCATATTGTATGAACTTTGACATTACACAACTTATTGGTTTTTCAACATCAAACAGGAGATGCGATTGATACATTTAGAAGACATTTACCCTTCAAATTATCAACTTTTTATACTGTTCACTGCTGATGGAATACACGTAACGTATCGAGTGATTTTATGTTTTGGTCCGACATAATACAAGTATAAATACCTGACTAAAAAAACTGAGCAATTTGTTGTATAAATATTTCAGAAAAATATGTTTAGAAAGCTGATGGCCATATTACTTAGTTTTAAATTGCTGTTGCAAACCCAGTTCCTGCTTTAATACTTTTTATTTATTTACAGGCACTGTGATAAAAATATTTAATGTCAGTAATTTTATAGCTGATGTCAGTAGCACCTTGTAACATTTGTAGCTTTAATTCTTGAAGAATCAAGACATCGATAGCAACAAACATTCACTTTGGTTGATTTTACAAATTTAATTTTTAATATTGTTACTATAAACAGAATTTTAACCAGAAAAAGAAATTAATAGAAGCTTTATTTTCAACATCTGCAAGTTAATAAAATATCTTAAGAACTTTTTGATTTGTGTTGGAAAACAAACTTTCAATTACAAAGATGACGGTATGCTCTTATTTTATAAGTTAATGGGAAATATTGTGGAACCTAAACATTTTTTTACCATTATGTAATTTTCATCTTTATTAATCTCCATTATTTCTGTTTTGGTATTTCTGGTGCAGTGAAAGGAAGTTTGCATTGAAAAATTCAACAGAGAACATGCCTGTGCAGACTAAAACAGAGGGCTAGCTGTTGGTAAGCATGTATTTGTTTAGTTTATGGCTTATATATTTGAAGGAGTATAAAAGCATATGATTTACTAATGCTTTTTTTAATAGATGTAGTTTTGTATGTTTTGAACTAACCTGCATATACTTTTGTATTGTATTATTTCAGTTTGTTTGGTATTAAAATGCATTTAAAGAAAATATACTCAGCAATGAATCTTTATATGTAGTCTAATATTATGTTACTGAGAATACAAACTTGAACATAATTGTTTTAGCAAATACAGGCAGGAAATAACACCAATAAAAAATATGTGCTTAGTGAGGAACTGACTAAACTGAATACTTCCTTTAAAAATGCAATAATAGCAATTTCTACAGTAAGTTTATTTTACAACATTTTAACCCCAAGTAACGAGTCATCATCAGGTAAGAATTATGTTCAGATGAATGTAACTATTATGTGATAATGACTAAATACTATTGGTCAAAATGTAATTATCGAAATAAAAACTTGCCTACTGTCAAAGTTACAATTAAATCAACTAAAATATCTGTTGAAAGAATAAACAAACTGCTATATAAAATCACTAATAATACATTATTAATATCAGTATCATATTTTTATTTTAGTTTACTTTGTTTATATTAACCAAAGCTTATAAGTAATTTAATACCTTTTTTTTTTATTTGTAGTGTCCAGTGTTGTGTACCTACTGCTGAAACATATGAACAACTTCACATTTAGTCTTAAGCTATATAACACAATATTTTATATGGTCTGATATAGCATAGCTTGCTCCACAAAAAACCTAAACTATAAGCATGTTTATGTATTTTTTATTACACTAAAATGCACATGTAAAAATCCATTCCTGCATCACACTCTGTTTTTGTTGTTTTTTCAACATCAAACCTTGAAACTACTGTGACTGAAGTCATAATAAAAAAAAATGTTTGGACAAGCCATAGTTATCCTCTCACACCAAGTTTGTGTTTAATCTTTGTAAAAGAAGATAATTTTTTGTTTTGTTACAACATTTGTAACCTGTTGTTACACAAGTTTTAAAAATTTCTTCTCCAGATATAAATGTTGTTGTTTTTTTAAATGTCTCGAAGTTAACAAGTTTGTTGTGTACATAAAGTGAATGTGTTGATACCATATGTCGATTTGGTTTTCTTTTTGTAATTTAATATTGGGTTGAGGAATAATTCGTGAGCGTTTTTTCAAGTTAAAAAAATATATCCATAAACGAAACGCTTTAGCAAAATATTTCATGTCATTTGGTAGATAATTTTTTGCTCTAATAGATGGTGTGTTTGATTTTCATATGTCTTTCATTTTCAGCTCATTAAATGGAATGTCAAGTGGACAAAATCGAGCATTTTCAACACCATCTGCTTTTCGCATTTAATTTCTGGCAATTTCGTTTAAAACAATGCATACTATATAACTAGGTATTACATGAAATAACGTATCATAATAAATGTTTTGGGTGTAATGTGTTCATGCATTGAAGTATTGTATAGTCTTGCATGTAATGCTTGAATGAAATTATTTAAAAATGCTCACGAATTATTCCTCAACCTAATACATTGTTTAAAAACATCAACATTCACATTATGTCGTTAAGTTAGGCTGTTGGTGTAAATAAACTTGTTAACTGCAGTTGGATGATCTTTTAATTAGCATTTAGTTATTTTATTTAGAGTTCTCTTCCTATACAGCACATTGGATAAACCATAATGATCTAAACGTTTTGACCATGATTTGATCATTCTGTGTTTTGTGTATATTAATATGTTAAAATGCATGTGTGAGGAGAACTAAAAACAAAGTTATTGTTCACTTTCTCTATGTTTGATGAGATGACTTTGTAGTCCTAAAGATGAAAACAACATTATTGTAGTTACATTATGGGATAGATAATACTTAGGAAGATTGAGTACAGGCAGATAGAATACGGTGTGTTTTAATGTAAACCAATACATTCAAAGTTTATACATATTTATTGAAATAAACAAAATAAAAAGCTTTTCCAACAACTTATCCTTTATGTATCCTACTCAACAATTTTGATACAAAAAAACTAGTTGGTAAATGATGGATTAATGTTAATAAGCAATATAAAAAACTGGATTTACTGATTATTAAAGTCTGTACTGGTGATTCTGCTCATATTTTGTAGACTTCTTTTTTTAACTTTATGCAAGTTGCTAAACACCTTTCAAATATTGAATGCACATCTGCTTATATTTTAAGATTAAAAAAATAATAATAATCCCAAAACATACCTATGTCCTCCCCAACTCATAACTATTATTTCTTCCTTTGCCCATCTAAACATTGGTCTGAAGTTTCTCTTGCTTGCTCCAGTCTTTGATACTCCACTTAGCTGCCCTTGACAATATTTGTCTCCACCTACATCAGTGTATCCTCTATCCTGGTACTGTATCTAAGTACATCATTCAAATAGTTTTATTACTTTTTATCAGCAAAGTATAGTTAACATGTTCCCAATATTATAATCATTTGGAGATATTTTGAACATTATCCATGCTTTCTAGTTTCATTTTTGTAATAGGAATTTGAAAAATAATTGCTTCTTAAATTTTGGGGTCTTGAGGCAGAGTTTATGGTTAACATGAATAAATCAATATTCCCTTGTAGGACAGGGTCTATAAATATACAACCTTAAAATTCAACATTTTGTTTTCCTTTCAGTTTCTTAGAAGACTCTCAGAATCATTAATTTCATTGATGATGAGCTGGATCCATTGTTACCATGTGCATCAGTTCAGTTTTCAGCCTCTACATTCCTCTGTTGGCATCCTTAAATCTTCCACTCCTACAGGGGGTCATAGTTTCACCAAAATTCATAGGTTGTGATGTTAGTCACTTGGTACATTGGTACCTAGAATAGATTTTATCTATACCAAGGAATTTTTTCATTAGCCAGATCACTGCCAGTGCCATTGGTGATTACTGTATACCTTCAGTGTGTGTGTAGAGGCTTGGTTGTTGCAGATTCAGGAGCACTGCAGGTTCTTGAGTCAGGATTACTCATTCAATTCACATCTTCATCACTGTTATCCACCCAACCTGTATTGCTTCAGTCTCCCACAAAATCATTGGGATTTGGAACTTAGTTTTAGAGCTCTCAGAGTCTGGTTAATCCAAAAGTGGTGATAGAATATTTGTAGTTTACAGATTTTATTCCTGTTGATTTTTTGGTTCCGTGCTGATAGTAGTTTGGTGTTCAGTCATCGATCTCTCTCATATATATATCATTGCCTAAATTCTCCAAAGTTCATAAATTACTCATTCTTCAATCAGAGGTGGCATTTTTCACTGGGATTGTAGATGCCAAAGATTGTTGTAGTAGGCTGGTTTCTGCACACAGACATTAGCAGAGTCCCACGATCATTGTTGTGCACAAGGGTCAATTACTGCAGTTCTGAATTTTTACATTTGTACTCCCATTAGCTTCACAAGAATTGTGTTGTATCTCAGGATTTTTTCTCAATACCTCAATTCCATCATGCTATGCATGCACAATTACATGGATGACTGGTTACTGCTAGCACCATCTAGTCAATTATCAGACCATCATATCCTGATTCTACTTTCAGAAATAGCCAAGACAGGCTTTATTTTCAGGCTCAGACTTCTGTTCTTGCTCTAATTCCACATGTCACTGGTCTGGGTATTTTTTATTTATCATCTCATCTTTCAGTTGGTTTCAGCTGTCTCCCATCAGACTCAATGCTGCTGAATAGGTCACTCAAATCTTATTCACCTCTTCTTCCACAGCATGAATGGGCCCTTCTCTTCTGGGAATATGGGCATCACTCTCATCCTTCTTGTCTTTGGAATGAGAGCACCAGAATTCATTTATTGGTCTTTGTAATTAAGAGATCATAAACACTAATTCACTAAATTCCTCAGTTTCTGTCAGAAGCATTCTTTGATATTTAGGGGTCATTAAGTCAGGACACTACTATGATATGGATTCCTCCACTGCCACTATGTCCAGAGTTCCATCTCTCCATGAATGTCTTGCTTCAGGGATGAAATGCGTATACCAACAGTTAGGAATTTCAGGGTCTAAGCACAGATAAAGAGGCCTCTGTACAGTGTTTAGTCCTTCTTGCTCTTCAACATGCAATGCCTCATGGTCTCAGCTTCTTAAGGGAAAATCAGTAGACTTCACTCTGACCATTCTGTGATGATGTCTTGTGTTTCTCATTAAGGAGGCACTTGGTCTCGGGTCCTTTTTCTCAAATTTTGAACCTCCTTTCTATGCACTGTTTCCATCTTATCACCTTACTAGCTTGCTATGTTCCATGCTTTAGGAAACTTGATTTACCTATTGCACTGTTCCTCATAGCTTCCCAACATGCATTACCCCTTCACACACACACATTCTATTAGTGGAGTTAAGGAGTCCTTGCCACACCCAGTTTCCAGTCACTGGGATGATAGACATAGGCTTTTTCTCCAGAGTGTTAGAGTGAACTGTTCCACTCTTGTAGAAAATGGTGATTTGGGGGCCATCCTTCCTAGATTTCTGGATGTTGTTTCCCAGATGTCAGTAGGAGTGGTATCAGTCTATGCTGCAGCCTACTCGTAATACTGGTTCAGATTTGATGCTCAAATATCCACTTGTGGTGGGTGTACCCACCTTCTTTATGATCATTGTTGGTTCAATACATTATTCCTGGAAGAGGGTCCACTGACTCCTCATAATTCCAAATGCAGTGTGGTCCTAGCCTGGATTCTTGATTGAACACGGTTGTTCCATGTCCTCCTCATAATATTGGGGGCAAGTGGGATGTGCCATTCTCTTACGGTTAGGGAGTGAGTGTTCATAATTCCAGACTGGATGAGTTTCCTTTGGTTGAGTAACACACACATATTCTGCAATTCCAATCTTAGAGTGTTGCCTTTCAGATTTCTTTGGGTTTAGGAGAAGGTTTCCTTACTTTCTTGTTGTGATTCCTGTGGCTTGAAATGCATCACTCTATGAATACAGGTTATAATCCATTCATAACTATATTGTTTGTGATCCAGTTGACCTAGCCACCAACATAGAATATAGGGACCATGACCCCTTAATTCCAACCTTAAATATTGGAACCTCAGCTATCTGGGTGGGGATATCTTATAGTAATAATTCCACTCACAATACAGAAATTACGTTCTAGGTGAAGGCCATACCTGTTCTGGAGTGCCAGTCTTCTATTAACACACTCTTGATCTATGCAGGCACTTCCTTCACCATCTTATCAATGTTAGATTCTAGCTATAAGTGTCAGTGGAGTATGTATGTAAATTTAAAATGGACTTCCAATAATTCTTGCCTCCACTGACACTTTCTTACCCTCCTTCCCCACTAAGAGCTGCTGTTAGTGCCTTGGATTGGTGTTAGTGTTGAAAAAATGATAAAATTATCTGAGTGAGATACAGTATTAGAATAGAGGGCACATTTATATAGATGCAAGGATTCACAAGATGAATATTGCAAACGGGTATAAAAGACTGGAGCAAGTCAGGAAAAATCAGACTCATGCTTAGAAGATCAAAAGAAGAAACCCTGGCATGTTGGGTAATAGCTGTAAGTGTGAGAGTAGATAAGTACTATTGGAAATAAAGTTGCAATTTAGAAAAAATGGTAACATTAAGCCTTTCAAGAGTTGTTACTTTAAATAAATGTTATAAAACGACAAAATATTGATTTTAAAATATGTTAATGTTATTCACAAAGGATTTGTAAAAGGTTGACTTTTCCAGCTCTTACTGTGTATTGCCTTCAAAACATTAACTTGAAAAGGTTTTTAGAATTTTTCTGTCCATCACAAGACATAGGTTTGTATTTGTTAAGAAATTAACATCCTATGAGAATCTAATTATATATGTGTTGTTTCTCACATGTGTTTTAAATAATTTGATTAGTATGACCTTTTATTTGTACCTTTTTATGGTCTCAGCATTGAAAATAGCTAAAGATGAAGTTTATATACCATTAGATATTGAATTTAATAATGTATAATCTTTTCTATGTGGTGTTAAAAATGACTAAATGTTTAGCTTTAAAAATTCCTTACCATAAATCTAATTTGCAATATTACTAAAATTAATGAAAAATTGCATTTTACTAATTAACTATAATTCACATCATAACAGTTTTTATCAAGGAGATATAAATAGTGTATCAATCACTACTGTATTTGATCTGTCCCCACCCTGGTGCCTCAGTGGCAAGTCTCACAGCACAGAATACTAACAGTTGGCTTTTGATACCTTCGACAGGCAAAGTACAGATAGCTGAGTGGGTAGCGTTGTGCTTATCAAACTGGCCTCTCCCCATCAGCAGAGATGCCAACTATTTCAAATGACTGAGCGTAATGATTGTAGACAGAGCCCTTTCACAGTTTTAGTCCTTTTAGATTTGCCAGAAACAAGACAATCTGGTGAATGAGATCTCTTTTTTTCCATCCTGTGAACAATCGCATTGGTGTTTCTATGCTGCTTAGAAACAAGAAATACCCATCTACGCGAGTGCTGATTGGCTGACAAGCACTGATGACGTAACTATGGATTCCTCCACGTACCCAATATGGAGAAGCACCGCACTCAAACTATTGGTAGAATTCGGAGATACAAATATTTTTTATTATTTCAAGCACAAACATGATTATCGCAAGTAGCCATTTGGACTATGTCTTTTATTTATTATCAAAATTTATTTGTATCTCGCTAGAAATTTTCTTTTCACCCCTTTCAAGCCTGGGGGGTACAATTTATCACTTTATTGTATAGGCCCATATAATATATAATTATTTGGGAATTGCAACAAGTAATATTTGTTTGTATGAGCATATAGTCATAATGTATACACCAATATCATAATGGTTGGCATATCTGCATCGGTCGGAAGAACTTGAGTATTGGGTGAAAGGCCAGTGTGATGTTGACATGAACACTTCTGTTCTTTCACACAGCCGCTCTTATGAATAATTGCAATAAATCAAGACATTGGTTGCCAATAAATTTGTCAGTTTTTGCCCAGTTTTTTGTTTTCCAGTTTTATAGCTGGGAGTGGGGACTACTGCAGTTAGCAACATCAGGTATCACAAGAAATAGGCTAATAAAATATTAAGTTGCAACTGATTATGTATATACATATGTAACTTTCAAGAATAAAAACAAAATTGGAAATTCTAAGATGAAAGAGAATTTTTTTCAACCAAACTGTCTCTCTCCACAGCATTTTGAAATTTTCATAAAATAAAAACTAGAAGAAGTATATCAAATTATATATTTCTTTGAGCTCAAAACTAAAAACTAAACTGCTTGAAACTAGGTTACTAAATAGTAAAGTATTTCCACCCCAGGGAAAAATAAATCTTTTGGTCTCAATTCCACTCCCACACTTGTTTGAGAAAGATTTAATACTTAAGATATTTGGTTGGGTAATCACTTGCAACAAATGTAATTTTTAAGAATCAAGGAAATTCATTCACTTGTTAATAAGACTTAGAGAATTTCTAACTGAAGCTCACAATATGCCAGGCACTAGTACTGTGAGAGTCCATGCTAGTTGTATCACAGGTTTAGCATTCATATCATCCAGTGGCCCAAATCAAAAAGAGACCAATTTTATGCTATATTTGTTGTGCAAATAGTTTTTTTCTGTTTACATTGTTTGTTCTATTGCTAGAAGAACACTTTGAAAAGATTTCTAGGTCACAAATTCCTGAAAAATCATTAACTGGGTAAGTTTAGTAAATTCGTGCAAACATTTGAAAATGTATACCTCTAAACTTAAAAGTAAAATTAGATACCAAAATACATGTTTAATTCATCTGTCTTGCTAATTCTGAGTGACAGGGAGCATAAAAACACATTTTGACAAAAAAGAAACAGGTAGCTTGAAAACAATATAATGTACTGACTTTATATAGTAATAAATATGAAAATGTACTGTATCAAATTGTAAAGGGATATAACTGTCTACTAATGAGATGCAAATTTTAACACTAATGTCTGTTTAAAATAAAAATTCCTTCATCTCTTGTTACTTGCTGGCTTCACACTACATTAGCCATATGCAGGGATCTTCTTGGCAGTGGTTAGATTCACAGGATACTAGAGCTATAGCATATGGGAAACATTTAATATACAGTTTTTATATAATAATGATAATGACTGTCCATCGAATGGACTGTTTTATTGGTGATTTCTCGTGGTAGTTAATAGTTCTAGTATAATTATTGATTAATGAATTGTTTTTATGAAAAAAGCAGGAGGTCAGTAAATTTTCCATGCCATCCATTTACTGTGTGAAAATGCACTGCACTGGACCATAGTCATAAGTTGATACCAATGGCTCATGAAGGCTTATGACAAAAAAAACCAGCATTCAATACCTAGGACAAGCATGGCTCAGACTGCATTGTGCAACTTTGTGCTTAATAACAAATAAATAGATTGTGCTTCATTGTCATCCAGACAGTAAGAAAGTGCCAAAACAGCATAAAACCTACATTCAGTAGTAGCAGTGTATTCCAGCCATAACTCCCAACACTAAAATATCAGATAAGTATATTCAAAATGAGTCTTATCTGGTCAAACATGTATGGTAGTCTCAGGTGGATACATATACATATTAAGTGGTGGAATGACAATCGTAAAGGTAGATTTTCCTCCCATCCCAAATGTGCTCTCGCTTCTCTTTTTTCATCCTAACAATTTTAGAATGAGGTATCATCTACAGCTGGATTATCAAAATTTCTCTGGACTACCTCTGGGATTTAAAGTCATGATTGACAACATATCTAACAGTAGGTACAGTAATTCTATATAGTAGTTTGCTGTTCAGTCTTGTGCAAAGGTAATTAAAGGCTAGCTGTGCACGTTCTATATCAATAATAAACAAGTAATAATAAACTAGAAGATTTAACATTTGGCACCATCAATACAATCTGAATGGTCAAGTTGCTTCCATTAAGATACTAATAAAGGACATTAATAAACATGAACACTTTCAAATTCATTTGTTAAAGCAAGATAAAAATTGTGCTAAAAGATTTTTTAAAAAGGCAGAAAACCATTTTATTTTCTGTGATAAATATACAGAATAATACATTATCTATAAAAGCTAACACCAGTTCACATATCCTGAAGTATACCAAACAGGCACATAATGGAATTAAAAGCAACTATCTACTCTTAACACACTACTTTATGTACTAAACTATTAAACTACTCATAAAACAAGTAAAACATGGCTTAACAAGAAAGCAGAAGAATTATTAAATAATTATAAAAATATTTATTTTACAAATCTTGTATAAGCATAGAAATTACGTTACATTTGTTTCATGTACAAATCTAGTTTGTCTGGTAAGAAAGTAAAAGTTAATTGTATCATGCTATGCTAGTTGCCAGGTTTTAAAAATACATAAATTTATAACATCCATCAATCAATATTTAACATATACCTGACAGGGAAGTCACTGTTTCTTTAAGGCACTTTTCTTCAGATGTTCTGCAAACTTGTTTCTTATCCTTGAATGTGACCATATGTTCATAGTTTCATAGAAGCACTTCAACCACATTTGTTATTAAATGTGTAAATTAAAATATAAGGGGCAAACAGATTAGTTTTGGAACTTGAAGGAAACCAAAAGAAGCATTGTAATATAGTTACAAATAATGTGCATTATCAAACAACAGAATATTCTGCATACAGATATTTCACATTACTTTGAGAAGTACAACTTCCATCATGGTAAACACCATCAGTAAGAAATATTATTCTACAACTTGCAACAGGACAGTTATTTCATGACCAATAACATTCAGTCGAAGTACGCATGGGATCAATTATTTACTTCGTATTAATAACAGCAAAGTATTAATAACAGAAGCATTTTTCTCATTAAGATCACAGAATAAGAATGTGAAACACATTCTTGAAAAATAATATTCATTTATAAATTTTTTCTAACACAATTTCTATTCAAGAAAGTTTAAACTTTACTTTTTGTTAACAGTTATGATTTATGCTTCCCTTTGGACATTGGTATATTTCAGTCATAGATTTAATAGTAATTTTACAATTTAGATCACAGTTGCACAGTACAGAATTTTTAAAATAGCCCACTTCAAGAACCACCTTTCTGAGCAGAATCATTTTACACTAACAAAATGTAATAACTTGTATGAAATAAGCCAAATTCTCTCGAGCTGTATTTAACATCAGGCTAATACTAGAAACACACTCGATCATTCAAGGAATGGCATTGAATAATTCTAGTTTAATAAAAGTTTCAGCCATATTACTATCCAACATCGTTCTCAGCTATCAGTAATCATTAATACTGGTAATCAGATACACAAACAGTAACCTTCTCGTATTTTCCAACATGTAAACACTACAAAATTTCATTATGCAAGATGACTAGGTTGTTAATTTAAGCCTCATTTCAGTTGTTAGGCCCAAAAGTTTTAATGTTATAGACATCAACTAACTAACATTTAAAAAAACGTCAAGAAAAAGCAACTTAAAACAGACTAAAACTTCCTGTTTAATAATCAGAACCATAAGTTTCCTTTTATCAACAAGCTGACCCTGAATATATCAGATAATCTGAGAAGTTACTACACATTATTTTAAAACAACATGGCTGTGTTTTAGAAAAACTTTCAGAGTATACAATGTCATAATTAGATGCACCTTCAAACACCGTTCACAATTCACAAGTTCTAGCCACAAAATGTTTTTGAAAATACTAAGAAACTGGCTTAACACAACATAAAAATATAAATCACAAAGTGTTTTTGTAAGTACACTTAAGATATATTACAAAAAATAGCATATTTATAAAACTGGAAATTGTCTGTTTTAATACATTAAACATTTCTATAGATTGTTATTTATTATCCATTAATATGGTACAGCTATGCAGTCCAAAGCTACTGTTAATTTTAGCATGGAGGGTGAACTATTAAAAATATAGGTCCCAATTTAACCAGCAGATTTTAATCAAAATGGAAGTTAAACAAGCATTTACTTTTAATACATCATAAAGGAAGTTACCCTTAGATTTTCAATACTTCACTTCTTTCGAACTTGCTTTTTATTTGAGACAATATTTTTACATCTTGGAATGTGTCGTTCAGCTGCTGCATCATTAAACTTTCGACCACAGTGAGGACAAGGGACGTAATCAGGGTTTTCTGAAGGTGGTGGTGGTGGGAGGTCTGACAGCTTGCCACCACTTGCTAAATGTTTTTGGACAGCCTTAGCTTGACGGATGCTTGCTATGAAATTTTCATGTTGTGTTCTCCAGCTAGACTTTTTGGGCTACAGAAAGAAAATAAATCAATGAACTGAACACACAATTAATTACAACATTTACTTAACCCTTTCTTTTTTTGAATTTCAAAATTTGTATATTTCTTTTTTAATTTGCATTTTTAGGTTATTTTGAACTAAGAATTGGTAACTTATTTTATCAACTGTTGTAAATTTCATGATTAAGTATAAGTGCTGTCAAAACTTACAGGTTAAGTCTTAAAGATACCAAGAAAAATTTCAATATTTAGTTATAGCCTCAACTGAACCAGGAGAATAGAAAAATAAAATGACTTTTACACAAGACCAGATAGAAAAATATGTTTTGTTGTTGTTGATTTCCTCCTCCCCTACCTTTGGATCTTCTTTCTTGTTTTTTTTCCTAACAAACTGCTCTGCTTCAGTGCCTTTCACTCTCATCTTTGTGGCATCAAAAACCTTCCGCTTCTTTTTTAAAGTTTTAGCACAGACTTCTTCATGTTTCTGAATGCGATCTTTTGCAAAACTTCTACCACAAAATTTACACTGCTCCAGGTTGGGGTCTCTAGGTCTAGATTTCACAGGTTCTTGAACCAACTCTGCACTGCATTTCTTGGCCACAAAGGAGCTTGTCTTTGGAGCTGGGCTCTCAAAAACAAATAACAAAAGTAAGTGGGTACAGTAACTAGATTTGATTACCTACAGATAAGATTATTCATAACTGACCATACACTGTTCTCCTTACAAGATCATACCTAATAAAACATTTGATTAAACACATAAAACATATTTTTTTATGTTCAAAATTTTCCTTCACAAACAATATTCAAAAGTATTTCAATGATGTTTCTTCACAGGTTTATGTTTTGATTTCATTTTGTATTGAACAAGTATTAAGGAAAATAAAACATAATTAATCAACTGCTGGGTTTACTGATAGAAAACTGGAGAATCAGGAAAACTAGTATTGTTTGTTTAAGGTTTAGAAAAAATAACAGTACAATTTTATTCTACAGTACAGTGATTCTTATCAAAATATTCCAAAATACATAGGATGATTACAAGTAAAATATTATTAACAGGACCCTCATAAGCCAGAGGTAGACATTTTTGTTGGAAAAAAGACTACACATCCTGGTATTGTTTTTAACTAAAATTTTTGAACATGTTTACTAGCTAAAAAGAAAATATTTCCCACACTCTTTCAGAGGTATGGCTACAAAATGTGATTTGAAGTGATAAGGTGATTGAAATTAACTAGCATTTCACAAGCTTAATGTCCAAGCGCACGAAGCATTGAGGTGTCCAAATGACCCCTTGGTGTATTCAGTAACCGTGTGCAGGGTGTTCCGAAAGTCACTGTGCAGTTTTGTAATCACATGTCTATTCAGTCTATTTCAAGCTAGCAAATGATAGCAGTGTTTAGAAACAAAATAAGAAAGATCCAAGTCTGTATTGAGGCCAACAGGGGTCACTTTCAACATTGTTAATAACTGTCATTCATATTTACCTCCTGTATTCTATATTGAAACATCTGTTAATAAATATACAAGTGCACAGTGACTTTCTGAACACCCTGTAGAATAACCTAAGTAGATATTGTGCAGCAGGTTCAGTATATAATGTCTGTAACTGCTCTCCTACTACTGACGATCTTGATGTTTCAACTTTCCCTACCAAATTACAGGTGACATCATTTGTATCTTAATTGAAAGCTAAACATAAAAAAGTAATATTAAAAGCATAAAAGGGTGGCAATTGCTTAATTAATGATGTTGAGTATATAGATTCATTGATGCATGCTGAATTTACTCCCCAGAAGTAGACCATAATACTAGCTAGTATGGAGACTTGAGGATGATATATTTCATTTCAAAATTAACTAAAAATAAAAAGATGTGTTGAAAAACCACCATCTTTTGGAGTTTCTCTATTGAAATTACTTTTAATACTCAGGAGCCAAAGGGATATGTTACACAATCATATTTCAAAAAGTACATTGTCTAGGGTAATGAAATTTTAGTAGTTTTATTCAGGGCCATTTGAACACAATAAAGTGGTTCCAAACCAAATTACTGTGCATGTCTAAAACATAGTTGTAGCATGTATTCTCAATATGGCTGGTAATAAAAACTTTAAAATAAAAATACAGAACAATGTTTTGACCTCCTTAGGTCATATTCAAGTTAACAAAGATTGTAACTGAAGTTGCTGGGCACGTCTTAGGGATGAGAGTATAAACAGGTATGGGATTGTTGGGGGCATTTCAGTTAGATGTTAGGTTACTAATTAATACAGATATAAAGGTTTTTCTTTATATTGGTTCAATTTTGGTTTTAGTTGCTGTACAAGTAGGACTTCTTTGATTTTGTGTTTGTTTATATTTGTTTCCCTACTTAGTATCTGGGTGTTTTCCATAGCTATGTCATGTTTATTTGATTTGCAGTTTTCAAAAACATGTGAAGGTGTTTGTGTTATTTGAATCTGGTTTCCATTTTTCTGCCTATTTCTCCAATATAGAAGTTGTGGCAGTTGTTACATTGTATTTTGTAAATAGCATTGGTGTTGTGTTTCTTAGTGTAGTTTTTATATAATATGGACTTTAGTTTTGTATCTAGTTTTTGAATAAATTTAGCATTTACTGGAATGTTGTGTTTTAAGGTTTTACAAATGTTGGTTATTTTTTCACTGATATCAGGAATATATAGTATGCAGCAGTGTAAGGTTTTATAGTTTTTCGTTTCTTGGAATTTATTACTGTTTGTTTGTTGTTGATCTAGGTGTGTAGATATAATTAAATAATTTTTCAATACTTTTTGGAGACATTTTGTTGATTTCATTGTTAATTTTATCAGATGGGCATAGTTTGGTGGCTGTATTTATTTGGTTTTTTTAATATGTTGAGATTTTGTGGGGTTTTTTCATGTGCTCAGTCCCAGGAAATGTATAGTCCAGTATGGGTAATTTTTCTGTGGATTTCCATTTTGAATTGTGTATCAGTTTTTGTGATCTTGAGGTTGAGAAATGCTATCTGGTTAGTTTTCTTGTGTTCACAGATGAACTTAATGTCAGGATGTATGGAGTCAACATGGTTCAAAATCTAACTGTGTGTTCTGTACACGTGAATCCAGCAACTGTATCGTCAACATATCTGTATTAGTATAGTCGTGGGTGGAAGGCTAAATTGATCGTGAAAGATTCAATCTGCATCATGAAAATGTTAGAACTGATGATACAGGATTGCCCATGCTTAAGCCATTTATAGGTAGTTTTGGTCACTGAACATAAAGTTAGTTTTGGTGGTAGTGAATTCTATAAGGGTTGCTAACTTGTTGCTGGGGGTGTGTATAAACGGGTTGGGATCTTGGATACAAAAGTCCATAGCATTTGTAGCATACTTTCTTTCATTTCTTTCTTTGACCAGGGATGGCACTTGCAATTATTATGCTTAAATTGCTTTACTTATAATTTTGGATTTGACAGAAAAAAAAATAAAAGAACAGGTTGTTTTAAGAAACAAACATGTTGCTTTGAAATGGGATTTACTGTCTACCTTAAGGTTAAAACTGTTTTAAATAATAACACCACCAAATTAACAGTTATATATCAGTTATTGTATATTATTAAAAAAATCGTTGCACAGTTTACTAAGTAACATACAGTTCATCACTTTTACTAATTATTATGCATATTACAGAGCAAACTCAAAATCCATCACTTTAAGAGCATTCCAACAGAACTGGTCTTCTATATACTTTTATATATATATATATATATATTTATTTGAATAAAATCAATAAATGATTTCTTGATTTATCTCTCAACTCTTACTTCCAAAAAGGTAAAAAGTTCAAATCTTATCTATTTTCTATGCATCATCATAAGTTACGACAAGCATAATTTTAAGTTGCACAATCACAGCTGGAAACCAATGACAAAGATCTGATGTTGAAAAATCAAACCAAATAAACACTCATAAAATTCTTCAATATAATAAAAGCACATAAACAAATCCACAATTAAATCAAAATACACTGCTTCAACATATTTACTACTACAGATACCTACAATTTGTTTTGTATTTGAAGACCTTTTGGTTACACTTATTGGAGATTTTGCAGCATCTTTCTCAGGCAAAGGCTTTACTGGCACTTTTACTGGTTTATCATGGAAAGGCTGAGAATCAATGGAAAAGATCCAAATATAAAATCAAATGACTACTAAGTTTTAACTTACCATTCAAAACATTTACATGATAATGTTCAAAAAATATGGCTTGGAGAAACTACCACTTCAAAAATAATTCAGTACATTCAAACACACTTGTTGACAACTTTCTTTCAGCACTAAAGATTTTTCTTTAGGTATCAAAGTTTTTGAAGTTAGATTACAAACCTTTACACAGCCAGTTATTTTGACCTACCTCGAAGTACAAGTCCAAATATTTCCATTATTTTATTTCTTTTCAATTAAACATCATCTATTCTCAAAGTGAGAATTTCTATAACATATCTATGGCTAGTCTTTGTGTAACCAAAATCATTATTAACTTACAAACAGTTTACTTATTATATTCTAGAAAAATCTATCATTTCTTTCATGTCTGATATAATGTGCAATTGTGCGACATAAAAAAAAAGAAAAGAAAAAGGATACCACCATCTCCATTCTAAGGACTGGTGAGAATAATCTAGAAAGAAAAGTGATTTGAAAATATAAGCTAAAAGAGTATACCCAGTTTCCATGTTTAAGAAAAGTTGTAATCACCCTGCAAGTCTATTTATTGGTCAATTACTTGGTTTATTTCTAGGATCCTGAATTGGAATAACTGTTTGCTTAATATTCTGATAAATTATAATCAGATGTTAATTTAAGAAGTTAACTTCAAACTCATTAACATGTTTCATGTTTTCCAACCAGACTTGTGCTATACCAACACACAAATGATGTTACAATTTCAGAAACACTCTTAAGTCCATAATACTAATGTCAGCCTTCAAAGCTTCAAGTCACTGCAAGTATAGGTTTCACTAGTTATTAACACTACCTTACAGACAGCTATTTGTGTTAATAATTACTAATCATAGTATTCATACCTCATTCAAAAATTGCTTTGAAAAAGTGAACATTTTCTAAAAAAAATTTTCTGGAAAGTATGACATGGGAATAGTGTTTAGATTATGCTCTTTAGTCACATTAAACTCATTACATCAAACTGTTTCAATGTACATAGCTCAAAATTTTCATAATTTCACTGATATAAACTGTAACATTCATATAGAAAAGTGTTATCCTGAAAATAGAAGAAAAGGTACTGACAGAGTAGAAGTCATCTTTGGCTCAGATAGTTTTACTTTTCTAATAGGCTAGATGAACTTGGAATGTGTTGTCTTCAGATGTTGTGGATAATGTAAATTTATGAGTTTAAAAAAAGGTTCAAAAATTTAAATTATCAGGGCTGGATTTTTTAAGTTGATGACAAAGCCTTGCTAGCTTTTAATTGTGCCTTAAATGTTACATTATATTCTGGTTTAAAGTAACAGACCACTGGAGCAAGAAGCTTCTGCATTAGACAAAGATGATATAGGACTTTTTCTATGCCACACATTCCAGTCAGACAAAGTAAGTGCCAGCATCCTATACTATGCATACCAGTAATAAATTTTGTAGTACCTGTTCAAGGGAAAACTAACTCCCAGCTCATACCAGCTTGTACAAGTCTCTGCATAACCCCAACCTATCTTAATTTCAGTGTATTAAAAGTGTAATGGTCAATTTTGGGAATTATACTAATTTATTATCATGTAAAAATATGAACTGATGTTTATTTGATGTGATTATTACTTTAAAAAGCAGTAAATTATTAGTTACTGTTACAGCAAATTCTTTTCTTATTTTCACCAATATGAAATGACGTCATTATTTGTCATCAACGAGCATCCAAAAGATTTCCTTCTTTGAGGATTTAATATTACTTGTTGGAAACATTAATCACTGATATCTCTACATAAATACAACTGGTAAAATATAGCTTATATACTATGTAGAAAAAAAATGAAATATCTACATCACATCATGGTCTATGGCAGCAAATGTTCATTAAAGGTGGTGTCATAAATAAGATGACTCTCTCTTCATAATAGAAGTAGCCAGCTTTATAGCATTCCACATTTTCATTCAATACATTTTCTGAATAACTTATTTTAAAATATAATGCAAACCTAATTTATTAGTTGTTTCTTACAACAAAAACTGCCCTTCAAGTAGGAGTAAATTTAGACAACCCAACGTAAGACATGTGACGCTGTCTAATAATATCACCACGCCCTTATATGTGATGAATATGCATCCAAATTAAGTCATTACAACACACCCAATATTCATAAGCTAATACTAAAATATTTTATTGAAGTTACCTTTTTTGTGCAAAGGAAATTTTAAATCGCCTATAGTATTATACCTAGAAGTAAAACCATGTATGGTTTACCAGATGTATAGGGAGTAATATGGAAAAAAATATTTAACTAATATACCACTAAGTTTTTAGTATTATTATTATCATGAACATTTTGTTACATAGTTAATGAAAATTATACAGATTCAACATTAAACCATGCAATACTCAAGGAAATTACAGTTCATTTCTTTGAGCAAGAAAAATCAACCTTCTGCAAGACATTTTCAGTAATACAATTGAACTTGACCCCAACAGGTATAACTTTGTTTCAACTCTATCCACCATTTATTACTTTGAGGCATCAGAACTATATGCAATTTTTTTTAAGGAACTTTCTTCCTGAACAATGTTCAATATAGTTTTAACTTTTAAATAACTTGAAAAGTTGTATGGACCATTTACTTTGGTATTATTCTTTTCAAAATTATTAAAATGCTTTTGGAAAATTGATTCTCTCAAGATTCCTTTTTTACTTTAGGCTAAGCTATAGCTTTAAAATAAAACACTCAAATCTCTACCTTTTCCAAAATATCCAATTTAAGAATTAAAATAGTCTAAAAAACATATTTTCAGTCCTGATATTTCTGAACTATGAACTTCATTACAGATGTGAAAGTTACTAATCTTTCAGGCTCATTTGTTGTCTCCAAACTCCTCTTCCACTTCTGACACATCCCATCATTCAGGAAAAGGTTTCAGAGATGTAGTTAACTTTTCTGCTTTTAAAAACAATCACAATTACTGGTTTTAAGGCAACCATTCCAAAGCACATTCTAGGAAGATTTGCTGTTGTTGTGCTCCTTTGTTAATACATTCACTGTGGTTTGTTCTTCCAACTTTAATATTCTAAAAAAACATTTACACCTTTAAACTCATTGTATAAAGTCTTAAAATAGTTTTATTTATTCTACATTTGCAATGAGGACCTTTCACAGAAAAGATTGCTGATAAATAGATATAGCTCATCCCAGCGAAGCATTTATAATTATGAAGTTATTGAAAGAGCTGATTTCTATCATCAGTAAATATTTCACTTGTTAATGAACTACAATCACGAATGGTTGGATTTACATCTTTAAATATCTTTGCTTTTTGGGGAAAATGCCTATTTTAATGGAACAGCAAAGTAATTTCTAGGACAACGTGATATCATTGCTTCAGAACTATTCTTACACAGGGTAACCAGATTCAATACACGAAAAACTTGGCCAAATTTGTTTTATTTGATGTATTTCACTTCATATAACATTTTTATTCAAAGCATCTTTGTTTAATTACAAAATTGTAAAATTGCACTCAATTTATGTTTAAATTTATTACGACTTGGAGAATAGCCTTCAGTGCACTGCACATTCAAAGGGAACATTATGCAAATTAGAAAAAAAAAACTAAAAGCAATCTTATACATGCATCATATTGTTGATTCTTCTAGTGGTTTACTGCAACAGCAGGTCTCTAATGTTCTCGTACTTTGACGAGTTATCCATGGGCATGCAGTAACAGCACAGATACAGCAATGTAAGGTGAACGATGTGTTATAGAAATGTTTTTCACATATTTTTTTAAAACCTGGGACAAATCAGCATCCCAAAGTTATTTTTTTCAAGACTTAAGGATGACAGGTTAAGAATCGGGACACCTGGTCACCCTATTTTTACATTTTATATGAATAATAATAATATAGACTGACAACGAATGATACGAGTAGTTTGACTGGAATGACCCTAAACAGTAAATCGTATGTGAAAACAAAACAGATAAGTTTGAATCACCATCACTCTAACTCACATACACTGTCTATTAACAAATACAATTAAGTATGAAATAAAAACTGAACCACAGCAACACAACCTACCAGATTAGTTGTGGTACTTTTATAAAACAGTAGACAACTGCTTTGTTAGTCCAGAACTTAACATTTACCATGAAACAATCTTAACAAAATACACTGAAGGACTTTTAAAAATGGAAATACAGTTCTCACAACAAGAAATCTGGTTAATTTTTTTATTGCTAAACACCGTCTGCTATAAGATGCTTCACTAAAGTTATTGGAATTAACATTTAAAACACTTGCTTTAACACGTTTTTTAAACACCCAGTGTGTTCTTCTCCAGCATTTTACAATTTTATTTGAGTAAAGGGATTAGTTAGTATCATGTACCAAAGGCTAGACATTTGTATCACTTTGGCCCTGTATCTGAAAACTCTGGGGTGGAACAGATACGCAAATCGGTGATTTTAGGGGTGTTCTTTACAAATGTTGCTTGCAATAGTCAGAGAGCATGCAGCATTAACTTCTGACCATACTTTTAACGTTTTAATATGAATGTCACAAGAAGTGAAGTTAACAAAAACACTTGCAATTTTATAAGTAAATTTAAAGCAAACAACCAAACTGCAAGCAGATAAAAAAAATCTTGATGCTACTTCTCTTTCAACCCTACCACCTGAACATTTCTCCATCTTTTGCCCTCACAGAGTTCAGAACTACAAGTACACCAGCACCCTCTATGAAACATATACAAACCTGCACAGAATTTTCATACGAAACACGGATCTTTCTTATTATTATTACAACAAATTAAGCCTTAGAAGTTGAATAACTAACACTGACATCCATAGGATGGCATCCTGAATAACCAGATAACTCATCCTGCTTGTTAAAGTGGTAATTAGCTACCGTTACCTAGCTGATAATTACTTCAGAGTGGCCATTTTATCCTCAATACTTCCAATTCCAAGTCGAGAAACCATTCCCCAAAAAAGTGGGGTAGAGGAATTTCAAAAACAATATCCTTCGTTCCATGTTAAACCGCAATGACTATGCCAAAATTAAGCTCCAAACCCTCAGCAATTATCACTAAACAAATCCCCAACTGAACAAAAGTGCTATGATTTCCCACAATGAAAAACTACTAACTTAATCGCCTAACCAAAATAGAAATAATCTGCCAGTTTTTATGAGGATGAAGTATTTCCTGGATAACCAGGTCTCCAACTCTACTCTGTTATTGATACATTTCGTTAGTAGATATTCTTACTAATGATTTTTTTTTTAAGATTCATATTCAGACAGTAGTCAGTTAGAACATTTGGACCCTGAATAAATAGAGTGGGTTTTTCTCTGGGCATTCCCGCCTCTCCTTCACCCCCATAAAAGATTAGTTAGGATTGGATCTATCAATCTTCTTCATACACCTTAGTCTGAAGTCCATTATCCTCTTAAACTTGTTTTTTCCCCTCTTTCTCTCATGGAAAACCCTATGCACATCTTTCACATCCAAAGCAGGGTAAAGGGGAATACAATTTCTTCCAACCCAAATACCTCATGTGGTGATGACAATGATTGCCTTCTGTGGACATTTCAAACTCTTCTTAACCGTAGAAGCTAGTAATAGTCATAGGAATGTTGCAAATTAACCATTAAATAAAATTAACTTCTTTCTATTTTCTGCAGTACCTTTCTGGAATCTGCATTATGCAGATACTTTTGAACTAATCTATCATTGTCAGTGGATGTGAATACCACAGCATCATGACATTGAGACTTAAACATCAAGTATATTCAATCTTGGTTGTCAATGTTGTGACTTGCAAAAATATATAGCTTGTTTTATTTTGTGCATAACTGCTCAAAAGCAATCAGCACTAGCTAGAGGAAAGGCAGTTAGTCAACACATCACTTGCTGCCAACTCTTGAACTACTCTTTTCCAAATATCAGTGGAATTTATCATTAAATAACACCACAAAACTGAAAGAATGAGCACGTTAGGTAAAGGGTTTAGATCCTGCGACTTGCAAATCACGAGTCAAGCGCCCTAAACACTTGGGTAAGATGCTTACAAATTTCTATAAAAAACAAATATATTTTTTTGGCTTAGAAATAATTACAAGTCAACTGAAAGGTTTTAATGGATATATGCATGTTTCTAAACTTGTTTGCAGACAAATTGAAAATTTGTCCTCAAGTCTTAAAACCCCTACCTTCAAGAGTATTAAGTACAGTAAAGTCCATTATAAATTTTAAAGTGAACTGCAATACTATGTCTAACCCGTCTTCTAAACAGTTTAAATGTCGAACTCACAGTTTCAAATTAAAGACGAAAGTGTTGCGCTTCACATTTCTTCATCGTATGTCTGTACCAGAACTTGACTTATGACAATTCGGTAAAGAAAATCTTTCACACATCACCTAGTAATTTTTATGTTCGTTCGATGTGAAATAATAATAATAGTTAATAGCTCGAGGTGCATGTACTTTTTCATCTCACATGACTGATTGACTGCAGTCGCTCCTGACCTTGAGGTCAGCGTCATACTCGGGTCGGTGAAGCGAAAGAGAAGTATTTATAACACAGGAAACCTAATCTTATGATGAACATGCTAATTCTTACTAACCATTCAGCTACTTTTACTACTGCATTTAGTTTGGATCTATATTGTTTTCCAGTTTCATTCGATTGCTTCTAGTTAAGCTTCTGCTTATCATTCGATTGATTAAATTGTAATTATAGTATCTATTTAGTGTACTAATTTGCTGACGACGAAACGTCCAATAAATACAAATATTTATATAAAAACAAGAAATTTTACCAGCTGCACCACTGTTAGCCTATGAAGAAAATCGAAAGAAATGGAGAAAATGACCTTTACTGTGAATCATAAGAATCAATATTTTATTCGGTGCCAAAATTGTTTCTACAACCAAAATGTTTATGATAACAAACACCATTTAAGACCCCTTGTACGATAACTTTACAAGTGTAAAGGAATAACAGTGTGTGTGTAAATGTAAACCATCTCAGTTTATGAAATGTGAAGAACGGAATAGATGGAAATTAGTTGAACAATACCACAAGTGTCATTACAGTAACACAATAAGTTTTGATTAATTATATTCTTGGAATCCACTAAGACAAAAGAAACCGAAGCATGATTATCTCAACTTGATTTAATAACTTAAACCGCTGTTAAACGGTATTATAACCTAATCTATCCACCTTTGCCAGGACCAACCGTTTTGACAGCTGTCATTTCACTTCACTAACCTCGATATGATAAGCGATTTTAACTTTATTCTATTTTTTTAAAAATCATTACCCATGATCTGGACAGTAACAAACTTTAAAGTTTTTTTGTTATTATTGTTATTTAACTCATTCATTCGCTCATGTTTTAAGTAAGGAAATAAGAGTTTAAAATAGGTAATACGCAGGTTCATGAGAAAAAGTATATTTATTTGCAACGGGAAAAAGCCCTTCGCTGGGTAATTTAAATCGTGTTACACAGAAAAAAGACTTGGGCATAATCGTTGAAAACAAATGCTTGTCATGGACGTTTAGTTTACCAATGTTGAACACATTTTATTTATTTCATTATTTTTCTGCGCCTTGTGGTCTTTACTACTGCATGCACGAAGGTTCATATAGCAAGGTTAACTGTGACGTCACAAGAAAAACCTCTGCGATTCGAAAAACAGGTATAATCAGTAATCAGTGCTTTTGTTAAAATATGATTTGAAAAATAAATAACTTGAACACCGCATCTTTACTACTATTATTTAAATGTTTATTCCTATTATGGAGTTGACTATCACTTTTACAGTTTATGCTATTAAAAACAAGCTAAAATCAGATACCAAATAAAAACAGTATAAGTCAATTAAGTTTCTCAATTCCTACGTATCATGAAGGTAAAAGAACGGAGATAGAGTATACTACCATAATTGGGCACACTATATATACGCAGGAGTGACTGTGTATGCAAGCACTCCGTTCGAGGACAAACAGGGCGTCCACTGAGTAACAGAGAATGAATCACCATTCTGAACAACAGCTGGCCGGCTAAAGCTTACCTCTGTAGAATTAAAACATTTCTCTCAGCACGTGCCTTCGCAGTACTGAAAAGGTAGACGTCACAAGTACAGACAGAAAAGTATGACGTGTATACTTAAAAAAAACTCTTATTGTAATGTTTACATTTTATATTATTCTATCCCTCGTTAACTTTGACAGCTCTTATATGAAACCTAGTGTTTTATACAAAAACCCTAAAAACTGTAAAAGGGACTTCGACACACACGTCAAACTGATCTAGTAGGGTTATTCCAAATAAAAAACCATAACTGACAATCTACACTACACACTGGTGTACAGCACAACGGATACACTGCAGAAGAACAAAAACCGCATCCAGAACTAAAACAAATAGTTTTGTTAACGTTAAAGCTTAAGTTTCAAAACAAATATATTGGCAGAAGATGACATGAAACAAATTTTGTTAGTTCATCAGCATTTAATAAAAACCTCAATTTAAGCGGCACAAGTGCGTTCGAACCATTAACTTGATCAACTCCGAAACCATTTATTAGCAGATAGTGAAAAAACTGCATTTATACATGCAGTCTATAATATATATACACACACACACACACACAGTTTGTAGCTGGTTTGTTTTTCTTCTGAATTTTGCGCAAAGCTACACGAGGGCTATCTCTGCTAGTCGTCCCTAATTTAGCTGTGTAAGGCTAGAGGGAAGACAGCTAGTTATCACCACCAACTGCCAACTCTTGGGTTATTCTTTTACCAACGAATAGTGGGATTGACCGTTACATTATAACGCCCCCACGGCTGAAAAGACAAACATGTTTGGTGTGACAAGGATTCGAGCCCGCGACCCTCGGATTACGAGTCGAGTGCCTTAACAACTTGGTGATGCCAGGCCCTTGTGCCTGGTTCTCACTATTATAGAAAGACGCAAACGAAACTATAACTCATACGCAATATCTATAAATAGTGGATGAGGATTAGCAAAAAAATACACGTCAGATAATAACTGCAAGCGATCCAACTTCTTACCACATCCAAGTACAAACACTTCAAAACATAGGGTCAGAATTTCTCAAAACCAGTGAGCCATATAATCGAAGCCTTTTGTGCAAATTGTAATTAAATTGGTGAAAATAATACGTTACGTATCAACTTGTTATTGTAAAAAAACAACAAAAAAATGTGAAAATAAATTAAGCAGTGGCACAACTTATTTTAGAGCGCATGATAAAACATAAATCCCTGTCCGATATATGGTTCAGTACGACCTCATTTTTCATAGATATCAGCTTCAAAAAGAAAGTTCAAAGAGTTGCTTATAGTTACGTTTATATGATGAAAACAGTTTCCAGGCAAAATGGCAAGATTCCAATCACTTTTTGCATACAAACGGTATTTAATTATTTGAAAATAATTCATGAAAAAACAAAAAAAAAAACTTAACAACTGTACCAAATTATAAGCACAACCAGCACAATGTGCGTGTGTGTTTTCATACACCAAAACCACATCGGGCTATCTGCTGAATCCACCGAGGGGAATCGAACCCCTGATGTTAGCGTTGTAAATCACAGCACAATGATTTTACAGTAGTCAAAGAGATATCTACCTCCTACAACACTCATAGGAGCACTAGGAGAAACAATGTAAGATACCAAACTCTTGCATCTTTTTCTATTGGAAGCAGAACTATCCTAGCAATTTGTTTGGGTGAGAAAGCTATACATGCCGACCAATAAGGTTAATATTAGGCTTAACAACATAACTAAATATGCAATCTCACAGAATTTATGTATTTGCCATTTTATTTTTACGGTGTGGCATGGAACATACACTAAATTTATAGTTTTCATAAAAAAGGCTGAGTTGTTATAATATTACTGACTAACATATACGGTTACATTGCGAGATGAATTGCTTACTTACCTATTAGGTTGAGCTGACTTAGAATATATACATTATTGACTTACTACAAAAAATGTTGCTATTCTTGAAAACTAGCCATCTTAACTTAGAGAAGGTAGTGTTTGTGTTTTTCTGATAGAAAAGCCACATCGGGCTATCTGCTTAGTCCACCAAGGGGAATCGAACCCCTGATTTTAGCGTTGTAAATCCGGAGACATACCGCTGTACTAGCGGGGGGGCTAGAGAAGGTAGTTGACAGTAACTATCCTTTCTGCCATGGAGGCCTTTCAGAATACAGTGATTGAGTAATATATATAAAACAACACTGTCATTCCATATTATACCCTATGTTCGTCAACAAAGCAAAATTTCCAAAAAAAAGATGCCAGGTTAGGTTAAAACAAAACAACAAAAAGGTTCAACGTGATTCAAGCTTAACATTTGTGTCCATAGTTCTTTTAATTACAATAAAAGTGACATATACCGTAATTGCATACATTCAGATTACTTTAAAATTCCCCATTCCACTACGAATACACCCTGTTAAAAAGAGATTAAAACAGAAAACACACTTTAGAATGCAACTTCTATCGCTGAATTACATTTATTGAATAATTTAACCCTTGTTACATAGACTCCCAATAAAATATTATAAATCGTTTCTTTTGACGTGTATACTGAAGCGACAAAATCGTGTACATCAACGAGTAAACGCTGCTGATCAAATTTTTAAGTATTACTTTTCACTGAATCTGGTTAAAGATATATTAAAATGATAATTACACAGCAAGTACACGTTCCCAACTCGTACAGTTAAATAACCATTCAACCTTTAAATAACAGTCAACATAACGCGCATCAGATACCATGTTACTGAGGTAGTTTCTATTCGATAATTTACGATTAATAACCGAGCACTATTAATATTTACAAGACATTCCGTTTAATTTAATAATTGTATTTTACTTCACATGTTACAGTGTTTTATGCGAATATCCCATCGGTACCTCTTCACGAATGAAAAACATGATGTGCACAAGCGAGTGATTTTTAACCATAAACTACTTAATCATTCTGCAAAAAACTGCTAAAATAGGTCAAATAAGTTCGACTTGAACTTTGTTATGACACAGATTTCTGGACAACTTCAAACGATCAAACCTGATAATGAAATGTTGTTAACACGTACTTCTACGAAACAAGATGAACTATTGATGCACGAACAATAACAAGTATACATCAAGTTCTGAATAAAAACCTGTACTTCACAACACCCAATGCATTGGTCACAATACAATGTTGTATATCAAACGCTATATTCAATATTTTTAAAACGTATTTCACTGTTAGGGCATTTTTATGTTGTTTTAAAACATTTCAAAGTGTTGAGGTCAAAATTATGAATTTTTACTTATTAATTAATAAATATTAATTTATTTAATTTCAGTGTCAAGTAAGTGCCCCCTATACTTTTGCTTTTGCACATTTAAGGGTTGTATTTCAAAGTTATAATTTGTGGCTTGAAAAGGGGTAAAATACAACAGACAATTCTTACTGATATGCACCTTTAGTACTGGAATGTCTCATTCACCAACAAATAACCCCACCCCCTCTAGAAGTAATCTTCAATTGAAAATGGAAGAAAACTGAATATTAGTTTAAGAATAAAAAGAATTTTTCTGTAACAGGGACTTATTCATGTCACATGTATACTAAAAACTTAAAATATCTTTCTTAGAGTCCAAGCTGTTAAGCAAATTAGTATTTTTTAGTTGAAGAAAATTATAGCTTGACCAAGTTGGAAAATTTATCGAATTAAGCTTTAAGAGTATTCTCTTGACATAAAATATGGCATTTTTACCACAAGACCAAATAAACTAATGTAATATTTGTATACTATCACAAAAAGTAAAAATTGAAAACATTATTATGAAAATGAAATTAAAAGAAACATAAATCATAAAAATAATTGGATTGCTAATCAGCTAATAATGGTTAAAATATCTTGCAGATTAACAAAAGTGTATGACCATATTCTGAATGATAGTTAGTAGAAAAATATTTCTGTCAGCATTTTCAACATGAACTGCACTTTATGAAACACATGGGTCAAATGACCAAATCAGATCCCTCTGAGTTTAACATAGCCACCCATAACTTAGGATGCTTCCTATCTCCTACACAATCATTCTTTAACTAGATAGTAAGATTGACCATCAGCTATATCCCCAACAACAAAAAGTTGTAAAGTGTAGTGACACATCATTCGTGGCTTGAATTTTGGACTTTCCAACCTGCAGCTCAGCATAACAGTCACAAGGCTATGTAAAGCTCTTACCTTATGTGTTAAGATTTTATTTTCTTATACATCAATTTTGTTTTCAAGAAAGCAGTAACATATTTTTAAAAGAAATCTCACCTTTTTGACTGGTTTATTTGATTCTGTTAACTTCTCAGGAACAGATTTTACATTCTTTTGAGATGTAAATGCAAGATGGTTTTTCCGAAGATTTTCTTGTAGAGTATGGCTGGATGATTGACCCACAACCTGACTCCCAACTTGATGAGTAGGTTTTTTTAACCCATTCATAGCAGGCTTTTCCTGATGTCCATTATTGGTGTTTGTCTTCACATTTCTACTAAAATGTTGGGATCGCTCTCCATAAACAGCAGTTTTGGTTGTTCCCATGGGCAAACGGGCAGAGCTTGATGTTGCCCCATCAGTTTGGTCACTTGGAGCTATATGGTGTAGCCCACTTGGCTTGGAAATGCTTTGACCACCTCTCTGTGTTGAACCAGGAACTCTTAGTTTTGATTGGAACTCTTGTGCATTAACCATTTTCTTCTCTTGCTTCTGTAGCAGCAACTTCTGACGAAACTCCTGTTGCATCTGGTCTAATCGTGATGGCATGGTTAGAGAAAACTATCTACAAAGACTAGACAGACAAATGTTGTTAAGTTCCATTTTGTAGCTGAAAATTTACTCATTATTATTATTTTGTTTTTAAAGTTCAAACAATATGATCAGATGAGAATGAGTTAAATATGAAATATAGACAACAAGGGAACACTATCCTGCCACATTCACCCTTAAGAAAGAGAGAAATTTAAACCATTCCACTTACTTTTGAGAAATCACAAATTCTCTTCTTAGGTTCTTGTAGAAATGTCATCTCTACTATTGTTAGTGGCAACTTAATCCATAAGATAATTTCTCAGAAAAATAAAAGATCTTAAGCACAGCATAGCTTGTCTTTTCCATATCCTAAGAATTATAACCTCTTGTTTTACTATCTTCAGAATATAGCAGAAAGAAACCAGGAGACATTTATAAATTCAGATAATTGTGTAAACATGAATAATATCTTTTATCCTTCTTTTATCATGAGAAAATAAGTGATTTTAAACTATCCCCACAAGATAATCCTTGGAATCATTCTACAAGGTGCTTGGAAAGTCACTGTGCAGTTTTGTAATCATATTTTATTCAGTCTATTTCAAGCCAGCAACTGAAAGCAGTGTTTAGAAACAAAATAAGAAAAATCCAGGCCTGTACTGATGCCAACAGGTGTCACTTTCAACATTGTTTATAATTGTCATTCATATTTACCTCCTGTATTCTATATTGAAACATGTCTGTTAATAAATACATAAGTGCATAACGACTTTCTGAACAATGTAGTAACACTCCTCTAACCTCCTTCCAGTAAGTCAATATTCTTCCCTAGCTAAGGTGACCAAAACTTTACACAGTATTCCCAGTGAAACCTAACTAATAATATGTAGAATAAGGTAATTACCTCTTGTGTCTGGTAATCTATACATCTATAAATACCACGTATATCTTTAAACTAAAGTTTTCCACTAGCACAAAGCTGTTCTTTGAAGGTTTGAATGATTTAAATTCAACTATCACTGACAAGGTTCCTCTCAAACCACACTACTGATTTGGGTCACAAGTTATTTTTTCTTTAAAGTAGTCTACATATGAATTGATAATTTTTTCCAAAATTAACTATAATTAATGAAATAAAACTTATGAGTCCTTCGTTAACAAGTTTGAATTGAATCTAGTCATTTTTAATTATTCTAAATTTCCATACCAATTACAAGTATAAATATATACTTATTTCTGTACAAGTCACTAATCAGGCTTCACTTAGAATACTGATTGTAGTTTAATTTTTGTTTGTATCAAACAACACTGATCCATTTACTGCAGCTGGGACTAGGAAATATATTGTACAGCTGCAATGAAAGGGTCTATAGAAAAGTAAGTTTGGAAATTTATTACAATATATAGAAGTATCACAAAAAATTAAACAAACAGAAAGAGTATCTGAACAAAACTTTTTAAATAAACAACTCAATCTCCAAAAGAAACAAATATGAAAATACAACATTAATATAAAAAACAGAAAAGGCTGAGAACAACAGCAAGTCAGGAAAAACAACCAAAGACAAAACAACAACAGCTTGGGTTATAGGGTTTTAACCATTTTATATTCACACTTCTTGAACCTACATGTTTCTCTGACACTTAGTATCTATAAGCAACTGCTAATGGAACAAGTTGTGTTGATGTCTTAATATAAAAACGACTTGATATTTAATATACACTAGAAGTTGGATGCATAAATGAGAAACAAAATCCTAACTAAACCTACAATAGAAACTGCTATCTCACCATCTAAGAAAGGATGTTGACTTCTTAGACAAAGTTCACAGTAGAATTACTACCACTACTAGCATGATTCTGGGCTTAAAGGTTGAAGAATTATCTTGTAGAAATAGGTTAAGATCTATTAACTTGCTTTCCTTGAAGAAGAAAAAAACGTAAAAGAGTATCTTACTTAAGTTTACAAAATTATTAGGAGGGGGTTACTTAGACGAGGGTCTGTAATTTCTTTATGCTATATTTCGAACTTTTGTTGTTGTTTTTTAGAATTTCGCACAAAGCTACTCCAGGGCTAGCTGTCCCTAATTTAGGAGTATAAGACAAGAGGGAAGGCAGCTAGTCATCACCACCCACCGCCAACTTTTGGGCTACTCTTTTACCAACGAAAAGTGGGATTGACCGTAACATTATAACGCCCCAAGGCTGGGAGGGCGAGCATGTTTAGCGCGACGCGGGCACTATATTTCGAAGACAACCAGATGAAAGGACCCAAGTTTAAGACTTTCAAAAGACATTCCAATTACTTAAGTGTTAAGAGATCCACTTTTATAATGGGTTATTTTGCCTACAAGTTGTTGGCATTTTACAAACAGTTAAGAGGAGGAATCCATAATTTCCTTGGAAAAAAATTGGGGAGGCTTAAGTTTTTCTACTTCTCGATGGTGTGTATCCAAGATCAGCCCTTCTGAACACAAAGATATTGTTCTCTTGTTGTCTAAATGTGCCGGTAAATAACCCGCAATTTGATTGAACTGGTCTCTGATCGTCCTTTTTAAAACCAGCATATGAGTCAAGGATCTTGGAACTTCTAAGTTGAATGTAATCGTAAGACTTGTATAATATTAATTAATAACTAAATATTTGTAAAATTTCAACTTCCCGAACAAGCAAACTTAAATGTCAAGTTTTAAATTTCATATTTAAAAACAAAATAAACACACTTTGAAAGATTTAATACTTTATGTTATAATATTTATATAAATTATAATACGAGGGACATAATTTTATGTAGACTATATTTCTGCTTTTACTGTACAATTTAATTTTAATCACAAAAGCGCCTGAACTTCTACTAGCCTAAATTACATCACTAATGTACCGTAAACTTTATAACAAATCTAACAATACAACTATACAACATACATGATTATAAGTTGTAGCCGATGCAGAGCGAACTGCACAACATTTGTCATCAAAAATACGAAATATGAGTATGATTACTAACAAAGGTGTTTTACTTTAAACTTTCACAGTTTCAGTTTCACAAATCATGGTTAAACTTAAAATTCAAACAATGTTAGTAAAAGCTCATTTCTAAATCACACAAAAACCTATTCCAGTATTATCAAGTACACATCTGTGACATCTATCTCATAATTAAAACCAACTTACTCACCAACTTAACCTTGTTCAAAACACTACTCAATTATTAACGTAATGTTTGGATTTTAAAAACACATCAAACCTCTGCAGACAGTTTAAACATTGTATTATTACGCGAAAAAAAGTAACGAATGCTAGCAAATTAATTTCAAAAACTGACACAACTAACAACAATATCACTTTATGTAATAGTTTATATATTTAATTCCAGTTATTATTTTTTAATGACTTAAAACTATTTATTTATTTTGAACACCTTTGTTGGAAATATAAATAACTGTCAAATAGTATAGTTTGATAACTGAAGGTGGCGCTATATGTTTATTATAAAAGAAATAGTTCCAATTTTTCAAAAACTTGTACAATAATTCATTTTAAGACGTATATGGTTTGTTGTTGGGTGAAAACAGAAAAAAAATCTTAAAATATATTTCTAAAAACTTTTGCTTCTTCTCTTTCTGCACAAGAGAAGGTGAAGTTCATGACGAGGAGGAACCCACTTGAAGTAAAAATATAATCAGAGGGTGAATTTTTGTTTTTAAAAGTACTGAGAATTGCCCCAATGTACTTTCTTATGCACGAGTTAAAAAAGTTGGCACCTAAATTTGCGAAGCTTATATATAACCAGAGTCATTATTATTTATTTTATTTGAATATACAATATCAAATATAACTGTTCAAATGAAAAATATTTTCTTCCGACAGTTACATTTTTAAACATTTTGAAAACGTGAAACAGCTTTTATTTCTTTGGGCATTAACTTGTTTCAGAGAATCCTTTTGCTTTTTTTTTTTCTCTTGTTTTGTTATTATTGAAAATAACTATCGAGTATAATGTCTATCTTTACTTTCAGAAATTTTTGGTAAGGTGAGTTATATCCAAGTGAAACTGAAAAACTATATTGGATAATTTTGCTGGACAACAAGAGATTCTCTCAAAATATTGATTACATAACGGCACTAAATCTTTTACTAACTGAAGCAATAAAGTAACGAGGGTGGACATCAAGTGTAATATAAAATGAAGAATATTTTGAGTGTACTTACTGTTACTTTTACGGATAAAAAAACCAAAAAGAACTGAAATGTCTCTGACATAATAGTGTTTAGGGCAAAGCTTGTTATTCTGTATGCAAAATAAAATATAGAAGTTGTTAATTTCACTCTCCTAATATATATTATAGTAGATGCCACAAAATAGAACTGATCAATACCGAAGAAGCCCGGCATGGTCAGGTGATTAAGGCACTCGATTCGCAATCCCCGTCACACCAAACATGCTCGCCCTTTCAGTCGTGGGGGCGTTATGATGTGCGGTCAATCCTACTATTCGTTGGTAAAAGAGTAGCCCAAGAGTTGGCGGTGGGTGGTGATGACTAGCTGCCTTCCCTCTAGTCTTAAACTGCAAAATTAGGGACGGCTAGCACAGATAGCCCTCGAGTAGCTTTGCGCGAAATTCAAAACAAATCAAAACCATTTACGGCACGAACGCATGACAGACTAGACTACTGTCAGCCAAATTTAAATTAACTAAAGGATATTCCAGACCAGTATCATTATTGAAGATAAAATTCCATATTAGACTGATAAAAACGATACGTTCCTTATCACGCAAGAAACTTTGCATTTACTAAGAGTGGCTTGCCGTATGCAAGTCGTCCTCATTCTAACAAAGGATGGAACCACAAACCGTAGCTATCCACCTGAACAACAATTGAAGGATTCAGCTGTCGACAACTTTACATAACATATAGTATTGAACAAGTCTCTTCGTATGATAACAGAAATCATCCACTCTGAGAACAACAAAGGTAGCTTAGAACTAAATAAACTCAACAGCTGTCTCATCCACGTTTTACGTGAAACCTACACATACACAAACATATAATAAATTCAAGATGAATGCATTTATAACAAGATAAAAATGCACAATTTATTCACATGTAATATAAATACCGCAAAAGAGCTTGTAGTCACGGCTGGAGTGGGGCCCAAGATAAAAGTATTATTTGTTAATACATGCAATATAAATACCGCAAAAGAGCTTGTAGTCACGGCTGGAGTGGGGCCCTAGATAAAAGTATTATTTGTTAACAATAATTATAATGACAACACATTTTTGCTTCTATTTTGACAGTTTTACGATCCTAGTTTATGTCCTCCCTATTTTTACTTATGGAGTGATCAAGTAACATACCACTGTATTCTGTTTGTTTTATGTTACGTTCAGTATATTTTCTTCAACTCAGTCATGTTTAAAATTCAGCTTATATTTTGCAAAATGTATTTTGTCATTTCTTCAGTTGTTGAAATCAGTTCTTACTTCTAAATTACTCAATGTACCTAAAACTGCTGTAGTAGAATGCAAATATCGCAAACGCATATTATAAATGTATTTCATATTCACAAATATTTTACATTTCTCTAAACATTTCGCCCCACCAGAGGCACAGTGGTATGTCTTCGGACTCATACTGCTAGAAACCAGGTTTCGATACCCTGGTGGGCAAAGCACAGATAGTCCTTTATGTAGCTTTATGCATAATAGCAAAAAGAACCAAACAAACTGACGAAAAATCAAATTTGGGTCACACTAAATCCATTCAAGGATATGTGCTAACCTGTCCCTCAGTGTTACTTTCTGAAATAATATTTAATTATAGAAGGTATTGATTATTTGTTGGAGAATTATTTTGTATCCCACGTCACCTTGTGAAAGAGGAGCTGCTTTTGTAGCTGTAACATGGATCAAAGATACCTTTGTATGTTAGTAATTCAAATTTTCAGTTGTAAGCTACATAGAATTTGTGAAATGAGTCTTAATGTTTACAGCTACATTCATTGTTGGCTTGAGAATTAAGGGTCGCTATGAAAGTCGACTGTTTTTCTCATGTTTTGTGATGCCAACTAATCATACGTTTTCTTACGATTAACTAGTTGAAACTGTAATTAGCTTATTCGATAGTAAAGTTAAAGCTTTTCTACGCATCTGCTTGAGCTTTTGAATTATCACACTCCTGATGTATGGACTAGATTTATCTGATGAGATTATGCAGGGATTAGTCAAAGAATTAGCTAAGTTCCTTTTGTCCTCGCTACCTCAAGAAGTTTGTTTGTTTGTTTTTGGAATTTCGCACAAAGCTACTCGAGGGCTATCTGTGCTAGCCGCCCCTAATTTTGCAGTGTAAGACTAGAGGGAAGGCAGCTAGTCATCACCACCCACCGCCAACTCTTGGGCTACTCTTTTACCAACGAATAGTGGGATTGACCGTCACATAATAACGCCCCCACGGCTGAAAGGGCAAGCATGTTTGGCGCGACGGGGATGCGAACCCGCGACCCTCGGATTACGAGTCGCACGCCTTAACGCGCTTGGCCATGCTGGGCCCAAAAAGTTTGTACTTCAAAGATCATCGTTCCCTAGTCTGAATGTTTTAGTTCCCAAAAGTCGACAATTAAACAATATATTTTGCTGAATTTTAATTGTTTCTACTTTCTATCAGTGCAAATTATATGTCACAAGCATGAACATCATCTAGATATTTTAATGATATCACCCAAAGCATGATATCACTAAACTGAACTTGTAATAAATAATAGTTATTGCATCTGTTTTGCGTATTTGTGGTCCTTGTCAGAGACTTACTGTATTTCACCTGCAATATTCTAAAACGACCGAGTAGCAAGGAATGCACAGTTTCTTCATCTCCAGAATGTTTAGAGATTCGAATATTTATTCAGTGCAAATAAGGTTGTAATGCCTTATTGACAACTCAGAGGAAAAAAACAAAACTGCAGACGAAAAAAATATACACAACTGAAGATAAAATAAAAAAAAATGTGACTGATTTTAGCCGAGGGAGAAAAAGGATAAATTACTGAATAGGTAAACTGATTGTAATTGAAATAAATTGTAAATAGAAGTTAACTGAATTAAAAAATAACTTAAATTGTTCTTTAAAAACACATTTGCCTATAACACAAGGATTTAAACACAGAAAGAACAAGATATAATTACACCTTTAGTTTTTGCTTCTTTTACAGGAAATATAACTCCCCAGAAAGCTCCAAAACTGTTTTCATAATTCACATTCTCTCAATGTCCTGATCAATCGCTTAAATAAATATTACTAATCTGATGAAATTTCCCAACTCTTGCAATAGTTGTAAAATAGCTTCAGTTGTACACAAAAACATGTTAATTGCAATTGCACAGGTACAAACATTTCATGGAAATAATATCTATTGTGAAGTTAATGCTGTTTCTGGGTAAACTTTTGCAGGTTCTATAGTATAAACTAAGCAAAAATAAACAACTTGTGCGTATCATACAAATATATCAGTGAGTGCTTTTAGTCTAAGGGAAATATATAATAGAAAAGAAATGCACTCTTGCCTCCTATGTGAGAATTTATGAAAAATAAAACCAGTGGCAAATAAAATCTTAAAGCAAACAAACAAACAAAAAGTGAAAAAGGATATTGTTAAAAGCTACATTTTTAATGTTGGCTAGTGGGAGCTAAAAGATCAGAATGCCTAGAAGCTCTAATGATGTGACAAAAAGTTCTTATACTAAATTATAAATATGTTAGCTGCAAAGTGTGTAGACTTGTTTCAAATGTAAATTTGAAAGATAGTAAATGATATAGTTTAGTATGTGTAAAGTTATTTGAAGAGAATGAATGCATTTGTTTGTTTTGAAGTTAAGCACAAAGCTACACAATGGGCTTGTGCTCTGCTTGCCACTGGTATTGAAACCAAGTTTCTTGTGCTGGAAGTCCACAAATATACACCACTGTACACAACTGATGTCAAAATTAGTGTTTTTATGACGTTTTCAACCTTTTCTAGTTAATGTCATTTGTAATGTCCACAAAAACAATTTACTACAGTGTACAAGTGATTAAACTTGTAAGAACACTAAAGTAGAAAATTAACTAATTTAAGGTTTAAGTGTACTGTACTTTGAATTATTTTCAACAGATAATTTAAAATAATCCAATAGTGAAAGAACAACGATAATACACTATACACATTTATCTCACCAGATACATATACATTTACACACAGAAGAGAAAGCAATAACAAACTTCTTCAAAATGAAACACTACTCCAATAAATAAAACATTGTAATTATGTCTTTTATAATGAACATAATATTTCATAACAGCAATATCACAAGAAGCACTACATGAAGAAATATACATATGTATTTGTTGTTGAAGCTCTTGCAGATTCCTAGTTAATGGTGAAAAACAGTTGGTTTTCTGATCATTTTCAAACTTTTTTCCACTCAACAACTATAAAATATTACTACTCTTGTATATTATTAAATTAATTAGCCATAGGACGACAGATTTCACAGAGCTATAAAATCAACTTAACTGTACTGTATGTACTACAATTTATTTCATTCCATGGAAATTTATACAAATTTCTAATAAATTCAATTCACTATTAACACTTGGAGTAATATGTTTCTTAATAACTCATGGTATTCTCAGGTTATGCTGACTTCTACAAAGTATTAGTTTGGCCTGGCTTATAATGAGAGGATAACCCACAAAATAATACCGAGTCAAAGTAAACTGACTGAACACAATATGTAATACAAAATGATAATAATATTTATTTATTCACAAATATATATTAAAAAAAAGTGTGAGTACTAGCACTAAAAACTGAATTGTCACCTTTCACTGACCAAGTGGCTTTCTTCTCTCTTACCAACACTGATTTCTTACCCCTGTATTGCTATTTGTATCTAACAGAAAACATGAGGTTTATTCATTTCAACTAACACAACCAAGTGACTGGTAGTTCTCATTTAATGTAAGGAGAAATAACCCCAAGAGCATATCTGGTATTATCACCAAATAAAAAAGGCAGCTAAAGAGAAATCAACTTAACTAATTTCTGGACCACTGCTCTACAGAAAAAATCTTTAAAAAAAATATGTTGTAACTAGAGTTACATTTCACTGTATATCAGACAAGTGTACTTTATCACTGAGTTAGTAAAGTCTCTACAATTTCACAAGACATTTGAGAAATCAATGATAAATCTCAAACAAATCATAAGAACACTATGATTATTAAAGCAGTTTATCTAATGCAATCATAATTATAACTTTTATATTGGTGATTTTGTTAAAATAGTATATTTATAAAATAATGTAAGTAATGGAAATAAAAGAGGTTTGAAAATTTCATTTAAAAAAGCACATATTAAAACCTACAGTTTTCATGGTGAATCTATCATTCATCAAAAACAATGGCAGAATATTAATTGGGTCACAATGTATAACAAATTCTTCTAACATTTTATAATTTCTCTTATTTAACTATAAATTGTTTACAATTTTAAATTTTATTTGAATTATATTGGAAGCTGTACCTCATATGTGAGTTTAGGAAACAGAATGGACCAAGTTAAAATTATACAGGAGGATGTCCTCATTGTCATATGATATTTAGTGTACCCAAGTAGTTAGCAAAATAACACACTCCTGCCAAACAGCTTTTCAGTCATTACCAATACTTCTAAGACTTCCCAAATCTAAGGTATATAGAACAGACCCATTTTTTTCTTTCATATTTTGATTAAGTTATTTTCATATAACAATTGATTTAATTCAAGTTTTGTAAAAAATTACTCATCAAAAATGTTTGTTGATGACTTAAGTGCATTTATATGAATTCACCAGAAGATAAAGCTATTCAAGAAAGCATGTGTATTGTAGCAACTGCATGCTAACTGTCCAATGAGCTACTTTTAAAACATTTTCAAACTGAGGTACCTTAAATATAAAATTCTATATAATGTTAATTTCACTTCCAAATTAACAGTTCTGTAAGGTTTAGTAAAAAGTGCCTTCTAACATATAGCAGAAATTAAAGAGATGCAATAATTATACAAAAGTCAAAATACAATTTTATTAAAATTACATCACTTTTATACCAAGAAAATAAGTAATGTCAAAACATTATTCAACTGCACATACATTACTCACTTTTAAGTCCTTCAGTTATTTTCACAAGGTTAACTATTATATAATATTTTAATCAAAAGATTAATTATTGTTACATAATATACATTAATTATGAAGCCCTCAGGATGATTTCAACATTACAGATGTACAAACTCAATTTACTTTACAAAACTTACAAAAGTCTTTTAAATTCTCATCGCAATATTTTCTCTAGTTTGAGAGTTACACTTCACATCACAGTTTTACTGAGGTCTACTTATAAGCTCATCTATCATTTCTCCAAGCTTAAGAATAGCATCCACTGTAGCTTCATAATACGTGTCCTTATGATGGTTCTTGTCCAATTCAATTTGATACTGTATTAAACTTGAAAACAATGATGGTTCATGTGAATCAACTAAGGTAAAACTAGACACACACTTCAGGTCTTGGAGAATTTCTAGTAGCTCCAGTGTGTAAATGGGTTTCAAAGCCCCAGTGAAGTGGTCACATAGGTCATCCTGCTTAATTCCAGGGAATGTCATAATGTACGATAAAACTGCACACAACATTTTTTTCAATATTGGTCTGTTTAAACTCCCATCAGGTTTTCTCCATGGTCGAATAACAAATGAAACCTTCTCTAAACGATCACAATTGAAGCCATGATGTAAGCTACTGATTCCTCGACATCGGCGGCGTCTCACAGGTCTAGACAAAACTTGGGGTTCTTTTTCTTCTGTATAACCGGGCTTAATAACATCAGATGACTGAGAAGCTACTGCAAAAACATCTGTAAATCCCTCTACATTTAATGTATTTTCATCAACTGCATTCCTGTTTTTAACACATGTATCCTGATCTTCATGTAAAGCAGCACTATCTTCTCTTTTATCAATTTCTGCCAAACATGATGCTGGCTCCTGCTGCTTTAAATAAGTTTCACATCCCTCTCCAAATGTTTTCACAGAAGTTGAGGCTTTCTGCTGCATATCAACTTCTTCCATGGAAGAGAATCCTTTGGATGATAAAATGCATGTTTTGACATCATTTTCTATTTGCTGATTATTACCATAACCTACAGACTCATTGTTATCTTCTAGTTTACTTATTTCACCATTTCCTTCAGTTCTTCTCATAAAACTAAGAACCTGCTGGTTTTCTTTGTCATAGTAACCCTCAGTAACATCAACCACTTCAGTGGCACATAAAGCTTGCTGGTCATGCTTAACTCTATCACCTTTGCCAACACCACTTACTTCTGTGAAATACAACACTTGGTTATTCTTATTATTACCACTTGCATCATCTGTTAGTTTCACAGAATCCAAGACCTGCTTGTTCTGGTTGTAACTAAATCCTTCCACAACATTAGCCGTCTCTCTGGAACATGAAAAATGCTTGTAACTACTTGTTGAATCAGTTATTTCCACAGAACTTAAAGCTTGCTGATCTTGTTTGTGACTATCTCTATTTGTAGCATCAGTAAAACATGAAGCCTGCTTGTCACTTCTCTCATCTGTAATGTTAAACATTTCAACAGAACATGAAGCTTGCAGATCCTGTTTGTCATTATCTTTTTCTTCAAGCTCAGTTACTTCTGTTGAACATAATGAGTGCTCATTCTGTTTGTTATTGTCACCATAACTTTCATCAATTTCTTCAACAGAATGTGTTTCTTTTGTATTGTCTACAGAGTTTGTTGCAATGATGGTGATGTGGTGGTGTTTATTTTTTTCTGGACTACTGTTTAGTAAGTCAAGCCTAGGCTTTTTTGCAGGAACAGAATATTTTACATCCTCTCTTGCCAAGGTTTCCACTAAGCTATCAGTAGTAGTTGTGATTTTGTCTTTTACAGAACTTTTCATAACATAATTTTCAGAAAACCATGGTCTAAGTTCTTTCGGTATTTTTACTGAGGACACAATCCATGGCTTAGTGTGTGAAAAAGAAACATACCGCCAAATTTTAATCCCAACCTTTAAAATAATGAAATGCTTACACAGGAAAACTAAGTGATCTTTGACATTTAAAATCCCATCAGAATACATGAATGTTTCCAAGAGTTCTACTTCTGTAGCACCAAATTCTTTTTTGTGCTGTATGTATTCATATATGAGTTTACAAATTTCTAGATCCTTTGGGGGAAAATTGTTTTTACTGTAAAATTCTTCGAGACAATCAAAGTTGGGTTCTAACTGCTCTTTTGGCAAGTATATTTTCTGAGAATTAATAATATCCTTAATGGATTGCTTTGTTACATTAGAAGCCTCAGTATCATGACTTGTGTGTATCAGTTTGCAAGTAATCCTACAAGAATTAATAACAAAAGAATCCTGTACATGCTGGATTTTGTTTGCAAGAATTACCTGATTCAGTTGTTGTTGCATCATATATAGAGCAAAGCGTGAAGCTTTGGAAATCGCAGATGTTTCAAATTGAACGCTGCTAACTGGATTATTTTTCTCACAGTTTGCGGTAAGGTTACTTTTGACAATCTCATAATCTTTCACTACATTAGTTACAGAATTGTTACACACAAATTCTTCAGTTTCAACACTTGATTTGGCTGGTAACTCATCACTTTTGGTGGTCTTTTTTTTATCCATATCCATTTTCTCCACCTGTAACATGGCATCTGGCTGAGGGTCCTCTCCAAAATTTGTATCAAGCATAATTATTTGATCAGGAATGTGAAGCTGAAAAACCAATTTCCTCATGGCCATCAGTCCAATAACTGCTGCACAATATCCTGGCTTCAGGTCCCCAGTTAAGTTGGTCTTACCTTCCTTCACTAATTCCCATGCTTCTGTATATATTTCTGGTTGATAGCGAGTAACAAAAGTGTGTTCAAAAGTTACAGATAACCGATAAGGTACCGATGACAGTGGTGTTGAATGTGTTCCAGCATGGTGAAATCCTCTACGTTTGACAATTAGCTGATCATTCTGCAATCCATTGACTACATACCTCAACAGATTTTCTGGATATTGTTGGTATATTTCATATAAAATATAAGACCAATTACGCTTGTCTCCAACAGTACACAGTGATGCGATTACAATGGTCTGTGCGACAGAATAGTAGATGTCAACAATATTTTTTGGCTCTTCATAAAAAGGTTTTTTATTTCCTAGGCTTCCTGAAAGACTGATTTCAAATTTTGTTAAAAGTTCTTCAATAGTTGATGGAAGAATAGTTTCCACAATTTTTTTCACATCTTTTATTTTAAATTTTTCCAGTAATTTCTCCATAACAGATATAAACATGGTATTCCATTTTTCCTCATGAGTTAAAGGTGGTTTCGGGTTACAAAACTCCTGAACAAGGTTCTGGTCTTGTCGAGCCTCTCCCAAAAACACAGAAACATTAGAAACTGTGCCTGGGTTGAGCATCATATAACGTAACCTCCTTTGGCAAGCCCGCGAGGTTTTGTTTCGGCTAATTGCAGGCAAGTGTTTATGAAGCAAGTCTCTGATGACTGTCCAACGAACCACCATGTTTGAATAATTAGGATTAAGAAAACAAGATCCAACTTTTCCTAAAAGAATGAAACTATCTTCTTCAGGTTTCCAATCTACTCTTAATTTTGACATGCACATTAAAGCAGCTTTATCTTTCTCATCATAAAAAGGCCTTTTCTCCTTTGTTTTTCTACCTTGAATTTTTCGAATAGTTACATCTGATTTTTCCTTTTTCTTAGGAAGATTTTCATTTGACTTGCCTTCAATTTTACGTTTGGCTTTACCTTTTTTCTTTGATTCAGCAGAAACTTTTAATAAAGGAGCTTTTTCTGACCCCTTTCCTTGAGGGACATAGACAGAAAGTCCAGTATTGCTCTTTAAGCGACCAAGACGTTTTTTATTATCCGTAAGTGGTTTAACAGCAGAACCACTACTCTTCAAGTACTCTAAGTAGCTTATACCTACAGTGCCTTGTCCTGATTCTTGACGCATACATGGAACTTTGCGAGGAAGATGATATTCCAAATTATTTCCTGCCCAATTCCTTTTCAGATGAGCAAATAGACTAGAGTCTAATCCTCCGGCACCTAAATTATCACCTGGTTGAGATCCATCATCCAGTATTTCTTCTGGTTCCTTATTACGTGAAGCTTCAATCATGGCTGGTTTTTTAAATAGATTCATGAAAGGGATTTCCTGACCTCGCACACAGTTGGGTTTCCCTAGAGGAGTGTGCAAACATATGTCCTGTAAATCATTCCAATAATGCTCTACTACATCAATGCTGGAGAAAGTATAATGTTTTCTCTCATACTTTATGTCCTGTGAGACATGGACATAACTAGGAGGTGAAGCAGTGGTATCACTAATGGATGAATTTCGGTGAACATAGACAAACATCTGGTCCTTTTCTTTGTGCTTGTGAGGTCCAAAGCTGAGAAGACCCATAAAGCTAAGCTTCATTGCTACTTCATGTGCAGAAAATATGTATCTACGAGCATACAGTAATGCATTTCGAAGATGTTGAGGAATATGTCTAACAAGATAATGACACTTTATTGGGTGATTTAAATATTCCTGTAGACCATCAATTTTGTAGGTAATATTCACAATCTTCACAAATATTGACAAGGGCATGGCCAACAAGACATCACTGAACAAACACCAACCTTTCTCAAAGCCACGATGCTTAGGAAGAGGTGGAATGAATATTTTCCAATTTCTTTCAGGGTTGTACATTTTTGGATGATTTTCTTCTTGAAGAAGAGAGTCCACACCTTGGTAATCATACACCAAATAGTACAGCAACAAATGAAGAGTTTTCATCCTAATAAACTTTGGTCCCACACCAAATACTCTGCCAATAGATGGAACATATTCTATTTTTGTTTGTTTATCATACTTACTTTGCAGCTGGCTCAAGTTACTAATGTTTGTACCATCTATTAACTTACTTTTTTCAGAAGCATTTTTCATCTGTTGTTTACTTGCACCAAAATACTTAAATTTGGCCTGTTCAATTGTACTTTTAACAAGAGCATCATGAACTGTGATACTAGGATCACAAACAAAATGAAGTTTTTTAACTTGTTCACCTAATTTAAGGATAGTTTTAATGCTCCTAACATAACCATCTTTTGCAAGTCTGAATATCAATCGATTCATTGATTTCTTATCAACCTTTTGAAGAGAACCTTCTTGAGCTTCAGCCTCAATCACTAATTTTTGAAGTTTAAATACATCATCAATCAATTTTTCCTTCTTTACTGCTTCTATAACTAAAGTAGCTCTCTTTAGCATTCTTAGAGTGACATGAGCTGTATCTTTGCGTGCATTGTCATACATGTGCTTTACTTCTTCTGTTATACTAAAAGAATGCGTTTTACTTTGCATCACTTCTGGTTCCATTTTAGGGCCTTCTGCAGTCACCTTAGAAAGATGTTCAGCCTCAGGATTTTCCTTTAAAGCATCAGTAGCTGTTTGGATGGGCTCGGAAATGTTTAATTCTGAAGAACAGGGTAGATTTTCTTGTGCGACATCTTTGGAAAGTTCAAGAATTCTTTTTCTTTCTTCCAACAGTTTTTTGTGAGATTCTGATTTCTGTTCAAAACACTTGGCAATATATGTTGTGATTCTCTGTCTTCCTAAATCCCTCATGAATGTTGTTACAACACCTTTTCTTTCTAAATTTCTACACACAAGCCTACTTTCTAACTTTGGTAATCCCATTTTCCTTGATATATCCAACTGTGAAATACCATCTGCTCCTTCTGCTTTTAATATATCATAGACTTGATTTAAAAGAGAACGATCATACACAAATTTGCTGGGATCGTAGCTTATTCCCACAGATTCATCTTCATCTTTGTCTTCTTCATCAGGATATTCTTCACCTTCCTGATTTTCCTGAGACTCAACTAACTCTGCAACTTTAACAAGTCTTTCCTTTCCACTCAGTGTAAAAGCTTCTGCTTTAGATGCTTCAGGATACATTTCTCTGTAAGGTAACATTAACGTTTTCAAGTTTCTTCCATAGGGTTTAAAAAACAATTTCTTAAAGCTTGCCTCTTTCATTCCAAGCTCATTACGTACCTTATGGAAAACTTCTCTGTTGTTTGGTTTTAAAGCAAGAGATTCACAAAGTTGATTCAACATTACTTGCATTTTCGGCATGACTTCCACAAAGAATCGTGCAAGATGAAGAAGACTTCCAGTAGCAGTATTATTATTTCCATATTTCAAGTGGTGAGTTTGTTTAGTGATAATTCCTTTACGAAGAAGAGGTTTTCTATAGTAATATAAAGTTTTAGGGGAACTGTTTATTACCTGCAAGCTTTGCTTCCCTTGAGTAACCTCCCCTTGGTAACGAGAACGACCAATCCTTTCCAGCATGCAATATTGTTCACTAGAAAGTTCCAAACATGGACCCACTTCAGTACCAATAAGTGCAATTTCACGTACGCTCTGGTCTGCAACAAGCACAAGTTTTTCACCCCATTTCTCAACAGCATCATTAATGGTAATAAGAATTTGGTTATTATTACGGACTTGGGATGTTATCAGTTTTCTCGAAAAAAATGTTGAACACGAACCCCTTATTCCATCTCTATTGATTATCATTATAGGATAACAATCTTCTGGCATATTTTCTGGTTCTACTACAACACCATCTTCCATATCCAAGTAGTCATATCTGTTGAAAATAACCAATGGAGGTCTGGGATTTGGCAATTCATATAATTGAATATCTTCATCAAGGACAAGAGCTTCCCAAATAAACTGCTTACTATCATCATCTATAGGAAACTGAAAGTTAGGCCTTTTCTTCAGTCTTGTCCACAGAGCAGAAAGTGTGATACCATCTAGTCCTTCTAGTGCTACTTCATCCAGACAATCAGATATGAAGTCACAGTTACCTGTCATTTTTTTTTTACCTCGGTGTTTGTTACATAAATCCAACAGAGTCAATACAATGGTTCAGTACAATAACGTCCATCTAAAAACAAAGTTCTCTTCTTCCTGGGGTAAAAACAACAATGATTATGTACATATATACCTTATTTTTCAATTACATTTCCCAGAAAATTCTATTATTAAAGAAATACTTTATTAAAAATATTGCAAAGTGAATAAAGTTAAAATAAAATGCTAATTATTATAGTCTGTTCTAACTGGAAACTCTTGTTAGACAAGTATAGATGAATATAAATAAAATTATCAACATTATTTCAATTAATATTCACTCATACCAATTAACAATTTGGACTTTACAAATTAAGGCATCAAACCACAAGACATGAAATGTGCTTGTTATTATTCATTTCAACTAATTTTAATTATCTTTTAGTTTTTTATCAGTTAAAACTTAAGGAGATATTTAACTTTCTTTTACAATAATAAAATTGTTCAGTATAAATTCATATGCTGCAGAATCTTAATAAAATGCAAACATTTTTACCTCCACTTTCAAAACTTTATTTCAGATTACACAAACTCTTTTAAAAGCACTGACTTAAGCACTTTACTTTAATCACTAAATGTACCCAATCCAAGAAATGTTTTTAGTATCTCAATTACCCCTGCCCTTTCTCTCCTTTAAATAGTATTATTAAATAACACTATGTAACAAAATTTTCTTTTTCTTGTTCCTGGGCAGAAAGTGTTATTTCCCAACTGCTTTTGCCTAAAGTAAATGGAAAATCACCTGTTTCAAACTTTGCTTTTATAACCTGGGTAATGAAATTTCAAATTTATCCATTTTCCAGAACATTCCAGGTAGATTCAGTGCTGAGTAGCTGATAGAGAATTTTCTCAAACTTACAAAAATTTTCAAGAACTTTCTAGAATATTGTAGAAGCCTCAAAGCTGTGCTGCTCCATAACAGGAATAAGTATCCGTTTCTCCCCCTGGCTCAATCGGTGCACCTCAAAGAGGAATACAACAGTGTCAAAACCTTGCTAAAAGCCTTGAAGTACAAAGTATGATGGCTGGGAGATTATTAGAGACTTACAAATGGTGGCATTCCTGATGGGTCTCCAAGGAAGGTTCACCAAGTTTCCCTGTTATCATTGCCTTTGGGACAGCAGGGACACTGCAGCGCACTGCAAAAAAAAGCACTGACCACAATGGAATGAATTCTCTGTGGGAAGGCACAATGTCAAGTGTGAGCCACTGGTGGGCCTCCAGAATGTGTTGTTCTCACCATTACACATAAAATTGGGTCTTATGAAACAGTTTGTCACAGCTCTTGATAAGGAGTCTGCAGAATCTTAATAAAATGCAAACATGTTTACCTCCACTTCGCTAAGCAGTCTGTGACAAAGGTCAAAGCTGGTGTCTTTGTTGGACAACAAATAAAGATTCTGAAATGCACAGAATTCCCCAAGAAGCTCAGTAGGAAGAAAAAAATAAAGCTTGGGGCAGCTTTGGTGCAGTGGTTTAGGGCTTCTTGGGGAATCACAAGGTCAAAAATTATGTAAACTGGTTGAGACTCTGGTGAAGAACTATGGCAAAATGGGCTGCAGGATGTCCCTGAAATTCCATATTCTTGATGCTCATCTTGATAAATTCAAGGAGAACATGGGAGTATACTCAGAGGAGCAAAGCGAGCACTTCCACCAAGATATACTGGACTTTGAACACTGCTACCAAGAAGCATATAACAAAAACATGATGGGAGACTATATTTGTGGACTGATACATGAAAGTGATTTATATACCAGTCTCAAATCTTGAAAAACTACTCACTTCTAAACATTTTTATATAACTTTAGTATAAATACATATAAATCTTGACTCATATGTTGTTTTATTCAGACCTTATATAAATGAAAATGAGTAAATTTTTCTGTTTTTAAATAAAAAATAGGTTAATTTCTAAATTTCATTATCCAGCTCATAAAAGCAAAGTTTTAAGGGAACAATGGTCATTTTCTGTACCTTTACAACATAAGTAATTAAGAAATAACACATAATATCCAGGAACAAAATCTGTGTTATATAGTGTTATTATGCTCTAACTATATGTGATTTGATATCAAATACCATGTTTTGTTTTTTCAGAGATTAATTTGACTATATAGTGTTTTGTGAATTGTACTGCAGAATGTTACTCATTCATAAATTCAGGAATCTTGTCTGTAGTGTTCATGTGAGTTCACATTATTAATGTATAAACATTGTCAATATCAGCAGTAATGTATTCGAAGGGTGTCAAAAGAACAGTTGGTAATATTTTCCCTGAATAAAGTCAAATTGAAAATTAACCAATTCTAAACTTTAAATTACTCTGAAAAGTATCTTATCATACTTCCAAAAAATTGTTTTCACCACTAATACAAGACTAATTTGTCTATAGTTACATGTACAACTTTTACCACATCCCTTCCAATCATCTGACACCTGTCCACTACATAAAACACATAAACAAAATACTAACAAGTGGCTCACATATATAATCCTTAACTTTAAATTCCATTGGAAAATGTTTTCTTGTTCAGGAGCCTCATCATTCTTTAAACTTTTCAGTTGCTTCTTAACAAACTAGAAGTTAATGTCGTTCATTATTCCTTCTAGCAAATGTATAGGATAACGAATACTGCTTAAATTAATATTTGATACTACTGGGCATTTTTATTAACCTCTGAAAAAACATGGAGGAGTTGCCACATATACCTGTGCCTACTTATATTAAATAACAATATCTGTCAAAATAAGTGAAAGGGGTGTTGCTTCTCCTCGCACCCTTCACTCCAGTCACACTTGTTTATACATCATTAAACAACACAATTTTTAAAATAAAAATGGATAGGGGTTTGAATTTCTTCCCCACATCTGCATCTGCTTATACAATATTAAATACAGTTATAACTTAGAAGCATAACACAGTTTTATAAGGTGTTAAATTTACACTTTAACACTTAAATAGCCATAGAGTTGGTGATGGACACTGTCAGCCAGTTGTCTTTCCTCTAATAAGCATTTCAAAGTTAATTGCAAAACCTCAAATCACAAAACATCTTCCATCTACCTATTATGTGGGTTTGTCCTTAAATACAAACATAATGACAATATTTCAAATACTTGGATAATTAAAAACCCTAATTTTAATTAGTTGATTATTTTCATCACACAACAATTAGTTATAGTTAAATTTAATCTATTAGTTTATGGGATACTAACTGATCTAATTACTTATCCCCCATGACGAGAAAACCCACTTGTAGAGAAAATTATATATGTAAAAAAACGGCTGGTATGGGTAGAGGAAGCACTATGTAGAGGAACAAACAATTATTATTTCATCATGGTGACTGTACAAGAAGTGTAAGTCTTTGTGTTTTCTTTATGTATTTGTACTTATCTATGTAACCATTATGTCTGAACCAATTAGCAACCCTCATATAATTCACCATGATGAAGACAAACTTCATGTTCAACAACCACAAATGTGTACAAACAAATGGCCTAAGCATGGGCAATCCAGTATCACCAGTTCTAGCCAATGTTTTTTATGACACAAGCAATTAACACAGCATTACATCCACCACTATACTGGTACAGATATGTAGATGACACGGTTGCGGGATTCAAATCTACAGAACACATACTTAATTTTTTCAATCACATTAACTCTATACATCCCAACATTAACTTCACATGTGAACAGGAAGAAAGCAATCAAATATCACTTCTTAACCTCAAAATTACAAGAACCGACACACAATTCAAAATAGAAATCTACTGAAAAATCACCCATACTGGACTATACATTCCTTGGGACTCAGCACATGAAACAAAACAAAAACTAAACATACTAAGAAACCAAATAAACACAGCCATAAAACTATGCTCACCAGATAAAATTAACGACGAATTAGACAAAATAAAACAATACTTCATCAACATCAATAAGTTTCCTCCACAAACCGTAGAAAACATTATACGCACACACCTAGACAGAAAGCAAAATCAACCAACTAAAGTAAATATATCTCACAAATCAAAAAATCACAAAACCATATACTGCTGTATACCATATATTCCTGACATCAGCAAACAAATAATCAGCATTTGGCAAAAATTAGTAACAAAATATGACATTCCAGTTAATACCAAATTTATTCAAAAACCAGGCACAAAACTGAGGTCTATACTATGTAAAAAACTACACTGACAAACACCACACCAACATTATTTATAAAATACAATGTAAGAAATGCAACGACTTCTATATTGGAGAAACAAGTAGAAAAAGGAAACCAGATTCAAAGAACATAAGTCACCTTCACACGTTTTTGAACACTGCAAATCAAATAAACACAACATAACCATAGAAAACACTCAAATACTAAATAAAGAAACAAACATAAACAAATGCAAAATTAAAGAAGCCTTACTTATACAACAACTCAAGCCCAAAATAAACCAATACAAAGTAACACCTTTATACTTATATTAATAAATATAATCCAACATCCAAGCATGCCCTCTACATTCCTACACTCAATTACACAACTGCCTTCGAACATATGGTCAGCTATTGATCAGTTACCTCTTTCTTTCTTTGTGAACTTGACGATGACCGAAGAAGGTCGAAACGTTGTTTGCTCCTCTACATAATGCTTTCTCTAACCATACCAGTCGCTTTTTTACATATATAATGATCTAATTACTCTTAATAAGTTAGTTATTGGAAATAAATCACCAAGCTCTTCCTATGACGAGCTCTTATTTGGCATTATCATCCCAACTACTTTCATTTTCTATAGAAATCTTCCTCTTTTTTCACTGCACGAACCTAAATAAATTACTCTCAAAATATCTTTCTATTTTACCCTTACCTTCTTGAAATATTATGTACTGCAGCCCTTCTACTTAAAAGCAAAATTTCGTCTCTAGCCCCTGTTGTATTTTACACGGTTTATAAGTTTTAAAGAGACTTGGTTATCTGCATGGATATCCTAGAATTTATACCAATTCATTTGTCATTGCCACTTATGTTTTTAGTTTATAGCAGAAAAATTCACAAACCAAATTTACGTTTTAGCTTTAAGCGGAAACTAAAAATAAGTTATATTACTATTAGTTCTTACACGAGAAACACTATATCAACTATAACAATGAAAATGTAATATTTTAGGGTAACTAAAGTAACACTAGAAGTATTCAAAAAAAGACTTAATAATAACACTAAAACTATCCATTAACGTTACAAACTCACTCAACGAACTGCTACCGTATTACCTTCCATTATTTTTTACATAACGGAAACAGTGCTGCCCCCTGAAAAGATAAAGTTTCGTGGGAAATCCTCTGGATCATTTAATTTTAAAACAGTAAAACTGGTATAAACAAGTTAGTCACATATAAACATATTACGTCACTATTGAACTATCATTTGCTCAGTCTAAACTTAGAGTCTTTATATTAAAATAGTTTTCTCCACCTAAAATAATTTAAAAATATATTTAGTAATAATTTGAATGAAATACCTAATTCAACTGAAGTCAGATAAACTATCGGTCTGTTTTCTTTTTCGTAAACGATCAAATTTTCAGAACGGGTTAAAACTAATTGATGCGTAGAATGCTGTAAAACAAAAAACTTGTTAAACGATTATAATATATGGCATACTAGTACATATACACACACTATGTAACTGAAAGATAAGCTGAATAGACTGCTTTGAATATATTAAAATATACTAAATTAAATCGAGCTTGCTACTCCTTTATAATGCCTGCGATGAGTCAATGGCACACTTTCAAACTTGAAACTGTTAAAATCTGTTAGTTTTGAACAAATAATATAACCACGTATTCTTTTTTAAATGCTCCTAATGTAGACTATTCGCGGAAAGTATTATATTTCTAGTTATTTACAATATAAGATACACGTCGAACTTAATTCGGAACAAACTATATGTAAAACATTCAATAAATAAAAGATCACAATTTTGATTAAAATAAATTGCTGGTATAAAATTTGGACAGAAAGATTATGACTTGTTTTCGATGTCAGTCATTTTGTGTATATATTTTACTTTTTATGAAAATATTTTCGGGAATATATTCTAATTTTTGAACACATTAAAGTCCGTCGTGGTTCAGTGATAAGTCTGAAAACTTGTAACGCTAAAAATTGGGTTTCGAAACATAAGGTAAAAAGAGCACGGACAGCCTATTACGTAACTTTGTACTTCGCAACAAACAATATATATATAAAAATCTATTATCAAAGCTTAGCATGTAACAATACATTCTAATTTACAAATCAGAATTAGGATAAACAATTACAAGGATACACAGTAGCGAATAAATTGAGTATGCTTGCAGTGAAGTGTGTATTCTTAGGTTCATTTACTTCACTAAGAACAACTGAGAGGCCCGGCATGGCCAAGCGTGTTAAGTCGTGCGACTCGTAATCTGAGGGTCGCGGGTTCGTATCCCGGTCGCGCCAAACATGCTCGCCCTTTCAGCCGTGGGGGCGTTATAATGTGCGGCCAATCCCACTATTCGTTGGTAAAAGAGTAGCCCAAGAGTTCGCGGTGAGTGGTGATGACTAGCTGTTTTCCCTCTAGTCTTACACTGCTAAATTAGGGACGGCTAGCACAGATAGCCCTCGAGTAGCTTTGTGCGAAATTCAAAAACAAACAAACAAAACAAGAACAACTGAGCACGAGACACAGGAGGTTCATCCGAATATGTTTTAGACGGCAAAATCTGAGTTATTTCAACTTGGACTGAGTTTGAGGAAACAAAATGTACAGAACAGTAAATGTTTTTAATCATATTTTCACCAACACGGGCATGGTTGAAGGCAGGTGTATTTTATGGAACTTTTAATGGACGGATATTTTAAAGCAAACCAATATCAATCAAAATCTCAAATCACCTCTTCCACAAATGAGAAAATGTGCTACTTATACTAATAACAATAGTGCCCTCTTGTGGCTCTGTAGTAAGGGCTTACGCTGATTTAAAAAAAAAAAAAGAAGAAAAAAGTTTCAATATTCTTGGCTGGCAGAATCCAAATCGCTCATTGTGCTTAAACAATACTGTTCTTTTTAGTGTACACGTGCTACTCACATGACTGACGGTTATACTTATTCCAAAACAAAGGTGACATTCTTGGAGACATCCGACTTACTAGTAGAAAACTGTCTATTCCTATAGATTACATGAATCTTTGACTGACGTACTATGGTATATCTACATATAATATTCAGATAAAGAATGAAAAATGTATGTTATCTAACTGATATGAAACGTTTCGTTTGTCTTTATACAAAAGAGAAAGAGGGAGATGATCAAGTTGCTTCCATAGTGAGAGCCATTTAACAAAACGGTAACTCCTATAAATATATATATCGTGTAATCACACATTTGGTTGCTGCGTACTTTAATCTAAGTGATGTTAAAATATAGCTGTAATGCATTCTGTACCACCATGACGTTATAAAAGCAGTTTGTGAACCTAACAATCACCGAGGAAGGTAAAAACGTAGTTCGCTCCTCTACATAGTGCTTTCTCAATCCATACCAGCCGTTTTTTATACATATAATTTTCTCTACAAGTGGGTTTTCTCGTGTGTTGCTTAACTTACTGATTTGCATATTACAAATCGTTTTAACATAACATGCTCAACCCTGAGCCTGGAAATTTTCAGAACTTTCTTCAGCCCCCAGTTACAGTAAATATATACATGTAGAAAAGTAGCCAAGAGAATGTTGTTAGTGCTAAGACAGGATGATCTCTGAAACAAACAAACAAACTTATACACATCAAGAGTCATTACTTTTACATTATTGATAACATATGTTCGTAATTTACAACACAAGAAGCATGTGTTACTTTTTTTTTCAGATGCCAAACTACTATAATGAGCAAATGGTGACTTCAAGCTTGTATATTAATCTATGGCAAAATAACATCAATAATATTACCAATTTCACTTATGTGTCCTGACAAAACCTTCATGTCCTCACTTTGTCCACAATAATTATTAAAAGTAATCAATTACTCCCAAAGGTTATGTTATCCCATCTTTAAACGTTTGCCTTGTTTCAGCACAAGCTTGTTTCAGCTTGCACTATGCCTTTTTTAATCAGATTTGTCATACACTGTTTCCCCTTTTTATTAATAAAAGTGACCAATGGTATTGGTGACAATGCATTCTGGAATTGGCTGGGTCAGAGTTAAATATATAGCTTCTTACAGGGCTTATTCAGTCAAAATGTGGTTGTCCAGAGAATGAATGCCTTACCAGATGAAGTTTTCACCTTGTCACATAACTAGCTAATTTTTGCTTCTTATACAGGGATTTACTGTTCAGTTTGTTTCTGAATCAATTAAATTCAGAAACATCTTGTAAATACTTCTTGTCCAAAATCTAGTTTTGTGATTTACCTACTAAGTATCAAAGATGTATGGAACTAAAAACCTGAAAATTTGTGTGATTAGAATACAGCTAGAAGTCTGTAAACTCTTGAATATACTTCCAGGCAAAAGAGATACTTGGTCAGAACTGCTCTGATGGTTGTTTCTTGTAGTTATATTGAACTCTTTGAAGTCCTCAGTTGCATTATATATACAGTTTTATTTATTTTGCATAAAGCTACATGAAGACCATCTGTGCTAGCTGTCCTTAATTTAGCAGTGTAAGACTAGAGGGAAGGCGGCTAGTCATCACCACCCATTGCCAACTCTTCAACTACTTATTTACCAATGAATAAGGGGATTGACTGTCACATAACACCCCCACAGCTGAAAGGACAAGCATGATTGGTGTTACTGGGATTCGAACCCATGACCCTCAGATTATGAGTCAAATACCTTAACCCACCTGGTCATGCCATATTTTTTATTTTACCAATTACAATAGTCATTACTTTTGGGTATAAATCATAAAAATATATTGCAGAAAGTGACAAACATTTATCAGTGTGGTAGGATTTGGCCTTTTAAAACTGAATCAAGTCAAACTAGGAAGCAATCACAAGTTATTTTATTTGTATGTACTATCTGCATACACTAAATAATATTCAATAAATAAAGATTTGAGTCATCAAAATATTTCACTATCATCTGTTGCACTCACTAAGCCTAACAAAGCTCACCTGGTGTCTTGTCATGGAATAAAATATCCAACTTGTAACATAATTTTAATTACATCATTACAAAATGTCAATTCAAAAACATTCCAGTTCATGTGGTACCTCCCACATACTTTGTATTACTCAAACAGATCCTCAGAAATCATCATTCACACACACACACTATGGACTTTGATAAGTGAGTGAAAAGGAGATAAACAATCTGATCTCAGTGTACTGTGCTGAAGCCTCCTGCAGTTGGAAGTGTATTACATAACAACAGTTCCAAAACCAGGACCATTACAAAGAACACCACTGTGGTTAAACAAGGAGCTTCAAGGCCTAAGTATTCAGATTTGAATCACTACTTTATTTTTTATATCAGAAACCAAATGTTTTTAAGAACACCTTAAGCATTTCAAGTAGGTCATCCCTAGTTGCAGAAGGCTTGAATGATCCAGCAAATTATTTTAAGTTTCTTTTATTGTGCACTTGTTCAGCCACATGTGTGGTTTCCCAAGTCCAAATACAGTTTCATACACAAACATTCTCATATTGTTTACAGTAAGATCATGCATGTAAATAGCAAAGTTTACATAAATAAATTGGCAAGTACTTGTTTTTATTATGATTATTACATGTACGTTTTATTAACCACAAGTTTGTGTACTCACTCCACAAACATAATTGATAAAGTTGATACATTTGATGGCTGTGTGAAAATTTAAAATAGTTGTTAAGAAAACTTACAGCAACAACTTAACTGTAGCTCAGGAAGCTCAAGTTAATAACATATTAAGAACTTCAAATATTTAGTACAAACAATGAAAGTTAAGAATTCTCATATATACAATACTTCATTCAACATCAAAAAACTTTCAAAAATCCAAAATTAAAGTAATTTTGATGCTCACATTAATTTTTTTATTATTACAATTAATTTTTGACACTAATATAATTTCAATTTTACAAGCTTAGAACTATTACAATAATATTCAATATTTCTATTATAGTGATATACTGATACTTTGCATGCTTGGTCTTGACTACATGTGATCTACAAATATTTATGGCTCTTTTTCCCTCCCAAACAGACATTTCTCTTCTCTTATAATCTCCTAGTTTTATTTTGCATTCATAAAAAAAAAATAATTATTAATCTATATTGAATAATCAAATTACAATTTACAGATTCTTGTATTCCTCAACATATATATATGTATTTTTTAATTTAAAAAACTTAACTTTAAATAAAAGCTTTGAAAGGTCTATACAATAAACTCAGTTATTTTTAAACTGTCTGTTGTTGAGAAGGCTATCACGTTTTCCAATGAAAGTAAACAAGTTTTTCTAGTACATTTCTGTTTGGTAGCATAAGACAGAAAATTTGTCCTTGTAATAACAATAATACATATGATGATTTTTATCTATGTTTTAGCTCCACATTTTAAAAATAGATACTTTGTCTGTGTACCAGTAGGCCCAGTACACAGAAATGATTAATAATAAGGTCCAATAGATTGTATACGCTTAATTCACTAGTATTAAACATGGCCAAAAGTATTAAAAACAAAAGAAACTATATACAGTGTATTTCTTCCTATGAGGTTTTCAAATTGTTTTTCAAAAATAATGTTTCAAAACTATCTTGTTATTGCTTTTAGCATAATTTTATACATTTTAACTTTATCAACACAGTGCTTCTTTTTGATGTGCTAATATGTCTGATTTTACCATTTACAATTTTAAAACTACTTGCATGAAAAATGTAGGAAAAACTGAGAATAATACAGAGATAAACACTTTATAACAAATACTGAAAAACTTTTATTTTTTAACTTGCAATGAAATATAATCCTGTAGAATGTGGTACGACTTGAATATAAATAACTTTTGTTTCTGAAATTTTTTGCTTTCAGCAATGTGACTATCTAAACAGTTATAATAGTGAAATATAATTTTCTTACATTCTGTACTGGAACTATATATAACTTAAAATATGAAATTTAAGACTTTTGATGAGTGAAATAACCTTCCAGAAATCAATGGAGGGCTGATGGAATATGAGCCTCAAGATGTCGAAGATAACTGTGGAAGAAATATTAACGTTATTCATTATTAGTGTCTTTTATGTAGAAGCAAAACATTTAAAGTGTAATACAATCAATATTTCAGTTACTTTCAACTTTAATTAGAGAAATAAGTCACAACAGTCACATATCTCTAGCTTTTTCAGCCTTGATTTTTACTTCTTACAGTACAAACTTACTCAGTAGTTTGTAGTTCCAGTTTAAAAACTTCCTATAATTTGATTTACTTTTATATAATTTTTATGTCTTGTAACATCCAAACCTTTATTGTAAGACACTGTTTTGACAAAAATGTTTAAAATACATCTTCTCATCTTACAGTTAATTTTTTTACTCTCGACTGGAAAGTTTCATATTGTATATCAAGTCTGTTTGAAATTAATTAATATCCATTAATATATTTCTTTTAATACTTTAATTGGTCAATACTCTGTAAAAAAAACATTACAAAAACTTAACAAGGTTTACTGATGACCTGACCTTTCACAATGGTTGTCCCATTACCTTTGTCATGCAAAGTAATGATATTTTTGTTAACAAAGATCATTACTTAGCCAAGATCAAAGTATATCTAATAAATAGTTCTTTTCAACAGATAATAAGTTCTTTAATTGGCATACATTGTTTGAATAAATAAGTATCTGAGTTATCAAAACAACTTATTGTCACCTACTATATTTGCTAATCCTAACTGTGCTAACATGATCTCTTGATAAGGTACATTATTTCCATAGCTTCTAAATAGACATATCTTAATGGCAAATCATTTTCAAAAAATGAAAAAAACATCTAAAGAACCTATAATAATACTTAGACCTTTGGTTTGTTAATATTTTTCTGAGCCACTGTTTCTCATCTGCTGGCCCACAGAATTTCAGAATAACAAATCAAGTAAGCAATATCTGACAAAAGTAAATCATAACAGTTTTTCATTGTACTTAAATTTTAGTGGTCTGGAATAGTTTAGGGAGACAGTGAGACATTTTTTGATATCAAAAAGGTTGAGAAATTCTATTTTAAACCTCCTTTGTTCAGGAGATTGGTCTGTATTATCACTTTCCTATGAAACCACATATTACTGCTCAAATACTTTAATTACACTACACTGACATAAAGAGTTTATAAGATGGTTTATCTTTTAGTATTTACACTTTGCTTGTAGCATTGTTTCATTTGTAGCTGTTCAGATGTCATACTGTGATATCATAAAAGGGTGGAAATGAAGGGCTAAAAGTATAAAACTTCAAACAGAGAAGGAAAATCACGTGAGAAACAAAACAGAACATGACCTCATATATCATCAGAGTATGACAATTTTTTAGTTAAAATAAACATGTACATTGAAATGGGCAAATAAACTTTTAAAATATTTGTGTTGTTTATAGGCCAGGAAGAGAAATTAAATTTTGAAATATGTTTTTCATTTTTCTTTATTAATTGCACTAAATAAGTGTTGCAAAGTGATAAAATATCAGCTGTAATCTTGTTTTAGTTTAAAATGTGTTGAAATGCAGTTAGAATTATTACTACCTTCATTTATGTTTTCAAATTTGACATGAAGATGTGTTCTTGGCACATGAAAGATGTATACGTCTTGATAGGGTCAACTAAATTATGATACATATGACAAGTTAATCAACTCACCACTACATATACCCTCCCCCAAAACAAATGAGCGTGTAAAAATTTTTTTCTCCAATTTTATACCTCAAGCAAGTCTACGATTATTTATTCTACTTTTAATAAACAATAAAATAATGTGTAACTTAATTCATCTGACAAAGAATTCTGCACAATATTACATTAGACTGTGGAGAAGTTAGGTATTAATTAATTATAATAAAATTAAAATATGTACATTACATCAAGTGAAATGCACAATTTGAACAGAGAAAATACAGCATTTGTTGTAAACATTTTTAGACCAATGCTCATTGTAACAAACTGACATCTAGTACTTTACTAGTCACGTTATTTTGTCTGTGTGAGAAAAACCAAGTAAATGAACAATTGGAATAATTTTGATAAAACTGTTATGCAAGATGTTTAACAGAGACAAGTAATATTATATGCTTGATTACTTTCTGTATCTTACAACATACAAACTAAAGATGATATATATTGAGGTAAAAAAAAGTTTGACGTAGGCTCACTTAACATTGTATTCGTGAGCACCTATGAAGGTTAACATATTATTAAAACTTTGTCGGCTATAATAACTAACAAGGAATTCATCTTGTGTTAAAAATGTCACTTTTGTTTTATCTTAATATACAATAACATAATGCATCTGAAAATATTTTTAAATCAAAATAAAATACAATTACTTGAACATAAAAAAGCAACAAAATTTTGACTTTCTTCATGGAATGAGAAAAATTACACAATTTCTTTACACATTCCCTGTCATATGTTTCGCTTCTTTTTTTTAAGTTCAAATAATGGTAAATAAACTGAAAGTAACTGGAAGTGCTAGTACTTTCTAAGAAGTCACACAAACTAATATTTCACTTAATATATACTTATCTATATTGACTTAAAAAACATTAATTCAATAGGAAACTTCAAAATTTGAGTGATAACACAACAGACGACTTACCATCAATTTAATCATTTTGAAATCCATGATATAAGCCTACTTTGAAATGTACAACAGAGAGAAAGTTTAATGATGTTTCTTTAAAAAGATATATACATGTATTTTTTTAAACTAGTTGTAGGTGAAGAATGACCGACAAAAAAAAACATACTTTGGATTATACATTTCCACCCTCCCACGCAGAATTGATGGGCCAAGATAATTAGATAGTTGATTAAGACAGTCACTGGCAGCACTGGAAATCAACAGGTTTTCACAGCTCTGAAATTATTTTAATCAGCTATAGCAAAAAATACCATGAACTTAGAAATCTCAGTAAGAACTCAAATCATTAACCTGTGCAGTGATTGATATTAACTCATACAATCCTTTGTGCAATGATTTAATGTTAACTATCACAAAAGATAATAATTTAGGCCTGTGGAGAGATCAACTGTAATCCTCAGCTGTCATAGTAACTTCGGGTTACAGTTAGTTTTAACCACCAGGTATTACATTAAAATCATCAGAAATTCCACTACAAGGTATTAAGGTTAATTGTATCTTTATAATACAACAACAACTTTAGGATAAAATCAAGTGAGCCATTAGATATCAAAGGGTATTAATTTAGCCAAAGGCTATTTGTAAACATTAATGATTATGAAAAGGAGAAGCTACAACTATTTGCAACCAACTAATATTACAGAATAAACATGTAGGTGTTGAGGTTAATTATAACCTTAACACATAACACAGAAAAATAAGACCATGTCTTAATATACCCAGGAAGTATAACTAACTACAAAAAATTATATTAAGCTGTGGGCTAGGAATAACTGAACCTAACAGATATCACAATAACTTGAAGGTTAAATAAACTTCAGTCATGTGTTACTGTAACTATTAAAAATCACAGTAGTAAAGTTAGGCTAGTGCTAGATATTACTTGAAGTTTGAGTAGATAATAAAAACTTTCAACTTGGGATAACTGTGACTAACAGTGTCTCAGAAAGTTGTGTTTAGAGCTGGTAACAGCTAATGGAAAGTTTTAAATATGGTTAAATGTTACTAACAGTGTCCCAGTAAGATGTTTCTAGGGCTGATAGCAACTAGTGGATCATGGGAAGTTTGAACTAGAGTTAACTGTAACTAACAGTGTCCCAGAAACTTGAATATAGAAATAATTATAAGCATTGCAATCACAGTAACTTTGTATTAAGGATGAATTTTACAGGAAAGATTATAAACATTTTATCCTTTATAGCACAGAATTTTATGTATTTTAACTAGTCGAGTTCATTTCACAGCTCCATCTACCTTCCTGAAAAAAATAAAGAAAAATTAACTAGCAGAATATACTTACTAAGCTATAAAACACAGAATCCAGAAACTTCTCTAAATGAGCTTTAAAATGTCTCTTCCCAACACCTCTAGCAATAACAGGCAGCTAATTGAAATAAAAAAAATAAACTTTAGTAAATGTTTTTAGTGTAAACATACAGTTCCTTTGAGGAAGAAAAAACAAATTAAAAAAACCCTCAATTTTAGCTATACAAGTATTGATTGATTGATTTAGTGTTTTATGGCACAAAGCAGCTAGGCTATCTGCACCAAACATCCAGTAAAAAGGTAAAAACAAATTAAATGTAGTAAAATATAGAAAAAGAAATGAAGGTAAAACAAAACATCATTAAAAAACAGAAAAAGCATAAAACCAATGTTGACACCTAGTTTACAATGTTAAGAGAGAAAGCAGAGTAAAAGAAGTTGTAAAGGACTTCCTGTAGCAGAATGGTAATGATCATAACCCGCCAGGAAGACTAACAGGCAAGTACTAGAACCACCGTCAGTCACCTGAAGTTGGCCTTTCCAGTCCTGGTTCCGGGTTATGTGTCATACCAGCCATTATCAAAATGTAAAATAATAGAAGTTTTAAAAGACATATAGCAAAATCGTAATAATGAGTAGTGAGTAGCCAAATGTCCAGTGAAAAGGTAAAAGTAAAGTAAATGTAGTAAAATTTGTAAAAGTAAATGAAGGTAAAAACAAAACAGCAATTAAAAACAGAAAATTGCATAAAACCAATGTTGACATCCAGTCTATAAAGTTGTAAAGGACTTCCTGTAGCAGAATGGTAATGATCATAACCCGCCAGGAAGACTAACAGGCAAGTACTAGAACCACCGTCAGTCACCTGAAGTTGGTCTTTCCAATCCTGGTTCCGAGTTAAGTGTCAGTATGGCCAGTTCCAAAGGGTAAAGTAAGAAAAGTTTAAAAGACATGCAGCAAAATTGGAATAACAACTCGCCAGGGCGACTAACGGGTAGTTCAATCAGCAGCATTAGTCACCTGAAGTTGGCCTTTCCAGTCCTGGTGTCAAGTTATTTAATGTTCTGGCCATTTTTCAATGTCAAATTGAACTAGAGAGAACGAAACTGTGAAAAGGGAACCACAATTAAAAAGCTTTAATGAAGAAATGTAAAATACTTAAATGAGATTAAAAAGATCAATGGGCATTAAAAAACTAAAAACGTTATCAAGGTGGACAGAGTCACCATCACCAATAACACTGTCCAATGTTACAGACTGACCCTGGGAAGAAACATGTTTAAAATAGTGCCGTCGTTGAGAGTAGTAACAATGGCAAGAAAGTAAAATGTGGCTCACAGTGATTTGAGTGTTACACAAACTACACACTGGTGCAACAGTTCCAGATAACAGAAATTGATGAGTTAAAAAACTGTGACCAATGCGTAGTCTAGTTAGAACAACTACCTCCTTCCAAACCTTACGGAAGCTAGATGGCCAAAGCGCAATATTGGGTTTTATATGAAAAAGCTTGTTGTCACGCTGCTCACTCCAAGTGGACTGCCAGCTGGCATGGAGCCAAGCCTTGAATACAGGACCATAGTCCATGTATGGAATAGGCACAGTGGTGATAGTGACTGAGCAGATAGATTTAGCTGCCGTGTCTGCAAGCTCGTTCCCGTGAATACCAACATGGCCTGGTATCCAGAAAAACTGGATAGAAGTAGATGTTAATGAGAAATGGGCCAGTCAGTTTTGAATATCAGCGAGAACAGGGTGTGAGCCAACGTGTAGCAATTCCAGGGCCAGCAGAGAACTAAGGGGTCAGTATAAATAGTGCAGTTGGAGTACTGCTCAGCTGCAATATGATCCAGGGTAAGAGATATGGCATACAGTTCAGCAGTGAACAAAGAAGCTGTAGAGGGGATTCTGCACACAACCACCAAACCAGAACAAATCATAGCAGAGCCCACAGAGTCACCTGATTTAGAACCATCTGTATAAATTGGAACGGAATGATTGTTTGAAAGATGTTCATTAAATAAAAGACGATACTTCCAATCTGGAGTATCTGCCTTTTTCAGATGACTGAAAGAAAGGTCACATTTGTGGGCTGTAATAAGTCATGGTGGGATGGGCTGACCTGTGGATTCTGCAATGTTATCCAAGGACAAACCCAATTCATCCAATTGCGAAGGCCAAAAAGAGCAATGGCAGATCATCAGTCCTGAAAAAGTACAGTCCACTGAAAAAGGAAAACACATCCCTAGGTGAGATGCTTTGGTAAGGAACGAAGTTTCAAAGAATATAGTAAAGATAGTTGCAAATGGCGAAGGTGCAGAGACGGTTCATAAGATTCAATGTATATACTTTGAACTGGAGAGGTGCGGAAAGCCCCAGTGCAGAGTCGAAGTCCTTGGTGATGAATGGGGTCCAGCATCCTTAAGGCCGAGGGTCTGGCAAAGCCATATACCATTAATCCATAGTCGAGTTTTGATCGAATAAGAGCACAATATTCCTTAACATAGAACATCAATCTGCTCCCCAACTGACAGTAGAGAGGACACGGAGGATGTTTATTGCTGTTGTGCATTTTACCAGTAGCTGCTTTAAGTGTGGTATAAAGGTCAGCTTACGGTCAAAGACAAGCCCCAAAAACTTGGTCTCAGGGACCACTGGCAGCAAAACTTCACCGATATGAAGTTCAGGATCAGGGTGAATACCCCGTTGGCAACAAAAGTGCATGCAAACGGTTTAAGAGAGAAAAATTAAAGCCGTTCGCCATAGTCCACTTCAGTACACGATTGAGGGCAGTTTGTAGTTGCCACTCAATATATCTCATGTTCGACAACTGACACGAGATGTGAAAGTCGTTGACATACAGCCCATTTGCAACAGTGAGAGGGAGTTGTTCAGTGATGGCATATATCTTTATACTGAAAAGTGTGACATTTAAAACACAGCCATGAGGGACTCCAAGTTCCTGTACAAAAGAACAGGAAAGTGTCGAACCCACATGAACTTGGAATCTCCTGCCCATTAAATATTTTTTAATAAACATGGGTAAATGGCCACGTAACCAAGATGTATGGAGGTCTCATGAAACGCCATACCTCCATGTTGTGTCATAAGCCTTCTCAATCTCAAAGAATATTGATACAAGATGTTGGCATTTGAGAAAGGCTTCTCTGATTGATGTTTCAAGACAAATTAGGTGGTCTGTGGTGGAGTGCTGTCGACGGAACCCACACTGGGTGGGCAAGAGGAGGTTGTTTGATTCTAGGAACCAAACTCCTTGAGTGGAGAGACCAGCAAGAATCTCTGACTCGGGGACATTCTTCAAATCCCTCTCAACAATAACTCCTCGTGATGAATTCAAGGTAGCATGAAGGGTTACCTCAATAGGTATATCTCCAATTGCTGTTGAATTCAAGAGGAGTTCACTGTGTTGAGTTGTGGATGTTTCAACTAATATGTCTCCAGATCGAAGCTTCTTTACTGACTTTGGAGAGCCAGCAAGACCCTCTAGTCCCTTCTGAATAAAAAAGGGGGACATTTGCCCTAAAGGTTTTTCTGAAAGAGAATGTAATGTGAGAAAATGGGGTACGTATGTTACAGATGTTGAAGAATGTTGCTCAGAGTCTTCAAGATGTGGTTGTTTACCTATTGACTGTTTTTTCACTATTTTATTTAAAATTTTTGAAAGAGGATCTGTTGCAAAAAGAAAAATTTCGGTACCCACTGACCCCACCCACCATGGAGCCCTATGAGGGGATGCACTACAATGTCATGCAAGGACAATGCAGCAACGCCAGGGTTTCGTGAGCACTATACCCAAACACCAGCATCAGGCACAATGTCCACAACATCCATTAAGAACTTCCAACACTGGTACTTCGTTGACTCTTGCCCAAGTGAACCAGCCAATTGACCCAAGGGGGGCCACCCAAAGCCCGCCCGTCTACAGGAATTCAAGGCCAAAGTGATGTGTTAGGGTTGGACCCCTCAACCACCAGGATCCTCTCCTCCCCTTCACAGGTCGCCACACATGGCAAACACGTGGGTGTATGTTTAGATCCCAGAGAAGGTAACCAGACAGAACAGAACCTTCCCTGCGAGGTCCCCTCACCACGTACAGGAACCCACACATCGAGGGGAATACAAGTATTATATATATAAAAAAAATACTTGGTTATAGATAAATTATATACCACTATTTATTATTTTTATCTAGACTAATATTTTCCAGTTTGTATGAAAAGTTACCACAACCTAATATGTCTTATAATTTACTTGTTTCTACTTACAAAAGCATAGAATACTTATTACTCATTAGTTATTTAATGCAAAAGTTCCACTAGACAATGTTAGCAAGTTAACATGTATGAATAAAGCCTTTTATTAAGATAAACAAACAGACTGTTTACCAGATTTAGTTCATCCTAATTGGTATCTTAAATGTTTATTATATTCACCTGTTTGCACAAGGTCTCCAACATACACATGTGACGAGTGTAATGGCGATGACTTGTTGCTTCTGCTACAAGTGGTAAAAACTCCAACACCTTAGTAGTTAAGTTCTGTATCTGTGCTAGTTCCCCAACTAGATTAATACAACTAAAAAACAGGAAACATTACAGACCAGTCATGAAATCAAAGCAAACTACAGTTGAAGATATATGTAAGGAAACAAAACTAGACAAAATGACAATAACCATCACCTGTTTGGTTCTTAGTCAAGAATCTAAAAACTGAAATAACAATCGGTTTCATTTACACTTAATAAATATTAAAAGAAAAATGTATTGGATTATTGTTCAAGTACAAGACTACAGTTAGCAATAATTATGAAATACTGATCCAGACTCTCATATGTAGAGGATTTCTGTGTACTTTTATAACTCTGGTATAAAATTTCAAGAAATTCATCTGTAAAAACTGACTGATTTATAGTTCAGTTTCTTTTTGTTGTTTTTTTAAATAACATACAATGTCTGAAAAAATACTGAAGAAAGAAATTATTAATTACAAAGTGAAATTTCAGATTTTTTTCACTCCAGTGATGCTTTCCAAGGTTAATAGGTACAGCACTATCTAACATTTCTGAAATCTCAACATTTATCTGTTGAGCCTTATTTCATATGCAATTCTATGAATTAATGCCTCACACTTGTATAATAATTATGGCCTTTATCACAAGGATTTTAAGTGTTCTAACTTTAGCATGTAATCTTGAACATTGTGGAATTATGTATTTAATTTAGTTATGTTACTAACCCTGTAGATTTATTCCCTTGTGAATGTGTGTTCTCTTATCCTCTGGATTTCAACTTTAATTAGGCAGCCTTAAACTTGATATATGTGCAATGACAAGTAATTTATATTCATGCAAATTACAAATTATACTAACTAAATAAAATAAACTGTCAATTACCCTAATACTTATTTTCTGGTTTTCAGATGGAGGCTTTAACTAATATGAATATTTATTGTTAGCAAATGTGTTTTACATGTTGTGACATTTGTTGAAGTGGAGGACGGGACTTCTCTGAACTGAATACACTTACAGTAAACAAAGTGTTTAGCATTTGACTCTTTACTGTAACCCACACAATAAGAACCTTTGTTTTCCTACTTCTGATTTCAGGGAAACATCACAATTTCACTCTAATTTTTAGTAGTGAGATATGCTTGAAGTATAACAATTCATGGGTATGACCTAAAATATCTGTTTGTTTGCACACTGAAGACAAACCCAAGTGAAATATTTTTATACAAACAGAAACTTAAACTAAACAATGTCTTGTATACTTTTAAATCATTAGAAAGTGAAGTATCTTTAGGCAGAGACATACATTTAACTCAAACAGTGTATTGTATAAAAGCTTTTCAAACTGGCTACTGCATTTTTTATTTGTTATAAGCCAACCATTTCAAATACCTAACTTTGTATAACTATCCTCAATATATAATACCAAAAGAAGAAAATCTATCACAGAGATTAACTTTATGGGTGTAAAAAATATGCATTTTCTGGGATGAAAACACTTTTCAAAACCTGATTGAAATTTAAAGTTTTCTACTCATTCCAACAGTATCAGCAAGTTTTTCCTATATAAATAAGTTCTATATTAATTGAACATTTAGTGTTTCCTTTATGATGTTAATTTTAAATTGTGCTTTACAAATGAAACAGAATCTGGTGCTTTACTCTATACCTTCAATTATAATATGATATAGGTTGTGAAAAACCTTTCAAACAGGTGTTCACTAAATTTTGGGAAATTTCAGATCTAGCAAAAAATAAATAATTTCATTTCTGTACAATTATAGTAAACCTTGAAAAAGAAATGCAACTTTAATTCCCTCATAATGAGGTTGTAGCTAATAAAATGCTATAATATTATGAAGTAATTACAAGGTAAATTTAGGAGGATTTAAATATCTTATAATGTTTTGAACTTAAGTACTCTTTTCATCTTAATATTACCCATCAGCTAATTCCCAGGGTTCAGATGGTTTTCGAAAGCTATGGTTAGAGCAGCCACTTCCACCACGGCCCATTTTAGGTGCCAAAGAGCCACAGGAATACATCTAATTTATAAAAGTGAACATTTCATAATAAGGAATACTAGTTAGCATTCTGTCACAGTTATAATATGGTGTTAACTATACATATAAAGAATTACCAATTAACATGGAAAACTTAGCCAAGTGGCTTGTATTTTAAATTTATACTGAATATCAAACTACTATAAATAAAATTTTCTGGTGAAATGGCTATGAAACAAGTCAATATGGTATGTCAGCACACATACAAAACTAGTGCATAGAAAACAAAAAAACTTAATATTTCACTAATATTGTTTTTCTTTCTAAATAATTTTTCTGATTTATAAGATATAATTATCAGATAAATAATATGTGAACTTTCTCTACATTTGTATCGCTTCTAATTTCTAAAGCTTTTGACAGTTATATAGTATAACTTTTTCATATTCTTTTCAGTAAACAGTTATTTTGATATCAATTATTTCATTAATAGTTTGACAATTCTTCAGAAAACAGCTGAATGACTGAAAAAATATAAATGAAGTTTCAGTTTGAAACACTTGCCTCTAATCGAGGTGAATTTATAATTAAATATTCAGAAACAGTTGTCGTAACACAGAGAAAAAGAGTGAAAAAAACGCATTAGTCATAAGTTTTGAAGAAAATTATGATCACTCAAATTTCCATGAGAAGTTGTAAAATTAAAGTACGATTTTAGTTTACATGTTATATTTCAACTCAATTAAAATAAAAGGTATAAAATGGTAATCTTGGATAGCACAGGCCTGCACAGGTTTTATTGTCTTGAAATATTTTACATGTTATACAGTAATTCCTGTATGTTTAATCCAAAAATAATATACATTTTTCTCCATCATCTACAGAATTTTTACAAAACACCATATGTATTTTCACGATACTTTTACACAAGTGAATCATTTTCATTGGAATTAGGTCACATTTTGTTATACTTACTGTTGACAACCACTAGCTATAGATTTCTTGAAATCAATCACAACCTGCAAGTCTCATAAACCATTTTAGGACCCAAAAACATAACAAACATAATGTTAAAAAATGTTCATTGTGGTAAATGAAACAATAACTTGATCTAAGTAAGAATTTCTTTTTTCTTCCCAATTTATAAAACATCCTTATATGAAAGAAGAAAAAACATTTCAAAATCCATTATTAAAATCAAAACAACTTTTATGAAATATAAATTCACAATCCTGTGCAATCAATATTTAGTAGGTTCTTCTATCATCCTTAGCTATAACAACTACATCTATCAGGCATAGATGCTTCCACTTTCAGACCATTCAGATACATTTTTAAGAAAAGAATAAACTGTAAATGAAAAAATACGTTTTTAAAAGTTTTTTATTGTTCTTCATAAACAATAAATTTTTCAAACCTGAATCACTCATAAAATCACAATATTATTGGGGCCGAAATATGTTTACCACATTTTCCAAAAAATACTTATAAATTTGTCAGACTTTTGTTACATGTTGCATTTCCTTTTATTAATATACACAGATAAATGTGTCACCCAATATACAAAATCAATTGGACACATATTTAAGATTGGTCAAAAAAAATTTGTTTTCAAAGGTCATTTTAACAGCCAACAAAAGAACCACTTTAAAAATATAGGCTTTAAACAGATTCAGTGGGAAGTCTACAGTTTTCCAAAGTTATTGAACAGTATTTTCTACATTTTGGCTGCATAACATTTCAAAGGTGCCACTGGTTAGTACTTTTTTTGACTGGTTTCACAACTTATCAACTGAATGAGTATTATGATTTTGGACTGCCAACTTGATAACTTTAATTTCACTGGCTTTATCATTCTTCCCAGATTATCTCTCTTACTGAGCATTATTTTTGGTCATTATACTACTGACAGTTAAACCTAGACCCAATTATACATTTCCAACTGGGTGATGAGTGAAAAACAGAGATGCCATCACACTGAAAACAACCCAAACTTCTGGGAGAAAAAAAAAATGTTTTACCTGTTATACAACTCATTTTTACATTTAAATGTGATGCTTGTGCAGAAAATCTCTCCTAATCTCTAAAAAGCTCAATTTTGGTCAGTCCACTTCACAGTTTTATTTATTAGTTAAGCTTTTGATTCTTTGCAAAGTTTAGACACTAACCTAAATTTATGTGTGAAATGTTAGGCTTTATAGCTACTATCTTTCCATGTTTACAAATATACTGCATCTGTCTCCAACCATTATTTGTACTCTTCAGCTTTACTCTTAGCATGTCCTGTATTTCTGCATTTATTTCCAAGAATATTTTGAACTGATTTGAAGTTAAAGATATCTTAGTGACTTTATCCAGTCATCAGGATATTTCTTAAGGTCCTTTCCTCTTTTCTTTTAAATTATAAACTCCTAGTTTCAATAAAATGCTCTTATATTCTTTGAATCCTTCCTTTCAAAAGATAAGTTATTGTAAAATGCACTGTCATATTTTATCTTCAAAAGGTAAGCAATAACCTGGGCTTGTTTTTAAATAGTTTCAAATCTTCTATCTTTCAACCATGTTGAAACTTAATAGTCTCTTGATAATTTTGGGATTTTCATGGTTATTAAAGCACTCTTCATTTGAAGCATTACATGAAATATCATGAGGGCTTCCCTCACAATCCATGTGTCCTTTCAGGTTGATAATCATTACATAAGAAAGTTTCAGGTACTGCAGAACAAAGGGGAATCACTTTTTGCAGGCTTGCACCTACCCCTTTAACTGCAACTAACTTAGCTTTGTGATTTAAAATCAATATGAAAAACATATATATATATGCTATAGCTCTAATATGTATCAATGGATCAAGCCTATTTAATCTACTCTTAATGGTGCCAGGTAGTTGGTATAATACCTAATTGTATATTATTTACAAATTAAATTAATTATTTTTGCAATTATAACAGAGGCAGTAAGAGGTGTTTTCTTAGTGCAAAGCTTACAATGGGCTATTTGCACTCTGCCAACCATAAGGAAATGAACCCTATATTTTAGCATTATAATACCATAAACTTACTAATGACCTATTATTGGAGTACAGTAACAGAAACACTAATACTCTTTAAGCAGTATCAGTCCCATTTTTGTGGGTTTTAAGGCAAACTCATTCTTTGTTGTTTATTTCACATGTTCATCTTAGACCTGTGACTGGTACTGAAATGTGTGAAAATAATACAATTATAGAACACATGAATTATAATCTTCTGCTATTAATTAACCACATCCTTCAAAAAATTGCTTAAGTTCACAAAAGTGATTGCAGTTGGATTTACGATTTTTTTTAATCATCAAAAGATTATTTCACAAAAAAAAGCAAAAACTTGTTCATATTCCTTAGTTTTTAACTTAAAAACGATTGTACTTAACATAATAATTCTAAACGACCAAAACCTATTACACTTATAATAAAAAAAGAAATAATTTGAAGTGTTTTAAAAACTACACAGACCTACCAAATACGAGTTTGTGAAACAAACAGATACTCCTATAGTAGAGATGAAAGCCTCACTAATTTGCTCAATTACCTGTTTGTCGGTGTGCAATTCCATGTCATTGTCACGTAACCTTTTCACAACACTAAAAGTAGCCGGTCCTTTGTCCACATCTGCATATCTTTCTGATTCAACTGGTTGGTTGGCTACCCCCTTTAAGCCACTCTTTATCTTTCCTTCCACAATCTTCATGGAGTCCTCTCCTATCACAAATATTTATATTGTAAGAATACAATTTTATCTGTGGTTAGGATAACACAATGCTAAGCTCCACATACGATGTTAATATGATACTTAATTAAAGTTGAGGGAAACTTTAATAGTTATGTATAACAGCATTTCCCAAACTTTTGTCATCCATGCCTCCTCTCCTTAATAATTACAGCTCTTCTAATGCCTAAATGCTGTAAGTTAATCTACATTACATACACAAAACTACTACATACCCATAAATACCTGCTTCATGCCCAACAGTGCTATAAACTTAACTTACTAAATACTCAAATAATACTGTCATACCAGCTTTCTACATGCCCAATAGTACTGTTAATCGAGCCTATTATATGCCAAACAATATGCAAAAACCTGAATACGTAATATGAAAAAAATGTCTCCTAACAAACCACATGTTTAGCAGCACTATAGACAAAACTTAATACATGTGGAATAGTGTTATGAACCTTAACTCCAAGATACCTAAAAGTGTTGTTTATCTTACTACATGTCCAGTAGTATTGAGAACTCAATCTGCTATATGCCCAACAGTGTTATTCTAAACTGCAATAGGTTAGAGTGTTGTCAATCTAATTAGTAATGTACTATTTAATTTTGTAATCATAACATACTACATGGCTAGCAGTGTTGTGATCTTAACATGTTACATGACCAGAAGTATTGTGACTAACATACAGCCAATGTTCATCACAAAGGTGTCCAGTGTAGAGATCAGAATGAATGCAACTTATGAAAAAAAACCAAATGGTTTATCACAGATAGTGTCTGAAACACCACTGAGACCATGCTTTCTTCTTCAAATTTCAGATAACTGTTTTCAGAACTAGTGGATGAATAGTTTATCTATGGTATGGTTGGAGATAGTCAAACCCTGACTTCAGCTAAAGTAATCAATCAACTGAAATAAAGTGTGACTTCTATTTTACTTTAAATTTGTTCAGTCTTTTTTTTCCCTTGAGTTACCAGCAATTAGTAATCAGTGTTTACTAATGACTGAAGTTTTTTTAACATCATGCTAATAAGATTCTGATGAATAAACACATTAAATAACTAGTACAAAAAAACATGATGTACTCTTGCTAAATGAATAAGACTTACCTAGAACCTTTGAAAGTCGATAAAATCTTTTTTTTTTTGTTTTTCTGACTCATTACAGTGTGTCAACATCTTCACTTTCATAATGTTAAAGCAGCCATATGATTAGTCGCATTTTAAATGTGTGTATAAAAAGGAGTATTGTACACATGTAACTGAGGAGTTAATAAGATGTGTAGTCAGCTTACACGGTTAATAATGTTAAGACTTAACCAACTATTTATCTGAAATAATGATGATTATTTCCCCCAGAGACACCCTCACTATATACTTTAACATTATTAGTTATTACTCTAAAATATTTTACCAGATTAGAAAATACAGACACTATACACAATCTGTTGGTTATTGCCATAAAAATATCTTTACAAATGGTACAGTTCATAACTCACCATATGCTCTGATAACATTGGCTATGGCCCCAGCTGCACCTTGCCTTACAGATGATATGCAGTCCTCCAGATTTGTGAAGAACAGTGGATATAGTTTGTCCATCACATTCCTTTAAGTAAGCACTACTTATTCAAAATCTAGTATTAACAATCCCAAAGATATGAATACATTTCTCCAAACATTTTCACACTATTTCTGTTTACTTTTTTTACATTTATTACTCTATTATGAAAGTATGTCCTTTCATCTAGTATGTGCTCACTGTGATGGAAATAAAACAACCCCAGAAATGTGCCAGAATCTGATACTTGATAGAAATATCAAAATAATTTACTTAGAAGATACAAAAGTGCATAATAAATTATATTCAAATATAATGCAATTCCAATGTACATTTAATTTCAAAGTATTGCATGTTTTCAGTTATTGAAACATATTTAAAGATCACAGTTGTGATCAAAATATCAAACAGTTTTGAAAATCTTAAAAGAATTTATGTCTAAAATTTTTTTTGTTTATAATTTCAGGAAGAAACTAAAGAAACATGTTTTTTTTGAGTTAGCTAACATTAATTTTGTGAAGTTAGAAGTGATTTGAATACAGATATCTAATATACCAACAATGTGTTATGTCCATGTAACTTACCCAAGTCTTTTTTTTTTCTTCTGAAGAATATAAACAAGAACAAAAATGATAAATAATCTAAATATGAATAAAAATTGTGCCTAAACAGTTTAGAAAAATTATTTAAGATTAAAAATGTATTCCAAAAAGACATTTAAATACAATAACATGTTCCTATTGCTTCCTTAAATCTACCATAACATTACATTTCAACATACCCAAATTTTAGTACTCTTATGGAAAAATTCAGTGATAAAAAACAAGGACCATAAAAGTAATTTATTTCAAAACTGTTTCATATTTAAATTTAAATACTTTTATATAGTAAATGTAAAGAAACATACTCTTAAAGACCAAAAACCCTGCATTAAACACATTTCTTGATTAAAACACATCAAGTTAAAGAATCTAGGAAAATCTGAAGTTCTTGAAACTAATTCTAATTATTTTCAAACTTAACATGTGCAAAAAAGTTGATCAAAACCACATATAATTGTAGTATTAATGATTATCCAATAACTGGTAAGAACGGAAACAATTTTCAAAATGATCATAAACGCCACTGGAATACCAAAAGCAGCATACAAGTCTCTCTCTCTATCGTATATTAATCATGATAAACTAAATTCAATGTAAAATACAGCCTGATAAGTATTTTAATTAAAAAAATTATATTTAAATAATTGAACAAACAAAATATTATCTAGTATACAATAATCATATTTAATATTCACATTATAAATCATATTCACGAAGGCAATACACATCACTGAATCAGAAACTTTTGTTTATTCGTTTCTTCTTGCTTAACACATTGATTGCTGAAGATGTACATAAGTACATTTGGGTAATCACTTGTGTGCACTCAGGACTCACATGTCCATCATGAATACAAACAAATGCAAAGCTTATATGTTTTAGGCTTGTTAAGATTGCTTTTGCTTAAATTGAAGATACAATGATATACAATATTGCACTAAAACTGTTATCAGTGCTTGGCACAGATGACACCAAGTATTGCAACAGTTATGTGTAAACAGAAGACATTCCTTTTAGCAGGCACTACCTAAATTTATGTTTATGCACACAAAGAGAAAGAGAGATTACAAAGTAGACACCACTTAGATTTATGAAAAATAAAATGTTCATGTAATTAATAAATACTGTAAATAATAAAGGAATACATCAATTGACACAGAAAAATATCCCAACCACATACACAACACTGTGCTTGATTACATGTTTTACTTCACACTTATTAAAATTGTGCTTATAGTGGACCACATAGATCTTGATACAAACTTAAGTGTAAAGAATTTACCTCGCTTCTTCTGGGTAACATAACACAAAGTTTCCACTTGCTAGACAGGCAGCTGCAATGAAAAAACACCATTTAATTAATTACTGTAAGAACAGATGTTATTTTTTATTCAACTCTTTTGAAACATTTAGTGTGTTGATGATGTAATGTCAAAAATTCAAAACTCTTAACTGGCTTTACTCAATCACTTTGATGTATTTGTCTTACTCTGCAAAACTTAAAAGTACTTCATTTATGAACTGAAACTAATTTAAAATGTATTCTTTGCACATTTATAATCAAAGGTATTTGCTGACAAGTAAATAAAGCAAATTTCAGATACAAAATTCTGACAATTAATACATACTTTATTTCTCTTAAACTGAGAATTTTAAATATAACAAATTACGATTTATTATGATACCTTGATAATTAAAAAACTCTTAACACAACTTCTTTCAGGTTTTCAACATCCTAAATTCTCTTTGTTTTCACCATAACTCTTACTTAACACATGATACACAATCTACTTTGACATTAACAGAAATAATTTGATATCTACAGCAATACACATTTGGGTACATATTTACTTCTAGTATCAAAAGTTAATTTCTAATCATGAGATCTAAATAAGAATAATATAAGCAACTATTGATGCATTATCAATTACTCAAGACTTCAAAAAATAAAAATATTACAGTTAATTCTAAAACTGCATGTTGTATGGCAATATCAAATACGTTACACTGGCTTGAGGCTTTGGGAACATACATTATCATAAACTTGTGTAGATGACATTTTATCATGTATAATATCACTTTACTACAAACAGCTAGAGATGAATTTATTTTTATCTGGATTCATACAACTTAAATTTAATACAACTATCACAACTGATCTTGAAATTAGCCTGCCAAGCAGACAAGAACATGTATATCCATGTATATATACATAATATTCATATCTTACTCTATTTTCTAAACTACATGATCTACAGATAGAAAACACTCACAGGATGTTTCTCAATTTTATCTTTTTTTTATGAATATAGAGCTACATTCTTCACTAATATTTAATTTTAAAATAAAAATAACAGTCATGTGTTCTCAACATGTCTGGTATGTGTATTAACACTTTAATTAAAATAAAGTATGGAACATTTCAACCTTCTTAGGTCATCTTCAAGTAACCCAATAACAGGAATGTGGTTTTTATTGTGTTTTTTTGCAAGTAGTTTATGATTCATCTCTCAGACAGATTTAAAAGCTTGCACAGTGTACTAAAACATATACACAGATATTCTTCAGTGCTGAAAGGTGACAAAGCAAAAACATATCTTTGGCATAAAAAGTAGATGATGAAATACTGGCATATCAATTTTGGTGTTTGTGCAAGTCCTAAATTTAAGAAACATGTTTTTGATCTTAAAACAATGTTAAAATATATCATAAGTGGCCAATTTTATGCATATAACTTGTCATTAACTGAAATAAAGCTAGAAGCCATTCTTTTACCATCTCTCACTGGCCAACTATCATCTTGAAAACAAATCACCAAAGTCTGCAACAACTTTTGAACATGTGGGCCTACAGCTTGTCTTTTTATCTAAAAGATTTTTTTACAAAACTCTTAAACAGAAATAAAATGAAGGTTTTTACATTAGAAATAACTTCTAGATATTCCAAGTTAATATATATTCAAGTTTAGCACATTTCTTTAATTACAGTTCAGCATTACGAAATACAACACAAAAATCAACTTTATTAAACCATCCTCAATAAGGAAGTGTAAAAACTATGAAAGAAAAGAATCATATTATGAAGAAAAATATATTAAGTCAACAATTTCAAACTTAGGCCTAGAAAAAGAGCAAAGTAGTGACATAATGTGAAAATGTCATAACTTCATTGTTCATCAACACTTAGCTTGTAAATACTGAGTATAATGGTTGTCTGTTTAACACAATTACAAAAATCCAGCAAAGATTAACATACACATGTAAACCAAGTTTCATTATTTAACTTTAAGTCAGCTATTCACTGCCACAATAACAAGTTGTAAGACTTACCACATTAACTGATATACAATAGTTCTTTATTAAATCTTTCTGGTACTTCACTTTAACTTCCACTTGTATAGTTAATAAAGAGCATAGCCTGTACTCACTGTTTAAGTATGTAACCATATCTTTCATTTTGACACTTAGTAACATGAATTAAATACAAGATTCAATATTCACTTACAAAATAAAATGATAGAAAAAAAACAAGTGAATGTTATTATAAACACCTTTTATCAAATTGACTTAAAGCATTGCCAAATGAAAGTAATGAATATATGTTTTGTAAGAAAACATTTTATCAAACACAAAATGCTAATAAAGTAAGACACAATACCTTTGAAGCCAATTCAGCAATACAAGCACATGCTGCTTCACGAACTGCGTGATTATCTGCCTGTGTCTGAGAGATATAGTAATTTACCTGGAAAGTGTGTTAGTAACAAAATCTTTGTTCAATCTACAATGAGTTTAAAATAACTGTTTAAATAAGTTACACAAAAATAAAATGTATATTATTAAATCTACTGATAAAGAAGAAACTTCATCATATGGAAATAAATATGTGAAAAGATTATATATATAAAGATTACCTTTGTAACTGCTTAAAACTACAAGACGAGATTTAAAACCAAAAGTTTATTCATTCAATAAACTTGAATGAGATGAAATTAGTTTAATTTCTGGTTTATTTTAGAACTTTGACAGTTCAGTGTAAAACATTTCCTTTAACAACCTAGTGCCACAAGAATATGACAGACCCAAAACTGAAAATATAAATTACTTTAAATAAATAATATGCTGTTTAAAATATGTACTTTCAGTCTAATATTGAATTGTCAAGGAATGATAAAGTCTGGAACAAAGGAAATGATGATCAAGAAAGCATGATGAAACACATTTATAATAAATTATAATCATAATAGAATAGTCTTAATTAAGAATAATACAACTATGACAGAAATTATAATAAATAGTTCAAAAATTAAATAAAGCAAAAAATAACAAACATACAATTTCAAAGTCCAAACCAAGTAATGTTCATCAATAATGGGCTACAAATGTATTAAATATGTCAACAGATAATATCAAATTTTCATATGTTTTTATGTTAATTTTAATTAGAACCTTTTATCTTGACTTGTATTCACATCATAATAAAAACTGTTACTGACAATCTTAATATATAAAAGCAAACAGACAGTAAACAATTATTCTTCTTAACAAAGATTTCCCATTAATGAAATTAAGTTTTGTTGGTTTACTTTTTATAGAATTTAAATGATGCAATCCAGTTCTAATGACAAATTTAAAACTGAACATATTGCCATAAATACTATAAAAACATAGAGAAACCTTAATTTTCTTTTCATTGCACATGTAGGAAAAAATGATTTTTGAAAGACAATTACAGAAGTTTATGAATTTTTTCCAAACAATAAGAATAATAAAAAACAGCAACATCAGTAACATTAACTTTTTACAGAACATGCACATTAATGTTGAAATTATATGAATATAAATAAACCTGCATGTGAGAACTCAAGATAGAGTTTCATAATATCTAAGTAAGTAATTACCATATGCTCAATGTATTTTGCTACAAGTTCTCTGCCTTCATTTTTTGCCACTATCTTCCAGGTTTCTTGGGAATAAATTCTAACTCCTTCTGCTACATAATACCTTGAAACAGATTACAATCAGCATAATTGTTTTACCATTATCACATAGTATATTTTCAAAAACATTATCAATATAACAAGCACATATCTATTTTCACAAGTTAAAAACACATTTCCAATTACACAATAACGTGAGCAGTCACAGGTTATAAATGGTCAAAGGACAAATAAAACCCCATTTCTTTCAATTTATCCAATAAAACATGTACGAGACTCCAGCTCAAGATTACAGTGGAATCAATACAAAACTCTTACAATCCTTCATAGATGATATCTGATACACTGCCTTACAAAAGTATTTACCCTCTACGATTAATGTCACATTTTAATGAAATACAAACAATGTAAACTTGTTTCTAATAAACTAGTTTTTATTTAAAATGCTAATGATCAAACTTAACACTTGTGTGAAAGATGATGAATGCCAGTAAACCCCACAAAGAAAATACATAATATGATATTTGCTGATTGCATAGTATTCAGCCCATTAAGTCTGTACTTTGGATGCATCTTTGGTATCATTTACTGTTGCAAATCTTTATAGATATGTCTCTAACAACTTTGGAATTTTTGCTCATTATTACTGTCAAAATTGCTCCATTTCTGATAGTTTTGTTGGGAATCACTGATGAAATGCAATCTTCAAGTTTTGCCATACATTTTTCCATTGGATTCAAATTACGATTTTGAATGGGCCACTCCAGAGCATTCATTTACTTCTTTAGAAACCATTCCAATGTGTCTTTGGTCTTATGCTTTGGGTCATTGTCCTGCTGAAATGTGAATTTTCATGCTAGTTTTAAGTTATTGGTAGACTCAAACAAGTTTTTCTCCAGAATTCCCCTGTACTTTGCACCATCCTTCTTCCTTTCAATCCTGACAAGTTTCCCAGTTGATTAGAAGTATCCCTATAACATTATGGTGGCACCACCATGGTTGACAGTTGGGATGGTGCTAACTGGATAACTTGATGTGTTGGGCTTCTGCCAGATGCAACACTTTCAATTTCTGCCAAAAAGCTAAATTTTTGTCTTGTTTGACCACAAAACCTTCTCCCATATGTCTACAGCATCACGTTCATGCTCTATTGAAAATATTATACAAGATGCAAGAAGATTCTCTTTCAGTAACAGCATCTTTCTTGCCACTCACCCATACAGACCAACTTTGTGTAGAGACTGGGATATTGTCAATGTATGAACACTAACTTCCATCTCAGACATGAAACTATATAAATCTTACAAGGTCACTCTTAGCTTCACAGTGGCATTTTTATCCAGTTTTCTGCTTGTCTATCTGCTTAGTTTGGAAGGGCAGTCTAATCTGGATAGTGACTGGGTAAGATTCCACTTTTAATGATGGACTTCACCACACTCAAAGGGAAAACTAGCAACTTTCAAATTTTCTTATAACCTTCTTTTAATCTGTGCTTCTCTACCATTTTATCCCTGACTTGTTTGGAAAGCTCCTTGGTATTCATAATTGGTTTATTGTATCACTAGTTGAGTTTTTGAACAGATTTATTTACTCATAAGTCAGGTTAAACTGCTTTGATTACACACAGATGGAGACCATTACACTAATTTTGTGACCTTTCAAACTGATATTTTGCATCTGAATTGACTAAGGTTCTTGTAGCAAAGGAATTGAACACTTATGCCACGGGGAATATTCTAATTTTCTTTGAAAATCTAGCATATTTAATATCAGTGTTTTTTAGCTTTTGCAGTTTTGAGTAGATTATAATTAGAATCTACACAGTCAGATTTGAAAGTTTCATGATTGCAAACTCAGACACCAGCAAAATGTATAAACTCTGCAGGGGGGAGGTAAATACTTTTGAACAGAACTGTACTTTTGCAAAAATGACTTTTGTTGAACTCTGTGTAAAATTTGTTCAATGTGATTTTTACAGAAAGAATATTATTAACACATCCAAACGGGGAACATAAAACAGCTATCAAAACTTTGAAAAAGTAAGCCATTTTTAGTTTATTACTAAACATCTGAGGATTTAGGATGCATGTTTAATATGCACGATTTATAATGCAGAAATGTCAAAATCATGGTTTGCTACTAAAACAAAATAGAAAGAAATAAGACGTTACAACATTATTAAAAAAAATCTTCAAACTAATTTAAATTACTTTTAATGTCTTAGGTGCAAAGGTTACATTGTCTCATAAAACTTAAATATCATGTTAAAAAGATGGGAATAAAATTAGTGTTGTGCAGAAACTTTCAGATTAGCAGGATGCTTAACCCACTTAATGTAGGTAAGGTAAAGTGAGCATGTCATGAAGTTTTAGTAAAATTCAAAATGTAATTAAAATACTTTATTATCAATATCTGTCAGGAAACTTGGAATCAAAATGCAGTTAATAAATCAAAATTTAATATATATTTTATGTTATTAGTTTGTAAAGAATATATTTAAGTTCTCAACATTCACTTCCCTATATCACATGATTTGTTTGTACTGAAGTGTCTATTTTAGATTTTCTCATCAGCCCTCTGTGACATGGTGAAGTCAACATAAATTATACATTTATAGCATAATCAGTGATGTCGAGAGAAACCCACTTGTTGAGAAATTTATATGCAATATTGGCTCGTTTGGGTTGAGAAAATATTTTACATAGAAGAGCGAACAATGTTTCGACCTTCTTTGGTCATCGTCTGGTTCGCAAAGAAAGAGGTAACTGACCAGAAGCTGATCACATGTTTGAAAGGGGTTGTGTAACTGAGTGTCGGAATGTAGAGGGCGGTATTAGATGTTTGAATATATAATTTATTTATTTTATTATATTAACATAGGTATAAAGGTGTTCCTTTATATTGGTTTATTTTGGGTTTAAGTTGTTGTATAAGTAAGGCTTCTTTAATTTTGCATTTGTTTATGTTTGTTACATCCCACTTTACAGAAGTTCCAACCATTGAAGCCTGCAAGATAGCCTTAGAACTCTATATCCCGAAACCCTAACCCAACTATAGAAATTCCCAGTAACCAGTTAGCAACCCTCATAGAATTCACCACAATAAAGACAAACTTCATGTTCAACAACCAAAACCATATACAAACAAATGGCCTAAGCATGGGCAACCCAGTATCACCAGTTCTAGCCAATATTTTTATGACACAAGTTGAAACACAAGCAATTAACACAGCATTACATCCACCACTATACTGGTACGGATATGTAGATAACACGGTTGCGGGATTCAGATCTACAGAACACACACTTAATTTTTTCAATCACATTAACTCGAAACATCCCAACATTAACTTCACATGTGAACAGGAAGAAAGCAATCAAATATCACTTCTTAACCTCAAAATTACAAGAACCCAAAACACAATTCAAAACAGAAATCCACCGAAAAATCACCCACACTGGACTATACATTCCTTGGGACTCAGCACATGAAACAAAACAAAAACTCAACATATTAAGAAACCAAATAAATACAGCCATAAAACTATGCTCACCAGATAAAATTAACGATGAATTAGACAAAATAAAACAATACTTCATCAACATCAATAAGTTTCCTCCACAAACCGTAGAAAACATTATACGCACACACCAAGACAGAAAGCAAAATCAACCAACTAAAGTAAATATATCTCACGAATCAAAAAATCACAAAACCATATACTGCTGTATACCATATATTCCTGACATCAGCAAACAAATAATCAGCATTTGGCAAAAATTAGTAACAAAATATGACATTCCAGTTAATACCAAATTTATTCAAAAACCAGGCACAAAACTGAGGTCTATACTATGTAAAAAACTACGCTGACAAACACCACACCAACATTATTTACAAAATACAATGTGATAACTGCCACGACTTCTATATTGGAGAAACAAGTAGAAAAATGGAAACCAGATTCAAAGAACATAAGTCACCTTCACACGTTTTTGAACACTGCAAGTCAAATAAACACAACATAACCATAGAAAACACTCAAATACTAAACAAAGAAACAAACATAAACAAACGCAAAATTAAAGAAGCCTTACTTATACAACAACTTAAACCCAAAATAAACCAATATAAAGGAACGCCTTTATACCTATATTAATATAATAAAATAAATAAATTATATATTCAAACATCTAATACCGCCCTCTACATTCCGACACTCAGTTACACAACCCCTTTCAAACATGTGGTCAGCTTCCAGTCAGTTACCTCTTTCTTTGTGAACCCGACGATGACCGAAGAAGGTTGAAACATTGTTCGCTTTTTTATGTAAAATATTTTCTCAACCCAAACGAGCCGTTTTTGCATATAAATTTATAGCATAGATATTACTAAGGCATAATTTAATTTCATAACCTGCAACATTCTACGCTGATGGAGATATGAACCAGAAAGCTAATCATACTTGCCATACCCTCGTATCTCATCTATTTTTTTCACAAAACAATAATTCTTTGATGTTCAACTTTGGGTTATTTATAACTTCAGTAGTTAAAGATCTTTATTTGCTAATTTATGCATATTTTAACTCATTCTGATAAGACTACCTGAATAATTCAGTCTATGCAATTCATTATTACTATCACTCAGTTCATACTGACTAAGTAACTCAATCATATTAAGGCACTTATATATTATGTTACAAGTCTAGTTAAATTATCTTAGCCATAAGACATAGTATGCTTTGTGTGTATAATTATTTATGTTCTACTATGATGATTACTTTGACTCTACCCTTTCACAGAGGGTTAAATAATTACATGATTTTTTCTGTTATCAGTCACAAAGTTTTACTGAAAAATGTCTGAATTTCATAAATTTCCAATATAATTACTTATCTAATGTTTAATAAAATCATAGAGAAAACTTTTCATTTTATATACATATAAATTGCTAAATGTTTCAGTGATAAATATGCAGCTCTTCAGAAACATTTGTGTGACAAGAAAATAACAACACTTTTGGTTGATATCAACAATGTTATCACATTACGTCTACTATTGTGATGCTTACCTATTCAGACACATCTGTGGTAGCAGTTCAGGAAAGAAAACTTCTTGGTCACCATCAGCAGAACAAGACAATAAAAACTTTCTGGTTGCTTCTGAAGCAGCTAGTCTTACCTATGTCAAACAGAGTTATTCATTTCTTTTGTTTCAACTTTCTCATTTTGCATAAGTTTACACTCTCCTAAACCACTACAACCAATCTGTATTTATGGCTAAGCTGCTAAGGCTCTCTGCTGCCATCCACAGTTCACAGTCACTGACCAGAATGAAGGTAGCCAGCCAGCAGACCTCACCACTAACATCCATGCTTATGGATTGCCATCACTCAAATAATGCACTCATAACTTAAAAGTGAAACGAACATGATGTGATATTTGCATGCATTCAAGCTGACTTTTCAATTTCACATTCCAAAGCTGAATTTTTTCAGTTGCAAAACCATCCAAACATCCATGTTATGATTAGGTACAATTACATTTATGTATTAAATAAATTCAATTGTGAACAATTGACTACAATTATATGCTTTTCATGTATTTGTGTTAATTACAACTATTTCACCGTCACACAAGTACACATTAATGAATTTCTGAGTATGCATGTCTTAAATACAACATTCCACTATACATATTCTGCTGGCCAAAATCTAAAGGCCAATGAACATAAAGAAAAAATATGCATTTTGCTTTGTTTGACTCAACCACTTCGAAAGATGAAAATAAGAAAAGGGAAGAAAAAAAAACTTTTCAGCATTTAATAGGGAAAATGTGAACATTATGAAATTAGTCTAAATACTAGCTGGTCAAAAGTTTAAGACCATACCATTAAGAAGTCCTCAACAGGGTAGGAAATTTCCGAACAAGAGGTCTCAGTAGTAAGTTGCACAGCTATCATTGCGAATAACTTCAAACATTTGCTTTCACATGGTCGATATAAGTGTTTGTAGACGGATGGCTGGAATGTTATTCCAAGTGGTGAAGATGGCTTCATGAAGATCACGCACTGTTTGGAACTGATGTCCATTTCTATAGACTTCCTTTGCCATCCACCCTCAAACATTTTCAATGGGATTCAGTTCAGGCAAACACGCTGGATGGTCCAAAAGAATCATGTTATTCGCCATGAAAAACTCCTTTGTCCTGCAAGCATTGTCTTCCTGAAAGATCCAGTCATTTCCACACAAGTGAGGGCCTTCAGTCAATAAGGATGCTCTCTCCAACATGTCAATGTACCCAGCTGCTGTTTGATGCTCCTGTATAACCTGAAGCTCCATTGTTCCATAGAAGGAGAAAGCAACCCAGATCATGATGGAACCTTCTTCACTGCATTGTGTAGAAAATGTCTCTGGTAGGATATCCTTATAGTACCAGTAACGTTTGAAGCCATCTGGACCATCCAGGTTAAATTTTTTCTCATTTGAGAACAAAACCTTTGTCCACTTTTCTACTTCCCATGTTTGGTGCTTCTCAGCAAAGTTTAACTAAGCTGTTTCGTGGTGTGGAAGGAGGTGTGGCCTTTGAAGACGTTTACAGTTTTTAAAGCCTTTCTCTCATAGATGCTATCTTATTGTTCTTGAGCTGCATTCTGCATCCGTAAGGGCCTTAATCTGGTTCGATGATTGGCTGGTGTCTTGCTGGACAACCTGTCGAATCCTCCTGATTAACGCTGGCAAAATTTTCTTGGGCCGACCACTTGAAATTCTCCTTCCGTATCCCTCAGGGTCTTTTAGGAAATTTGGAACAGCAGTTTTATTACACCCAATCTCACCAGCAATGGAACGTTGAGAGAGACCTTGCTCTTGCAGCTCGACATTTCTGCCATGTTCAAACTCTGTCAACTTTTTAGTCTTTGCCATGTTTTTACCCAGTTTAACACAGGAGATGTCAGTGGGAGATGTTGACAATGCTAATGCTTGAACACAAATGACTAGTAGCTAGTATTTAGGCTAATTTCATAGCATTCACATTTTCGATATTAAATGCTAAAAGTTGTTTATTTTATTTTCCCTTTTCTTATTTTCATCTTTCGAAGCTCTACTCAAATAAGTGGTTGTGTCTAACAATGCAAAATGCATATTTTTTCTTTATGTTCATTGGCCTTAAGATTTTGGCCAGCAGTGTATATGTGAAGGTTTGAATTATATTTTTTAGTTTGACCAGAAAAGGCTGCCTGTCACATTGTGTAATGACCAGTAATTTAGACTGGCAAATTTTTAAACTGTGCATGTGACCTTGAAACTTACCTTGTCTGCTTTATTGTGCAGAAATGTTTTCTTTAAAGAAAACTAAACATTTTAGGAAAAATGGACACACAAATGATGAGATTTCTAAAAATAAGCCAACTAATAAATTAGTTAATGTGTAGTTGAAGCCTTAACTTTTGAATGACCAGTGTTTTTTTTATACTTTGAATTTAATAAAAACTCAAATGTATGCAAGTGTATTACTATGTAACAATCTAAAATAGTGTGATCTTTCATACTAGATTAGTTCCTGAATAAGATGCAATATATCTTGTGTTGCACCTAGGATATATAAATTCATAAACAACATTTACTGTTATTACAAACAATATTCTGTATACAAATTTGAAAAAAAGTTTTGTGATCTATACTCTGACGTAGAAATCACACACATATATATCCATTGATAAATTGTATGAAAAACTTGCAAAGTGGTTTATTCACTAGCATGTTGGCTGGAGCAAAGTTTTTTTGTTGTTTTTTGATATAAAAGATGGGTTACTTAAAGTCTTCAAATTATTATAAATACTCCTGTATGATGTTATTAACAAATTTCACTGAAAAAGCATTTTATACAGGAAACTTTTGTGCAATTTAGTTCTTTGTGTATATGTATTGCATATTTTACTGATTGTGTGACGTTTAGACAGAGTACAAACTACAAACCTTCTTCAAATTTAAGAACAAAATACTGTTTCTAATAACATCAAATGTTGTTTGTAAATTTAAATGTCCTTGATATAGATCAAGATAAATATGATGTACCACTAGATAGCTAAAAGGTTTTTAAATACATGCATATCTGAGATAAAAAATCACAATACTTGAGAATGTGACATAATGATACATTTGTATGCATTTAAGATTCTAAGCTGCCAAAGAATCATTGTTGATTCATAACTTAAGATCTAAACTAAACATTAGCGAGATAATCATTTGACTTATTGTTAAACAGTTAACTTCAAACATAAGTACCAAATTTATATTCAAAATCCCAACTCTGTGACTGTGAAAACATCTCAAGGTCAAAGGAGCACCTATCTCAGAAATGTTTACACTTGGACCTACATTCTTTCCACAAAAAGTAATAAAGTTTACAGCTTACAGAAAATAACAATTTTTATCTTTCAAAAGCAGTCAGTAGCCAACAAAATATCAGTGAAACAAGGTTAATATGACTTTAACTGTTAGTTCTATCCATGCAGTCTATAATATCATATGCTAATTGATATACATATATTACAAGATATTAAAGTGACTGATAAATATGACTAACTTGACTCCAATTGTCAGCCAGACCAGCAGCCAATTGTTTACTTATCTGATGACCAAATCGATCAGCTGTGAATGGCTTTTCAGTACAGGAACCTAGAATAAACAAGTTTTTTTTTTGTATATATATTTTAACATTTAAAGGATAGAACTATAACAACAGCATATCTTTAGTATGGATGGAATTCTAAAACAGTTTCTTGCACATGACCAAAATACAGAAATGTCTGGAGATGAGAATACATCCAGTGGTTGGATATCAAGTAAATAAAAAGGAGGAGATAAATATGTAAATAGAAAAAGCAGATATGAGTGCCTAATTCTAAACTGTCCAACATTTTAAAAAAATACCATTTTCTATCTCCAGCCAGTTTTGAGATGGTGAAGAAAAACAAACCTATCATTCACTATCTGCAACAAGTTAATGAAACTGAATAAAATAAATAAATAAATCAGATAACTGTTACTGGATCATTGAAGACATTTAGAGTTGGACAGTAAGAGGAACTATGTATGTATAAACGGCTCATTTGGGTTGAGAAAAGTTTTTACGTGGAGGCGTGAACAACGTTTTGACCTTCTTCGGTCATCGTCAGGTTCACAAAGAAAGAGAGAGGTAACTGACCAGAAGCTGACCACATGTTTGAAAGAGGTTGTGTAACTGAGTGTTGGAATGTAGAGGGCAGGCTTAGATGTTTGAATATATAATTTTATATTATTTATTTTATTATAATTATTTATTATATTATTTTTTAATAGAAATATAAAGGTGTTCCTTTGTATTGGTTTATTTTGGGTTTAAGTTGTTGTATAAGTAAGGCTTCTTTAATTTTGCATTTGTTTATGTTTGTTACTTTATTTAGTATTTGAGTGTTTTCTATGGTTATGTTGTGTTTTTTTGACTTGCAGTGTTTGAAAACGTGTGAAGGTGACTTTTTACGTTCTTTAAATCTGCTTTCCATTTTTCTACTTGTTTCTCCAATATAGAAGTCGTGGCAGTTATCACATTGTATTTTATAAATAACATTGGTGTGATGTTTGTCAGTGTAGTTTTTATATAGTATAGACCTCAGTTTTGTGCCTGGTTTTTGAATAAATTTGGTATTAACTGGAATGTCATATTTTGTTACTAGTTTTTGCCAAATGTTGGTTAATTTCTGCTGATGTCGGGAATATATGGTATGCAGCAGTATATGGTTTCGTGATTTTTTGATTCATGATATATATATATATACTTTTGTTGGTTGATTTTGCTTTATGTCTAGGTGTGTGCTTATAATTTTTTCTACAGTTTGTGGAGGAAACTTATTGATGTTGATGAAGTATTGTTTTATTTTGTCTAATTTATCGTTAATTTTATCTGGTGAGCACAGTGTTATGGCTGTGTTTATTTGGTTTCTTAGTATGTTGAGTTTTTGTTTTGTTTCATGTGCTGAGTCCCAAGGAATGTATAGTCCAGTATGGGTGATTTTTTGTGGATTTCTGTTTTAAATTGTGTATTGGTTCTTGTATTTTTGAGGTTAAGAAATGATATTTGATTGCTTCCTTCTTGTTCACATGTGAAGTTGATGTTGGGATGTATAGCGTTAATGTAATTGAAAAAAATTAAATGTGTGTTCTGTAGATGTGAATCCTGCAATCGTGTCGTATACACATCTGTACCAGTATAGTGGTGGATGTAATGCTGTTTTAATAAAAAATTTTCTCAACCCAAACAAGCCATTTTTACATATATATTTCTCTACAAGTGGGTTTTCTCGACAACACTGAGTAAGAGGAACTTGCTAATCTATTAATTTATAAGATAATTGATAAATTACATTCAACTACTTGACTGTCATCATAAAATTCCTAAAAAACAAAAACTAAGCAATTATTCTAATACATGAGATGGATTCAAACAAATCAAAAAACTTGTATTGTCAGAAAAATGGAATTCAACAACTTTGGTGAGCAGATCACAGTTAGCCAACTGTGTGGCTTTATGCTTAACAAACAAACAAACAGCAATATCTCCATTACTTGGATGGTTGGAATACTTTAAAATAGTAATGATCAAAAACCATAATTTCAGTTTGATCATTTTGGTGAACCTTGCAACATGCAACATTAATTGATTAACCAAAATAAACTTGAAATCATCAAAAAATAGTAAAGTCAATATTTAGTTTACTGGATAGCTGAAATAATCAAAAACAGTAATAATAGAAAGCATTAATCTATTATTTTCTTGACATTAACTGATTTAATCATAGCTTTAATTACTTGATAATTGGAATAATAAAAAATGATAACAATCAGAAACAATTATTTCTGCAAAACAAGTCGATAATTTTATTTTAAACTAATGAATGTACATGATACTTATAGGTCGTCAATTATATTGAGTTTACTGTACTGCTCTAGCAATGATAAGTAAAACTTAACTGGCATTCTGTAAGTAGTTTGGGGAAGGTAGTTGCTGTTAATAAGAAATAATAAAATTTAAAAAAGAATAATTACAACTGGACCAATAAACACAAGTAAAGCCTAACTCAATAAAGTTGACATTATGTAGCAGGTTTATAAAAGTGGTGGATCTTTTAAAAATAAAAGAAACACATAACTAGAACTGGACTCCTGAATATCAGTGAAACTCAGATCATGAAGTTGGTATCCTAGCCTGAATAAAGGTAACTCATTTATATGAGTAGCATAATAAAACTTAAGATGTCAAAATTAAAACTTACTATCAGTATCAAAATTAAAAATGGAATTCTCTATCTAAATTGCAAAAGAAGGTAAGCAGTCAAAAATATTGTCCAGCCCTCATCACAATTGATAAGTTGTTGAATGTGCATACTTAATTCCATGAATGATCTAAAATACATATTATAAAAAAGAATATACCAGATACCAAGATATTAATAAGTATCTTAAAATAATTATGTTATACCAGTGTAAGCAGGTCTATATTAGAAACAAAATTATCAAATTTATTACACTTTTGTTGAAAGACTGAAGAATGTTACCATCAGGTGATTAATGCCCATAAATTTGGAAAGAATATATCTTCGCCTGTCAAAACTATTCGTTTCAACAGAACCATTTACTTCCAAACTTAAGAAATGCGTACAAGTTGCAAACTTCCTATGATGAGAAACAATGATTAATTTGTCTTCTGAAACTTATATGCAAATGCTTTATGAACATGTTTCTAAAAATTAATTATAATATAGTAACAATATATGTATGGAGAATGACTATTTCTAGTATTTCACGAAAACAAACTTTAAGTACTGTTTGATTAGCATTTTGTCTTCTGTATATTTTTAAGTTTTGCTCAAATGTTCTTCTTAATTAATCCTTGTAGACTGAAACATGTGAAAAATTGATTCTCAAAGACATATTCCTACTTGGTCAACTGCAAATAATTAATTGCAATAATAAAGGCAGTGAATTTTATTATGAATTCAGGGTATTCTCTTTGAACTATTCCTGGTTTTTGGCTTTGTTAGCCTGGTTATTTGAAGAAGTGCACTTTCAAAACTGAAATGTGCTGCAAGTGAAAGATGTTGGTTATTTCAAAGTTGTATTTGTGATGTTGTCTCATTGTGTCTCCTTGGACAACCAAGCTAATGTGATGAGAAATTTCATTCCATGATTATGACTTTTGGACACCAGCAATACCTAGCATGGGGCACACCTCAATCCAATTCAGCTTTATTATTCATTACAATTTCTACCAACCTACCCCCAAATATAATTATGTTCCCAAAGTAGAGCAGCATCCATTTTTTTGCATACATGACTGGAAGAATTTTAAAAAGACAAACTTGTTACAGCAGAAATTGTTATCATATCATGCTAGTTGCATCTTGATCAGTACTGCAACAACCAAAATAACATCTTGATCAGTACTGCAGCAGCCAAGATAACATCTTGATTACTATCGCAACAGCCAAGATAATGCTGCGACAAACTGATAGCTTTTCATCTTTATAAAATACATTGTAGTATTCTGTATTCCCAAATAAGTGGATATGTTGTTACAACAGAGTAACTCTATGAGTAATACTCTAATTATTCAAACTAATTAAATCTTCATTTCGTTCATGAGTTACATGAATCTTGAATATAAGACATGTTTCAGAAACAAACTTTGATTAAAAAAAAAAGTGCAAGTTATTAACATTACAAGAGTTGTTAACACCTGGAGAAATGTACTGATCAAATTTCTGACCATTCAGAAAACAGGATTAAACCCAAAACTTCTTGTACACCATGGTTAGCATCTTACCAACTGACTTACAGGAGCAGTCCATTAATCATTGCTAGCAAGGTTTTTTCCCAACACCATAAAATACAATAGGAATACTACTAGAGTGGGTAAACTTTGTTTAAATATATTAAAGTTATTTTTGTTGTTAAGTGCCAAACTATACAATATGCTAATTGTGCTCTGCCATCCCAGGTACTGAAATCTGATTTGTAGCATCACAAATTCTCAGATTTATTCTAACTAGGTCATTGAAAATAAATTTTCACATAGTCATAAGTAATGTGTGCAGTGAAACAGCATTTTAAATTTTCACATTGTGGATAATTCTTTCATTATTATTCATAACCTAGAATCCATAAGTGTTCAAACCAACATTCCTACTTTTATTTATTTTGTTTAGCACAATATTTCACTGAATAGTTATTACTAAATTAGGTATAAACCCAAATGTAATTGGTTTTATACACAGTTTGGAAATGGTATATAAAATATTAATTCTATAAAGTAACAACTTTATAAGTGAATTTTTTTAAATCTTTAATCACAACTTGTTAACTAAATTATCTGTATTGTTTAAGTTTCTTAATTTTACTGATATGATTGAGCAAACTATATCATCCTAGATAGGGTTATGTTTTTAGTTGTTATATATATTTTTAATATTTGAAAATAAAAAGTTTTCATTTCTATAACAGAAGTAATTTTTTATCTGTCTGAAGCTTCACTGTCTTGTTCATACATATACACCCTTGTGCAAATTAATTGAAACAAACGGTTATTTTACAACAATTTCAGCATGGCAGCTGGTGTAGGCTCACTGAACCTGCTAATTCCCTTTAATAGTCATTTTTCACACAGACAGCATCATTAGCTGTGTTTTGCAGTATGATCAATCTATTTTTGGAATATATGACAAAATTTTGAGGAATATTATGTCATTCAAAATTGCATCAGAAGGGCAAGGAGACCAATCAAAAGACAACTTCTTACCAACTCAATGAAGAAAAAATGGTATCAATGGGGTCTGAAATACAAGAACTGGACGCAAGAACAATAGAGGAAGGTGTTATTCAGTAACAAGACTCATTTCTTTGTACAGGGTCAAAGAAGTCTGCATATTCACAGATCTCCAGGTGAGAAACTTCGAGAATCTCACATCAATCAGTTCGTAAAACATCCCTTGAAGAAGATGTTTTGGGGCTTTTTCAGCTACTATGGCATTGGAGGCTTACATATCATAGAAAATATGATGCAAGGACCACAGTACATTGAAGTTTTGCAGAGAAGAGTCATTCCAGAATTGAAAAAGAGATTTCCAGATGAATCTGGCATTTTTCAGCAAGATCTGGCTCTGTGCCACACCTCAAAACTTGTGAAGAATCTTATGACTACAATGCAAATACAGGTGCTGGACTGGCCTGGAAACTCTCCAGACTTAAATCCTATTGAAAATTTTTGGGTGATTTGTAAAGAAAGACTTCAGGAAAAGACTGTACTACAACAGATAAGCTAATTGAGGCCATAATTGAGGTGTGGTACCTCAATCCAAAAATTAGTAAAGATTGCAGTCAACTCGTGGACTCGATGCCAAAGTGGATTAATGATCTTCTGAAAAATAAAGGTGGTCATATCATGTATTAATTTGTGAGTAATTTTTGGATTCTCAGAAATAAAATGCAAAAAATTGAAAAAATCATAATTTTCCGTCTTGTTTCAATTAATTTGCACAAGGCTGCAGGTAATTATTATAAAAATTATGTAGTTTTCTCATGAGGACAATGACTGACATTTCACAAAAAATAAACACTTTCTACTTTGTCCTCCTCTCATTTTTACTCTGATCTGTGTTTACCTGGAGATCTCTTGTATAATCCTGAAGATTCTTTTCTAATTTCAATGCTCTATATCTTCCACAATAATCCTTTAAATGTTTATTTTGTCACATAGAACTTTAAGACTATAAACAAAGTAAAGTTTTTGTTCTGTAACTTATTTTCTATTAAGAAATTTAGGTTGAAGATATTTCTCATGAAGTATCCTTTTCTAAACCAAACTTGGTTCACTAACCTTTTCTTTTACCTTTCTGGTATCACCCCAACACAAGCAATGTTTAAAATTCAGTTATCAATCAATCTAAAACTTTTTTTATAATTTTTAATATACTTACAAGGTATTATGTCCAGTGATGCTCCTTAAATACAACTGGGAGATAAA